>NC_136430.1:251834943-253034943 GCF_052849685.1 Lactuca virosa
GAATCATATAGTGAGTTCATTAAAGATTACTATATGATGGACCACGACGTGACCCTCATTGATCTTGCCTATTTGCTTATCGCTGCTGAATCAACAATGATTTGGCGCACTGGTAAAGAAAATTTGACTGGTAGATCAACCTCCCAAACTTCCATGGACATCGACAATGGCAACATTGGAAGTCCAGAAAAGTTTTCTCTTCCCAATGGAAAGGGTTTGGCCAAGGTCAAACTGTTTGGCCGGATGGTAAAGAGAAATGCTGAATCTAAGATTGTCCCATGTGCTATTCCAAAAGAGTCTATTTGCTTCTACTGCCAAGAGAAGGGGCATTGGTTGCGAAGCTGCCATACTTACCTGAAAGATCACAAGGATGGGAGAGTCAAGATGTATGACTTTGCTTCAGGTAAAATCCACTATCTAACTCTATTAAGTTTCTGTTTGTAGATTCTTAATACATGATGTGATAAGATTGCATTTTGATGTTTTTTAGGATCGAAGAAAAGAAAGGAAGCTTAAAGGAAGAAGCATGATGGGTATGATCGCGAAGAAATGGATTTCGATCGCATGGTTCAATGATTGGATTTTTGAGCTACTACTTAGGAGTTGTGATAGATTGCTTAGGAACATTTAGTAACATAGTTTTCATTTGTAATTGCGTTGTAAGGACAAGTTTTTCCGTGTTTCCATGAATAAAATAAATTTTGATTTTTATCTTATCTATATTTCCTTGCAATGGCACTTGTGAAAATTGATGTTTGTACGTTTCTATTATTAGCAATATTGAAATGGATGTGATTCTTTATTACGTTATTTGTGATAGTGTCAGAAATTTACTAAATAAGGAAAGATTCTCATCGGCCAAGTTTCAATTGGACAGAAACATGGAATCATACAACTTGTTTTGTGTGATGAATGAGAACATTCAGATTTGGAAAATTAAGACTAAGTCCTTGACAAAGAGTCAAGTGAAGGACTAGAAGACCTAGTACACATTGTTGCGTGTTGGTCAGGTCCACCACAAATAACAATGAAGGCTATTCGTTATGTTTTAATAAAGGTTTAGTAAATATGGTTATACTTACAAGACTAGGTGTAATTCTGAAACATTGGAAAAGTTTCAATGAATGGCAGAATGAATAAGAAGAATCAATTAGGCAGAGAGATAAAAAGTTTCTCCAATCTGAAAAGAAGGGATAGTACTTTTGTATCGTGCTTTATGATCATCTTAGTGATTATAGAACCAAATCACAATTGATCCTCTAAGGACACCTTAGTATACTAGCATGGCTAAGAAGAGGAATCAAGAATTGTTGAAATGGTTAAATCTAAAAAGGGTGAATCATACTTCAAACCAAAATCGAGTCTTAGAGTCGTACTCCAAGATTGTGACTTGAGTGACATAGTCTTTAGTAGGAATGTTTCTTACTCTTGCACGTTTGAAATTGGTAAGTTGTGATGTCTTGGATAAGACAAATACCAACTAAGATCAATTGTGTGAAGTGGTTGTCTTGATAAGAATCCACACTAACTCTTGAATAT
Organism: Lactuca virosa; assembly: GCF_052849685.1. NCBI lineage: Eukaryota > Viridiplantae > Streptophyta > Magnoliopsida > Asterales > Asteraceae > Lactuca > Lactuca virosa. The sequence continues at coordinate 251,836,483 of NC_136430.1, forward strand.
TCGTTTGTCAAGGAATGTTTCTTGACAAGAGAATCTTATATGTCAAGAGGTCAGTGGGAGTCTTAATGAACTTGAAAGGTTTCAAGAGCTGATCAAGAGTAAACCTATTGTTAATCACTAGCACACGATTTGAGGTTTATAACCTATCGTGTTGACATATTCTTGTTTCTGTGCCCATTCCATTTAATTTAACTATGCGTGTGAGTTCTATGAGTTCTCATTTGACTACATAAAGGCAATACACCTTGATCAATGAAAGTGCATTGATCGGTATGGGCGAGCTACTGAACAACTTGGAAGAAATGGTAGGCCCTTTTGCTGCCAAGTGGCAAGAAATTAAGAATGGACAAGTTCAGTCCATATGAGTTTGGATTTGTCACAAACATTGTCTTATGATTATGATTATGACAAATTCACATGGATAGGAACACATACACCATAAAATTTAAGTGGCAAGGTTTCTCTCCATTTCATGAAAATGATTGTGAGGAAACGCTTTCACTAAGAGAGATTTTAAGGAGATAGCAATTGTGTAAATTGCATTCTCAAATTCGATTATGATTACGACATCCCTCTTCATAGTTCGAATTGTGAGATTTGGCAATTAGTCTGAACATGTGGGACTTATTGCTATGAGTTCTAGAATTGTTTAGACACACATATGATTTATCTAAGGAAAGGTGTATGAGTTTGAGAAGCTTAGATAAAGACTTATCAAAGCATCTCGTATAAGAAATATGAACTTTGGTTAAGGAAGTCAATAAGTATTGATTTTTAGAAGTCCAGTTGATTTCTGAATACATGTCAAACCTAGTGGGAGCATAAGTGTTATGCTGGTAAGAAAATAATTATCATGTTAGTGCGAGCATGATTATTATGTTAAGTATTGCGAGTTAGCAATATTAATTATAGAAAACAAAAGTTTCAATTCGCAAAGTTGCAGAGGTTGAAAGGTTGTTTTGCTATAATTAAGGGAGAGAATATTATACTTCATTTCAAATCTAAAAGCTTAGATAGAGAAATTTTAATGAAATTTAGTGAAAGGACATATATAAAAATATAATGTTGAAAAGATTCAACATAAGATAATTCTATATATGGCAATATTATGGCAAGAGACTGGTAAAGTATCATGTATATATTGCGTATCGTATCCCATACGCCTTGGGTATAGGATCGATTGCATATGATGTAATATTCGTCCGTTCTGATTTTCCAAATGCCTAGGTCATTAAGAGGGAAAAAGGACCAGAACCTGATATGACTAAAATAATTAAACAACTATCAAGGATGCCTAGGTCATTAAGAGGGAAAGGGAGAGAATATTATACTTCATTTCAAATCTAAAAGCTTAGATAGAGAAATTTTAATGAAATTTAGTGAAAGGACATATATAAAAATATAATGTTGAAAAGATTCAACATAAGATAATTCTATATATGGCAATATTATGGCAAGAGACTGGTAAAGTATCATGTATATATTGCGTATCGTATCCCATACGCCTTGGGTATAGGATCGATTGCATATGATGTAATATTCGTCCGTTCTGATTTTCCAAATGCCTAGGTCATTAAGAGGGAAAAAGGACCAGAACCTGATATGACTAAAATAATTAAACAACTATCAAGGATGATCTGAGGTTCACTAAGGATTGGTTGCTTGTTGACAGTTGGAAGTATAGTAATGGATGGACCATATTGTCATTATTATGAATAGATAGGACTCTATTAAGAATGAGTTGTCATATGGCAAATACGGAAATGTTTCCATAATGGGAGTTGGATATTGAGAACCTATGTAGATTAGAAATTTTTATGCAGGAAGGATGTTCAAAGGAATGTACTTTGAATGTAAGACTTCATATCTATGGAGTTGTCTTGTAACAATCTCCAATAGAGCACTTTGTAATTTCATTGGTAAAGTCTTGGTGACTTTGGTGCTATGACATTACAAAAGGATGATTTCATAAAATGTTAGAATCTAACATATTGTAATAGTGGCAAGAATTTGGTATTCTTACACTTGTGATAAGGATTGGGAATTGTGAAATGAGCATCATTGGAAATGTGTTCAATTGATCTATGTCACAAAATAAGGACCATAGGTAAATATAGTGTGCATGCTTGGAGCATGGGACAACTATTTTTATAATAAGTTGATTATTCGAAACATTATATAATGAATAGTGTGTAATCGATATGGTGATTAAATAATAAGTGTTTTATTTATACTCAAAGTGTGAGGCCATATTGGATTCGATTATTCTTGTGTTTCACTTCGCATGTTTTGAGTTCCCGAATAACTAGGTTATTCAAACATCCACAGTCGATCATACGTTGGAAGTAGGTAATGAGGCAAGACTGTCATGAATCCGACTGTAGATTGTCTGAAGCGTTTAGACATAGCAAAAGTCTGCTGCAGTGTTCATGAGTGCTCCTGAAATAAGATTTGAGTATTGGATTAAACCCACGCTCACTTGAATCACTTCGTGGATTTTATCATGAGTGATTAATGGGACGATAATATCTTATATTCTTGAAACGAAGAGATATGAGTTGCAGTTTACAAGTCGGTTGCACATTGATAATACGTAAACACACCAGTAACTTGGTGTTATAAAACGTATTGTTGTGTATGATTTGATGAGAAAATAGAGCAAGCATATGAGTCGACCTTTATCCGTTCCTTTTACCCAAAGTGGGATAAAAGCGATATCTGTGGGCCCCTTGATGATTTAGTGATGACACTGTTAGGACTAAATTATGGTTTATTGTAAATGAAAAGAAAGCTATAAACCAAGGGGGATATTGTTAGGTCATAAATTGTGGTTTATACTTTGCTTTTCATAAGCTATTAGAGTTATCGGTCTAGAACCGAAAACACCATGTTTTGGTGTTGTTTGGGCCAAAATCACATGTGATTTTGGTTAGGCTTAATATTGGCTTGTTTGGGTTTTGGGCTTGGGCTTGGTTATTAGGTCTAGGTATAAATAGCTTAATTTTATCCTTGTAAAGTGGGTTGGACGTTCGAGGGGCTGCCAACAAGCCTAGAACACGTTTTTGGAGAGAACTAGAGAGAAATCGAATTATAATCAGGAATCTTATGTACCCGACTATTCATCTAAAATAGTGTGCATTGAAGATTGATTATATTGTTCTTATTCATCTTATTTCTTGATTCATTCACTTGAATAGGATTCCGCACCATCAAGTGATTCTGATTGATACATCAAAGCGTTTTTGGGGACTTACAAGTGGTATCAGAGCTTGGATCGGTATCAATCGGGTCATTGCAAACGTTTTTCTTGTAGTTTTTAATTTATTTTTTACGAACTTTTGGCCATTGTTCTTCGTGTTCTTCATATTTTTTGAGTTTTGATCAATTTTGGCTTTCAAGATTTGATAATCCTATGTTTTTGGCAAGCTTTGATACCACTTATAAGTCCCCAAAAACGCTTTGATGTATCAATCGGAATCAGTGTGGAATCCCAATCAAGTGAATGAATCAAGAAATAAGATGAATAAGAACAATATAATCAATCTTCAATGCACACTATTATACATGAATAGTCGGGTACATAAGATTCTTGATTACAATTCGATTTCTCTCTAGTTCTCTCCAAAAACGTGTTCTTGGCTTGTTAGCAGCCCCAAGAATGTCCAACCCACTTTACAAGGAAAAATAAAGCTATTTATACCTAGACCTAATAACCAAGCCCAAGCCCAAAAACCAAACAAGCCAATATTAAGCCTAACCAAAATCACATGTCATTTTGCCCAAACAACACCAAAACATGGTGTTTTCGGTTCTAGACTGAGAACTCTAATAGCTGATGAAAATCAAAGTATAAACAACAATTTATAACCTAACAAGCTTTTTTGAGAGCATCAACAACATTATTTGGTTCGATCATTGAGACAATGTTCACAACATGCAGAAGTTACTGTTGACTCTGCTAAGAATGAGAATCCCAGAATTGACATCTCCAATGATTTGAGATTCATGATGATCATGAATAATTCTATGATTTTCACTTTCATTCACATTATTTGGGACTGAATCTTCCGAATTTGAGGAGTTGATTGTCTTAGGCTCTTCATAGATGACCGCCTGATCCTCTGAGAGTGACCGATATTTGTTGTCAGAATGAAGATTGATAATCGAATCAATGTTGGGAACAATAGGCTCAGTGACATTTGACAAGGACTCAGAGACAAAGTCGGATGGAATGAAGGTGAGCTCACATAGAATGGAAGAAGGATGATCAATCTGACCATGAATGAATGAGTCTTCATCGAACGTGACATAAGTAGAATCTTCAACAATTGTCCTTGAAAAATAGAACACTCTAAAAGCCTTGGACACACTAGAGTATCCCAGGTACACCCCTTCATCAAAATTGTCTTCGAACTTTGAATGTTGATCCCTCTGATTCAGAATATAGTAGAAACGGCTAAAAACATGAAAGTAGGAGATGTCAGGTTTTCTACCTTTATGAAACTCATAAGCTGTCTTCCCATGACGCTTCATAATGATGGAGCGGTTTTGAGTGTAACATGTTGCGTTGACAGCTTCAGCCCAGAAGGATAGAGGGAGACCAACCTCAACAACCATAGTTTGTCCAACTTCAATCAGTGTCTGATTTTGTCTTTCATCTATGCCATTTTGTTGGGGAGTTATGAGAATAGAGAAATTCTAAAAGATTCTTATAATCGAGCAAAAATCTTTTAAGGAGAAATTTCTGAATTCAGTGCCATGATCACTACGTAGTTTCCTGACGTTATGGTCATAAAGAACTTCCCATTGCTTAATGAGAGAGATGATCTCATCAGCAACTTGGATTTTCTTTCTCAGAAAAATCACCCATGTAAATCTTGAATATTCATCCACGATGACATGAGTGAACTTCTTCCCAGATCTTGACTTTATTGGGATAGGTCTAAACAGGTCCATATAAAGGAGATGAAAGGGTTTGGTGATGTAGTAACATAACTTTGGATTAAAGGATGACTTGGTATTCTTTCCCTTTTCACACGCTGAACATAGTTTATCCTTAACAAACTTCTTCTTAGAAATTCCTCTCACAAGCTGATTCCCAGAAATCTATGAGATGTTCTTGAAGTTCAAGTGAGATAGTCTCTTTTGCCACAACCAATTTAGATTAGATTGAGCATGAGAGAAGAAGCAGTGCCTAAGAGTATTGTAAGTAGAAAACATGTCCATAACATAAATGTCATTCTGTCGGTTTGCAGTCAGCACAATGGCATTCTTTTGATCAATCACTTTTCCTTCCTTCTTGTTAAAATGGACTTCATAGTTAGTGTCACATAGTTGACTGATTGAGATGAGTTTGTGTTGAAGACCATCGATGTAGGATACATTTTTGAACACAACATAATTGCATTTGATAGTGTCATATCCTTTTGTATCTCCCTTCCTATTGTCTCCATATGTAACAGTTGGACCATCCTTTCTCACAAAGTCATCCAGAAGAGACTTGAACCCCTTCATATGTCTTGAGCAACCAATGTTTAAATACCAAATATGTTCTTTACCCTTAAATACTAAAATATACAGTTAGTACACACTGACCCATCTTGCAATGGATCATTTAAGAGAAAATATGATAATAAGCATCATGTAGAAAATTTTACGACTTTCCCTTTTCAATCCATTTGTTACTCGAGAAATAATCTTTTCGACACGATTAGAGCTTTCATAAAAAGTACACTATCTGAATCTGTACGAAGCATCACTACAACGGTAATAAACTTTGATTCCAGATTTCTTTCTTTTAAAATTAGAACTTTAATTTGTTTTGACTACTGAACTTGAGGAATCTTGATCATTTGATTTGAAAACTCTTGCTTTTGTTATGTAATAAGGAGTGTTAGCAATGGTGTATTCGGATGAAAAATTGTCATGGGACTCAAAGGAGATGGAAGAATCATCAGAAGGAGAGAGTTTAGATTGACCTCCTGAGTCAATGTTGCTAACAGATCATTGATGGAACGTGCTAAGAATTTCATTTACGGAGTGAATTTCGCCATTGGAGATGGGAATCTCAACAAGGTCGTAGTGGAGGGAAAACCATACTCACGATGAGGAGGTTGATGAGAAGGTTCAAGAGCGGCTACGTGAGATATACATTTAGTGTTACCATTTGTGCCAGTAATGCAATGTGTATCAATAAGGGTTTGATTTATGTAATAGGTACTAACAAATCTAGTTTTAAAATCTTTATCGAGATCATCAGCATTATAAAAGTTTTGTTTAGTCTTGATCTTTTTGAGTAAGGAAACAACACATTGAATATCACCACCAAGAATTTTCTCACACTGATCAGGAATTTGATCATTAATAGTTCTAGTGACATTAAAGTGAGAAAGAGCCCAATTATTTAAAATAAGTTGAATGATTTTTGCATGATCGAAATATTTTTCTTTTCAGCATGAAGAAAATATTGGTTAGTGAGGTACAAGAATTTTCCTAATGCATTGAGTCTGAGTCCTAGTCCTGAGACTTAGAGTCCTTTGCAGCTTGAGAAAGGTCAACGTCAAAAGTACTGATGTTGTCCCCTGATATTTCAGTTTGAGGATCGTCGATTTGATCCATGAGACACTTACCTTTAGTAACCTCGTTATAAGAAAGCCCTTCTCTGTCGAAGGCGGCCAATAAGGTATTCATCATCTCTTGTGCAGTTGTACAGCTTTGAACCAATCGATTGACATGATATGGAAGAGAGTTTCCTATAGCAAACTTGGCCTTTACATCAAGGTTTAGAACTCGTTTCTCTTCCTTGTTTTATCCAGAAACATAATTCTGCTTTAGTCCACTAAAAGATGCATTGTCGTTCGAAGATCGATGAATGGAGTTGAAGGGGCCCTTGTTAATGACATCAAGCATGTCATAGTCCATGATCTCGAGAAAATCTATAGCCTTTGATTTCCATGAAACAAAGTTGTCTTCATCGAAAGGAGGGATCTTGTTAACAGTAGATGACTTTGAATTATAGGAGGAAGACATGTAACTTGAATGTATCGTAAACCCGCTCATACCAATTAAATGTTCGTATTGATCGGATACACTCATGTATGAATATTAAAGAACAAACAAACAGAACACAAAGTAAACAGAAACAAAAGAATAAGGATGATCATAAAGATACTTTCACTAAGAAAAGGTTCTCACAAAGAGAACAGTCGCACAAAGAGAGACACAAAGCTCTATTAGGGTTAACCCTAATAGTATAATATATATGATTACAGAAACGGATATCCCACTATTTTGGGTATATTTTCTAATATATGTAAAGGTCTGATCCTAATCACTAAGATTACGAATCAAATATGTATTATGTATTTACAGATTATATCTACCTAATATACAAATAATCAAAAAGATTATAAGGATGATGTTATTGCTGATGAAGTTGTTGTTGGCGCTGGCCCTGAAGCTAGGGTTGATGGACAGCGTGTTATGTGTTTAAATCATCAGATCATAAGGTGTGACCTTACACCTGGTAAAAAAGTTTGGTTTGGGCACGTTTACTCCTTAGAAGGGGGGGGGGGGGTTATGAAAGGTTGGGTGGGGCCCGTTATAAATGGTTGGATGGGGCCTATTATGTATGGTTGGGCGAGGCCCATATGTTTGTTTAGGCGGGGCTGTTATGTGAGTTGGGTTGGGCCTATTTTGTATGATATATATGTATGTGGATAGAAGTTTCGGTTGTTCGACGCTAGAGTTGAGGATTGTATGCGGATGCATTGGATGTATGGTGGAATATATGGTATACTGGGGAACTTACTAAGATTTATGTTTAAAGTTGTAGATAAAATGTTTTGCAGGTTGTTCGTGAGAAGAGCTCGACAAGATTGTACACACAAATCGAAGATATTCGTTTATATAGTTCTGTAATTTAACTATGATAATGTATGGTTTTACCAAACGAATGTTCCTTAATGATTTCCAAGATAAAGGTTTTAATTGGTTAATTTATTGGAAAATCTCTTTGTAAATTTTGGGACGTTACAGAGAGCTTGTGAACTCTCATTTTTGGAGAGAAAAGAGAAGAAGATGAGTAGAAAAAACTAGCTAGTTTTTGCTTCTTACTCTTTTTTATATACTAAAATACACATAGGAAGGACTATACCATCTTTAATGCATGAGCCATGCTTTCTTAGAAAGCATGGGTGAAAGAAATAAGTCGAACACTCAAGCCTCCCATCCATCATGGAAGCCCACAACTTTGGAGAGAGGTTGTGGGCCCTTGGTTTGTCTTTCACTTAAGTGTATAACTAGCTAGTTACATGTTCTAATTAGATGAACTAAAGTGTCCAAATAAATGTGCATAAAATATATATTCATACCACATGAATATAACTAGTTTTTGTTCTTTTTTATTATTATTTCCTTGAAACAATAATTCTCAATTAGTTGCTAAAATATTATTTTCATAAAATAATAATTTTACAATTAAATACAAGTGTTGATAATATTTATTAATAATGAAATTACTTTAATCAATAAGCAATTAGTAGTCACTGTTATAAGGTGTGACCCTATACGATCATATGTCATTAGAAAATATCATGCGATAACGAATCTTGGACATAAAGATTTTTCAGTATATAATTTTGGTTGAAGCATCTCCAGTTTGTTGTAAAAGCTCTTTGCATCTTCAATTCAACAAAACAGGGGAGGGACTATGGATAAAAAAAAATTATAACTTGGTGTCTTTGTTGTAATGTACCATTTCAGAGAGTGGTGTGTGTATTGTGTATAGGCTATATAATCTGAGGAAAATGCACTTCTTTGAAATGGATTGTTTTTCATATGGGGTTGTACTTTTTGGCACGAGTTAATACTTAATTGTAGATTTCAAGGAATTGTCTTATCCTCAGTAGATTTCAAGGAATTGTCTTTTCCTCAGTGCAAATCCATGGCCTTCTGGCCCTTAAACTATTTATGAAATCAAACTCAAATCTCGACATCATTACGGTTCTCCACTTGATGGAAGACTTTTGTATTACGAGAAGGTTATACATAAACGATAGACTTTTGTACAAAATATTATATCTGGAGTAAATGATAGAAATTGTTCTTGTGTTTTGATCATAATTATAGGTTGGGTTCAACATTTAAAAAGTTGATATGGACTATCCATGTGGTTTAAAGAAATTATAGTGTCGGTCCCTGCATGATATTGTCGTTAGAAATCAAACACTAAGTCTAAGTAAAATGACCAATACCCCTTATCTTTTTAGTTTATGTTTTTTAAATTTACAAACAATGAGGACCAAAATGATACTATAAATAAAATAAAATAATAAGCCCTAACCGAAACATCCTTCACAATCCACTCCATACACCGAGTACTCTTTGCCTATGTGCCTTTAGCAACATCGTCGACCACCACATAGGCTACATCACCACATACATGTCCTCTGATAACTCCAACCTTGTCTCCGATCTACCTTACCTCCATCACCATTATCTCCCAATCCCCACCCCTACCACAACCTCCAACCAGTACTTTCTTCTCCACCATTTCTCACCCAACAACTTTAACCACCACCAACACCTAAAGAAATTGAAGAGATCCATACCCTTTTTCCTACCTTATTTTTCTCTATCATGACAACTATATATCATGCTCATCCGACCATGTTAACAAGAAACAACTTGTCTACCTTCCCAAACTCAATACCTAATTGATTGATGTGGATTTATAAAAGTGGTGGTTGTGGTTTTGTTCTTTTCAAAAGCTCAACCTAATCAATTTCTTGTTTTATTTTGCTTTCATGTTTGTTTTTCTCTAATAATCTGATTTAGTGTTTTATTTACCTTTTGATTTACTGATTTAGTTAATCTTGAATTGAACATTAAAGATAAATTAATGTTTGTTTTTGATTTTGCATCTAGTATCTATTTGTGACTTTTCATATAGTTTGTATTTTTATTGAGAAGATGACTGTGGAAGTGGTTGTTGATTTTAGATGATTGAGAGTATGGTGGTGGGCAGCAAGTTGTAGTATTGGTGATGGTGGACGGTAGTTGGAGCTCAATAAGGAAAGAGGACAAAAAGGCAGGTGTTAATGCTATGTAGTGGATCAACTAGAATGGTGGTGGTGACGTACAATGTGTTGGGTTTTAGTATACTACAACATCCAATGGTGCACATACAACCCTAAATACCTTGGATCTATGTTTTCTCTATTATACATGCAAATATGAAGTTTCCAAGATATTACCCTATACTAGCATATAAATATCATATACTCGGGTAATAAAATAGATAGAATACATACCTTTTTTTATGTAACTTGTCTTCATGAAGCCTGAGTGCCTAGTGCCCCAAGTGTGACACCTCAAATGGTTCACACAACACCATGAACACTTGGAATAACCTTGAGAATAAGGATACTTTGGTTCTCTCTAGTGAAATCGGCCTTGCCCTTTTGTGTACACACACTAGTACCCATTTCACCAACCAATGACATCTTTATATAGTGTGGAGATTAGGGTTAAACCCTAATACCCATGACCTTTCATTTCATATGATCCATGGGTTAAATACTCCATGGACTATACATGAAAGCTTAGCCCAACCTAAATGAACTTGGCCCATCACACACATATATCTTAGAGTCCATATTTAATTAGTTCCTTTTGATCACTTAATTAATTATAAATTAATTCATGTTCAATACTAATTAAATAATATGATTATACATTAATATATTAGAACTTATAATATATTAATATAAATCACTTGTATCCTTTTTCCTCATCTTGTCTATCCAATTGTCCCGATGCCATGCAACCCAAATGGACCATGCCGGGTCGGGTCAAGTACATACCAAATATAGTTATGGACTTAGACATTAATCCAACAGTCTCCCACTTGGATAAGTCTAAAACTATTATTGAGTATGACTTCAAAACCCGACTAACAATCGTAGCTCTCAAAAGCTTCTGTCGAACTCAGACGTGTTAACTGAACTCTAATCTTGTCAATGACTTGTCCATTAGATATGGGATCATATATTCCTCCATTCTAGATATCATAGGGACTGAGACATGGATTATAAATCATTCTCTCTTTCCATTTGTTGTTTCCCGATTTCTGATTTATGACGACCGACTGATTGAATAAATCAAATCAGTCCTGGCTTGGCCAAGCACTCACATGTGTCATCGCTAAATCATCGAGGGGCCCACAGATATCGCTTTTATCCCGAAGGTAAAAGGAATGTATAAACTTCGACTCATATGGCTTGTTCTACTACTTGTTGAATCATACACAAAGGCACGTTTTATAACATCGAGTTACCAATGCGTTTTCGTGCAATCAATGTATAACCAAGTCATAGTAACAACTCATATATCTAGGTTTTAAGAATATAAGATATTATCGTCTCATGATCACTCGTGATAAAATCCATAAAGTGATTCAAATGAGCGTGGGTTGAATCCAATACTCAGAACTTATGAGCACTCATGAGTGTTGTAGCACCGCTTTGTCCAACATCTTAGACCTCTACAAGCCAACCCATGACAGTCTTGATTCATATCTACTTCCAACATATGACCGACTGTGGATAGTTTGAATAACTTAGTCATTCAGGAAGAATGACTTACTTTATTCTGGAAGTCGAAACATGCAAAATGAAACACAAGAATAAATGAATCAAATATGGTATCAAACCCTATGAATATAAATAGACCACTTTTATTTATCACCATACTGATTACTCATTATTTCATTGTTTCGGTTTTATCAACTTTATACCTGAATTAAAAACACTAGTTGACCCATGCTCCAAGCATGTACACTATGTTTTTCTAAACAATAGCTTTTCCATACACCAAGTATGCACTCTATGTTTGTCTATGATCCTTACTTTGTGAAATAAACCAATTGAACATAATTTCAATGATTCTAATTTCACACTCCCAAATCCTTATCGAAAAATGTGAGAATTACAAATTCCTATCATTTATCGAAATCTGTTTAGATTTTAAACTTATATGCACTGACCCTCCTGTAATGAATATGTACAAAGTCACAAAGACTTGTCAACAGTCATTATAAGGTATTCCAATGGAGATCAACTCCATGGAAACTAAGTCTCATATTCAAAGTACATTGCTTTGGACATGCTTCTTGCATTAAGTTTTCTAATCTTACACAAATAACTTCCACCTATGGAGACAACTCCATATTCTCATTTTGACTATCACTTCTGAACAAGAGATGCCTCTTTTCAGAATATGTCAATATGGTCCTTCCAAAATTAGCACTATACTTCGAACTGTCCCTGAGCAACCAATCTTTGGTAAACCTCAGATTGTCCTCGACAATTGCTTAATCATTTTAGTCATATCCAATTCTAGACCTTTTCCCTTCTTAATGCCTCTGGGCATTTGGAAAAATTTAGAAATGACAAATATTATAGCACACGCAATCGATCCTGTACCCAAAGCAAATGGTACACGATTCATGATGTCTCACATAAAGACATGATTCTAGACCAGTCTTTTGCTATAATATTTTTATTTGCCATGTTTTCAAAATTTGACTATGAAGAGGGATGCCGTAATCATAATCGAATTTTGAGAACGCAATATATAGAATTTCCTTAAGTTGAACCAATCCAACATGAAATTCAGATATATATATATATATATATATATATATATATATATATATATATATATATATATTCTTGACTAAAGATGATTAAGGTCTCAATCTATGCCTTTAGAACTGAAATGAAGTATATCCTCGCCCTTAATTATGCTCCCACTAGCTTTGACATTTACTCAGAAATCAGCTGGACTTCTAGAAATCAATACTTTATTGACTTTCTTACCAAAGTTCAGATTTCTGATACGAGATTCTTTGATAAAACTTTATCAAAATCATACACCTTTCCTTAGATAGCATGCATGTGTGTCTAAACAATTTCAGAACTATGAAAAGGGATGCCGTAATCATAGTCTCAATTGTTTAGACCTTTTCCCATCTGCTTCAAATCTACTTGGTGGAAGTGTTTCCTCACCATCATTTTCATGAATCGGAGAGAAACCTTATGACCCTTAGATTTTATGGTGTATGTGTTCTTATCCATGTGAATCTGTCAAAACCATAATCACAAGACAAGGTTAGTGACAAATCCAAACTCATATGGACTGAACTAAATCTTAATTTCTTGCCACCTGGCAGTACAAGGGCCTGCCATTGCTTCCAAGTTGTTATGCAACCAATTGAGAACTCTAAGAACTCATATGCAAAACCAACTTTAACTGGAATGGGCACAGAAAATAGAAGTATGTCAACACGATAGGTTATAAACCTCAAGTCGTGTGCTAGTGAAGAACCTCAGGTTTTACTCTTGATTAGTTCTTGAGACTTTCAAGACCTTTAAGACTCCCACTGTCCTCTTGACATATAAGACTCTCTTGTCAAATATTCAAGGGATAGTGCGGATTCTTTATCAAGACAAACACTTCACACAATTGGCCTTAGTTGGTCTTTGTTTAATCCAAAACATCACAACTTACCAACTTCAAATGTACAAGAGTAGGACACTTTTACTCTTACATTTGACAAGTGTTATAAACCTTTCTTTAAGATATGTCACTCAACTTATAGTCTTGAAGTATTGACTCTAAGACTTGTTTTGAAACGAAGTATGACTCATCTTCTTGATTTAACCATTTCAACAATTCATGACTCCTCTTCTTAGTCATAAGAATGCACTAAGATGTCCTTAGAAGACCAATTGTGATGTGGTTCTTAAATCATTAAGATTATCAGAAGACATGATACTAAATTACTCTCCCATCTTTTCAGATTTGACAAACTTTTATCTTTCTGCCTAATTTGATTCTTCTCATTCGTTTTGCCATACATCGAGACTTTTCCAATGCTTCAGAATTACACTTAAGCCTGTAAGTATAACCATATTTACTAAACTTTAGTAAATCATGACGAATAGTCTTATCGATCTTTGTGGTGGACTTGACCAGTGCACAAGAATGTGTACTCGATCCCTTTAGTCATTTACTTGACTCACATATACATGTGAACAAGGAATTAGTCTTAATTTTCGAAAGCTGAAAGTTCTCATTCATCATACTATACAACTTGCATGATTCCAAGTTTCGATCCAATTGAAACTTGGGTGATGAGAAACTTTCCTTATTTGGTAAATTTAGACACTACCACAAATGAAAGAATCAAATCCATTTTCCAATATTGCTATCAATGGAAACATGTAAACAACAATTTTTCACAAATGCCATTGTAGGATACTTAAAATAAATAAATCAAAACTGTTTTCTTATTTTATTTTAAAACTTCCGGAAAAACTTATCCTTACAATGCAAATGCATATGAAAAACTTGTTGTTATCTATTCCTAAGCAATATATCATAACTCCTAAGCAACAGCTCAAAATTCTGATCACCGAACCATGCGATCGAAACCATCTTCGCGATCAGAATCAGCATATACTTCCTTTAAGTTTCTTCACTTTTTCTTTGATTCTTAAAACATCAACATGTGACCAAGTCACATCATGTAATAAGAATCTCAGAATATAAACTTAACATAGTTAGATAGTGAACTTTACCTGAAGCAGAGTCAAACTTCTTGACTTGATCAACCTTATGATCTTTCAGGTAAATAGGCAGCTTCACAATCAATGCCCCTTCCTTTGGTAAGAGAAACATATGGACTCACTGGGAATGGTACATGGGACTATCGCAGACTTAGCCTTTCTCTTTACCATTTGGTCAACCTAGTTGACTATGGTCAAACCCTTTCTTTGGGATGAGAAGGCTTTTCTAGATATCCAATGTTACCATTGTCAATGTCCATTAGGAAGTTGATCTCCTAATCAATTTGCTTTACTAGTCCTCAAATCATTGCTGACCAAGCAAATAGATAAGATCATTAAGGGTCATGTCATAGTCTGTTTCATAGTAGTCCCAAAGGAGCTCACTAAGTGACTTAGAAAGTGATTGAACATCCAACCTTCTTAAGACTTTGACACCCAACTCTCCCGGCTTGTCAATATGTGACTTCATCTCCAAGATGCGATCACACATAGACCTTGCTTGCCAATAGGGATTGAGTGACCTTTGAACTTGTGGGTTAGGAAGAATAATTGGAGGAGGTGGAGGAAGTAAAGTTCCAAGAGATTTGGGAAGATCATATATGTCTGAGCTAGACATCTTTTGGGAGATATTCAAGATAGTTGATTTAAAGTCCTTAATATAACACCCAACATGAAATATTAAGGCTAGGATCCAACAACCTATTTATAACTGGAAGAGGGATGCCGTAATCCGAGTTATAAAATAGTTGAAGGTAGGTAAATGACGATTTACCAATTTCCACCATGAAAAACGAAATATAATTATGTTTTAATTGGATTTGAAACTCCTAGATCTTTTGAGATTCATTGAACTTTTCAATGGCATGTTTCAATCTCGAGTGTGCCCTTCAGGTTTTGTGACTGGGATGTCGAGGATCACAAAACAAGGTGTGAAGTAACCATGCAAATATACTTGGTACCCTTAATATTTACCCCTCAATCGATGTGCCGGTTAACCACACGAGCTCCACCGATACTGTGATAAATATTAAGTTACCCTTTGCCTACTTTGTTAAATCCAGGTTAGTGTGCCGGTTAACCACACACGCTCCACTAACGGTTTAAACAAAGTGCAAAGTGTAATTTCATGGATTAGCACCTTATTCACATTTTCCTAAGTAACTAAGATTGGGAATTAATAAAAGGTTTAGTTACTTAGTATTTATCGTTAATACTTTTAATGAAGGGAGAATTATAGTCCTTGTCCTACCTGTTCGGCTTACGACCCTCCACCAGTCAAGGAAGCGGTGGGTGAGAGTGGACACCCATTAAGCTGCCATTTTATAGGCAACAACCTTATACCCCCCTTATAGACCGGCTTCGTGAATGAGGCCTACTAATGGTAAGACTGACTTGCTCTTATACACACACACACACACACATATATATATATATATATATATATTATTAACTTATAATATTATAAAGTATAAGGGTTGAATTTTAACTTTTAAAATTCTAAGGGCTTAACTTGGAATTAAAGTATTAATTAGAGAAAACTTTTCAAATTCCAAAACTTGAGGGCATGTTTTGAAACTATTCAAAACTCTTGGATTTTCATAACTTATGAGTTTTAAGTAAAGCTTTAAAACTTTTAATGAAGAGACTCTTGGACATCCATAACTTGAGGACAAGTTATGGAGTCATAAAAACTATTTATAAGAAAAGGCTCTTCTTTTTTTTTGTAACCTAAGGCATATTTATGAGTTTTTAAGATTCATAAATGTGACTTTTCATATAACTTGAGGACAAGTTACAAAAAAAAACACATTTTATGAACAACTTTTAGATTAATTAGGATTGAAAACAACTAAAACACAATTTTTTTTTATTAATCTAAACTAACTCATAAATCAAGGAAACATAGAACTTTTGGTAATCCATAACTTATGGAGTTAAATGCTTGTTTTATGATGAAACATTTCATGTTCCATAACTTAAGAATAAGTTATGGAATTCTTTAAAACATTAACACCAAATTTTGTAACTCCATAAAAACTTTGAATCAAATTTTTTTTTTTTTAAACTTATGGAGGTTTCAACATAAAAACTTATGGAGGTTTCAAATTTTTTGTAACTTCATTTTTTTTTAAACTTTGAATCAAATTTTGTAACTCCATAAAAACTTATGGAGGTTTCAAAACACATAAGATCATAACTTAAAAAAAAACTTTTTGAGCTGCAAAATTTTATGACAAAGCTTGTAACTCCTTAAAACATTTAGATCAAACTTTTAAAACTAATAAAATAATCATATCATTTTATCTTTTACTAAATTTGACCTAATTCAACTCATATAGCAAATGATTCAAATTTTACAAATAATTAGTTTTTCACAAAACAAGTAATTATCTTAAAATTTGACAAACTTCATGTTTTTTTTTCTTTTTTTTTTCAACTTTGAAAGTCAAACATTTGCATAAATATAACAGAAAACAACCCATGGCTCTGATACCACTGTTGGGTTTTAGTATACTACAACATCCCATGGTGCACATACAACCCTAAATACCTTGGATCTATGTTTTCTCTATTATACATGCAAATATGAAGTTTCCAAGATATTACCCTATACTAGCATATAAATATCATATACTTGGGTAATAAAATAGATAGAATACATACCTTTTTTTGATGTAACTTGTCTTCATGAAACCTGAGTGCCTAGTGCCCCAAGTGTGACACCTCAAATGGTTCACACAACACCATGAACACTTGGAATAACCTTGAGAATAAGGATACTTTGGTTCTCTCTAGTGAAATCGGCCTTGCCCTTTTGTGTACACACATTAGTACCCATTTCACCAACCAATGACATCTTTATATAGTGTGGAGATTAGGGTTAAACCCTAATACCCATGACCTTTCATTTCATATGATCCATGGGTTAAACACTCCATGGACTATCCATGAAAGCTTAGCCCAACCTAAATGAACTTGGCCCATCACACACATATATCTTAGAGTCCATATTTAATTAGTTCCTTTTGATCACTTAATTAATTATAAATTAATTCATGATCAATACTAATTAAATAATATGATTATATATTAATATATTAGAACTTATAATATATTAATATAAATCACTTGTATCCTTTTTCCTCATCTTCTCTATCCAATTGTCCCGATGCCATGCACCCCAAATGGACCATGCCGGGTCGGGTCAAGTACATACCAAATATAGTTATGGACTTAGACATTAATCCAACACAATGGTGGTGTTGTTTGAGAATATGATTGGGGCATGCTGGATGATAGGTTGGGTTAGTGTAGTACACCCTAAAAAAGTATTTGAAATAGTAAACGAAAATAACAAAAAGATAAAAAAATGAGGGTAAAATGGTCATTTGTATGTCTTTAATAGTTGTTTGGTAACAAACTCAAAAGGGAAGACAATTGGTGTAATTTATCCAAACCACATGGGAAGTCCATATCAAAATTTCAAAGATTGCATGAAATATGTGATTCTGACCAAACCACATGGACCATTTTGTTAGATCTTAGTGTATTTTAGATTTTTATAAAATCAAATAAGCAACAGAAGCAGTGAAAACTAAACACTATGATTAAACTCTAGATCTTAATTCAATCAATTAAAAGAACTGTAAGTCCCTGATCTTCTTGTGTATCAATCAGATCCGTTTGATGGTGCGAAATCCCAATCAAACGGATGATGCCAGATCAAAATAGAAGGAGGAGAAGAAGATGATGAATCTATGATGTATTCAATGAATAGAATGATGCTCCATACACATAGTTCACACACTAGCTCTTCTATCTATATTCTCTCACACCTTAGAATACACACACTTAAGCTCCTCTTCGCCTTTTACCCACATGCACTCCTCACCATATATATATATAAGACATGGGCCATGAACAGGTTCACGGCCGTAAACCTGTTCACGACCGTAAACACAGCCGTAAACTCTTAAAACATTACAGAAAAATACAATTGCCTAGAAAAGCAAAGTATAAACCATAATTTTAGACCCAACAATCTCCTCCTTGGTTTATAGCTTTCTTTTCTAATTGACCCAACAAACTCCCCCTAAAAAGTAGCTGGCTTTTCTTTTCAATCTTCATCGAGAGCTTGGTTTCAACATTAATCTTCAATTTTCTTCACAACATCAAAATGAACATGATGAATCTTCAATGAATGACTTCATCTTGAGCGGTTTGGCTTTTCTTCAGGATTTGACTCTGAATGCACATTGGGTGAGGAGGCTTCTTAATAAGATTCTTGAAAGATAGTGCTTTCAGCTTGAGAATCTTCAGAGAGAATAGAGAACAAAACTTCTGGATCACTTCAGCAGGTACAAGATAGCAGCAAATTGATTGAGGAGGCTTCAATGCAATCTGTCACATAATCTTCAATTACGGCTTGACCTTGCTTCTGGGGTTGAAAGATTGAATGTTCGAAGAATAATCTTCATTTCTTGCTCCTTCGAATGAGAATTCTTCGACACTCACGGATGAAGTCTTAGCTCAGAAATTTTCGACACAAACTCCATGAGTCTCATCTACAACTGAATTCACTTTTCAAGACAAAACAAAACTAAAAGAAAATATTTTTGGATTTTTGATTTTTTTGAACAAGAAAAAAAACAGAAACAAAAATATTTTTGGATTTTTTTGATTTTTCTGAACAGAAAAATAAAAAGAGAAATAACACTATTTTTTGGATTTTTAATTTTCTGATTTTTGTTTGATTTTTGAATTTTCTAATTTTTGTTTGATTTTTGAATTTTTTAATTCTCCCCCTAAATTTGTGCATAGAGGAAAACTATGAACAAATTTAACAAAAACAAAAATATTTGGGATCAAAGTTGTCAAGCAATCGAATATCGTTTATCAGCACACGCCTGCATGTCTAGATCTGGTCATTCACCGGTATTGTGGTCCACTTAAACACAAAGGATGTTGACAATTTGGATAGATTATAAGTGACAAGTCATTGTGATATATATTCCTAAATGGACATTTAGCTGACGACGACCAAGGATATTGTTGTCCACTTAAATTAAGCAACAAGATCTACAGACAACCTATTAAATGGTTCGATTTTAGATGTAATAGAATGTGTTTCCCACTTCCTGATATACCTCGGTAATCAAGAACTTCCAAAGAACTTCTTACTTTAGGTGAGTATTCAATCATTAAGAAAGAAGTCAGATATAGAAGTGCATATGTTGTATCCCAGGTCGGATGTCTTCCAATCACACAGAGGGAACAACATGTTACTAACATAGATAGAGGGATTGAGAGGTAGAATGTTGCATATGTTGTGTTCCAGGTCGGATCATTTCAATCATGCAGAGGAGATAACATATGACTAACAGATAGAAAGAATTGCATAGATAAAGAAGATGCATAGAAATAGAGTTGCATATGTTGCATTCCAGGTCGGATCTGTTCCAATCACGGAAAGGAAGCAACATATGACTGACAGATAGAAAGCAAGAAAATAATTTCCTACATACCTACTTTATCAGAACCTCCCAGTTGCCCTATCAATACCGGAATTAAGGACAAAGTCCGCACATCGAGGAAAAGTTAATCCACAGTTCTAGATACATATCATTTAATGTATCCGCAGATTCTCATGTATATCTCTCTGCTCAACCTACCCAAGCGTTGTATTGTCAAGCTAAGTGGAACTATCTAGGTCAAGATTTGTCAGGTCTTTAAATTTCTTAAGTTCATCGGATCCTAGTCAAGTCCATTAAAAAAAAACTTTCGTGCCTACCCGCACATCGAACACGGAACACAGATAATTCGACTTTGGCACCTTACACAGATTCAGGCTGCTCGTTATCACTTCATTATATCACTTCCCAACACATCACCTGCAAGCATATTCCATTAACAATATATTTTTTATTTTTAAATTTTTTTTTTTAATTTTTCTGAACAAGAAATAACACTATTTTTGGATTTTTAGATTTTCTAATTTTTATTTTGTTTTTGTTTATTTCTCCCCCTAAATTTGTGCATGGGTGAGAATGAAAGTAAAATGCGCAAATTTAAACTAACCTACACCAAAAATTAGTCCTCAAAACGAATCATTTTCAAAAAGCTCACAAGCACATCGAATCGAGCTTTGTTAAACGACTTTGTGAACAGATCCGCCACATTATTAGCAATGGGAACCTGTTCCAGCCGAATGAGCGAACGCTCATAACAATCTCTGATGAAATGAACTTTGATGTCAATGTGCTTGGTTTTCGACTGTTGGACTGGATTTTTAGCAATCTGAATTGCAGCCTCATTGTCACAGAAGATAGGGGTTTATAAATAATTCAAACCGTAGTCCAACAGCTGATGTTGGATCCATATAACTTGAGAGCAGCAGGCAGAGGCAACAACATATTCCGCTTCTACTGTTGAGGTTGAGACGGTGTGCTGTTTCTTGCACTGCCAAGACACCAGCCGGTCACCAAGGAATGGACACCCCCAGACGTAGATTTCCTGTCAAGCTCACAACCTTCATAATTATTGTCAACAAATGCATATAAAACAAATTCAGAATTTTTCGGATACAAAGACCTAATTTTGGGCTGCCTTTGAGATACCAAAAGATTCTTTTGACAACAATAAGATGTGAAAGTTTAGGATTAGCCTGATAACGTGCGCATTGACAAACTGCAAACATGATGTCTGGTCGGCTTGCAGTTAGATACATCAACGAACCGATCATTGATCTGTAATGAGTTTGATCTACGGATTCGCCATCAGTATCTGGAGTCAGCTGGGGTCTTTCGGCCATTGGCGTCAGGGCAGGTTTTGCGTCTTGAAACCCGAACTTCTCAAGTATATCGACCCCATACTTTGCTTGATGAATCAGGATTCCGGTTGATCTTTGTTGGATCTGAAGCCCCAAAAACATGGTCATTTCGCCTAACGAGCTCATCTCAAACCTCTTTTTCATCACTCCTTCGAACTCTTTGCAAAGCTTTGGACTTGTAGACCCGAGGATAATATCGTCAACGTAGATCTGGACTAGAATCTGATCATTACCCACATGCTTGATGAACAAAGTTTGATTGATAGTGCCGCGAGAATATCCATGTTCGAGCAAGTGCTTTGTGAGAGTTGCATACCACGCTCAAGGAGCTTGATGTAACCCATACAATGCCTTGTCCAACTTGTAGACATGATTGGGAAACTTTGAGTTAACAAAACCAGGGGGTTGATCAACGTAGATTTCTTCCTTCATCTTGCCATACAAGAAGGTTGTCTTGACATCTATCTGATAAACAGTGAAGTTCATGTAGGAAGCGTATGCAAGGAAGATACGGATAGCCTCCAAGCGAGCCATCGGAGCATAAATCTCAGTGTAGTCAAGACCCTCGATATGTCGAAACCCACGAACCACTAATCTTGCTTTATTACGCACTATGACTCCAGAATCGTCTTGCTTATTGCGGTATACCCAGCGAGTGTCAAAAGACTTTTTTCCTTTAGGAACTTCAACCAGCTGCCAAACCCCAAGTTTTTCAAATTGATTTAGCTCTTCGTGCATAACATCTACCCAGCTAGGCTCATTCAAATCCATTTCAACGTTATTTGGCTCTATTTGAGATATAAAGCAAGAATAGAGACATGTATTGACATCTCCACTCTAACTTTTTGTTTTAACACCGTTACCCAGCTGGCCGATGACATTGTCGATCGGATGATCGCGTTGAATGCATGAAGGAGTCTCCTGGCTGATGTCATTAAGTGAAACAGGAAGATTGTGAATGTTTATGACTCCATCATTTGCCGAAGGATCCACGTCAGATGAAACTGTCTCACTAGAAGGATCTGCCACAAACTCATTATCAATCTGCTCGGGAAAGAGAAGTTCCATTAAAGTTTAAGTAACAGCAGAAGCATCTCGTGACATGAACTCTCTTTCATTAGGAGTAAGAGAAGTAGCATCAGCATCTGGAGCATGTTGCTGGCTTGGAGATTCTGGACTAGGAATTGGAACAGATGACTCCACAGAAGGAGTTACAGAAGAAACTATCGGCGGTCTGTAAACAACGTCTTCGTCTTCATCTTCAGGTACAGTCTTCGAACCAGAAGTAGAACCTGATAAACTATCTGAACATATATTGAACAATTTGAAAAAAGATGTGTAATCAAACAGCCAATCAGGACCCACTCTAGCATCCGTTTCATTCTCTTCCAGCCAGCGCACATCAAAGGATTCTACAATTTGCTTTGTTCTTTTGTTGTAGACCCTGTACGCAGTGCGAGCAGTATACCCCACAAAATAGCAGTCATAAGCTTTGGCATTGAACTTGGGGTTAGACTCCAGGTGAAGAAGGGTACAAGGGCAGCCAAATACACGGAAATGGCCGACAGATGGCTTGTGACCGTATAAAATTTCGTACAGAGTCTTCATCTGAGCTTTGTTGATCAAAACACGATTCTGAACTTAGCAAGTAGTGTTTATCGCCTCGGCCCAAAAGAAAACTGGTAACTTTGAGTCACACAGCATCGTCCTTGCAACGTCTTGTAGCGTTCGATTCCTCCGTTCAGCTACACCGTTTTGTTGAGGTGTGTGAACAGAACTGTATTGACGCACAATTCCCTTTTCTGCGCAAAAATGATCAAGAACAGCATTCTTGAATTCTGTTCGATTATCAGTTCTAAGCGCCTTCACCCGGTTATTTGTTTGGTTCTCAATCATTACAATGAATTTCTTGATTAGATCAGATACCCCAACTTTGTTGTTTAATAAGAAAACCAATGTAAAACGCGAGAAGTCATCAATCACAACTAGACAGTATGAGTTTCTATTGATGCTTAGGACATTGACCAGACCAAATAAATCCATGTGCAACAATTGGAGCACTTGGCTGATTGAGTTGATTTGCTTTGGCAGGTGTGGTTTCCTGTGATGCTTTCCTTGAGCACATGACACATACTTTTCAAATGTAATAAAGTCTCTGACAGGCAGGCCACACACCATTTCGTTTTTAGCAAGACGATTCAGATTCTTAGCGTTAGCATGGCCGAGTCGTTGGTGCTACAACATAACATTTTGTTCTGAGACTTTTGAAAAGAGGCAGGTGACTTGCTCAGGTATGTTGCTATTCATGCCTATAATGTAGGCATTTCCATCCCGCTTCGATTTGACAAGAATCCACTCATCCGGGATGACAATGCCTGGCTTTAAGATCAGACATTCTTTATCAGTAAAATGCGTTGAATAACCCTTGTCGCAAATATGAGAAACGCTTAACAAGCTATGCTTTAACTCGGGAGCATAGTTGATGTTCTCGAAACTCAGCACTCCGTTTGTCACAGTTCCTCTCTGAGTGATTTTTCCGCCTTCACCGCCCGCAAAGGAAACGAACCCCCGTTAAAAGTCTGAATGTCGTTCAATTGGGAGATGTCTCCTGTCATATGCCGGGAGCAGCCGCTGTCGACATACCATGGTCTGACGACATTCCTTCGCAACTGTCCCTGCAAAATGAGCAGGATCATTTAGATTTGGGGACCCAGGTCATTACAACTCTGGGTTGACCCTTAACGATCACAGATTTATCTTTTAATCCTTTTGATTTTGAATCATCATGTAAAGCATTTTCAGAGGATGATGATAATTGGTTGGAGGATAATTTGGGCACCCACTGACACTTAGGTTTCTTAACACTCACGGGTGATTTTGAAGCAATTTTCTTTTCAGTTTGCTTTGAGTATTTGGATTTTCTACCAAAAGTGGTTGAAGATCCAGATTCACTCTTTGACGAAACCGACCTTGGCTTAGCCGAGTTCGATTTTGGCAAACTGTTTGTGACTTTGTTATTGAAAACCTGTTTGTTCTTTTGAAAAACTGCCATTTTCTTGTTTTTATTAGCCCTCCAATCATCATCTCGAGGATGAGATCTCGAAGACTTTCTAGTTAAAGACCTTCCTTGAGACTTGTTCTCTCCTCTTTGAGACAAAAAATGCACAAATGCCCTATTAGGACAATTCCTAGCGATGTGACCGACAGTACCACAGTTA
Organism: Lactuca virosa; assembly: GCF_052849685.1. NCBI lineage: Eukaryota > Viridiplantae > Streptophyta > Magnoliopsida > Asterales > Asteraceae > Lactuca > Lactuca virosa. The sequence goes on from NC_136430.1 coordinate 251,861,163, forward strand.
AAACAAATCTGCTTATTATTATTGTAACTGGTACTGCCTTTGTCTGATCTGTTTTCTCTATTGACACTCTTACTTTTTCCACAAGAACATGTGCAAAAATCAGATTGTGTGATAGGTGGGGGTGAATCCGGTTGTGTGATTGGTGTCGTGGATGTGCTTGAAACAGGAACATCAAATTCAGGAACATCAGAATTATCAAACAAATCATCAAATATGTCAAAAAAAATTAAAATCAACATGATCCGATGCAGAAGTATCACAAGATGTATCATGGACATTAACATTAGAAACAAAAGAGTCATTTTTTGAAACAATAACATCAGGTTCAGAAACATGTTTATTTTCAGAAACAGATCCTGCAGCTTCTTGCTTTGAGTGACTTAAAAATTGATCTGCATGGGAAGTGGAAACGTTAGTATTTTCAACATTTATGGTACCACCTGACACAAATCCATATTTCATAAATGGCTCTCTGTCTATTTCTTCTTTTGTCAAAGGGACATTAGTATAGCTATGATTAAAGGGAAGAGGCACTTTGTCATATCCTAAACCCTTGGACTGATTCTCTTTGAATTTTAAATTGGTTTCTATCATTGATGCAACTACTTCACTTGACACATCAAATTTTCTAAAAGTAAAATCTGCATTTTCAAATTTGTTTTTCAATGTGTCAGGCTCAGCAGTTACCTCAGCGAGTTGTTCAGTTACGTATCTATAATGAGTACTCTTAATACTATACTCGTCCTGAAGTTTTCTGAAGTCCTTAATTTTTGTTTCTATTAAGCCTTCAGGGGTTTCTGTGCTTTCCTAAGTTGATACCCTTCATATCTCAAGTCCCCGTTATCTCTCCGTAATAATTCTATATGCTCAAGAAGATTGTTAACTTTATCAATGCAAGTTTGAGAGCAACAGGACTGACTTACCTTATTATTTTCAGATTCTGAAGTGGAAGATACCATGAAAGCAAACTGCAACTCCATCATTTCTTCTTCAAGATCAACTTCAGCTTCTTCGACATGAGTATCACTGATTTGAGCCAAGTGAGCATTTTCAGGTCCTGAGATATTCAGTGCCTGAATCTGGTCCTCCCAGTCAAAGAACTGAGCAACCACTGCTAAGTTTGTAGTCTCACTATTGACGGCAGCATTTCCACGACCATTTCCCACTGGAACCATTGTTCGATCACTGTTTACTCTTCTATCTGGTTTGGGACACTCACGAGCAAAATGACCTTGCTCGTGGCAGTTGTAGCAGCGCAACTTTCCTTTGTTAAACCCTACTTTCTTATCCGCATTCATTCCCCAGTTGTTCTTTCCTGTTTTCTTAGCAAATTGCTTAGCCCTGAACACAGCCATAGCAATTTGCCAAGTGATGTCCATTTCCTCCACATCCTCTGGATGAATTTGATCCAGGTCAGCAAATGAGAGTTGAGGTGGGAGCTCTCCAGCTACAAAAGCATTGTAGCAATTGACGAGTCCAGTAGCAAGAGCTAAATTTTCATCAGATTCTTTGGAATGGGGAGCTTGAGCCATAGCTGGTGCACTTGAGGAGGAAACAACTTGAGGAACAACGAAAGATTGACTTTGTTGATGAGAAACAGATGCTGGAGCAACATATGGTGTAACTGATGGAGTGATAAATGTTTGATTTTGAGGCTGTTGAACAACAAAAGCTTGACTTGATGAAGAAATATAGGATGAAAAAGCATTATTTGAGGAAATTCCAAGATTCACAGTTGAGTAGGAATTCATATGGTTCATCTCTCGTTGCTTGTCATCAAGATCACATACTTTTGATGGTTGCCATTGTTTCAGCAAGACTAAGACGATTTAGACTTTTGTCTTTTTGATAACAGCCACATTCATGTCCCACGACTTTGGAAGTGAATTCAGTAATTTCTTGTTTATCTCTGACTTAGTCAAGTAAATCCCAGGTATACTCATCTCAGTAGTAAGTGCAGTAAATCGCTGCAACTGAGCTTCCAGTGTCTCTCCAACGACATAATTGAACATGTTGAACTTTTGCCTTAACATATCATGACGGATTTCCTTTATATCTTCATTTCCCTCGTAAACCTCTATCAAAGCTTCCCACAGTGCTTTGGCTGAAGTGTATTCTCTGAAGCCTTGCGCGATATCGGGAGATATAGCCATAGTTAAGGTAGCCAATGCTCTTTCTTGTTCTTCAACTTTTTCGAAATCCTCATCGGTGTAATCAGCATACGGTTTGTCAATTACTTGTCCAGCTGGAAGATTCATAGTTATTCTGATTGGTCCTTTTAGGATGCTTCTCCAAACCATGAAATCTTTCATTTTGATGTATTTTTCGATTCTGTATTTCCATTCTGGGAACCCTTCTGCAGATAACAGTCGGGGAATGCGAGTGGTTGTTCTCATGATGGAATCCAATTCATGATGAAGTACTTGACCTTCGAGAATCCATTTTTTTATTTTAATTGAAAATGACTTGGAAAAATTAACTAAAATGCCAAAAAAATAGTTTGAGGTCAAACAATTACGGCTGTAAACACGAGTTTACGGTCAACATTCATAGCTTGGAGTTTACGGTTGGAGGTTCCCAATTGAGTTTACGGTTAAAGGTTCACGGTTGAGTTTACGGTCTAAGAGGGATTTACGATCGGATTAAGTTTACGGTCTAAGAGGGATTTACGGTCAATGAAGATTGACTGTTTACGGTCAATGAAGATTGATTATTTACGGTCGTAAACTGTTGACCGTAAACACCCAGAATTTGATGAAAACTTGAATTGCAAGCAGATCTAATCCCCTTATGTCACAAAAACACCAAATGCAGTCTTGAAAAAACAATGAAACTGAACTCCTTTGACTGAAAACGTGGTTGAAAGATATTTTGACACTAGACTTGCTTTGATACCAATTGTAAGTCCTTGATCTTCTTGTGTATCAATCAGATCCGTTTGATGGTGCGGAATCCCAATCAAACAGATGATGCCAGATCAAAATAGAAGAAGGAGGAGAAGAAGATGATGAATCTATCATGTATTCAATGAATAGAATGATGCTCCATACACATAGTTCACACACTAGCTCTTCTCTCTATATTCTCTCACACATTAGAATATACACACTTAAGCTCCTCTCCACCTTTTACCCACATGCACTCCTCACCATATATATATATATATATATATATATATATATATATATATATATATATATATATATATATAAGACATGGGCCGTGAACCTGTAAACCTCTTCACGACCGTAAACTCTTAAAACATTACAGAAAAATACAATTGCCTAGAAAAGCAAAGTATAAACCATAATTTTAGACCCAACAAGAACCCACTAACCTAAAAGCAAGTTTAAGAGATTACATTTTCTTATTATCAGGAAGCTTATAGGATCTAAACCAAAATATATCTAAAAGTATCGCTCTCTTTGACCATCAACCAAGAAATCCATTCTTACGAGCCTTGGAAAAATCGACCATGAAACCTGCTGGTGTCTTGGTAATCATCACACACATGTCGAAGCCAAGATGAGGAGGTGGCTATTTTAATAAGGTTTCAAGAAATTGATTCCTCTGCTTATGCCTTCGTTTTATATGAGCATGAAATCCTATGAATATTATTATTTTAATGCCTCTAAGGATTTAATTCAAACAATATTAAAATAATCATTTGACATTATCCATTTATTTATCCCACTTAATTAATTTTTAATTATTAATTAACACTTTAATATATAATAAATTAATTCTGCTAATTTCAAATTATTTCCGAACACTTTAATAAATAATATATTAATTTCTCTTTATTTATTAATTCTTTCTTTTCATCTTGGGTCAAGTGTGTAACCATACAAAACATGTGTAACTAAATGTGGCATTAATATGTTGTGTAGTAGGCATATATCCAACAAACTCTCACTAGTACACGTTACAACATTTTTATAGTCAAAGTGAAAATATTACATATGTTATGTTTTTTTTACTATTACTAAGATCTTCAGAACCCTTGGTTTCGATTTAGCCTAGGTAAGTGATGGGTGAAACACATACGTTACAACTCGGGGGGCCGAACGAAAACTTCAAAATAAAACTAAAGAAATGATCCATTATTTTTTTGATCAGTTCTCAGTAGCACAAACACTATATTTACGAGTATTTCCAAAAAAATATGGTTTTATGTAGTCTTAAAAAAACTTGATGTTTTATTAAACTCTTAATAATTATATTGTTTTTTCATGTTAACTTACTATATAACAAAACTAATTAAAGTTAACGTAAACAATATCAAACAAAATTTTAACAAATAGACATCTCAAATAATATCTATGTTTTTCGATTCTAATAATTTTGTTTTATTGTTTTGTTGGAAAACGTTTGGGATACTGAAACTTAAGAATTATTTTAGATGACTGAGTTATTGAGTGGTAAATTAGGTATTTAGATTATTATATGTTTTTTTATGGAATTAATTAGTTTCCTTAATGAAGTCTTGTTGTTTCAATTTGTTCAGGGATTAGATCGAGTATTATATTGGTACTAAGAAGCCAAAAAAACGGAGGGGTCATGGCCCCTCCTGGCCCCTATTGAGTTCCACCCCTGATCAAACATCATTTGTTCTGGATATTGGTATGAAACTGATACATGGATTTTCGTCTAGCTCTTACGTTTAGTATTATATTTCTCCATATAGACTCGTGGTGACCCAAAAGACATACTATTTGATTGACTATCAATCCAATGTGAGTGTAGCTACGCATACAATGTCAACATCGAATCATTAAGGGGACCGAGGATATCACTTCTACCAATGGTCAGATGGAACAAATAAACTTCAAATACACAGATACTTACCCCTCCTCCATGCCAAAACTGAGCGTACTTTGTGTGGCTGCTAGTTATGGACAATGTTGGAAGACGTCAGAGCATAATAGACTAAGGTCAAGTCATATGTATCTCAGTTTCTAGACATAATATATTATCATATTAGAATTACTTGTGACTATTTTCCATAAATTAATACTCTAAATGCGGGTCACTCCAATATTTAATCACTATCAACCGTATGTGGATGTTAGTTTCATCTTTATGTTATATCTGTCATTATCGTTAATCTACTAACAATAATATTTATATAAATTAATTACGTCCTTCCTTAAAGTATGATCGACTATAAAAATTCTAAATTAATATTCAAGGAAGTGTAACACATGAAAATTTGAACATAAAATTGATTAATAAGAGTAATATCTTACTAACATATATTATGATCTCAACTTAATAATCATTGCTTTATTTAAATTTAATATTGTCAAATCAATGAATTAATTATGCTAAGTCAACTATACATTAAATGCTAGTATATATAATGACAGAATCGTGCTTTGTCTAACTTATAGTTATCTAAGTTTCCTTATAAAACCTCTCTAACAGTATCTAACAACTCTGAGTATGTCTAGTGTGCAACCATACCAAGATCTTTGAAGATATCGTCATCCATGTAGTATCCCGTGTAGCTCCATTTCCTTCAACATGCTCATATTCACTTTCCAAATTAGCTTTAGCCTCTTCCTTATTACTTTTCCAAGTTACAACTCCATCGTTTTATAAGAACATGAATCCTAACCGTGAACATAAAACGTTTCTACCTGTTTAGAAGTTTGCATCATATAAATCGTTATATCGCTTCATCATTTTCAAAGGAACAATGGTATCACCAACACTTGAGATTTCCACTTTACTGACTTCCTTTGGTCTTTTACAGAATGATCCCGATATCAAATTGGCATACCCAAAGCGCACAACACATTAGGATTCATACATAATACATATGATTATCTCATAGATACAAGTCTTTAGTCAACCAATATATTGGTGAAATTGGGACATTAAGGTCAACTCAGTCCTTAAGTATTATATATGTAGATTTCAGCTTAACCAGTTTTTCCTACCAGACCTATCATTATATATACTTATAAAACAACTCCCTAGCTAACATCTCATACTTTTCCAAGTAGGGATATTGTTACTCATGAACAACATACAAGATGTCGAAGACTACAACACTCCTACTAGTTCTGACATAGATAAGAGATTCATATGTGCTCTTGACAAAACCAAACTTCTTGATTTTTTCATCAAAGTAGTGATTCCATTTTTGATATACTTGTTTGAATATACAAATAGAGTTTTGAATCTTACAAACCTTGCTTAGGATGTACAAAAACTCCCATTAATTATTATTAACATATCCTTTGTTAATATTTAATTAATGGAAGAAATTTTATAACTATTTGTTAGTCTACACCATTAGTTTGCATATAACTCTTTCCCACAGTTAGCTTTTACATGTGTAATTACATTCCATTTTGTATTTATTTAAAGACCTGTTTTCATATGACTATTTTATAGTTTGGTGATTGATCAATCAAGTTCATATGTTATTATCATACATGGATTGCATCTCATGTTTATAGTCCCCTTCTATTTAGCACGCTTAGAGTCTGCAACAAATTTTGATAAATAGAAAACTCATATTGATCTATCATAGATTCATCACCATTTAATATGTGTAAACAATATCTTCATGGTTCATGACATAATGTATCATATCAATGGATCAGAGTTGGTACTATGTCAAGTTCCTCATTGACTCTTTACTAAGGCTCCACCGGTTCTATCACCTTAGGTTGAAAACTAGTATCAACATCAGGATCTTTGTTGACTCTTGAACTCCTTCAAGATCAATTATGCTCTTATTGGGATCTTAGGATTTCGATTTCCTTTTAAAGAATTTTGTCTCATGAGCAACAAAACCTTACTCTCAACAGTATCCAAGTATGGTAGAATAACACTTCGCTGATATGTGTTTGAGATTGACGATGAGCATTACCCTAGCAAATCCCATACTTTAAAAATGTGCAAGTTAAGGAATATCCTTACTTCATATTTCACATGTCTCTAAAACCTTCTTTTTTGGTACATGGTTTAGGACTTTTGTAATAGTCTTCATGGTATAATTCCATAAACTGTTTTGAAGAATTATACGTCTGATCATGAACCAGATCAAATATTGATTTGTTTTTCCTCTCAACTAAACTGTTTTTGGTGGTTTCGTAGGTGGAGATAGTTATGAAATGAGTCAACAGTTCCTTTGATTATAGCTAAACCCTTTGACTAATGTTGGTTCCTCATGAATAGGTTCCCTTAATAGCATAAAACCTCTTTGCAAACCTGAGCACAAATATTAAATTTTGAAAGCACCGAACATATTTCATGGAATTGGGTATCTCCTCTTTGAGGAAGTTTCCCATTTAATAGTTTTTAACATATTAATTTTCTTTTAAAGAAATCTATTAAAATATGAATCTTTACTAGTGGTTTGATAATATCTTTTGTAAATTAATTACCCAATTTTTTTTATCTAAGGCTAAGATCTGTATTTCACTTCTAGTTATGAAGAGGTATGTCGTAATCACAAAGATAAGTTATTTAGCTATGTAAAACCCTTTGCCAGTTACAATCCTTATGGAACTCTTAGATGTTTGCAAAATTCCATGACTTATGTCAACATTGGCATGTTAATCCCTTTAAGCTTATCCTTTATTATAACAAGTATGTTACAGATCACAATTCATGATAGCAAATCATGCTTTTGAACCATACATGTCATCTGATCCAAGATTCTCGTGTATTGTGAACAACACTTCACCCTCATAATGTATATCGACATCCTAGGGAAAATACACTTTCCCACGCTGGAAGACCATTAGAATAAGTGTGTATTACAAATGGGCAACGTAAGGTTTACAGTTTAAAACAAGATCCTATTTTGTTTAGATAAAACACTTTTACCTTATTTTGAAAAAAAATTCTTTTAAAACACATCACCTTATTTATAAAAGATTTTATACATTTTCATTTTTGTCAAAATCATTTGCATATAAATTGAACTTTTAACAAAATTTTATGTTTCAATTTTATAAACGTTTTTAAGTTATACAAGCATAGACAAAACATTAAATAATTAAACATAACGACATACAAGTAATGGAAACCATTCCCTCAATCTTATATGTTTCTTCAGTGAGCCATCACGTGGAGAAACAAGATCATTCTAGGGAAAAAACCATAATGATTCATGCCTCCAAATTGTTTCATCATACACACTTGATGCTTGAGTGCAACCTTATGAAGACTCCAATCTCCATGGTCCTTGATCGGTTGACTTTTTGTCACACCCCAAAACCGGAACGGCGGAAACGTTCTGGGGTAGAGGACGTCATGTTTAGTATCACAAGTCATGCATCATAGTAAGCAAAGTAATAAACAACCATTTTATTAGAAAGAAAGTGTTTACAAAGTATGTGATTCACATAATATAGAATACATAGCAAATAACAAAAAGACATGAAGCTATATTGCTCCATCTTCAGAATCCCATTGCGCGTACCTGTCTACTGGTCTCCTGAGAATAAAAGTTATTTTGAAAAAGTAGATCAGCATTTAAACTGGTGAGTTCGTAAGATTTTAGTGATGTAATGTAAGTTGTAAGAAAGTTGTACTAAGTTCTGTTTAGAAAAGTTCGCCTGTTCCTCCAGAAAATCAAATATCTCCTGCTTTGATGAAAGATAAGTAAAAATGACTCTACAATCCTTTCTATGAGTACTAAATGGATACAAGTTATATAAAACCCAGAGTAAACAAACAATCGGTTGTGTGTATCTGCCTTAAGCCCACAACCAAACAAGGAACATGAAATGAGGCGGAAGGCACACATTCCATTGTTTGTTAGATCATCGTTGTATATAACCCTGGAGTATTCACTTGGTACTTACAGAGTTAACTGTAACAGTTCCTTTATATTTGATGAAAATATTCTTTAAGAAAACCCTCATTTCTTTTAATAAAAATGGTAACCACAATAGTTCCTTCTATAATCACTTAGTTTATACTAGCTATATATAATCTAATATCGAATAGATAGTTAATTGTGTGAATCTGCCCTAAGCCCACAACCAAACAAGGAACAGGAAATGAGGCGGAAGACACACATCCAACTACCTATCGGATATTAATTATATATAACCATGATGTATAAACTAAGGTATTATAGAATTAACCACCTAAGGTCCTTTAAGTAATACTGGTTTAATAAAATGGATTGAACACTTTACTGGTAAGTTTCTAGTTTTGTATACCAAAAGTTCTTATTTGAAAAGTATGTTTTGTACTAGAAAACGGTGCATTAAATTAGTGTCCTATGACCTGACCCATACATGGTACCCCTTATGATTACTTAGTGTATACGGAACATATATATAGCTAAGATCGGATAGATAGTAGGCTGGGGGAATCTGCTCTAAGCCGACAACCAAACAAGGAACAGGAAATGAAGCGGAAAGCACACATCCTACTACTTGTCGGATCCGATTAATATATATCCCTGAATGCATGCACTAAGGAATCATAAAGTTAGCATTATAGGTCCCTTTATATGAAATGTACTAGACCCGACTATTCTGTTTGTCGTTTGTAAAATGTAAGTTTTCCCTAGTTTATGACTATATTGACTCGAAAATAGTTTGCATCAACTTTCAAGTGGAACTGTCACAAAATGAAAGTAATGGGAAAATATAAGTACACAGTTGTCTTTTGAATTGACAACCTGCAGTATTGATTAACCTAAAACATGTTTGTTTTATTAAGGTCATAATGTGATGAATAGTCCCCATACTAAACGCTCTCCCTGCAAGAGATTCTGGGAACCAAACGCGACTTCAACAAACCAGTTGCTGAGCCGTGAAGTAGGCTCACATTAAAGTTATACGATCATGTATACCCAATTTAACTATCACCTTTTGTTTAGAACAATGAGTTAGTGATTCATTGGTATACTTAGATCCTGCAGTTTTCTTATGCTATAGCATCTTAGTATGTTCGTTCTGTTATAGTATCTTAGTATGGTTTTTTGTATAGTGTATAGTATGTCTCTCTGATGTATTGTATCTACCTCCCTGATTCTCTTTATAGTATGATCTCTATGTTATCGTGTATTGTTTCTACCTCTCTATTTCTCTTTATAGTATGCTCTAGTATCTAGTATGAACTGAAACTCTAAACTATACCCCTTATAGTTTACTAGTATTTTACTTGAACTGTTATTGAAAAGACTCATTTTTCTACTAAGTTATGCTTGTACTTTAAAAACGGAGTTTTGTTAAACTATAAAGTAACATAACTTGAAAAGAGTTTTTGAAATGTTTTGATCACTTATAAAAGACATAAGCAATCTTTTGAAAGATGTTTATAAAAAGCATTTACACAATTATCATTGTGTTCAACTTGTATTCCCCCCCCCCCCCCCCCTTAAAAGCATTTAAAACAGTTAAAAGATTCATTATATGGGTATGAACTCACCTTATGTCGGTGATTCAAACGAATATGCGCGTAAGGATGAGAAGTTCCACGAATGAAGTCCCGAAACACAAACGAGTCCTAAATGACATATATGGCATGTATTTGCATGAATATACTGTTTATAAGCAACTAAAAGGCAAGCAAACACCCTTAGGGACTAGGAAACACTTGAACTAAGTGTTAGAATCAAAGGGATGTACTAGATTGAGAAGGATATCAACAAATAGATAGAAGAAACACTTACGTTTTTGAAGATCGGGAATGAAAATCTCGATGATACTTGAGAGAGAATGGAAGTTTCTTGAGTTGAAAGTGTAAGAATGAAAGAATAAGTGAAGGAGTATGACACTTATGGACATGAGTTTACGGCTGGCAAGAGTTTATGGCCAGCCTAGAGTTTACGGCCAGCTTGAGTTTACGCCCGTAAACTCTTGTGCTATGGCCGTGAACTCCTTTTGTTGGTGGTTAAGGCTTGAATGTTGTACAGTGTCTCTATCAGGTACTTCCTATCACTCATTCCTTGAATGTACTAGGCTTAGAACACTCAAACAGACTCTAAACAGTGCTAAAAGATAGCAGGAGCGAGTCTGACTTATGGTTGATTGTACTAGCTTTACTACGCAAAAATTTTCGGGTTGTCACACTTTTGGTCTTTATTTATTTACAGTTAGTAATTTAATCAATTTCCTATCTAATCTAATTTCAATTAAAATTAAAAAAAAGGAAAAGTACATTACAAAGAAGTAAATAAAAGACATATAAGTTGTAATAAAACAAATTTAAATAATCCAAAACAATCGAAAACATTACAAACATAGGTCCAATCGACGTAATGTGTTATCAGATTCATACAATGAGAAAATGACATTATTTTGATAAGGGTTGTAAACAACCACCATCCTTGTTTATATGTTACAATTTCAATATTACTATTTTAAAGATAGAAACATATAAACACACTACATGATTTTTATTCTATCAATTAATGCGAATGATTTTTATTCTACCTGTTCAAAGTATATAAATAATAAGAATAACAATAATAAATCTACTTGTAATATATGCAATATATTTTAAATAACAATATAAAAAATTTACTCTAATTTCCATATGAATAATTTACACAAAATAACATCATACTAAAAGTATGTAAATACCACTTTTACTTACCCAATCTTGTTGCTCCTGTGGGTGACACCATCCTTTTCCTTCCTTAAAGTGAATTTTTTTTCCATCCATCAATGTGGTTTTCCCTTCCAGTTTCTTTTTTCTACAAAAATCAACAAAAACTATTACTAATATTTCATAAAAATGTTTAAAAAAACCCTTAAATAACACTAAAAAAATCTTACTTCCTTATGCCGCTTTTAGGCATAGGATTCAGCACCATGGGAACTTCCATACACCTGTTTTCCCCAATTATCTTTATTTTTTACAAAACGGTTTGATACTTTTCATTCATGAATAACTTTTTAATAACTTTCCTCCATGCTTTTTTATTCATTCTAGGTGGGGGGTGTTTCTTTCCCATTCCACATCATTGTAGCCTCCAACTCTGATAAAATGCTTTTTCACCTTCGATTTGCGACGCTTGTAACTTGCTTTGACATCCGCATCATTTCCTTACACAATGCCATTCCAATGAGGCATGTCACAGAAAGAATCTATATCAAAATAATTCTACAAAAGAAAATGAAAGGATTATAAAACATCTAAAAAATATAAAGTTTTATTACTAATAAAACCATTAAATTTTATACTTACATGCAAGGTGGGATAGATTTTTCTTTTATAATCTTCAGGGACATCATCCCAACTCGGATAGTGAAAGGGGACATTCTTTGCAACCTCATTCGAGACCAAGCGTATATAAACCTGATTGTTATCTCCAATGACCTTATATACTCTCCCTGTGATATTAAACTCCAAGGGAAGTGGCTTCTTCTTGTTAAGTCTAAACCGTTCATACAAATTCAAATTTCTTCCTAAACGTCTCTTTGGTTTTCCTACATTGATACATGTAATTAAAAAGTTAGTAAATTAAAAGGTTATTGAATATAATGACATATTTAATTAGAACAAGTTACTTACATGAATCACAAGCTCTGGGGATCGTATGCGGCTGTCTTGGAGGTTCACCCCCACCGTCTCCACTGTGTCCTCTAGCAACATGTACTGGCATTCAGTTGAAATAAGTAATAAACATAATTTAAACAAAATAACTAATAAATGTTAATTGTAGTGACAAAAACGTTCTCGATCGACTGGTTTGAAATAGTAATCTGGATGTGGTGGATAGTTCTTGTTGTTATCCTTTTGCATCCATAGATTCTCTCGAATACCCCATTTTTCCAAATCTTCTCTTGCTTTGTGCGTATCTTTTGATTTTTCATTCTTTAACGAAGTACCTAACAAGCTCTCACCAACATTTTTCACCACGTGCATAACATCTATATTGTGTTTTAGTTCGAGCGAACACCAATAATCAAGCTCGAAGAAGATACTCTTTTTGGTCCAAATTTACTCTAACTTGGTTTACCTTCTTTTTACACTATCACCATAGCTAGGGTGTTTTTTTGGAATATGAGCGGGGAGACGGTCTAGTTGCTTTAAAATTAATGCATTACTCAATCGTCTAGGAGGATTTCTTGACTCTTTCTTGCCATTAAACAATAAACTGCCCCTCCATTTATGCTTGCTATGTAAGAATCGTCTATAACCAACATAAGCTATCTTGCTGGTTATAGAACACGAGGGTGTGTCTTTGTTACAAGTAGCACAAGCTTTATAACCTTGACCACTCCATCCAAACAACCTGCTACAGGAAGGGTAATCATTGATATCCCACAATAGTGTTGCGTGCATTGTGAATACAGTGTTGGTTGATGCATCTCTCATTTTGACTCCATCCCTTCATAACACTTTCAAGTCGTCCACCAAAGGTCTCAAGAAAACATCAATTTCCTTCACAGGTGTTTTAGGGCCAGTAATTAGCAAAGTTAACATGAAAGAAGATTCTTTCATACACAACTATGGTGGTGTATTGTATGTTGTCAATACTACTGGCCACATACTATAAGGTTGATTCATGTTGCTGAATGGATTAAAGCCATCGGCAACCAAACCCAAGCGTACGTTCCTAGGTTCATTGGCAAACTCAGGATATCGCTTATCAAATTCCTGTCATGCCTTCCCATCAGCCGGATGATACATCTTACCATTATTTGAATGCCCAATATTACGCCAAATCACATCTTTTGCTGTGAATCTTGAGCTATACCTTCGACGAAGCCTGGCAGTCAAAGGAAAATAACATAACACTTTTTATGGCACTCTCTTCCCCTTTGTGTTTTTGTCAACCCACCTGCGCTCCTTACAAACAGGACAATTTTGCATTGACTCGTTCTCTTTCAAAAACAAAGCACAATCATTAACGCAAGCATGGATAGATTGATATCCCAACCCAATCTTTCTCAACTTCTTTTTAGCTTCATAGTGTGAAGTTGTAATGTTATTTTCTTTCGGGAATGCAACGCTTAAAAACTCTAAAAGTTGGTCAAATGAACTATCTATCCACCTATTGATGACTTTAATGCGCACCAGTTTTGCTAGGAAGTGTAAGGAAGACATCCAACTGCAACCAGGGTATAACTCGATATTGGCCTCTTCAAACAATGCAGCAAACTCTAGGTCTAAACTAATTGCTTCTTGGGTTATATTTTCTATATGTGGATCTTCCTCTACCATAACATCATCTATTACATCAAACATCTCTTGATGTGGATTTTCCTCTGCCACAACTCTAGTACTACAGTATTTTGAAGCTCAAAGGTTGTTCATGATGTGAATTATGAACATTGCTTTGGCATGCAGAATTAAAGAACACACAAAGAACACGGTGATTTCGGTGTTTAAGAGATACATTCGATTATGTAAGGTGTTACAAAACAGGATCTAGATCTAAATCTACATAATTAACACACACTAACACTCTTAATTTTACATCTCTCAAGCACACCTCCATAAGTGGTATGAACCCACCTTATATAGAGGTGTTTACATGTCTCTCTCTCACTCTCTATCTCATGTCATAAGGCTAATGCACCACATGCAAGTGGGTCTACAAAAGTTAAACCATTTACAAAGTCATACATGAATAACTTTGTACCCAACATTCTCCCCCACAAAGTTAGGAATGGATGACCCACTTCAAATCTTCCAAAATCGAGCAACTACGCGAATGAGCCTCAAGCGTGACACATGTTGAGATTAACTTCAAATCTTCAATTCTTCCATGATTCTTCAATTTGGGTTCTAGGATGTGATATCATACAAACCGAGCATCAACGAATGATCAAGAGCTTCTCAAACTCCAAATAATCACCCTAAAGTTGAGCATAAAAACACACCCGAAAAATCTTCAATAAGTCCAAACCCATCTTGAACCGAAATCACTTCTGAATCTCCAATCGAATCATTTCATAAACTTCAAAAATTCAAGGTCACTTCAGTCTACAAGTCCGCGTAATATGAAAAATTCAACTTCGAATTTCCATATAAATTTCTCCCCCTTTTTATAATCGAAATTTGATTATAAAACCAAAAAGGAAAGAGAATGTGCTATATTCAATTTTTTTTGTCAAAACTCCCCCTTAACATGTGGCATAAAATTTTAGCTTCAATCAGGAAAACCGAAAAAATCTTCAATTTTTAGCTTCGTTCACAGACTCCCTTTGACAAAATTTCTCAAAAATGGGTATAAATTGTCAATTTCAAAATTCTCCAGTGACTCGGTGTGCCCAAAACAACCAAAAATGCGAAACTCTCACCCTTTTTAGAAACTGGGTAGAAAGCGACAATTCGCATTAACTGCAGGGGCTTGAAATACATATTCTTCAATTTCTCAACAAAATCAGTCCATTTTCGAATTTGGGTATGGACAGCCAAATTTTCAAAACTTCAGGGACTGCTTTCGAAATTTCTGCCTTTTGTCCCAAAATGTCGAAAATTATCTCAACTTTCAAAGGTGGGTGTAATCTGTCAAACTTTCGAAACAACAAGGACCAAATGCGAAACTTCTGCCTTATTTCATCCAGACTTGCGAAAAATTGCCCCAAATGTCGAAATTGGGTAAAATGTGTCAAACTTTCAAAAGTTTAAGTACTGATTTCAAAATTGCTGCCCACTATATCCAATTTTCGTTTTCTTCTTTCCCAATTCGTTAAAGAGACAACGAAACCTTCTTCTTCACTTCGTTAATTAGGTAACGAAAATTGTTTTCACAGCACAATACCATTTTAACAAAACTTTTGCATATCAACGGATTAACGAAAACGAAGCATGTCGAATGCTTAATCGTGAACAGTAACCTCGTAATTATTCAGCTTCACTTTTTATCCAACAACAACTCAATCCTCACGAAATCAAAACACTCGTACTTTATCCCCAAAATTGATTCCATTACTCAGTCCAAATCATGATTCTTGACATCGTCAACAGTAATCGACTTCAATCCTTCATCCCTTGATATCATGTTCCAATAACGAATCTAGACTCCAATTTTCGAAATCATAATCTATCTCATTTTGGTTATCAGGTAACGAAAATATTGATATCAAAACCAATACTTCCCAGTTCATTAACCATATAACGAAATCCACAACTCAAAATATTCGATCAACCCTCTTCCCAAATCATCGATTCCTTCGATTGTTACAGTCGCGAATCACCAAAATCTTCGTTCTTTGACCATAGACTTAGTATCCCAAATGAAAACTTTCGAGATCAATCGACATCCAAAATTGAATCGATATCAACCAAGGCGTCAACTATACAGACTTCGCTTTTATCATTCAAACCAAAACATCAACCATTGACCATCGATTCAAACTGTGAAACCATCGAAATCAAAACATCAAAATCTTCGATCATCAACCTTCCCATTCTCGATACCCAATAAGATGATTCACAGCAAACCTTTGCAAAGTTGTGTTCGACATCTACACTCCAAACGAGACCACAGATAGCGAACTGACGAACTCACAGATAGCGAACTGACGAATTCAATCCAGTCAACTCCATGGATTTAGTTCTTCATATTTAGCCTCTCATCATTAACCCATTTGAAATCGACATTGACGAACTCACTTCGAAATAACTATTTGCACTTCAACTTCATAAAATCGATTTCGTTACTGAATCATACGATACCATCAACATCGTAGCTTTAGTCATCAAGAACAAAATCCATCCAACTTCGAAATTAAATCCTAAATTAGACTTTATTTCGACATCCATATCTCATATTCAACTCAAATCCAACGATTTCAACCTCCAATTCTTTGATTCATCACTTAAAAATCGAGTTTGACTTTTTGCTACATTTGACTTTTCGATGTCAAAGATGAACAAACAACAAATGGATGATTCAAACACCAAATTTTGGATCAAAACATGATTATCCAACAGTTTATCATCACATTCATGTGTTCTTGGTCAAGTTTATCAAGATCAAAGAATCAATTGATGATTTCTTAAGAACAGCTTGATCATAATCGATTTTGTGATTTGTCCAAACTAAATAAAGTCGATTCACAAGACTAATGTAACAATCAAAGCTAATCGACTGTTAGAGATGATGAAACGAAATCAAAGTCATAAGAACAAGTTAAATAAAATGTGAATCAAGAACATCACGATGTACAACTGATAAAGCGTGTGACGATAAGAAACATTTACCAACAGTAACATCGATTGAATGAGCTTTATAAGTCATTGGGCTCAAATAATTCTGATTCGAAAATGTCCTGGAACATCGATTGAATGAGTTTACGGTCAGTGACGAGTGGACCCCATTTTCACCCTATAAATACGATACCCCCACCCTCATTGGAACATTTCTGGCCACATTCTCTCCTCCTCTCTCTAAGAATCTCAAACCGTAAACACTCAAAAACGCATTTAAGCTTCGGAAAACATCGAGAAACCACGTTTGGAGTCACTGGGAAACGCCTGGAAATGATTATCTCTTCGAAAACGGCAAGCAGGACCATTTTCTTGAGTTTACGGTCCACCTTCAAGAACCGTAAACCCTGTTCTTGAGTTTACGGTCCAACCATCAGAAACCGTAAACTCTGTTCTTGAGTTTACGGTCCAAATTTCAGAAACCGTAAACTCTTTTCTTGAGTTTACGGTCCAAGCCTTCAAGAACTGTAAACTCCTCTTCGACCGTAAACACCTTTTAAGTGGTGTTTTTGGCTGAAAACCCACCTCCTTCGATTCAAGCAAGTCTCGGTAACATTCCTCAACCAAATTCAAGGGTTTTCCGACACTTTATCTAACGAAATCGCTAATTTAGATGCATATACGTATTTATTTGTTAATAGGATTTCGTTTAGTGTCGCGTGCAACAACTCGGGAACCTTCTTTTCAGTCAAAAATTTCACGCAACAAATGTGAGTTCATACCCCTACATTTTTCCGCAATTTTAATGTTTTCAGGGGGGGAATACAAGCTAAACATAAATGTTTTCTTTCAAGCTAAACAAAAGTGTTTTCAGAAATACACATAAAACTTATGAAAATTTCATACTTTAATTCCCTTTTGTACCATGTCGAGCATAAGGACGTTTTCAAAAAAATTGCATAGTTTTTACGGATACGCTATTCGCTACATGTAAACTATAATCGGTATAGTTTGGGATTTCTCTAAAAACATATCAGACATGGAAACTTTCTCTACTAAACATACGCATTGGAACAGAAACCGTTTACAGTTTATATCATTGCTTTAACATGATTTTCATAACTGTAATTTATCACTATACGCGGTATACATTCGGATTTTCACTACGGTAGAACGCTACTGCATTACTTGTAAACTAGATTGTACGATACTGTGAGGCGCTACTTCTCTACTGTACCCTTAGGTGTACAGAGATAAATCCTACCACTGTATAACCAGAGTCTCCTGGAGGGAGAGCGTGAGGTTTGTGAATAGATCTATTCGGGACTGACAATCCCACATCTGGACTGTTAGCTATAGTTTGGCGGGCACGCCTAAGATGTACAAATGTCATTTAACATCAACGCCGGAAGAACGTTGGAAAGGTCACTAGTCATATCAAGCATGGTTATACGACTCACATTATGTATAAATCACAGATAGTTTACCAACCTGGTTTTCTTCAATAGTTTTATTTATACCAATAGAACTAAACATACAATGCATACTGGCCGAGCCAGGGTTTTCAAAACCGAATCATTTATGATACAGTTTTACATTTAAATACATATACTTCATGATTAGATTTAGCTAGTCACATGAAGTAGTATTTTGCATATCACTACGATTTTTCAAAAACGAACATTCATGGTTGTATACGAAATCGATAACACTACGTTTTTCACTAAAGAAAATATCGGATTTTCTTGAGACTACACAAACATTTCGGCTCGCTCATTAACAAGTTTTCATTACAAAATTACTGCTTATGAACTCACCAGCTTTATGCTGATATTTTTCAAACTGCTTGTATTCTTAGGAAATCAGTAGACAGGTACTTGCGGGATTTTCGAGGAACCAAAGCATTTAGAGTTTTAAGCTTTTATTTTCCAAAACTATTGGATGTATTTCAAACTGAGTTTCAAACCGATGTAAACATTTTCATACAAATATTCACTGTAATGGTTATGTTGCTATGATTTCTGTTATTCATTGGTTGTGATGCTATACATGACGTCCTCCGCCCCGGAATGTTTCCGCCAACGGTTTCGGGGTGTGACAGATTGGTATCAGAGCCCATGTTTATAGCGAACTAGTATACCGAACCTTACGTGGTATACAACTATAAACACTAAGGGGCCTAAGTGCTCTACTCTAAAAGTATACTTTCAAAATATAAAGTATTTTTATAAAAGTATACGAGCATGCATATATAACAGGATTCGTGTCGCTAGTAGAACTAAACAAAAGTATTTCGGATGCTGGAACGCTGCGGTTAAACCTGGGCAATTATGTAATCATGTCTAGGGTGAATATAGCCTGATCAACTATATTCAGTCGAGACATGACCAACATGTGTTTGGGAGTGACTGAGGTGCTACAGCAGGCCTAAAACTTACCAAAAATCATCTCTCATAAAATACTATAGGAGTATTTTTGCTAGAGCCAAACTTAGTACGCAGATTCACTCTAAGTATTGCTACATCTCCTTCCTTAAGCGATAACTTACCTGTGTTAGTAACCTTTCTGTGTTTATCGCTCGGTAGAATACTTTCATTATCAGGGTGAGATATATTTTGTTTTCATATCTCGAGGACTTACCATCCTCTTCTTCCTGATTTTTTCTAGAACAATATGCCTCCTCGACCAAGGCCCAACCGAAGGAACAACGACACTCCACCACCACCACCTCCTCAGTTCGACCCTGTCATGTTCCAGGCAGCAGTTACCGCCGCCGTGACTGCAGCAATGGCACAAGTGAACGCTGGTGGAGCTGGAGGTGGAACCGACCCCCAGAGACAAGATGGAAGTCAGGGACATCAGAAAGAGTGTTCCTACAAGGACTTCATGACTGCGAAACCCAAGTCCTTCGATGGAAATGGAGGTGTCATCGCCCTGACTCGATGGTTAGAGAAGATCGAATCCATCTTCGAAATTTGCGTCTGTTCTGAAGCAAACAAGGTGAAGTTCGCCGCCTGCACCTTCACCGACAGAGCCTTGACCTGGTGGAATGGTCGAGTCAAAACCCTAACCCTGCCAGTGGCTAATGTCATGGGTTTGGAAAGGCTAAAGGAGCTCATGCTAGCTGAGTACTGCCCGAGGGGCAAAGTGCAAAAGTTGGAGCACGAACTCTGGAACTTGAAGATGAAGGGTTCCGACATCGCTGCCTACACCGCTAGATTCTGTGATCTGGCGCTTCTCTATCCGGGAATGGTCACTCCGAAAAGCAAGAAAATCGAGAGGTACATCTGGGGACTGACACAACCCACCAAAGGAAATGTCTTGGATGCTAGGCCAACTACGTTTGAAAGCGCCAAGGATCTGGCACAGACTCTGATCGATCATGGAATCGATCTGGATGAGGTGGCAGTTGTCTCTGAGCCACAAAAGGAAAGCGGTGGGAAGAAGAAGAAGTCTGGCAACAAACGAAAGGGTCAGTCTTCGCAGGAGTCCTCCAAGAAAAAACATATAGTAGCAGTTGATGCTGTTACTGCTCCTGCTGCTGCTTCCACTGCTGTTCCAACCACTCAATCTCCTACCGGTGGTTATGCTGGGAAGCTACCTCTGTGCAACAAGTGTAACTTCCATCATCACGGACCCTTCCGTGAGTTGATCTGCAACAATTGTGGGAAAAAGGGACACATAGTTCGGTACTGCAAGACACCGGCTCAACCAACCAACCAGGCTCCGGGAGCGGGCGCTGGTCAAACTTGCTATGGATGTGGAGAGGTTGGGCACTACAGGAGAAACTGCCCCAAAGCAACGACTGGTGGAAATACAGGGAGAGTTTTGGCTATGGGTCAGAATGAAGCAGTTGCTGATCCTACCGTGGTTACGGGTACGTTCCTCATTGACAACTCTTATGCATGCATTCTCTTCGATTCTGGTGCGGAGAGGAGTTTTGTTAGTCATTCATTCAAACATCTAATCAAGTGTAAACCCCAACCTCTAACCGAAACATTTACCGTCGAGATGGCTAACGGAAAGAAGGAGAGCACTAATGATATATTCATAGGCTGCACTCTTACCCTAGACAATTATTCTTTTCCCATCGACCTTATGCCTGTGTCCATCAAGAGCTTCGACGTCATTATCGGCATGGATTGGTTGAGCTCCAATCATGCTGATATTCTTTGCTTCGAGAAAGCCATCCGTCTCAATCTTCCCTCTGGCGAAGCCCTTATGATTTACGGTGATAAGCTTAGCTCGAACCTCCGTATCATTTCATGCATCAAAGCTCAGAAATATCTGCGGAAGGAGTGCCATGCATTTCTAGCTCATGTTGTCGACGACACGCGAAAATTTAGAGACCTCGAGAGCATCCCCGAAGTCTGTAACTTTCCCGATGTCTTCCCTGAAGATCTCCCAGGAATCCCTCCCGAGCGTCAAGTCGAGTTTCGTATCGACTTGATCTCCGGAGCTACTCCTGTAGCTAAATCCTCATACCGTTTAGCGCCAGCGGAAATGCAAGAATTATCCAGTCAGCTCAATGAGCTGATTAGCAAAGGATTCATAAGTCCGAGTTCCTCACCCTGGGGAGCTCCGATCTTATTTGTGAAAAAGAAAGATAGATCCTTTCGGATGTGCATTAACTACCGAGAGCTGAATAAGCTTACCATCAAGAACCGATATCCCTTACCCAGAATCGATGATCTTTTCGACCAACTTCAGGGAGCCAGTTATTTCTCAAAGATCGATCTAAGATCAGGGTACCATCAATTGCGAGTTCATGAGAATGATGTGCCTAAAACAGCATTCCGAACTCGCTATGGACACTACGAGTTTGTAGTAATGCCCTTTGGTCTGACTAACGCACCGGCAGCATTCATGGACTTGATGAATCGGGTGTGTCGTCCTTGCTTAGACAAGTTTGTGATTGTGTTCATTGATGACATACTTGTCTATTCGCGAAGTGAGGACGACCATAAACAGCACTTAAGGCAGGTGTTGGAAAAGTTAAGGGCAGAAAAGCTGTACGCGAAATTTTCGAAATGCCAATTCTGGATTAGGAAGGTGAATTTCCTTGGTCACGTGATTAGCAAGGAAGGAATACACGTGGACCCTTCCAAGATCAAGGCGATTGAGAACTGGTCTGCACCAAAGACACCCACAGAAATCCGGCAATTCTTGGGTCTCGCGGGCTATTATCGCAGGTTCATCCAGAACTTCTCCAGAATCGCTAAGCCTTTAACTACCCTGACGCAAAAAGGGGTAACCTTTAGTTGGGGAGACAAGCAAGACACTGCGTTTCAAACATTGAAGCAGGCCCTATGCAGCGCACCTATCTTGTCCCTGCCCGAAGGGACAGAAGACTTCGTTGTCTACTGTGATGCATCCAATCAGGGCCTAGGATGTGTGCTCATGCAGAGAGGAAAGGTTATCGCCTATGCCTCAAGACAGTGGAAAACACATGAAGTCAATTACACAACTCACGATTTAGAGTTGGGAGCAGTGATCTTTGCGTTAAAGATCTGGAGACATTATCTTTACGGAACCAAGTGCACCATCTTCACCGACCATAAGAGCCTGCAACACATCTTTAATCAGAAGGAGTTAAACATGAGACAACGACGATGGGTCGAACTACTCAGTGACTACGAGTGCGAAATTCGCTACCATCCCGGTAAGGCCTGTTGGGTTTTGAGCATTCTAACACTTCCTAAGTGTACATGCAACCCTATTAAACCTTGGATCTATGTTTGTCTAAGATACATGCAAAATATTATTTTCCAAGGTTTATAACCTATCTAGCATGGCATGGGGTACTTTTAACCATAAAAGAACTAGATGAATTACATACCTTTTGTTGATTGTTGATTCCTTGGAGTTTGAGAGCCAAGCACCAATAATGTGAATGCCTCAAATGGAAATCACAAATCACCACAAACTTGGAAAATATATGAGAGAGTATACTAACTCTTGATTTTTGGCACCACACTTACACACACATTAGTGTCTTTTTAATGCAACATAAGCTTGTTTATATAGTGTACATGGTTAGGGTGAAACCCTAATAACCCATGTCTTTTCCTCTTCCAAGGATCCATGGGTAAAAGCTCCATGGATCATCCATGGACTTCCATATGAGTGTTAGCCCACACCATATAAATGAGTGTTAGCCCACACCATATAAATATAATAGCCCACACCATATAAATATAATAGCCCATGATTTAATTAGTCTTCCTTTTAATCACTAAATCAATTCATAATTAATTCAAGATTAAAACTAATTAAATAACATGACTATATATTAATATATTATAACTTATAATATATTAATAAATCGTAAGTATACAATTCTCATAAAATTATCCATAACTAGTTAGGGTGAAGTGCAACCCAAATGGACCATGCCGGGTCGGGTCAAGTATATACCAAATAAGTTATGGACTTAGACACCTTATCCAACAGACTCCCACTTGGATAAGTCTAATAACTGTATTTGCCTATATTACTTCAGGAACCAACCGGCAATCGTAGCTCTCGAAAACTCTTGTGAACTATGAAGCGCCATTTTAGATAAGTGATCATATAATCCTCTGCTCTCATGATATCAGCCGGACAAATACATGGAACAATGTCTTACTTATTCTCTAGCAGTTGTTTCTCGATTTCCGATTTGTTTGACAAAGAACTTAACTGAACACATCAATTTAGTTCTGACCGGGCCCGGTACATGGGTCAACACAAAATCATCGAGGGGCCCTGATATCGCTTCTATTTCTAGAAGGAACAGATAAACTTCGACTCATATGCTTGTTCTACTACTTATTGAATTGCACACAAAGGCACGTTTTATAACATCAAGTTACTGATGCGTTTACGTGCAATCAATGCACAACCAACTCATAGGTAACAACTCATATCTCTAGGTTTGAAGACTTATATGATATTACCGTCTCACAATCACTCGAGATAAATTCCATGAAGTGATACAAGTGAGCGTGGGTTTATTCCAATACTCATAACTTATGAGTACTCATGAATGTTGTAGCAACCATTGCTATGGCTAAACACCTTTAGTCATCTACAATCCCAATTCATGACAATCTTGATTCATACCTACTTCCGACGTATGACCGATTGTGGAGGTTTGAATAAATTAATTATTCTGGAAGTCAAAACATGCAAAACTGAAACAATAGTAAATAATTGACAATGATAGCAACACTTTACTCATAAATAAATCACAAATTTTATTCATCATCAAACCTCGATTACATTTTACAAGTTTCAGAAAAAGGCTATCTAATCTGTAAAACTAATATCGTCCCTTAGCCCGATGCGCCTCGCATGCTGCAAATGCTTCACCCTCGTCAGTCCCTTCGTAAGGGGATCCGCAGGGTTCTCATCTGACGATACCCTCTTTGCCACGAGGAGTCCCTCTTCTATCTTGTGTCTTATGAAGTGATATTTTCTGTCAATGTGTCGGGATCTGCCATGATCTCTTGGTTCCTTGGCTAAGGCAACCGCACTATTGCTGTCACAGAAAATCTCCATAGGCTCCTTAATAGCTGGTACAACTCCAAGGTCTCCGATGAAGTTCCTCAGCCATATCGCCTCCTTTGCCGCTTCACTCGCTGCTATGTACTCTGATTCACAAGTCGAATCAGCTACAGTCTTCTGTTTGGAACTCTTCCAAGTGATTGCCCCTCCATTTAAGGTAAAGACCCAGCCCGACTGAGAGCGGAAGTTATCCCTATCAGTCTGAAAGCTAGCATCACTATACCCTACTACTCTCAAGTCATCACTCCCACCAAGGGTAAGGATCCAATCCTTAGTCCTCCGCAGGTACTTGAGAATATTCTTTACCGCAATCCAATGAGCCTTGCGAGGGTTCCCCTGATATCTGCTGACCATGCTCAAAGCGAAGGCCACATCAGGACGGGTACAAGTCATAGCATACATGATCGAACCAACAGCGGATGCATAAGGTAATCGACTCATCTCAGCTATCTCAACTTCTGTACTCGGGCTCTGAGCCTTGCTCAGTTTGGCATTGCTTTGGATCGATAATTCTCCTTTCTTGGAATTCTTCATGTTGAACCTTTTCAACACCTTATCCAAGTAGATACTCTGACTAAGTCCAATTAGTCTTTTACTCCTTTCTCTTAATATCCTTATCCCTAGGATATAGGTAGCTTCTCCAAGGTCCTTCATAGCAAAGCACTTCCCAAGCCAGGACTTAACCTCCTACAAGGTTGGGATGTCATTTCCTATGAGTAGTATGTCATCCACATACAGTACCAAAAAGCTAACTATACTCCCACTAGCTCTGACATACACGCAGGACTCATCTTCACTTCTTGAGAAACCAAATTCTTTGACCTTCTCATTGAAACAAAGATTCCAACTTCGAGATGCTTGTTTCAATCCATAAATGGATTTCTCAAGCTTGCACACTCTATTGGGGTACTCTGCACTGACAAAACCTTCTGGCTGATTCATGTAAACATCCTCAGCCAACTTTTCGTTAAGGAAAGCGGTTTTGACATCCATTTGCCATATTTCATAATCATGAAATGCAGCAATGGCTAGCATAACCCTAATAGACTTAATCTTTGCTACTGGTGAAAAGGTTTCATCATAATCAATACCCTGAGTCTGAGTAAACCCCTTCACAACCAGTCGAGCCTTATAAGTGTGCACCTTCCCATCCATGTCGGTCTTCTTCTTGAAGATCCATTTGCACCCGACTGTCTTACGGCCTGGTACATTGTCAACCAAGTTCCAAACATGATTGTCATACATGGACTGTATCTCGTTGTCAATAGCCTCCTTCCATTTAGCAGACTCTGGGCCTGCCATGGCTTCCTTAACACTGTTAGGTTCATCCAGATTTACCAGTGTACTGTCACTGATAAATGTATCACCTTCCGTAGTAATATGAAATCCATAATAAAACTCAGGTGTGTTCCTAACCCTTGTGGAACGCCTCGGAAGTATAGACTCGTCAGCTGGATCAACAAGAATTTCCTCCTCAAGTTGATTGCTAGTGTCTGAGATTCCTTCACCAATTGAGTCTTGAATTTCTTCAAGGTCAATTTGCCTCCCACTGTCTCCTTGGTTTATAAATTCTCTCTCTCGAAAGACCCCTCTCCTAGCCACAAAGACCACATTCTCACTGGGTCTGTAGAAGAGGTAACCAAAGGATTTTTGTGGGTAGCCGATGAAAATACACCTTTCACTTCGAGGTTCGAGCTTGTCATGAGTTTCGCGCCTCACGAAAGCCTCGCAACCCCAAATTCTGATATGGTCAAAATTGGGAACTTTCCCAGTTCACATTTCATGAGGTGTTTTGGCAACCTTCTTTGTAGGGACTAGATTAAGGATGTGGGCGGCAGTCTCTAAGGCATACCCCAAAAAAGAGATTGGTAGCGAAGCTCGACTCATCATAGAGCGAACGATGTCCAACAAAGTTCGATTGCGCCTCTCAGCTACACCATTCAGCTGTGGTGTCCTGGGAGGTGTCAATTGTGAGACAATCCCACACTCCTTAATATAGTCGAGGAACTCAGTACTAAGATACTCACCACCTCGATCGGATCGAAGCATCTTAATGTTCCTGCCCAATTGATTTTCCACTTCCTGTTTAAACTCTTTAAACCTTTCAAAAGTTTCTGACTTATGTTTGATTAAGTAGACATAACCATATATACTAAAATCATCAATAAAAGTCACATAATAGCGATTAGCATCCCTTGTGGCGGTTTTGAATGGTCCACATACATCAGTATGTATAAGGTCCAACAAACCCTCACCCCTTGCACAAGTACCAGTGAAGGGTGATTTTGTCATTTTTCCAAGTAGACAAGACTCACAACTATCATTCGACTTGAGGTCTAACGACTCCAAGACTCCATCCTTTTGGAGCTGGCCTATGCGTTTCTTGCTTACATGTCCAAGACGACAATGCCACA
This sequence comes from Lactuca virosa, assembly GCF_052849685.1. NCBI lineage: Eukaryota > Viridiplantae > Streptophyta > Magnoliopsida > Asterales > Asteraceae > Lactuca > Lactuca virosa. Next base: position 251,888,222 of record NC_136430.1, read on the forward strand.
AAGATGCTTTATCCAAGCTAGTAGAAGAATCAATACATAATACATTATTTCCTAAATTATCTACAACCGATACAACTTCATACACACCATCACAAGGTAATGCTTTAAAATAAAGAACATTATTAAAGAAAGCATTAATACTACCAACTTCATTATCAAAAGAAAAGGTAAAACCTTGTTTGTACAAAGCATGAAAGGAAATAATATTCCTCGCCATTTCAGACGAGTACACACATTTATTCAAATCTAACTTTAACCCACTATCTAGCAACAAAGTATAAACTCCAATCTTGGTAACAGGTGCAACCTTCTTGTTCCCCATGATTAAGTTTATCTTTCCGTGCTCCACATCCTCACTTCTTCTTAGGCCCTGCAAGTCACAACAGATGTGAATACCACAACCTGTATCAAGAACCCAAGAATTAGAATATGGTGAGTTATTAGACAATATAGTGTAAATACCTGCATGGGATGGTTTCACTTTCCCATCCTTGACATCCTGCAAGTACTTTGGGCAGTTTCGCTTCCAGTGCCCCTTATTTTGACAGTAGAAGCATTCAACATCCTTAGGGATGGCATAAGGAGTGATAGAACCACCTTTGGTTCCAGATGAGGAGCCTTCAAGGGACTTTCCCTTGGTACCCTTCGAAGGGTGCTTCCTCTTCTTCCCTTTGCCTTGCCCGATAGCCAAAACAGGGGTAGTAGTAGGAGTAGGAGTAGCAACCGACTTACTCTTTAGACCACTTTCGGCAGTCTTCAGAAGTCCTTGAAGCTTACTGAGTGTGACTTCCTCCTTGTTCATGTGGTATGTCGTACGAAATTGATCATAACACGATGGCAAGGAGTGCAAAATGATATCAATTGCCAACTCCTCAGGGAAGTTCACATTCAGTTTCATTAGACGGTCCACATACCTTTGCATTTTCTGCATGTGGCTCGTGATTGGTTCGTTATCCTTCATACGGGTAGTGATCATGGAGGAGATTATTTCATACCGCTCTTGACGAGCACTCTGATGGTACCTTTCCATCAGATCCTGATGCATCTCAAAAGGGTAATAGTCCTCATAGGACTTTTGGAGTTCAGCTGTCATGGTGGCCATCATGATGCATGCCACCTTGGTGGCATCTCTTTCATGTGCCTGATACTCAGCGACCTCCTCAGGAGTAGCAGTGGACTCATCAAGCTCCTTTAGCTCCTTATCGACGACATATTCCTTGTCCTCGTAACGAGTAACCATCCTGATGTTCCGGATCCAATCCATGAAGTTGGAACCATCAAAGATGACCCTCCCACAAAGGTTCATGAGGGAAAAGGAGCCAGTAGGGTTAGAGCCCGAAGCTTTGTTGTTGGAAGACATCTGAAAAGAAGAAAACAAGTTTAGATTAGATATATCGAATCCTTAATAATACACCCAAATGTAATATTAAGGCTAGGATCCAACACAATATATTATAACTTAGAAGAGGGATGTCGTAATCTAAGCTATAATATATTTGAAGGTAGGTGAATGACGATTCACCAATTTCCACCATGAAAACGAAATAGATTATTAGGTTTAATTGGTTTTTGAAATTCCTAGATTCTTTTGAGATTCATTGAACTTTTCAATGGCATGTTTCAATCTCGATTGTGCCCTTCAAGTTTTGTGACTGGGATGCCGAGGATCACAAAACAAGGTGTGAATAACCATGCAAATTCACTTGGTACCCTTAATATTATCACCTAATCAATGTGCCGGTTAACCACACACGCTCCACCGATCTATGATAAACATTAAGTCACCCTTCGTGATCCTTACTAGTCCAAGTTAGTGTGTCGGTTAACCACACACGCTCCACCAACGACTTGGTAAGGTACAAAGTGTGAATTTCATGGGTTAGCACCGTATTCACATTTTCCTAAAGTAACTAAGATTGGGAATTTATATAAGGTTTAGTTACTTTATAATATTCATCATACTTTTAATGAGAATTTATAAGTCCTTGTCCTACCCGTTCGGCTAACGACCCTCCACCAGTCAAGCAAGCGGTGGGTGAGAGTGGACACCCATTAAGTTGCCATTTTATAGGCAACAACCTTATACCCACCTTATAGACTGGCTTCGTGAATGAGGCGTACTAGCGGTAAGACGACTTTGATCTTATACATATATATAATAATTAGCCATTAATGTTATAAATAGTATAAGGGTTGAATTTTAACTTTTAAAACTCTAAGGGTTTGGAATTAAAGTATATTAAAGTGTGTGTAACTTTACAAATTCCAAAACTTGAGGACAAGTTTTGAAACTATTCAAAACCTTTCATTTCATAACTTATGAATTAAAGGTTCATAAAAATGAAGACTCTTCATTTCCATGTAACTTATGTGTTTTAAGTGTGTGTTTAAAAGAAGTGACCTTTGGATATCCATAACTTGAGGACAAATTATGGACTCCATTAAAACACATAAATGATCAAGAATTAATCCTAAATAATTCAGCAAATAATTCCTATCATCTTCTAAATTCATAAGAACATGAACATGATCATCAAAGTTTCAAGAATTATATGAACACATACAAAGCATGAAATTTTGATATAATCTATTGTAAATGGATTAGAACAACCATTACACCAACTAAAACAAGTTTTAAAACACCAAAACACTTTAGGGTAATGTTTCTAGTCCATTTCCAGCAGCAAAAGTCGAAAATCTGCATTCTGAGGCTCCTACTCGCCGAGTGCACGAACCTACTCGCCGAGTAGGATGAGATTACTCATGAACTCGGCGAGTCCCCCCATGGACTCGGCGAGTTCATCAGGCAGACAGCAAAAAATTCGGCTTTTTTCACTATTTTGCATCAAGTATCAAACAAACAAGCCTAGTCTCTGATACCACTGTTGGGTTTTGAGCATTCTAACACTTCCTAAGTGTACATGCAACCCTATTAAACCTTGGATCTATGTTTGTCTAAGATACATGCAAAATATTATTTTCCAAGGTTTATAACCTATCTAGCATGGCATGGGGTACTTTTAACCATAAAAGAACTAGATGAATTACATACCTTTTGTTGATTGTTGATTCGTTGGAGTTTGAGAGCCAAGCACCAATAATGTGAATGCCTCAAATGGAAATCACAAATCACCACAAGCTTGGAAAATATATGAGAGAGTATACTAACTCTTGATTTTTGGCCACCACACTTACACACACATTAGTGTCTTTTTCATGCAACATAAGCTTGTTTATATAGTGTACATGGTTAGGGTGAAACCCTAATAACCCATGTCTTTTCCTCTTCCAAGGATCCATGGGTAAAAGCTCCATGGATCATCTATGGACTTCCATATAAGCTTAGCCCATTCCAAATGAGTGTTAGCCCACACCATATAAATATAATAGCCCATGATTTAATTAGTCTTCCTTTTAATCACTAAATCAATTCATAATTAATTCAAGATTAAAACTAATTAAATAACATGACTATATATTAATATATTATAACTTATAATATATTAATAAATCGTAAGTATACAATTCTCATAAAATTATCCATAACTAGTTCGGGTGAAGTGCAACCCAAATGGACCATGTCGGGTCGGGTCAAGTATATACCAAATAAGTTATGGACTTAGACACCTTATCCAACAAGGCCAACGTGGTAGCAGACGCCCTCTGTCGAAAGGAGTATTCAGGGCGTAAGGTGAAGGCACTAACAATGACCATCCATTCCCATCTATCCGCGCAGATCAAGGAGGCTCAGCTAGAAGCCTTAAAACCCGAGAACATGTCAGATGAAACTTTGCGGGGAATGGACAAAAACTTAGAGGTCAAAGGAGACGGAGTATACTATTTCAGGAACCGAATCTGGACCCCAAAGTTCGGTGGTTACAGAAAGGTTGTCATGAATGAGGCTCACAAAACTAAATACTCCGTTCACCTAGGTTCGGATAAGATGTATCTGGATCTCAAACAACTCTATTGGTGGCCAAACATGAAAGCAGAGATTGCTACCTTCGTGGGCAAGTGCCTGACTTGCGCCAAGGTGAAGGTCGAATATCAAAAGCCCTCAGGTCTACTTTAGTAGCCCGAAGTACCTGAGTGGAAGTGGGAAAGGATAACCATGGATTTTATCACCCAGTTACCCAGAACTCCTAATGGGCACGACGCCATCTGGGTAGTTGTCGATCGATTGACGAAGTCCGCCCACTTCCTGCCAATCAAGGAAAACTTCAAGATGGAGAGACTCACACGGATCTACCTTCAAGAAATAGTTCGCCTTCATGGTGTACCTGCATCCATTATCTCCGATCGAGACAACAGGTTTACATCGAGGTTCTGGCAGTCTTTGCAGAAGGCTCTTGGAACTAAGTTGGATATGAGCACGGCTTATCATCCGCAGACTGATGGACAGAGTGAGAGAACAATTCAGACCTTGGAAGATATGTTGAGAGCCTGCGTCATTGACTTCGACGCGTCATGGGACACTCATCTTCCTTTGGTGGAGTTTTCCTACAACAACAACTACCATACCAGCATCAAGACTGCACCGTTTGAAGCCCTCTATGGCCGCAAGTGCAGATCCCCTCTGTGCTGGGATGAGGTGGGCGACACGCAGCTAGCCAGGGGTCAAATCCCCGACAGTACTCTCACCGGTCCTGAGATCATCCGAGAGACAACTGAGAAGATTGTACAAATCCGGGAACGACTGAAAGCCTCACGAGATAGACAAAAGAGCTACGCCGATAAGAGACGTAAACCTTTGGAGTTCCAGGTTAACGACCGCGTCCTCCTGAAGGTCTTACCCTGGAAAGGCATGATACGCTTCGGAAAGCGTGGAAAGCTAAACCCAAGGTACATTGGACCATTCGAGATCCTTGCTAGGATCGGTCCTGTAGCATACAAACTTTAGTTACCGCGAGAACTCAGCAACATTCATCCTATTTTCCATGTATCGAACCTAAAGAAGTGTCTGTCCGATGAGACACTTGTGATTCCACTCGACGAGATTGAAATCAACGAGAACCTTAACTTTGTGGAAGAACCGGTCGAAATCATGGACAGAGAGATCAAACGAACAAAACAAAGTCGCATCCCGATAGTGAAGGTTCGCTGGAATGCCAAGCGAGGACCTGAATTCACTTGGGAGCGCGAAGACCAGATGAAGCAGAAGTATCCGCATCTCTTTCCAAATCCATGATTTGTATTCTAGGTTCAAATTTCGGGACGAAATTCCCTCTAACGGGGGGATGATGTGACAACCCGAAACTTTTTCCGTTTTCTGTTATGCATTTCCGTTAATGAAATTTCAGATCCGTTAACTTTTCATCAAAATTTTGGTTTAAATAAAATAATCTAGCTATGCTTAATTAAATTATTTACAAGTCGGAACCAAAAATCGCGCGGAAACCTGAAAATCTCGTAAATCAACATTTTTGGTCAAAAATGGGATTTACGACCGTAACCTAGTTTACGGCCGTAAACTCGTTTACGACCGTAAACTGGTTTACGACCGTAAACCCTGTTTACGGTCAGTGACGACTGGACCCCATTTTCACCCTATAAATACGATACCCCCACCCTCATTGGAACATTTCTGGCCACATTCTCTCCTCCTCTCTCTAAGAATCTCAAACCGTAAACACTCAAAAACGCATTTAAGCTTCGGAAAACATCGAGAAACCACGTTTGGAGTCACTGGGAAACGCCTGGAAATGATTATCTCTTCGAAAACGGCAAGCAAGACCATTTTCTTGAGTTTACGGTCCACCTTCAAGAACCGTAAACCCTGTTCTTGAGTTTACGGTCCAACCATCAGAAACCGTAAACTCTGTTCTTGAGTTTACGGTCCAAATTTCAGAAACCGTAAACTCTTTTCTTGAGTTTACGGTCCAAGCCTTCAAGAACCGTAAACTCCTCTTCGACCGTAAACACCTTTTAAGTGGTGTTTTTGGCTGAAAACCCACCTCCTTCGATTCAAGCAAGTCTCGGTAACATTCCTCAACCAAATTCAAGGGTTTTCCGACACTTTATCTAACGAAATCGCTAATTTAGATGCATATACGTATTTATTTGTTAATAGGATTTCGTTAAGTGTCGCGTGCAACAAGTCGGGAACCTTCTTTTCAGTCAACAACATCACGCAACAACTATGAGTTCATACCCCTACATTTTTCCGCATTTTTAATGTTTTCAGGGGGGAATACAAGCTACACATAAATGTTTTCTTTCAAGCTAAACAAAAGTGTTTTCAGAAATACACATAAAACTTATGCAAATTTCATACTTTAATTCCCTTTTGTACCATGTCGAGCATAAGGGACGTTTTCACAAAAATTGCATTGTTTTTACGGATACGCTATTCGCTACATGTAAACTATAATCGGTATAGTTTCGGATTTCTCTAAAAACTTATCAGACATGGAAACTTTCTCTACTAAACATACGCACTGGAACATAAACCGTTTACAGTTTATATCATTGCTTTAACATGATTTTCATAACTGTAATTTATCACTATACGCGGTATACATTCGGATTTTCACTACGGTAGAACGCTACTGCATTACTTGTAAACTAGATTGTACGATACTGTGAGGCGCTACTTCTCTACTGTACCCTTAGGTGTACAGAGATAAATCCTACCACTGTATAACCAGAGTCTCCTGGAGGGAGAGCGTGAGGTTTGTGAATAGATCTATTCGGGACTGACAATCCCACATCTGGACTGTTAGCTATAGTTTGGCGGGCACGCCTAAGATGTACAAATGTCATTTAACATCAACGCCTGAAGAACGTTGGAAAGATCACTAGTCATATCAACCATGGTTATACGACTCACATTATGTATAAATCACAGATAGTTTACCAACCTGGTTTTCTTCAATAGTTTTATTTATACCAATAGAACTAAACATACAATGCATACTGGCCGAGCCAGGGTTTTCAAAACCGAATCATTTATGATACGGTTTTACATTTAAATACATATACTTCATGATTAGCTTTAGCTAGTCACATGAAGTAGTATTTTGCATATCACTACGATTTTTCAGAAACGAACATTCATGGTTGTATACGAAATCGATAACACTACGTTTTTCACTAAAGAAAATATCGGATTTTCTTGAGACTACACAAACATTTCGGCTCGCTCACTAACAAGTTTTCATTACAAAATTACTGCTTATGAACTCACCAGCTTTATGCTGATATTTTTCAAACTGCTTGTATTCTCAGGAAATCAGTAGACAGGTACTTGCAGGATTTTCGAGGAACCAAAGCATTTAGAGTTTTAAGCTTTTATTTTGCAAAACTATTGGATGTATTTCAAACTGAGTTTCAAACCGATGTAAACATTTTCATACAAATATTCACTGTAATGGTTGTGTTGCTATGATTGCTGTTATTCATTGGTTGTGATGTTATACATGACGTCCTCCGCCCCGGAATGTTTCCGCCAACGGTTTCGGGGTGTGACAATTAGTGTCTAAGCCCGTAATCATATTTGGTAAGTACTTGACCCGGTTGTGCATGGTCCTTTTGGGTTGCCTTCGCCAAAGCAACTTGATTGGAGAAATAATAGAGAAAGAGGTTATTATGGTTTATTAATATATTATATGAATAATATATTAAAAGAGAAATCATATTTATTTAGTTAACATTGGTCGAGCATTAATTAAAAATTAATTTTGTGATCAAAAGAAGTTAATGGAACTAGGGGGACTGAACTGTAATTATGTGGTAGTTGCAAAGTAGGGCAAAGGATGCCCTATATGATAGGGTGGACGAATTCAAGGGGATAAAGCCTTAGAATTCGTCCATGATAAGGTTTCTAGGGTTATCCTTTGGGCTGCTTGGTGGCCAAGCAACCAGATAAGGATAAGGACCGAAACCCTAATTCCTACACCTATATAATGACCCCCTGGCATAAGAAATTCGGCCAATTGATACCTAGGGTTCCTAGAGCCGAATTTCATACCTCCCCCCTCTCTCTCTTGCCTCTCCATTTGCTCTTGGTGTTTGTGAGCCATTAGAGGTACTACACTTGTGGTACTTGCTTTCAAAGACAAGAAGATTCAAGATACAAGTTGCTATTACAATATAACAACAAGAGGTATGTATTCCATTCTCCTTTATGATTTTCGAAATTACCTAGGAGCATGTAAGGTTTCTTTTGTGTTCATAATGTTGTATAACTAATAGTGAAAACATAGATCCGTATCTAGGGTTGCATGCACACATAAGATTGTTTGTATGAAACCCATCAGTGGTATCAGAGCGTATGGTTTAGTTTTCAATTAGTTTTATACAAAAGTGTGAATTTGACATATTAGGGTTTATAGCCAATAAACCATAAAGGCATGATTTTCGAAATTAGGGTTCATAAACCCTAGATTTCGAAATTTGATAAGGTTTCCCAAACCCTTTCCTTAGCCTCCAAGATTTCGAATTTTAGGGTTATCCAACCCTAAGGTTTCGAAATTTGCCTCCTCCCCAAGATAATATAACTAAAGTTTAGGGATTTGGATAATGCCATATCTTGTAATTATCCCTTAATTGTTTAAATATGCTAATTAAAGATTTTTAAATTATCCCATCCAAATTTTCGAATTTTAGGGGATTTAAGGGATTAGGTTAAATTAATTGTTTAATTTAATAAGATAATCCTTCAATATTTAATAATTTAAATTAATTGTTTAATTTTGGGATAATTCTTAAATCAAAGTTTTAATATTTAAGATTTTAAAATTAAAAGGTTATAATTTTCGAAAATTTTAAGTATGATTAAAACCCTAGTATTTTGAAATGTTTAAAATACACCCTTATACTATTATAATATTGAAAGATTAATAATTATATATATGTATAAGATTAAGCTAGTCTTACCGTTAGTAGGCCTCATTCACGAAGCCGATCTATAAGGGGGGTATAAGGTTATGGCCTATAAAATGGTCGTTTAATGGGTGTCCACTCTCAGCCACCGCTTCCTTGATTGGTGGAGGGTCGTTAGCCGAACGGGTAGGATAGGGCAACTAATTTCTCATTAAAAGTATAATGGTTATAAAGTAACTAAATGTTTTATAAAATTCCCAAATCTTAGTTACTTTAGGAAAAAGTGAATTGATGCAATTCCATGAAATTACACTTTGTACCCTTGCTAAGACGTTAGTGGAGCGTGTGTGGTTAATCGGCACACTAAATGGGCTCTAAGAAAAGGTGGAAAAGGGTGACTAGATGTTTGTCATATATCGATGGAGCGTGTGTGGTTAACCAGAACGTCGATTAGGAGACTGTAACATTGGGGGCACCATGTATATTTGCATGGTTATTCACACCCTGTTTTGTGATCCTCGACATCCCAGTCACAAAACCAGGGGCATATCGAGATTTAAACATGCCATTTAAAACTTAATCTCTTTTTCGTTTTTCATGGTGGAAAATTAGTGAATCGTCATTCACTTACCTTCAAATGTTCTGCAATTTAGGTTACGGCATCCCTCTCCTAAGTTGTAGCGTATTGTGTTGGGTCCTAGCATTAATATCTCGTTTGGGTGTTTTATTAAGGACTCAATCAACTAACTTGAATTTTCTCCCGTTTTGTAGATGTCTGATTCTAACTATGGTCTTCCCAAATCCCTTGGAACAAGCTTTCCACATGAAAATGATATTCCACGATTCGATCGAGGAACAAGAGATCATACTTCACTTCCTCCACCTCCTCCTATTGTTCTCCCTAACCCACAAGTTCAAAGGCTTGAAAAGTTCAAGCTCACTCAAAACCTTTTAGCAAGTAAACATGAAGAAGGAAAGTCAGTGTGTGCACACATCTTAGAGATGAAGTCACAAATTGATAGGTTAAGAATGTTGGGAGTCGTTGTCTGTGAGAAGCTAGTTGTTGACTGGGTTCTTCAATCGTTTCCTGACTCACATAGTGAGGTCGTAAGAGAGTACTATATGATAGACCACGACGTGACCCTCATCGACCTCACCTATTTGCTTGTTGCTACTAAATCAACAATGATTTGGCGCATTGGAGAACAAAGTTGATTGGTAGATCTGCCTTCCAAACCTCCATGGACATAGGCAATGACAACGAAAGGCATGCCATGGTCGAAAAGTTCGATCATAAGAGAAAGGCAAAGTCTGAGGTAGTTTTGTGTGCTGTTCCAAAAGAGTCAATTTGCTTTTATTGCCAAGAGAAGGGGCATTGGAGACGAAGCTGTCCTGTCTACCTGAGAGATCTAAGAGATGGGAGAGTCAAGACGTATGGCTCTACTTCAGGTAAAATCCATTAACTAACTCTATAAGTTCCTATTTTTGAATCTTGATACATTATGTGATAATATTACATTTTTGATGTTTTGTAGAATCGAAGAAAAGAAAGGAAGCTTAAAGGAAGAAGTGAGCTGAATCTGATCGTGAAGAAATGGATTTCGATCGCGTGGATTCGAAGATCGGATTTTTGAGCTGCTACTTTAGAGTTAGGATAGATTGCTAAGAAATGTAATAGCATAGTTTTTCAATTGATTTGCGTTGTAAGGACAAATTTTTCCGCAATAAAATAAATTTTGATTTTATCTTATTTATTTATCCTTGCAATGACATGTATGAAAAATTGATGTTTGTGTATTTCTATTATTAGCAATGTTGAAATGGATGTGATTCTTAGTTATGTTATTCATGGTAATGTCATAATTTTCTAAGTAAGGAAAGATTCCGATCGCCCAAGGTTTCAATTGGACAGAAGCTTGGAATCATATGATATGAATAATGTGATGTATGAAAATCTTGGTACTTAGAAATTTTAAGGGTAATTCCTTGACAAAAAGTCAAGTGATGGACTAGGAGATCGAGTTCACAATGTTGTGCACTGGTCAAGTCAATCATAAATAACAATAACATTATTCTCATGATTTACTAAAAGTCTAGTAAATGTGGTCATACTTACAAGATTAAGTGTAATTCTGAATCATTGAAAAATTTCAATGAATGGCAGAACGAATAAGAAGAATCAATGAAGGCGGAAAGATAAAAAGTTTCTCCAATCTAAGAAGAAGGGAGAGTACTTTTGTATCGTGTTTTATGATCATCTTAATTATTAAGAGCCATATCACAATTGATCCTCTAAGGACATCTTAGTGCACTAGTATGGCTAAGAAGAGGAATCGGAAATTGTTGAAATGGTTAAATCAAAAGAATGAGTCATACTTTGTTCAAAAATCAAGTCTTAGAGTCATACTCCAAGATTGTGAATTGAGTGACACATCTTAAGAAGATCTAACACACTCATCAAATGTGAAGTAGAAAATTGTTTTCTTACTCTTGCGCATTTGAAATTCGTAAATTGTGTTGTCTTGGATAAGACAAAGACCAACTAAGACCAATTGTGTGTAGTGATTTGTCTTGATAACGACACACACTAACTCTTGAATTTTTGTTTTGTCAAGAAATGTTTCTTGATAAGAGAATCTAATATGTCAAGAGGTCAGTGGAAGTCTAAAAATCTTGAAAAGTTTCAAGAACTAATCGAGAGTAAACCTGCAGTTAATTACTAGCACACGACTTGAGGTTTCTAACCTATCGTGTTGACATATTCTTGTTTCTGTGTCATTCCAGTTTGGTCAACTATGCGTGTGAGTTCTATGAGTTCTCAATAGGTTGCATATGCGCAAGGCACCTTAATCAATGGAAAGTACAATGAAAGGTAGGGGTGAGCTGCTCAATAACTTAGAAGGAATGGTAGGACCCTTGATGGCAAGAAATTAAGTATGAACAAGTTTTGTCCATAAGAGTATGGATTTGTCACAAACATTATCTTATGACTATGGTTGTGACAAATTCGCATGGATAGGAACATTGTGACAATCCGAAATTTCTAGCTTGTATAAACATTCAAATTTATCAGAGTTAGTCTTGTTTGTTAACTTTTAGCCCTATTTGGAGTCTATTCGAGTATTCTAAACTTAGTACGTCAAAGGAATCAGTGTTAGGATGAATTGGTTGAAGTTCTAGTCATGAAGCAAACCGAAAACCTCCTCAAAAAGGAGTTTTCAGTCAAGATCTTTGGGTTTTCGGTCAAGGTGACCGAAAACTCCCTTATACATATATATTTCATGATCATTTTGATCATTCTTTCCTTTACAAGTCAAGAAAACTTCCATTCTCTCTCAAGTATCATCGAGTTCTTTATTCCAATCTTCAAAATTGTAAGAATTCCTTTCATCTAATTTGTTTATACAAAGCTTTATCTAGTACAACCCTTTGATTTCATCCATGAAATCATCTCTTTTGGGTTAGATCTTCAAGAACACCAAGAACACACACTAGTGTTTTGGTCCAAAATCAACTCTATTAGCCTCTAAATCGTAAGTATTACTTCCCTATACTTGTTATCTAGTTGAAACTCTTGATTTAGGGCCTTGAAATCATCATTTATCCAAGAACAAAAGGTGTTTTCGGTCTAGTGCATCTCCTTAGACCGAAAACCCTTATGAAGGGTGCAATATGACTTTAAGCCTTTCCTAATACTTAGTATTGAGTCTAGAACACTTCATTAATTGTGGAAAGCCCTTAAAAATCACCAAACATCATGAGTTTTCGGCCAACCATTTGTACCGAAAAACCTTTTGGGCCGAAAACCTCTTTGGACCGAAAACCTCTTTGGACCGAAAACCCTTTGGGCCGAAAACCTCAAGAAACATACTACTTGGACCGAAAACTCCTTTAAGTGGCTATACAACCCTTTTATGCAATCCTAGGTTATTGTAACACTTCCATTTAAGGATTTCTTAGTCCTTAAAGTGTTATTCTTTACCTGATTAGTTGAGTAAACACTAATTGTATTCATATATGTGTCTTTATATGCTAAATAGGATCCGTGTGTGCTCAAGTCTTCACTTGACACATAGCATCCTTTTTCCGATCATACATTCGCATCACTCACTTCAGGTGAGTTCATACCCCTTAATCAACCTTTTAAATGATTTTAAATGCTTTTATGGGGGGGGGAGGGAATACAAGTTGAACTATTATAGTTATTATATCAATCACATGTGATTAATAACTACCAAACAAGTGGATTTCTTACTTTCCAAACTATATTATCAATTAAACTACTTCGAGCTATTTTGCAAACTCTTTGACATGTTAAATACTTTCTATTCAAACTCTTTTAAACTTATACTTTGTCAAATGTGTATCTATATAGATATAGTTATATAAGTAGGATTTGAAGGACTTAGGACTGATAGCTCGCCTTGCTTCTTGTTCCTTGTTTGGTTGTGGACTTAGGGTATCGATTATTTGTCCGAAGGTCGTTTGAAACCTAGTTATATATTATGTATATGTATATAGATATAAAAGCTACTTCTTTCATTTCAATACCTTTGGGTAGCAATGATGGGTTTTGAGCATTCTAACACTCCTAAGTGTACATGCAACCCTAAATACCTTGGATCTATGCTTACTCTATTATACATGCAAATATGATTATCCAAGGTATTATCCTAACTAGCATACCAAAACTTTGATACTAGGATACTAAAATAGATAGAATACATACCTTGTTGTTGTTGCTTGACTCCATGAAGCTTGAGAGCCTAGTGCCCCAAGTGTGACACCTCAAATGGTTCACACAACATCATGAACTCTTGGAATAACCATGAGAAGAAGACATACATGTTCAAATCGGCTAGCCCTCAAAATATGTATCACTAGTGCCAATTTCTTGAACTAAAGGGGATCTTATATAGTGTGGCTATTAGGGTTACACCATGTAACTCGTGACTTTACCCATTCCTTATGCTCCATGGGTTTTAACCTCCATGGAGTATCCATGGATCACCACATGGGTTAAACCCAACATAAAGGAATCTTGGATCATAAGCCCACATATATAAGAATGAATGATTTACACAATCAATCCCCATATATTTAATTAGTCTCTTTTTGATCACTAAATTAAGTCCAAATTAATTCTTGATCAATACTAATTAAATAACATGATTTCATATTAATATATTAGAACTTATAATATATTAATATGTCACAAAATGTCTTTTCCTCATAAACGGTCTATCCAAATGTTCCGATGCCATGCAACCCAAATGGACCATGCCGAGTCGGGTCAAGTACATACCAGTTATAGTTATGGACTTAGACACTAATCCAACAGTCTCCCACTTGGGTAAGTCTAAAACTATTATTGCGTATGACTTCAGGAACCAACTGGCAATCGTAGCTCTCAAAAGCCGTTGTCGAACTCTGACCTTGTAGATGAACTCTGACCTTTGTCAATGACTTGTCCATTAGATAAGGGATCATATATTCCTCCATTCTAGATATCATATGGACTGAGACATGGATTATAATCATTCTCTCTGTCCATTTGTTGTTTCCCGATTTCCGATTTATGACGACTGACTAATTGAACAAATCAAATCAGTCCTGGCTCGGCCGAGCACTTCCATTTGTCATCATCAAATCATCGAGGGGCCCACAGATATCGCTTTTATCCCGAAGGTAAAAGGAATGGATAAACTTCGACTCATATGGCTTGTTCTACTACTTGTTGAATCATACACAAAGGCACGTTTTATAACACCGAGTTACCGAATGCGTTTTCGTGCAATCAATGTACAACCAACTCATAGTAACAACTCATATCTCTAGGTTTGAAGAATATAAGATATTATCGTCTCATGATCACTCGTGATAAAATCCATGAAGTGATTCCAATGAGCGCGGGTTGAATCCAATACTCAGAACTTATGAGCACTCATGAGTGTTGTAGCCCCTTGTCCAACATCTTAGACCTTTACAAGCCAACCCATGACAGTCTTGATTCATATCTACTTCCAACATATGACCGACTGTGGATAGTTTGAATAACTTAGTCAATCAGGAAGAACGACCTAGTTATTCTGGAAGTCAAAACATGCAAAATGAAACACAATAATAATAGAATCTAATATGGTATCAAAACCTATGAACATAAATAAAACACCTTTTATTTATCACCATATGATTACACATTATTCATTGTATACTGTTTCAGCTATCAACTTTATTCTTGAATTTAAAACAATAGTTGTCCCATGCTCCAAGCATGTACACTATGTTTTCTAAACACTAGTCATGCCATACACCAAGTATGCATACTATGTTTGTCTATGATCTTCACTTTGTGAATTAGATCAATTGAACATAACTCCAATGATCCTCTTTCACAGTCCCAAATCCTTATTGCAAATGCAAGAATTCCAAATTCATGCCATTTACTAAAATCTGTTAGATTCTAAACTTATATGCATTGATCCTCGTGTAATGATTATGCACAGAGTCACAAGACTTGACAACAACCATTACAGAGCATATTCCAAGGAGATCAACTCCTTGGAAACATCCTTTTTGCATTAAGTTTCCTAATCTTACACAGATTGAATAATTTCCAACTTTGAAACATTTCCATATTCCATTTTGACTATCACTTCTGAACAAGAGTTGCCTCCTTACAGATTATGTCAATATGGTCCTTCCAGAATTAACACTATACTTCCAACTGTCCTTGAGTAACCAATCTTTGGTAAACCTTAGATTGTCCTCGACAATTGCTTAATCCTTTTAATCATATCCAGTTCTAGACCTTTTCCCTTCTTAATGCCCCAGGCATTTGGAAAATTTTAGAAAGGATAAATATAGCACATGTAATCGATCCTATATCCGAAGCATATGGGACACGAGTCATGATGTCTCACATAAAGACTAAACCAGTCTTTTGCTATAACATTTCCATTTCTATTTGCCAAGTTCTCATAATTCAGATTATGAAAAGGGATGTCGTAATCATAATCAAATTTTAGAACGCAAATAATGGACCCATATATAGAATTTCCTTATGTTGAGTCATTCCAACATGAAATTCATATATATATCCTTGACTAAATACGACTTAAAACCTCAATCTAAGCTTTTAGAATTGAAATGAAGTATAATTTCCTCTCCCTTAATTATAGCAAAACAACTTTTTCAACCCCTGCAGCCTCACGAATTGAAACTTTTGTTTTCTATAATTAACATTGCTAACTTGCAATCTTTATCATAATTATCATGCTCCCACTAACATGATGATTATTAGCATAACACTCATGCTCCCACTAGCTTTGACATGTAATCAGAAATCAGCTGGACTTCTAGAAATCAATACTTTATTGACTTTCTTACCAAAGTTCAGATTTCTGATACTAGATTGCTTTGATAAAACTTTATCAATATCATACACCTTATCTTAGATAGCTCACAGGTGTGTCTAAACAATTTTAAGAACTATGAAAAGGGATGCCATAATCATAGTCTCGATTGTTTAGACCTTTACCACTTCTCACAAGTCCATGTTAGTGTGCTGGTTAACCACACACGCTCCACTAACGACTTTGAGAATGCAAATATCACAATTGCTATCTAGCTAAAATCTACTTAGTGAAAGTGTTTCCTCACCATCATTTTCATGAATCGGAGAGAAACCTTATGACACTTAGATTTAATGGTGTATGTGTTCCTATCCATGTGAATTGTCAAAACCATAGTCACAAGACAAGGATAATGACAAATTCAAACTCATATGGATTAAACTTGTGCAATCTTAAATTCTTGCCATTTGGCAGCTCAAGGGCCTGCCATTGCTTCCAAGTAGCTGTGCAACCAATTGAGAACTCTCAGAACTCCTATGCAAAGCCAACTTGAATAGGCACATACATGTCTACACGATAGGTTATAAACCTCCAGTCGTGTGCTAGTGAAGAACTTCAGGTTTTATTCTTGATTAGTTCTTGAGACTTTCAAGACCTTTAAGACTCCCACTGTCGTCTTGACATATAAGACTTTCTTGTCAGATATTCAAGAGATAGTGTGGATTCTAATCAAGACAAACACTTCACACAATTGGCCTTAGTTGGTCTTTGTTTTATCCAAAACATCACAACTTACCAATTTCAAATGTACAAGAGTAGAAAACTTTTACTCTTACATTTGACAAGTGTTTTAAACCTTCTTTAAGACATGTCACTCAAGTTACAATCTTAGAGTATAACTCTAAGAATTGTTTTTGGAACGAAGTATAAATCATCTTCTTGATTTAACCACTTCAACAATTCATAGCTCCTCTTCTTAGCTACCAGAATGCACTTAGAGGATGAATTGTGATAAGGTCTCTTAATCATTAAGATGATTATATAACATGATACTAAAGTACTCTCCCATCTTTTCAGATTTGAGAAACTTTTATCTTTCTGCCTAAGTTGATTCTTCTTATTCGCTCTGCCATACATTGAAACCTTTTCCAATGTCTCAGAATTACACTTAAGCTTGTAAGTATAACCATATTTACTGAATTTTAGTAAATAACGACGAATAGTCTTAACGATTATTTGTGGTGGGCTTGATCAGTGCACAAGAATGTGTACTCGATCCTTTACTTGACTCACACATCCATGTGAACAAGTAGTTAGTCTTAAGTTTTCCAATGCTTGAAAGTTCTTATTCATCATGCTATACAACTTGCATGATTCCAAGTTTCTATCCAACTGAAACTTAGGTGATGAGAATCTTTCCTTATTTGGTAAATTTAAACACTACCACAAATGAAAGAATCAAATTCATATTTCCACTCTTGCTCTTAATGGAATCTTATAAGCAACAAAAGTTTTCACAAATGCCATTGTAAGGATATTTTAAAATAAATAAAATTAAAAAAAAAATTTCCTTTTATTTTAAAACTTTGCGGAAAAACTATCCTTACAATGCAAAAGCACATGAAAACTTTGTTGTTATTTATTCCTAAGCAATATATCATAACTCTTAAGAAGTAGCTCAAGAATCCGATCTTCAAACTATGCGATAGAAATCCATCTATGCCATCAGATTCAGCATATTCTTTCTTTAAGTTTCTTCACTTTTTCTTTGATTCTTAAAACATCTACATGTGACCCAGTCACATCATGTATCAAGAATCTCAGAATAGAAACTTAGCAGAGTTAGATAGTGGACTTTACCCGAAGTAGAGTCAAACTTATTGACTTTAATATCCTTAGGTAAATTTGGCAGCTTCGCAACCAATGCCCCTTTCTTTGGTAATAGACCCTTGATAATGGGACTATCTCAGACTTAGCCGTTCTCTTTACCATTTGGTCAACCGAGTTGACTATGGCCGATCCCTTTCCATTGGGAAGAGAGAGCTTTACTGGATATCCAATGTCATCATTGTCAATGTCCATAAAGTTTTAGGAAGTTGATCTTAGCAAATAGATAAGATCATTAAGGGTCTTGTCATAGTCTGTTTCATAGGAGTCCCAAAGAAACTCACTATGTGACTTAGAAAATAGTTGAGTCACCAACTTTCTCAAGACTTTGACACCTAACTCTCCCGGCTTGTCAATATCTGACTACATCTCCAAGATGTGATCACATATAGACCTTTGCTTGAGTGACCTTAAACTTTTCAGGAACTTGTGGGTTAGGGAGAATAATTGGAGGAGGTGAAAGAAGTATGATTTCCATGGGACATCATCTTCATTTAGGAAAGCTTGTTTCAAGAGATTTGGGAAGATCATCTTTTGGGAGATATTCAAAAGAGTTGATTTAAAGTCCTTAATATAACACCCAATATGAAATATTAAGGCTAGGACCCAACAACCTATTTATAACTGGAAGAGGGATGCCGTAATCCAAGTTATAAAATAGTTGAAGGTAGGTAAATGACGATTTACCAATTTCCACCATGAAAAACGAAATATAATTAAGTTTTAATTGGATTTGAAACTCCTAGATCTTTTGAGATTCATTGAACTGTTCAATGGCATGTTTCAATATCGAGTGTGCCCTTCAGGTTTTGTGACTGGGATGCCGAGGATCACAACACAAGGTGTGAATAACCATGCAAATATACTTGGTACCCTTAAGTGTTTACCCCTCAATCGATGTGCCGGTTAACCACACACGCTCCATCGATACTATGATAAACATTAAGTTACCCTTTGCCTACCTTGTTAAATCACGCTAGTGTGCCGGTAAACCACACGCGCTCCACTAACCGACTTAAGCAAAGTGCAAAGTGTAATTTCATGGGTTAACACCTTATTCACATTTTCCTAAGTAACTAAGATTGGGAATTTATAAGTGTTTAGTTACTTAGTATTTATCATTAATACTTTTAATGAAGGGAGAATTATAGTCCTTGTCCTACCCGTTCGGCTAACGACCCTCCACCAGTCAAGGAAGCGGTGGGTGAGAGTGGACACCCATTAAACTGCCATTTTATAGGCAGTAACCTTATACCCCCTTATAGACCGGCTTCGTGAATGAGGCCTACTAACGGTAAGACTGACTTTACTCTTATACATATATATAAATATTATTAATTTATAATATTATAAAGTATAAGGGTTGAATTTTAAATTTTAAAATTCTAAGGGCTAACTTGGAATTAAAGTATTCATAAGAGAAAACTTTTCAAATTCCAAAACTTGAGGGCAAGTTTTGAAACTATTCAAAACTAATTAATTCCATAACTTATGTGTTTAAAGTAGTTTTAATTAAAAAACTCTTCAAGTTCCATAACTTGAGGACAAGTTATGGAAGACTTTAAACTAATAAAAGAATGTAACTTTTCTTTATTTTGTAATTTATGGAATTAATTAAGGTTACACATTTTATTACTTAATGAAGTGACTCTTGAACCTCCATAACTTGAGGACAAGACTCTTCATTTTTGTAACCATTGCCAACTTTTATGAGTTTTATGAAACTTAAATGTGACTTTTCATATAACTTGAGGACAAGTTACAAAAACACATTTTAGAATCAACTCTTAGATTAAAATGGATTGAAAACACATAATCAATTAACTTTTCTATTAATCTAAGCAACTCATAAGAACAAGATAATTCAAATCAAACTTTTCCATGTAATTAGCCTAATCACTAAACTAATACAAAACATGAATCTATTGACAATTATCTTTGAAATTGGATTAGTATGAACATTACCACATCAAAACCAAGTTTATAAGTTCAAAAACATCTTAGGGTAATGTTTCTAGTCCATTTCTAGCCAAAAAACTCGAAAATATGCTGTCTGGGGCTCCTACTCGTCGAGTGTATCAACCTACTCGCCGAGTAGGATGATTTTCTTCATGGACTCGGCGAGTTCATTAGTGGACTCGGCGAGTCCAGTGCCCAGAATCCCCGAAATTCGACTTTTTCAGCATTTTTCAGCAATTTGCATCAAGTATAATTGAAAACAACCCTAGGCTCTAATACCACTGATGGGTTTTGAGCATTCTAACACTCCTAAGTGTACATGCAACCCTAAATACCTTGGATCTATGTTTTCTCTATTATACATGCAAATATGATTATCCAAGGTATTATCCTAACTAGCATACCAAAACTTTGATACTAGGATACTAAAATAGATAGAATACATACCTTGTTGTTGTTGCTTGACTCCATGAAGCTTGAGAGCCTAGTGCCCCAAGTGTGACACCTCAAATGGTTCACACAACATCATGAACTCTTGGAATAACCATGAGAAGAAGACATACATGTTCAAATCGGCTAGCCCTCAAAATATGTATCACTAGTGCCAATTTCTTGAACTAAAGGGGTTCTTATATAGTGTGGCTATCAGGGTTACACCATGTAACTCATGACTTTACCCATTCCTTATGCTCCATGGGTTTTAACCTCCATGGAGTATCCATGGATCACCACATGGGTTAAACCCAACATAAAGGAATCTTGGATCATAAGCCCACATATATAAGAATGAATGATTTACACAATCAATCCCCATATATTTAATTAGTCTCTTTTTGATCACTAAATTAAGTGCAAATTAATTCTTGATCAATACTAATTAAATAACATGATTTCATATTATTATATTAGAACTTATAATATATTAATATGTCACAAAATGTCTTTTCCTCATAAACGGTCTATCCAAATGTTCCGATGCCATGCAACCCAAATGGACCATGCCGAGTCGGGTCAAGTACATACCAATTATAGTTATGGACGTAGACACTAATCCAACAAGCAAATGTATACAAACATGTTCATACATACAAACAACATTACTCGTAAACTATAATAGGTATAGTTTAGGAAGTTACTAATACTATTACTAGAACAATGAAACATACAATGAGTCAGTTCATACATGAGTCAACACATACTATTATGAGAAACAGAGAGAACATACATACATACTAGACAGAGAGAGAGAGAACATACAATACAGCTAGTACATACAATACAGCTAGTACAAGAGAACATACTATTATGAGAAACAGAGAGAACATACATACATACTAGACAGAGTGAGAGAGAACATACAATACAGCTAGTATATACTATATATTATACAAGAGAACATACTATTATGAGAAACAGAGAGAACATACATACATACTAGACAGAGAGAGAACATACAATATAGCTAGTACATACAATACATATACAAGAACATTACAACAGTTATGTGAGCCACGTAACGGGGCATGGCATCACCTGTCATGGCTCGTTTTGTATCCAGAGTCTCCTTGAAGGAGAACGTTGAATTTGTGTATAGATCTATACTGGATTGACTATCCTACACCTTGCTGCTCGCTACAGTGGGACTTGCAAGTCTACGGGTGCCAAATGTCATTTCTTCCGACGTCTTTCATCGTCGTGTTTTTAGTCGGTAGTATGGTATAGGCATATCACATGTTACTTTAAATAACAATTGGTTTAAGGTAATTAGTACAGCAGTAGTTACATAATACAACACTACAGTACTTTATTATTTCCCCATTGCATTCACTTTGTGACCTTCACACAATGAACGGTAATGTAAAAGCTATATTTTTGGTTAATGATAGTCATATTTGGGAAAATACACACTTTTACAAGAAACAAACATACATTTCATTTGATGCCTTGGTAGAAGGCTACGTTTAGTAGAAAATATAGGATTTTCTAGGAGATACAAACATTTACAAACATTTACAAACATTTACAAACTTATACATCAAGTACATACAAACACTTTCATACAAACAATGACACTAAAATACTTATGAACTCACCAGCTTTAAAGCTGATAAACTCTTTCAAAATAACTTGTATTCTCAGGTCATCAGTAGACAGGTACCGATGCCAGGCTTTTGAGAAGATGGAGCACATTCAAGACTCATCTCATATTTTGATTTTTTTTTTGGTGTCTTATAACTTTACAGAACACACTTGTATTAAATTATATTATTAATGCAAAGGATGATGTTGTTGCTTGTTTACTACTATGCATTGTTGTGATACTGTACATGACGTCCTCCACCCCTGAACGTTTCTGCCGTTCCGGTTTTCGGGTGTGACAGATTGGTATCAGAGCATTGTTTATAGTGAATCGAGTATATCAACCCATAAAAGATATACAAACTATAAACACAACGGGATTAATATACTCTAACCAAGATTTTATACTTTTAAATAATAAAATATTTAACCAAGTATACCTACATGCATTCATACTAAAATCAGTGTCACTAGGACATAACAAAAGTATTACGATTGTTGGACAACACAATTAGACTTAGAGACATATAGTCAAGTCTGGGAAGATATAGCCTGATCAATTATATTATCCGAGAAGTGACTAGCATGTGCCTAAGAGTGGCTGTGAGGTTGCAAGAAGTCTAAAAACTTACCAACAATACTACAACGAAAACATTAGAACAAAACATAAACTTAAAATACTATAGGAGTATTTTCGTGTTACTATAAATTACTTATGTGCTTATTTATTATACCCCTTTTCTCGTGTAGATATCATGGCTGGATTCCATATCCCCGGAGACCTGTACTATCCCAACAACGACAATGCAGGATGGTTGGGAGAAGAACCAGAAGATGATCACCCAATCCCTTTGGATGATCACTAAGCTGAAGGCTTTTCTGATGGTTCTGACTCAGAGCCGGAAGTCAACAACCTACCCCCAGTAGCTCCAAACCCAAACCCTCGTCCAACATTTCAAGGACTCACACCTCTGTGGGCCACAAACTTGAACAGATGGAGTCAGGAACATGGTCAACCCATTCCCTACAATGGGGACAAAAGCTTTTACAACCTAAACGAGGGAGGTTCAGCTGATCGAGTCCTGCCCATCATGGTCCGTAGGATTTCTCGGAACACCGAGCAAGGTCGAGCAACTATCGACCGAGTCATGGAGATTGACGCCAACTCTGGCGTTAACACGGTCCGCATTCGACAAATCGAGGTAGCTATGGAAAGGGCTAGGATAACCAATGGGACTCTGCAGCAACATCTAGCTGCATCCCAAGCTGAAGTTAGGGAACTTCGGGCTAGGCAGTCAATGTATGAAAGGCGCATGCGAGACATAGAGCGTCGTCTGTCTGAATCGAGGACTCATTCGAGTGGTTCTCGTCATAGATAGAGCCTACTCAACCTTCTCTTTTGGATATAACTTAGTTATGTAAAACTCTAGTCTAATTTCCTATCTTTGTAAAAACTTGGACCTGTTAGGTCTTGATTAGGTCGTAGTTCTGTCAAAATTTTCCCATCTTGGTTGATGTAAGGCCTACTTCTAGGTCATTTTTCCCGAACTTGTTACATCTATAATTCCAGTATTATTGACAGATATCTAATCTCATGGAAATTATTATCCAAATGCTATCATCTGTTAGTACTAGATCTACATTCAATCATACTATTCAATTGTGTTGTTGGGCTACGGAGAGTTAGTCCATGAGTCACTCTCATCAATTTCTCTATTCTTACCCATATTGTCATCCTTGTAACCTTATAGTTGAAAGATGCCTCCACGCCGATCAACAAGACGCAATCCTCCAATAACTGCAACACCACCTACTCCTCAAATCGATACGGCAGCTCTAAATGCTGCAGTAGCTGCGGCTGTGGCAACAGCCATGGCTCAGTATCATTCTTCCGGTTCCACTTGAGGAGGAACACCTATTCATTCTACTCATGGTGAAATCCCCGTGCGCTTGAGAGAGTGCTCCTACAAGGACTTCACCAACTGCAAGCCCAAGTCCTTTAGAGGGACTGGCGGAGTCATTGCCCTCTCGTAATGGTTCGAGAAGACCGAATCGGTTTTCGAAATCTGCTCCTGTCCAGAAGGGAGCAAGGTCAAGTTCGCTGCTTGCACCTTCGAGGAAAAAGCCCTGACATGGTGGAATAGCCATGTCAAGTCACTATCTCTAGTGGTGGCTAATGCTATAGGCTAGGAAGCTCTTAGAGAGCTGATGATTGAGGAATACTGCCCGAGGGGCGAGATCCAGAAATTGGAACAGGAACTATGGAGCCTAACCATGAAGGGCTTCGACATAGTTTCCTATACCGCCAGGTTCAGCGAGCTGGTGGCCCTCTGTCCCAACATGGTTCACACAGAGGGAAAGAAAATGGAGAGGTACATCTGGGGGCTGGTGCCTCTATTTCAGGGGAATGTTTTAGCTTCAAACCCCACTACATTCGATAGTGCCAAGCAGTTGGCACAGCGGCTCATTGACGATAGGGTCCGTACCACGGCCGCAACAACGACCCTAGCCATATCAGAACCCTCCATAACCGCTGATTCCAAGCAGAAGTTCTGGGATGACAAGAAGAAGAAGAAGGCTGCCGAAAAGCAGCAGGTCGTGGCAGTTCATGTTGCGATAGCACCTGCTGCTGCTCCGGTAAATCAGTACGCTGGAAGTTTGCCCAATTGCAACAAATGCAACTTCCACCACATCGGAGCCTGCCGAGAAATGCAGTGCTCTAACTGCAATAGGAAGGGGCACACTGCCCGTTTCTGCAAGGCTCCTGTGAAGCCAATCACCCAAGTCCCCGACGCTGGTGTGGGCCAAGCTTGCTACTGTTGTCGCGAGGCGGGCTACTACAAGAGGAACTGCCCTAAGGCAGGGATCGCCGGCGGAGTGGGAAGAGTTCTGGCTATAGGCCATGAGGAAGCGGTTGCCGACCCCACAGTGGTCACTGGTATGTTTCTCCTCGATAACTCTTATGCATGCATTCTGTTTGATAGTGGAGCGGAGAGAAGTTTCGTGAACCGGAAATTTGCTCACTTAATTAAGAATAAATCGCATGCACTAAAAGAACTATTCACAGTAGAAATAGCTAATGGAAAGACAAAGAGTACTAACTGCATATACATAGGTTGTACTCTAATTCTAGATAGCCATTCATTTTCGATTGACCTCATGTCGGTCTCAATTAAAAGTTTCGACGTCATTATCGGCATGGATTGGTTGAGTCTGCAACGTGCCGACATCATGTGTTATGAAAAGGCTGTTCGCCTTAATCTGCCGTCTAGCGAAACTCTAGAAATCTACGGCGACAAACCCGACACTAATCTTCGCCTCATCTCGAGTATTCAAGCCCAGAAATACATTCGAAAGGAATATCGAGCATTCCTCGCTCATGTTGTCGATGTGAGCCAAGAAGCGAAATCCATTAAGGATATTCCGGTAGTACGCGATTTTCCAGACATCTTTCCAGACGAACTCCCAGGATTACCTCCGCAACGTCAAGTCGAGTTCAGAATCGACTTAGTTCCAGGGGCTACCCTAGTAGCCAAATCGCCCTATCGTCTAGCACCTGCAGAGATGCAAGAACAGTCCAGTCAACTTAACGAACTGCTCAGCAAGGGCTTTATAAGACCAAGCTTCTCACCCTAGGGAGCTCCAGTCTTGTTCGTCAAGAAGAAAGACGGATCGTTTCGTATGTGCATCGACTACAGGGAGCTCAACAAACTGACCGTCAAAAATCGTTATCCTCTGCCTCGTATTAACGATTTATTTGATCAACTGCAAGGGCGAACTTCTTTTCAAAAATCGATCTAAGATCCGGATATCACCAACTACGAGTGCTAGGGGAGGATGTCCCGAAGACAGCCTTCCGAACTCATTATGGGCACTACGAATTCGTAGTGATTCCGTTCGGATTAACCAACGCGCCCGCGGTATTCATGGATTTAATGAATAGGGTGTGTCGTCCTTACTTGGATCAGTTCGTCATCGTCTTCATCGATGACATACTTATCTACTCTAGTACTAAGGAGGAGCATAGTCAACATCTGCGACTAGTCTTAGAAACGCTGCGTTCGGAGAAGCTCTATGCGAAGTTCTCGAAATGCGAATTTTAGATCCGAAGAGTCGAATTCTTAGGGCACGTGGTTAGCAAAGAGGGAATACACGTGGACCCTTCCAAAATCAAAGCCATTGAGAGCTGGTCAGCACCGAAGACGCCTACCGAAATTCGTCAATTTCTAGGCCTCGCTGGCTACTATCGCAGGTTCATTCAGAACTTCTACCGAATTGCGAAACCTCTTACAACACTGACCCAGAAGGGCGTGGCCTTTGACTGAGAAGAGAAGCAGGAGAGAGCGTTCCAAACGCTCAAGCGAGCCTTGTGCACCGCACCAATACTATCACTCCCCGAAGGGATAGAAGACTTCGTTGTCTATTGCAATGCATCAAATCAAAGGGCTCGGCTGTGTTCTGATGCAACGAGGTAAGGTCATCGCCTATGCCTCGAGACAGCTGAAGACACACGAGGTCAACTACACCACTCACGATCTTGAGCTAGGAGCAGTTGTGTTTGCTCTGAAGATCTGGAGACACTACCTGTATGGTACAAAAAGCACTATCTTTACAGACCACAAACGCCTACAACATATATTCGACCAGAAGGAGCTCAACATGAGACAACGACAGTGGGTCGAGCTACTCAGTGATTACGAATGCGAAATTCGTTATCATCCGGGTAAAGCCAACGTAGTAGCTGACGTCTTAAGTCGGAAAGAATACTCTGGTCGTAGAGTCAAATCATTGACTATGACTATCCATTCACACTTGTCTACGCAAATTAAGGAGGCTCAGCTCGACGCTTTGAAACTTGAAAATGTGGCGAGTGAATCCCTGAGAGGGATGGATAAGAACTTGGATGTCAAAGGTGGCGGAGCCTTATATTTCATGGATCGGATCTGGACACCGAAACACGGTGGTTTCAGAGACTTGGTCATGACCGAGGCGCATAACACTCGTTATTCTGTCCACCCAGGTTCAGATAAGATGTATCTGGATCTTAAAAAGCTATACTGGTGGCCTAACATGAAAGCATAGATTGCTACCTTCGTAAGTAAATGCCTTACTTGCGCCAAGGTCAAGGTCGAATACCAGAAACCCTCCAGTCTTTTACAACAACCAAAGATACCTGAGTGGAAATGGGAGCGGATTACTATGGATTTTATAACCAAGTTGCCCAAGACAACGGGTGGGCTTGACACCATTTGGGTCATCGTCGATTGATTGACCAAATCCGCGCATTTCCTACCGATCAAAGAGACAAACAAGATGGAGAAACTAACCAGAACTTACCTTAAAGAAATAGTGCGACTTCATAGAGTACCCATATCTATTATCTCCGATAGAGACAGTAGATTTACCTCAAGGTTCTGGCAGTCATTACAGAAAGTACTAGGAACTAGGCTGGACATGAGTACAGCCTATCATCCACAAACCGACGGACAAAGTGAGAGGACTATTCAAACATTGGAAGATATGTTGCGAGCCTGCATGATTGACTTTGGAAAGGCATGGGATACTCATTTACCCCTTGTCGAATTCTCATACAATAATAGTTATCACACAAGCATAAAGGCGGCTCCATTTGAAGCCCTCTATGGCCGAAAGTGCAGATCCCCTCTGTGTTGGCTGAAGTGGCTGACACAGTTAGCTAAAGGACGAGTTCCTGAAAGCGCTCTCACAGGTCCGAAAATCATTCGGGAAGCGACAGAGAAGATCATTCAGCTTCATGAGCGATTAAAAGCCTCTAGAGACCGATAGAAAAGCTACGCTGACAAAAGAAGGAAACCATTGGAATTCCAGGTGGGAGACCGTGTTCTATTGAAAGTCTCACCCTGGAAGGGCTTGATACGCTTCAGAAAGCGTGGAAAGCTAAATCCAAGATATATAGGGCCTTTCGAGATTCTTTCCAGAATCGGCCCTGTAGCTTACAAACTCAATCTACCTAGTGAACTCAATAATGTACATCCTACTTTCCACGTATCGAACTTGAAAAAGTGTCTGTCCGACGAGACTCTTGTGATCCCACTCGACGAGATCGAAATCAACAAGAGCCTCAACTTCGTGGAAGAACCAGTAGAGATCATGGACTGAGAGGTCAAGCAAACGAAACAAAGCCGTATCCCGATAGTGAAGGTTCGCTGGAATGCCAAGCGAGGACCTGAATTCACGTGGGAGCGCGAGGATCAAATGAAACTGAAATATCCTCACCTTTTTACTTAGTTATTGTAACTACTTATTTGCTTAAACTCTAATTTCGGGACGAAATTCTCTCTAACGGGGGGATGATGTGACAATCCGATATTTCTAGCTTGTATAAACATTCAAATTTATCAGAGTTAGTCTTGTTTGTTAACTTTTAGCCCTATTTGGAGTCTATTCGAGTATTCTAAACTTAGTACGTCAAAGGAATCAGTGTTAGGATGAATTGGTTGAAGTTCTAGTCATGAAGCAAACCGAAAACCTCCTCAAAAAGGAGTTTTCGGTCAATATCTTTGGGTTTTCGGTCAAGGTGACCGAAAACTCCCTTATACATATATATTTTATGATCATTTTGATCATTCTTTCCTTTACAAGTCAAGAAAACTTCCATTCTCTCTCAAGTATCATCGAGTTCTTCATTCCAATCTTCAAAATTGTAAGAATTCCTTTCATCAAATTTGTTTATACAAAGCTTTATCTAGTACAACCCTTTGATTTCATCCATGAAATCATCTCTTTTGGGTTAGATCTTCAAGAACACCAAGAACACACACTAGTGTTTTGGTCCAAAATCAACTCTATTAGCCTCTAAATCGTAAGTATTACTTCCCTATACTTGTTATCTAGTTGAAACTCTTGATTTAGCGCCTTGAAATCATCATTTATCCAAGAACAAAAGGTGTTTTCGGTCTAGTGCATCTCCTTAGACCGAAAACCCTTATGAAGGGTGCAATATGACTTTAAGCCTTTCCTAATACTTAGTATTGAGTCTAGAACACTTCATTAATTGTGGAAAGCCCTTAAAAACCACCAAACATCATGAGTTTTCGGCCAACCATTTGGACCGAAAAACCTTTTGGGCCGAAAACCTCTTTGGACCGAAAACCCTTTGGGCCGAAAACCTCAAGAAACATACTACTTGGACCGAAAACTCCTTTAAGTGGCTATACAACCCTTTTATGCAATCCTAGGTTATTGTAACACTTCCATTTAAGGATTTCTTAGTCCTTAAAGTGTTATTCTTTACCTGATTAGTTGATTAAACACTAATTGTATTCATATATGTGTCTTTATATGCTAAATAGGATCCGTGTGTGCTCAAGTCTTCACTTGACACTTAGCATCTTTTTTCCGATCTTACATTCGCATCACTCACTTCAGGTGAGTTCATACCCCTTAATCAACCTTTTAAATGATTTTAAATGCTTTTATGGGGGGGGGGGGGAATACAAGTTGAACTATTATAGTTATTATATCAATCACATGTGATTAATAACTACCAAACAAGTGGATTTCTTACTTTTCAAACTATATTATCAATCAAACTACTTCGAGCTGTTTTGCAAACTCTTTGACATGTTAAATACTTTCTATTCAAACTCTTTTAAACTTATACTTTGTCAAATGTGTATCTATATAGATATAGTTATATAAGTAGGATTTGAAGGACTTAGGACTGATAGCTCGCCTTGCTTCCTGTTCCTTGTTTGTTTGTGGACTTAGGGTATCGATTATTTTTCCGAAGGTCGTTTGAAACCTAGTTATATATTATGTATATGTATATAGATATAAAAGCTACTTCTTTCATTTCAATACCTTTGGGTAGCAAAGGTATACAAACATGTTCATACATACAAACAACATTACTAGTAAACTATAATAGGTATAGTTTAGGAAGTTACTAATACTATTATTAGAACAATGAAACATACAATGAGTCAGTTCATACATGAGTCAACACATACTATTATGAGAAACAGAGAGAACATACATACATACTAGACAGAGAGAGAACATACAATACAACTAGTACATACTATACATTATACAAGAGAACATACTATTATGAGAAACAGAGAGAACATACATACATACTAGACAGAGTGAGAGAGAACATACAATACAGCTAGTACATACTATACATTATACAAGAGAACATACTATTATGAGAAACAGAGAGAACATACATACATACTAGACAGAGAGAGAACATACAATACAGCTAGTACATACAATACATATACAAGAACATTACAACAGTTATGTGAGCCACGTAACGGGGCATGGCATCACCTGTCATGGCTCGTTTTGTATCCAGAGTCTCCTGGAAGGAGAGCGTTGAATTTGTGTATAGATCTATACTGGATTGACTATCCTACACCTTGCTGCTCGCTACAGTGGGACTTGCAAGTCTACAGGTGCCAAATGTCATTTCTTCCGACGTCTTTCATCGTCGTGTTTTTAGTCGGTAGTATGGTACAGGCATATCACATGTTACTTTAAATAACAATTGGTTTAAGGTAATTAGTACAGTAGTAGTTACTTAATACAACACTACAGTACTTTATTATTTCCCCATTGCATTCACTTTGTGACCTTCACACAATGAACGATAATGTAAAAGCTATATTTTTGGTTAATGATAGTCATATTTGGGAAAATACACACTTTTACAAGAAACAAACATACATTTCATTTGATGCCTTGGTAAAAGGCTACGTTTAGTAGAAAATATAGGATTTTCTAGGAGATACAAACATTTACAAATATTTACAAACTTATACAACAAGTACATACAAACACTTTCATATAAACAATGACACTAAAATACTTATGAACTCACCAGCTTTAAAGCTGATAAACTCTTTCAAACTAACTTGTATTCTCAGGTCATCAGTAGACAGGTACCGATGCCAGGCTTTTGAGAAGATGGAGCACATTTAAGACTCATCTCATATTTTTATTTATTTTTTTTGGTGTCTTATAACTTTACAGAACACACTTGTATTAAATTATATTATTAATGCAATGGATGATGTTGTTGCTTGTTTACTACTATGCATTGTTGTGATACTGTACATGACGTCCTCCACCCCTTAACGTTTCCACCGTTCCGGTTTTGGGGTGTGACAAACACATGCACCATAAAATCTAAGTATGATAAGGTTTCTCTCCTTCATGAAAATGATTGTGAGGAAACGCTTTCACTAAGAGAAATTTTAAGGAGATAGTGATTATGTAAATTACATTCTCGAATTTGATTATGATTACGACATCCCTCTTCATAGTTCGAATTGTGAGATTTGGCGATTTGTCTGAACATTCGGAACTTAGTAAAATAAGTTCTGAATTAGTTTAGACACACATGTGAGCTGTCTAAGGAAAGGTGTATGAGTTTGAGAAGCTTAGATAAAGGCTTATCGAAGCACATCATATTGGAAACATGAACTTTAGAAGTTAATAAGTATTGTCTTCCAGAAGTCCGACTATTTTCTAATACGTATCAAAGCTAGTGGGAGCATAAATGTTATGCTGGAATGGATAAAATCATCATGTTAGTGGGAGCATGATTATTATTTTAAGTATTGCAAGTTGGAAATATTAATTATAGAAAAACAAAAGTTTCACTTTGCAAAGTTGCAGGGGTTGAAAAGTTGTTTTTGCTATAATTAAGGGAGAGAATGTTATACTTCATTTCCAATCTAAAAGCTTAGATCGATAAATTTTAATTGAATTTAGTCAAGGATATATTTATTACATTCTCAAATTTCAATTATGATTACGGCATCCCTCTTCATTGTTCGAATTTTGAGAACACGGCAAATAGGAACATTATGACAATATTATAGCAAGAAGCTGATAAAGTATCACGTTTTTCATTATGAATCGTATCCCATACACTTCGGGTATAGGATCGATTACATATGCTGTAATATTCGACCGTTCTAAATTTTTTTTCCAAATGCCTAGGGCATTTAAATGGAAAAAGGGAATAGAACTGGATTTGACTAAAATAATTAAACAACTGTCAAGGACAA
Organism: Lactuca virosa; assembly: GCF_052849685.1. Classification (NCBI taxonomy): domain Eukaryota; kingdom Viridiplantae; phylum Streptophyta; class Magnoliopsida; order Asterales; family Asteraceae; genus Lactuca; species Lactuca virosa. The sequence goes on from NC_136430.1 coordinate 251,920,389, forward strand.
TCTAAGGATTGGTCGCTTGCGGACAATTGGAAGTATAGTCATAGATAGACCATATTGGCATTATTATGAATAGATAAGATTCTATTTAGAATGAGTTGTCATATGGAAAATATGGAAATGTTTCCTTATTGGGAGTTGGACGTTAAGAATCTATGTCTAGATTAGAAACTTCTATGCAAGAAGGATGTTCAAAGGAATGTACTTAGAATGTGAGACTTTATGACTATGGAATTGTCTTGGAACAATCTCCAATAGAGCACTTTGTAATTTCATTGACAAAGACTTGGTGACTTTGGCACTGTGATATTACAAAAGGACCGTTGCATAAAATGTTAGAATCTAACATATTTTAGTAGTGGCGAGAATTTGTATTCTTACACGAATTGATTAGGATTAGGAACTGTGAAATGAGCATTATTGGAAATATGTTCATTTGATCTATTTTACGAAGTTAGGACCATAGGAAAACATAGTGTGCATGCTAAGAGCATGGGACAACTGTTGTTGTGATTCAAGGAAGAAGTTGATTAACCGAAACAACAAATAATGAGTAATCAATATGGTGATTAAATAAAAGGTGTTTTATTTATACTCAAAAGTTTGGGGCCATATGGGATTAGTATTATTCTTGTGTTTCACTTTGCATGTTTTGACTTCCCGAATAATAAGATTATTCAAACCCTCCACAGGCGTTCATACTTTGGAAGTAAGTATCAAAAGAAGACTGTCATGAATCCGTCTATAGATTGACTAAAGCGTTTACACATAACACAAGTTTGCTGCAGAGTCCATGAGTGCTGCTATAAGATTAGAGTATTGGATTAAACCCACACTCACTTGAATCACTTCATGGATTTTATCACGAGTGATTGGTGACACGATAATATCTTATATTCTTGAAACCGAGACGTGTGAGTTGTATTCCGCAAGTTGGTTGCACATTGATAATATGTAAACGCACCAGTAACTTGGTGTTATAAAACATATTGTTGTGTGTGATTTGATTAGTAGGTACAAGCGAGAATTTGAGTCGAAGTTTATCCATTCCTTTTACCCAAAGTGGGATAAAAATGATATTTGTGGGCCCCTCGATGATTTAGTGATGACACCCTAAGCGCTTGGCCAATCCGGGACTAAGTTGATGTGTTCAACTGTAGTCTGTTGTCAGTCGTCATAAATCGGGAATCGGCAAACAACACGTGAACAGAGAGTATGATTAAAATCCATGCCTCAGTTCATACGATATCTAGAATGGAGGAATATATGATCCCTTATCTAAAGGACAGGTTACTGATAAGATCAGAGTTCGACAACTTCTTTGAGAGCTACGATTGCTAATCGGATTGTACTTGCATTTATAGTTACTAGACTTATCCAAGTGGGAGACTGTTGGATTAGTGTCTAAGCCCATAACCATATTTGGTAAGTACTTGACCCGGTTGTGCATGGTCCTTTTGGGTTGCCTTCGCCAAAGCAACTTGACTGGAGAAATAATAGAGAAAGAGGTTATTATGGTTTATTAATATATTATATGAATAGTATATTAAAAGAGAAATCATGTTTATTTAGTTAACATTGGTCGAGAATTAATTAAGAATTAATTTTGTGATCAAAATAAGTTAATTGAACTAGGGGGACTGAACTGTAATTATGTGATAGTTGCAAAGTAGGGAAAATGATGCCCTATATGATAGGGTACACAAATTCAAGGGGATAAAGCCTTAGAATTCGTCCATGATAAGGTTTCTAGGGTTATCCTTTGGGCTGCTTGGTGGCTAAGCAACCAGATAAGGATAAGGACTGAAACCCTAATTCCTACACTTATATAAAGACCCCTTAGCATAAGAAATTCGGCCACTTGATACCTAGGGTTCCTAGAGCCAAATTTCATACCTCCTGTAATGCCCGTGTTTCTAGGCTAGGCATTAATATTGACATTATAGTCTAGGTTAACCTTTGTAACTCATTTTGAAGAAATGAAAAAGGAATTATGTGAATATTATGTGAATTATGTGTTTTATGCTTAATTATTAGGGTTTAATTAATTAAGAATAAAAATGAGCGTCAAAAATTAAATTTTAGATAAAGCCGATATCTATTAAGAAACTTGTAGCGGGCGTGACAAGGATTACGGATATATAAAGAATGCCGAAATCCGAGTTATAACGAAGAAGTTATGACCTGTCGAAGTTTCGCGACAAACCGGCACGGGGCCGAATGTCGTAAAAAGTGAGTATTCAATAAACTACTTTTTGGCCTTAGTGATCTAACCAAAACTCGTAGTGTTCGTTAAACCGAGAGAAGGCATAAAAAGAACGCCCAAATCTGACTTCGTATGAGGAAGTTATGATTTTTCGAAGTTTCAACTTAGCAGTAGACAGCTAAAAACTCGAATTTTAGATCGAGTGATTTTTAGCCGACACGACCTACACGAGAATCGAAGGTCTCGTTATTAGTAGCACAACAGTAAAAAGTCTGACGAAAACGGACGTCGGATGAACAAGTTATGAATTTTTAACGGATTTCCTGTCCCGGTCTGTTAAAAATAATAATATAAAAATTAAATTCAAAATTAGCCGACGAAGTCTAAACGAAAGTTGTAGAGCGTAATTTTACCTACGCGTGCATATAAAGAACGTCAAAAATGGAACTCGTATGCGAAAGTTATGGATTTTAGAATTTTTTGCACAAAAATCGAGAAAATTCGCATGGTCACCTTTTTGCCACTTCACCCTCGCTTAGATCGTGCCACGTGTCCGAAATTGGTGAGTCATGCGAGCCACGTGTCCTCATCTCGCATGTGTCACATGTCTGAAACGAGGCTGAGTCATCCGAGCTGCTAAGCGGTCCAATGCATGTCCGACGCGTGTCCTCCTTCACATGTCCGATGCCCTCGCAAGAAGCCACGGAACCCTACTTCGGACCAGTAGACCTCGGTCCAATCAGGAGAGGACAGCAAGCCTTCGTACGTGCAGACCTCGTGCGAGCCATCCCGCTGCGAGCTTTGGATCTGCGACGCGTGGCTCCTTCTTAGCCGTCGGATCAGGACTTCGGACCCCTATAAATACAACGGTCATGCGAACCCTCCCGGTTAGTTTTGAGATTTTGCCATATTTAGCCCCTTTCTTCATATTTTCTTCATCTTAACATCCCCCAAAGCCCCGGTATCGATTATAAGCCCCGGAATACGCCACGAAGTGCCCGTAAAGCCCGGAAAATTTATCTTTTCGGTTTCGAAGCCCGACCCTCGCAGAGCCCGGTTTCTGAATAAAACTCCCGGTTTTATTCGAAACGAACGTTTTAGGAAACGAATTGCTGCCCGATTTTCATCAAATCAAGTAAGTGTATAGTCATTTTCATTTTACACATAGATATGAAGTATTTACCTTATAATACGTGCTATGTGTAAATATATTAATTGTTTATTTGAGGTGACTGTTGAGTTGATGTTTTATACAAGTTTTAAACTGTATAAGTATTTTTATCTACAAATATGTTGGGTAGAACATGGGTAGATAGTTGGTGTGTGATGAAATAAAGTGATGAGAGGCCTCGTTCTGATTTGTGAGTCAGTCATCTAGCGGAGTTTGGATGACGACCACGGATTTTCTAGACAGTCCAGTGGGAAGCACTAGCAGGCCCGCAACCTGTAGGTGTTAATGAACTTGGGTGTTTATTCGCTGTACTCCAATCCCCCTCATGGTTTCATTTAGGACATGTATGGCTAAGGAAACCCCTTAGCAGTGGTGTCCATCCCGATGATATTCTTTAGGCTAGGTCCCTTGTGAAAAGTGTTTAGGGACGTAAAGTGAGGATAACGGGAACGGGTAATCAGGGTTATTATTGATTGATGAATTTAATAAGATTATTATTACTATGGGTTGAAAACCCTATATGCTCACCAGGCTCCCAAGCCTGACCCACTCGGTTTTTTTATGATTACAGGTAGTGGACCCCGAGCATAGTCGGAGGATGACGTGAGATTTTTGGATTATAGGCCAGTAGTTGTAAATAACTGTAGTAAGGCTTATAATGTCTTGTTTATGCTTTTGATCTGTATCGGAACATAACATCCCGAGGTTTTGATATATATGGAAAATATATACCTTCTTAATGAAGGGTTTTGATAAACTTTTATCATATGTTGTTTGGGGACCAATTCCGCAACATCTTTTGAAAAGATTTCTCTGATTTTATTTTAAAAAGCATAAATTAAATCGGTCTTTTCTGGCCGAGAAATTAGGGGATGTCACAGTTGGTATCAGAGCATTAGTTTAAGTGAACTAAGAAATTGTAGGATTTCTAGACTTAAACTTAGAATGCTAAGTGATGATTGTGAGATGAGTGTCTACCATATTTTAGACACACGCACTAGTTTATTTTAGGAAATATGCCTAAAATGCCCTTATGTGCTAAATGCTATGTGTTTGCCATTTGTGCCATTATTTGTTCGGATCTATGGTTTGTTGCCGACCGGATCTGGAAACCTTATGTGTGTAGGATTCTAAGCGTATGATTACGAGATTAGAACTAACATGTAAACGTTTCAGAGTGATAAGGGAATTGAAATGTCTAACATGGATAAAGACCTAAATTCGCCTTATTCGGTATATAGATTGTAATGGCAAGAACTCGTAGTGGAGTTGCAAATGCAAACGGAAACAGGGATCAACAGCCTCAACCCTAAGTAGTTGAGCAAGTACCTATTGTTGGAGCTGCACCTGAGCCAATAACGATGGCTGGGGTACAAGCAATGATACAGACGATGCTGGATCGCTAAATGGAGGAGACGAGGCGATTACTACAACAGAATAGGGAAGAAACTACGATGCCTGTTGAACAGCCCGTATTTAATGAAGGGCAATCAGTAGGAGGGAACTATAGTGGGACTCTTGGTCAAGCCAACCCACCGATAGTTAGACAAAACAACCATGATGGAGGAGTTGATGGACGCGAATGCAAATATAAAGATTTCATGGCATCTAAACCACCATGTCTATCTGGAAGTCCGACACCGGTGGAAGTCATGAACTGGATCTCCGAAATGGAGACGATGTTTGAAAGCTGTGAGTGCAGCAACAAACAAAAGACCGCACTTGCAATTCCTCTGTTAAAGTCTGGTGTGTTGAGCTGGTGGAAATTACTAGCTGATTCGATGCCCAAGGGAGAAGCTAGTAAGATGTCTTGGGAAGACTTTGTGCTACAACTGAAACTGCAATACTGTTCTGAGCAGGACCTTCTGGAAAATAATAATGAGTTCCAGAATTTAAAGAAGGGAAAGATGAGTGTTACTGAATACACTGCTAGTTTTACTGAAAAAGATGAAGCTTGTTCCTTACCTAGTTCCAACTGAACTCTCTAAGGTCAACAAGTTTGCCCTCGGATTACCAGCGGACTTTGGTATGATGGTTAAGCAAGTAACCACTTTGAAAGCCGCCATCTGGGCTGCTAAAAATGTTGAGGTTCAGATCAAAGAGAAGGGTCTGGAGAGGGCAGAAGTTGGTGAGAAGAGAAAATTTGAAGGAACTTCAGGTTCCAACAAGAAAAGCAAATTTTCTAAGTGTAAGAAGTTTGGAGGAGGAGGAAGTGAAGTGAAATGGTGTGAGAAGTGCAAGAAAAAGCACTCTGGGAAATGTAGCGAGGGGTCACTTGCTACAAATGTGGAAAGGCTGGGCATTATGCCAACGTGTGTCCATCCAACAAGAGGGTATGTTTTGAGTGCCATGAAGAAGGGCATGTTTTTAAAGAATGTCCAAAGAGGAAGGATGCAGCAAAGCCCAATCTACCAGCAAAGCTGAAGGCGAGAGCCTTTCAGATGACCCTTGAAGCTGCAAAAGAAGAAGTCGATGTCGCTTCAGGTACCTTTCTCGTAAATGAATTGCCTGCCCAAATTTCATTTGATTCTGGATCCAATTACTCCTTTATTTCGCATGAATTTGGTAGAAAACTAGCTTTGCCTGTAGATAGACTAGTTAATGCCTTATTAGTCGAGATTGCTAGTGGCAAGTTTGTACCTGTTAGCCATCGTATGAAAAATATCCTCATTGACTTGGATGGGAATAAGTTCCACGAGGAATTATTGCCTATCGAGTTAAATGGATTCGACCTAGTTTTAGGAATGGATTGGCTTAGCGCCAATGACGCCGAAATATTGTGTAGGAAGAAAATAGTAAAAGTAAACCCGCCAGGGAGAGAGTCGTTTATGGTGTACGGAGACAAACGCAGAGTAAACTCTGGAATCATTTCCCTAATGAAAGCCAGAAAGTGTTTGGCCAAGGGGTGTACATCATATTTAGCGTTCGTGATCGATGCTAAGAAGGAAAAGAAGGAGGTGCAGAATATTCCGGTGGTGTGTGATTATCCGGAAGTCTTTCCCGAAGATCTTCCCGGATTGCCCCCTGATCGACAAGTGGAGTTTCGTATCGACTTGTTACCAGGAACGACGCCGATAGCCAAAGCACTGTATCGATTAGCACCAACCGAAATGAAAGAACTTATGACACAACTTCAGGAGTTATTGGACAAAGGTTTCATTCGACCTAGTTCATCACCCTGGGGAGCCCCTGTGTTGTTTGTACAGAAGAAAGACGGGAGCATGAGAATGTGCATCGATTACAGAGAGCTGAATAAAGCGACAATAAAGAACAAGTATCCGTTGCCGAGGATTGATGACCTGTTCGACCAGTTGCAAGGTTCGAGATACTTCTCGAAGATCGATCTTAGGTCAGGATACCATCAACTGAAGGTGAGGGAGCAGGATATCGAAAAGACTGCGTTCATAACAAGATATGGACACTATGAATTTTTGGTTATGTCGTTCGGATTAACCAATGCCCCAGCAGCTTTCATGGATTTGATGAACAGGGTTTGTAAACCATACCTTGATAAATCTGTGATAGTATTCATAGACGATATCTTGATCTATTCAAAATGCAAGCAAGAGCATGACAAGCATCTGCGTGAAGTGCTAGAAGTCTTGAAAAAGGAGAAGTTGTATGCAAAGTTCTCCAAATGTGAATTTTGGATTCAAGAAGTCCAATTTTTAGGTCATGTGGTTAACCAAGAAGGAATAATGGTTGACCCAGCAAAGATCGAAGCTGTGATGAAGTGGGAACAACCAAAAAGCCCTACGGAGATTCGAAGCTTTTTAGGATTAGCCGGATATTATCGCCGATTTATCCAAGGCTTTTCTTCGATCGCTACTCCATTAACAGCTTTGACCCACAAAGGAGCTACTTATGCTTGGAATGAAAAGCATAAGGAGGCCTTTGAAAAGTTAAAGAAGAGACTGTGTGAAGCACCAATTCTTTCGTTACCTGAAGGAGTTGAGGACTTCGCAGTCTATAGTGATGCCTCTGGAGTTGGGTTGGGATGTGTTCTGACCCAAAGGGATAAAGTGATAGCGTATGCATCGAGGCAGTTGAAAGAGCATGAAAAGAACTACCCCACTCATGATCTGGAGTTGGCAGCAGTAGTATTCGCCTTAAAGATATGGAGGCATTATCTTTATGGTACTAAGTGTAAACTTTTCACTGATCATAAGAGTCTTCAATATCTCTTTAATCAGAAGGAATTGAACATGAGACAGCGGCGCTGGCTGGAACTACTCAAGGACTACGACTGTGAGATACTTTACCACCCTGGTAAAGCAAATGTTGTTGCTGATGCTCTCAGTCGGAAGGTAAATCTTGAAAAGAGAAGGCCAAGAGCGTTGAGAATTGAAGTCGTCTCGACAATTGTGGAAAGTATAAAGAAATCTCATGAGGAAGCTTTAGAGAAAATTGACCGAAAGGAGGAACGTTTGGGCAAAACGTTGGTGTTTGATACAAACGGTCAAGTATTGAAGGTATTCAGAGATAGGATTTGGGTACCTAAGATGGGAGGAGTAAGAGGTCTTCTGATGGAAGAAGCTCACAAAACCATGTACTCGATTCATCCCGGCAGTACGAAAATGTATAGGGATCTAAAACCCTATTACCTGTGGCCGACGATGAAGCTTGATGTTGCTAAGTATGTGGCCGAGTGTGTAACATGTGCTAGGGTTAAGGCACAACATCAGAAACCGTATGGGAGTTTATAACCCTTACCTGTACCCATGGGTAAATGGGAGGACATTACCATGGATTTTGTGACTAAACTGCCCAAGACAAGGAACGGTCACGACATGATTTGGGTGGTCGTGGATCGCTTCACTAAGAGTGCATTTCATAGCCGCTAACGAGAAATGGTCTATGGATAAACTTGCGAGTTCTTACGTGAAGGAAATTGTGAGGCTACACGGTGTTCCGTTAACGATTGTATCCGATCGTGACAGCCGTTTTACCTCAAGGTTTTGGAGAAGTCTACAAGAGGAATTGGGTACCAAGTTGTGTTTGAGTACAGCTTACCATCCTCAAACCGATGGTCAGAGCGAACGAACGATTCAAACATTGGAGGATATGCTGACAGCATGTACCCTAGAATTCCAAGGTAACCGGGATGAACACTTACCTCTAGTAGAATTTTCCTATAATAATAGTTTCCACTCGAGCATCAAGATGGCACCTTATCACGCTTTGTATGGGGAGAAGTGTCGAACGCCATCATGCTGGTTGGAAGCTGGGGAAAAGCAGTTTATGGGACCTGAAATAGTCCATCAGGCTGCTGAAAAGTTGAAAGTGATAAGAGAAAGGATGTTAGCTGCTCAAGATCGACAAAAGAGTTATGCTGACAAGAAAAGACAACCGATATCCTTCGATGTTGGAGATTCGGTTTTACTTAAAGTCTCGCCGTGGAAGGGACTTATAAGATTTGGTAAGAGGGGAAAGTTGAGTCCAAGGTTTATTGGACCATTTAAAGTTCTTCAGAGGATCGGGAATCAAGCTTACAAGCTAGAATTACCGAAAGAACTGGAGGGTGTTCATAATACCTTTCATATGTGCTATTTAAGAAAGTTCACGGGAGATGTGCCCGACATAATTCCGATTTCTGAGTTAAGGTTGGATGAAAACAAGAGGTTGATCGAAGAACCTGAGGCAATCGTTGACCGTAAGACTAAGAAGCTGAGACGCAAGATGGCTGATTTAGTGCTTGTGTGTAGAGACATAAGAACATGGTTTGGCATGCGGAATTAAAGTTTGCACAATGAACATGGTGATTTGGGTGTTCAAGAGATGTATTGAATATGTATGGTGTTACAAAAAGGGACATAGATCTACATCTAAATAAATAACACACACTTACACACTCACTTTTTACATCTCTCAAGCACACCTCTACAAGTGGTATGAACCCACTATTTATAGAGGTGTTTACATGTCTCTCTCTCTCACTCTCACTAACACATGGGTCTAAAGGCTAATGCACCACATGCAAGTGGGTCTACAAGAGTCAAACCATTACAAAGTCATACATGAAGAACTTTGCACCCCAACATTCTCCCCCTCAAAGTTAGGAATGGATGACCCACTTCAAATCTTCCAAAATCGAGCAACTACGCGACCCGAGCCTCAAAGGTGACACATGTCGAAACGAACTTCAATCTTCAATTCTTCCATCATTCTTCAATTTGGGCTCTAGGATGTGAGACCATACAATCCAAGCAGCAACGAATGATTAACTCCAAATAATCACCCAAAAGTTGCGCATAAAAACACATCCCAAAAATCTTCAATAAAACCAAACCCATTTCGAATACACCACTTCCGAACTTCCAATTTCATCATTTCGTAAGCTTCAAAAATTAAGGTCACTTCGGTCGTCAAATCCGCGTAATATGAAAAATTCAAGTTCGAATTTCCATATAAATCTCTCCCCCTTTTTATAATCGAAATTTGATTATAAAATCTTCAAGGAAAGAGAACGTGCTCTATTCGGAATTTTTCGTGTCAAAACTCCCCCTTAACATGTGGCATAAACTTTGTGCTTCAATCCGGAAAATTCAAAAAATATTGAATTTTTAGCTTCGTTTACGGATCGCCTTTGACAAAATTTCTCAAGAATGGGTAGAAATTGTCAATTTCAAAATTCTGCAGTGACCCGGTGCGCCCAAAACAACAAATTATGCAAAACTCTCCCCATTTTCCAAAGCTGGGTAGAAAGCGTCAATTTGCACAAACTGCAGGGGCTTAAAATGTATTTTCTTCAATTTTCAGCAAAAACAGTCCTTTTTCGAATTTGGGTATGAACCGCCAAACATTCGAAGCCTCAGGGACTATTTTCGAAAATTCTGCCATTTGTGTTCCAAACATACGAAGAGTTGTCCCAAATATTCAAAAATTCAGAAAATATTCGAATTTGGGTGAAAAGTGTCAAACATTTGAAACCTCAATTAATTGTTGAGTTTACCAAACATTCGAAACTTTAGGGGCTGAATTCAAAAATTCTGCTTTTTGATCAAAACATACGAAGACTTTTGCTCGATCATACGAAGCCTTTTCCCAATTGACAACCATTCGAAATTTGAGGGACTATATTCGAAAATTTTGGTTTTGCTTCCAAACATACGAAATTTTGCCAATCATACGAAATTTTGCCAAACATACGAAATTTTGGTTCTCTCTCCTCTTCGTATGAAAATCATCTTCCCCAAAATTTTCTCTCCTCTTCATACGAAAATTTTCCCAAACACACGAATTCGAAGCATTCGAAGCCTATCCAATGAACAGTAACCTCTGAATACCTCTGAATCGAATTTTCATTCTTACAGTTCGTACATTCAACCCAAAAATCATTCTTCGTTCTTACAGTTCATTGTTACAGTTCTTCGTTCCAGTTCACCAAACCATCGAATCCCAAATCTTCGAATCTTAATCACCAAATCAACACAGTCGATCATTTTTCGTTCGTTTTTCAGTTCACCAAACATCCAAAAACTCGTCGACATCCAAAAATCACCACAAAACGAAAAACTTTCGTTCATTCTATCATCAACCATCGACTCCAAACATTCGAAGAATACGCCCCAATTCCAAAATCATCGACACCATCATACAATATTTCGCACATCTACCCAAGAACAAAAATCTTCGAAATCAGATTCCAGGTCTTCGAACATTAACTAATAATCGATTTTGATTTTCTTTTATCTCAGTCGATTTTGACCAACGATTGATCAAAAATCGCATCGACACCAAAAAATCGATAAACACCAAATGTCTCATTCTTAAATCGATTTTTGGATTAAAACTCACTAATTCAACAAATTCACCCTGTTTGTTCATCAGTTCTTGAGAAAGTTTTTCCAAAATCAAAATTATCAAGTATTGACCATCGATTCTTTACACTTAATCAACATATCGCTTCCAGTTTAAGAATCGACACCGACCAATGTTGACTACCAAGCTTCAAACATTAATTGACGCCTTAGACTCCAATCGATTTCTCCAATAAAAAGAAATAAGTCAACAAATTCTTTCAAGTTCTTCATCTGATCTTGAATATACATCAAGAAGAATCATAAGAACCGAAAATATGTTCTTCATCAATTTTGAATAATTGACGTTCGTGTGGAATCGATTTGAGAAATACTCTCCATGTTTCATACAAACAACTTTGAAATCGAGAAATCCACCATATGTTGTGAATGATTTAGGATCCAAGAAGAATTTCGGTTGTTCAATTGATGATACGCAAGAAAAAAAACTGATAATATGATTATCTATGAACTTCGGTAAAATGAGATAGGAATTGATTATTAGAAGCAAATCGGAAGATATTGAGTCTATTAAGTGGGCTTTGATAAACAGTAATAATCAAAGGAAATATGAGTTGGACTCAAATTGATGAACATTAAAATTTTCGAAAAATGGATCAAAATCAACTATGGGCTCCATACGAACAGTAACCCAAATGTACAATGGGTTCGAAGTAAACTGTGATGAACAATAACAAAAAAATATGAATTTGATTTTGATTTTGAGGTTGGACATGATTTTAAAAAAAATTGGATCAACAATGGGGTTTTTCAAGAAAAATTTGATCCAACGAATCAAACGATCAAAAACCAAGAATGCAACGCATGAATTCAAATATTACGAGAGATCATAGAGAGAGACTCACCAAAATTGCTCCAATTGTGACAGATTTTGCCAAACCGAGAATCGTTCTTCAAAAATCACCTTGATCTTGAAGACCCGCTCTGATACCAATTGTAGAGACATAAGAACATGGTTTGGCATGCGGAATTAAAGTTTGCACAATGATATGGTGATTTGGGTGTTCAAGAGATGTATTGAATATGTATGGTGTTACAAAAAGGGACATAGATCTACATCTAAATAAATAACACACACTTACACACTCACTTTTTACATCTCTCAAACACACCTCTACAAGTGGTATGAACCCACTATTTATAGAGGTGTTTACATGTCTCTCTCTCACTCTCACTAACATATGGGTCTAAAGGCTAATGCACCACATGCAAGTGGGTCTACAAGAGTCAAACCATTACAAAGTCATACATGAAGAACTTTGCACACCAACATTGTGCATTGGAAACATACGAATGGACCAAATCTCACTTGGGAAACGGAGAGTGACATGATGAGTCGCTACCCGCATTTGTTTGCTGATGTGTGATTTCGGGGACGGAATCATCCTAAGGGGGAGAGAATTGTAATGCCCGTGTTTCTAGGCTAGGCATTAATATTGACATTATAGTCTAGGTTAACCTTTGTAACTCATTTTGAAGAAATGAAAAAGGAATTATGTGAATATTATGTGAATTATGTTTTTTATGCTTAATTATTAGGGTTTAATTAATTAAGAATAAAAATGAGCGTCAAAAATTAAATTTTAGATAAATTCGATATCTATTAAGAAACTTGTAGTGGGCGTGACAAGGATTACGGATATATAAAGAATGCCGAAATCCGAGTTATAACGAAGAAGTTATGACCTGTCGAAGTTTCGCGACAAACCGGCACGGGGCCGAATGTCGTAAAACGTGAGTTTTCGATAAACTACATTTTGGCCATAGTGATCTAAACGAAACTCGTAGTGTTCGTTAAACCGAGAGTATGCATAAAAAGAACGCCCAAATCTGACTTCGTATGAGGAAGTTATGATTTTTCGAAGTTTCAGCTTAGCAGTAGACAGCTAAAAACTCGAATTTTAAATCGAGTGATTTTTAGCCGACACGACCTACACGAGAATCGAAGGTCTCGTCATTAGTAGCACAACGGTAAAAAGTCTGACGAAAACGGACGTCGGATGAAGAAGTTATGAATTTTTAACGGCTTTCCTGTCCCGGTCTGTTAAAAATAATAATATAAAAATTAAAGTCAAAATTAGCCGACGAAGTCTAAACGAAAGTTGTAGAGCGTAATTTTACCTACACGTGCATATAAAGAACGTCAAAAATGGAGCTCGTATGCGAAAGTTATGGATTTTAGAATTTTTTGCACAAAAATCGAGAAAATTCGCATAGTCACGTTTTTGCCACGTCACCCTCTCTTAGATCGTGCCACGTGTCCGAAATTGGTGAGTCATGCGAGCCACGTGTCCCCGTCTCGTATGTGCCACATGTCCGAAACGAGGCTGAGTCATCCGAGCTGCTGAGCGGTCCAATGCATGTCCGACGCGTGTCCTCCTTCACATGTCCGAAGCCCTCGCAAGAAGCCACGGAACCCTACTTCGGACCAGTAGACCTCGGTCCAATCAGGAGAGGACAGCAAGCCTTCGCACGCGCAGACCTCGTGCGAGCCATCCCCCTGCGAGCTTTGGATCTGCGACGCGTGGCTCCTTCTCAGCCGTCGGATCAGGACTTCGGACCCCTATAAATACAAGGGTCATGCGAACCATCCCGGTTACTTTTGAGATTTTGCCATATTTAGCCCCTTTCTTCATATTTTCTTCATCTTAACATCCCCCAAAGCCCGGTATCGATTATAAGCCTCAGAATACACCACGAAGTGCCCGTGAAGCCCGTAAAATTTATCTTTTCGGGTTCAAAGTCCGACCCTCGCAGAGCCCGGTTTCTAAATAAAACTCCCGGTTTTATTAGAAACGAACGTTTTAGGAAACGAATTGCTGCCCGATTTTCATCAAATCAAGTGAGTGTATTGTCATTTTCATTTTACACATAGATATGAAGTATTTACCTTATAATACGTGCTATGTGTAAATATATTAATTGTTTATTTGAGGTGACTGTTGAGTTGATGTTTTATACAAGTTTTAAACTGTATAAGTATTTTTATCTACAAATATGTTGGGTAGAACATGGGTAGATAGTTGGTGTGTGATGAAATAAAGTGATGAGAGGCCTCGTTGTGATTTGTGATTTAGTCATCTAGCGGAGTTTGGATGATGACCACAGACTTTCTAGACAGTCCAGTGGGAAGCACTAGCAGGCCCGCAACCTGTAGGTGTTAATGAACTTGGGTGTTTATTCGCTGTACTCCAATCCCCTCATGGTTGCCTTTAGGACATGTATGGCTAAGGAAACCCCTTAGCAGTAGTTTCCATCCCGATGATATTCTTTAGGCTAGGTCCCTTGTGAAAAGTGTTTAGGGACGTAAAGTGAGGATAACGGGAACGAGTAATCAGGGTTATTATTGATTGATGAATTTAATAAGATTATTATTACTGTGGGTTGAAAACCCTATATGCTCACCAGGCTCCCAAGCCTGACCCACTCGGTTTTTTTATGATTACAGGTAGTGGACCCCGAGCATAGTCGGAGGATGAAGTGAGATTTTTGGATTATAGGCCAGTAGTTGTAAATAACTGTAGTAAGGCTTATAATGTCTTGTTTATGCTTTTGATCTGTATCGGAACATGACATCCCGAGGTTTTGATATATATGGAAAATATATACCTTCTTAATGAAGGGTTTTGATAAACTTTTATCAGATGTTGTTTGGGGACCAATTCCGCAACATCTTTTGAAAAGATTTATCTGATTTTATTTTAAAAAGCATAAATTAAATCGGTCTTTTCTTAGCTTCTAACACTCCTATTTGTAAGTTATACTTACAAATTAGTCCAATTCCCAATCATTCCATTGATTATATTCACTAATTGGTTGCATATATACTATACACATTGCTATATAGGACTTGTTTTACTATAAGATTTCACTCGTGGAAGTAACATCCTAAATCAAATCTTCAATCAAATCACTCACGAAAGGTGAGTTCATACCCCTACATTTTTATAATTTTTAACTGTTTTAGGGGGAATACAAGTGAAACACAATAAAATTGTGTTAATATCTCAAAAGATTTTTAAATGTTTTAGTATATTTTAAATTGTTTTAATTGTTAAAATTACATATTTATATCTGTGTAAATTATATAATTTGGATTCTGAAGATTTAGAAAATGTAATTTGAACCCATTTCCTGTTCCTTGTTTGATTGTGGGCTTGGGGTAAAGTTACTTAATCGAAGATCTAATTAATGACAATTATATAAATATTATATTTATATAAATTATAAAATGATTTTCAAACTATTTGATACTACATGAGTAAAAATAGAGAATTTTCATGGAATAACAGTATTACAAATTTTTACAGTAAAACAAACAGCTGAACTATAATATGTATAGTTTAGAGGATTCATTCATTAGTTTCAAGTATCAAAGTACATAACAGGAAAACAAACATAGTACATAACAGAAAACAAACATATGATAACTATTAGAGAACAAACAGATTACCTTACTGAAAACAAACTTATGAATCATATTTAATTCAGTTCATGAAACTTACTTATAGTATATTTATTACAAAATATCCTTTCAATGTTCTACGCATAATCATAAATATAGCATTTGTGAGACTACCTTCATGTACTTTTCCAAGTACCAACAAAAATCCTGAAATTATAACTCGAATCTACTTGAGTGGGAGCGTAACACTTGTGTATAGATCTATACGGGACTGACAATCCCGCATCAGAGCTGCTTGCAACAGCTAGGCCGGCACACCTGTGGTGACAAATGTTGTAGCTTTTGCGACGCCTGAAGAACGTCGTTTTCAGGTCATCTAGTCATAGTATGGTTATACTAACTCACACTTTGATATTGAACAAAATGATTAGTGTATGAATAAGTAACACTTCACATAGTTTTATTTAATTATAGACAAAATTGCAAAAATGGTCCCTGTGGTACGCATTTTTTTGGGGTTTTAGTCAAAACCATGACTTTTTTGGATTGGTGGTCCTTTTGAGCTAGTTTCATTGCGGATTTGGTCCCTCGGTAAACTGAAAAGACTTTAATGCCCTTGGGTATTTATTTTCTATTTTTAAATTCATTTTTTTAAAGTTTAATAATTATTTATTCATTTTAATAATTAAAAAAATGAAAGGGCCCACCTCTCTCTCTTTCTCTCTCTCTCTCTCAGAACACACATGGTAATACACTCACGCACACTTACTCTCAAATCTCCAAATTTTTTTGGTTTTTAATTCGAAACACACACACTGCTCAAGAACACACAGTGCTCGAGATCAAACACACACTCATAAATCTAGATCTTTTTCTGAAACTTAAAAGTAAACCCATAAATCCAATCTATAATCGATTTATGTATGTATGCATGTGTAAGTTTCGTTCTGGAATCTATTTATGTATGTTTATCCCCAAAAATCGATTTGTATGTGTATGTTTTCGTTTTTGAAATCGATATGTGTGTATGAAGCTGAAATCCACCATCGCCTCTTTCCTCCTCTATGTCTACTCCGACTACTTAACTTCCGCCCACCGTCTCAAGTGGATTACGTTCTCGGAGATAACCCTATAGGGGCAGTTGCATTAGGGTTTTTGCAAAGGATGTCGTCGGAGAAGGAGGGAGAGGAAGTCGTCGTGGGTGAACCTCCGTAAAGAGAAAAGGTTTCTCTGGCTTCACCTTCGCCCCCTTGGTCGAGTCACATATGGAGTGTATGTGTCAGCTCAGAGATCTAAAGAAGAAACGAGACGCTGCAAACCTTAGCAACTCGAAAACACTGCCACTCCAATCTTCAACTCGTCGTTTGGGATGGACGCAAATCTGAGAAAGAGGGCGAATGGTGAAGGACAAACTGAGAAAAAGGGACGAACTTAGTCGGGTTTGTTGCCGTGTTCGTCGATTTAGGGTTTACAGAGGCGAAGTCGTTGGAGAAGAAGAGGACATAGAGGATGACGGTGGCAGTGATGGATTGTGGAGGGGCGATTTCCGGTGGGCACAGTTGGCACAATCGATGCACGTATCTAGAAGGTGGGTTTCACAGATGAGAGAGAGAGAGAGAAAGAGAGAGAGAGAGAGAGAGAGAGAGAGAGAGAGATGGGTCCTCTGTTATTTTTTTAATTGTTAAAATGAATAAATAAATATTAAATTAAAAAGAAAAAATGAAAGAAAAATGAAAAATAAATACCCCAAGGGTATTATAGTCATTTCAATTTTCGGAGGGATTATTTTCACATAGAAACCACTCCAAAAGGACCATGAATCCAAAAAACTGAAGGTTTGGACTAAAACCCCAAAAATTTGCATACCACATGGACCATTTTTGCAATTTTGTCTTAATTATAAGACTATAATACAGTATGACTACAAGTATAAACACAGATAACTATTTCAATACAGAGAAAACATACTTTTCATGGTTTTATGAGAACTAAACTACATTTTACAAATTCATAGTACAGAAAGTCTCACACATTTTGCTTACAAGATAACATAGCAGAAAATATAGGATTTTCTGGGAAAACATGTTTACTTTATCAATGAACAAGAAAACAGATTTCAGTTACAAACATACTTATGAACTCACCAACTTAATTGTTGACAACTTTTCAAAATCTACTTGTATTCTCAGGGAAACAGTAATACATGTACAGCCACAGCTTTTGAGAAGAAGGAGATCTATAAACTCATGTCTTTTAAACTTGTACTTTTGAGTTCATGTACATTACGTTTTGAACACAGTTGTAAAACTTATAACTTTGTAAATACAATGGTTGTTGTTGTACTTTGATTACTATTATGTATTGTTGTGATGCTATACATGAAATCCTCCACCCCCGAATGTTTCCGCCGTTCTGGTTTGGGGGTGTGACAGATTGGTATCAGAGCATTGTTTATAATGAACTAAGTGTATCAACCTATAAAAGATATACAAACTATAAATGCTATGGGGCTGAAGCGCTCTGACTATAAGTATACTTTTAAAATTTAAATATTTTATAAGAAGTATACTAACATACATATATTCAAGAAACTATGTCACAGTAAGAACAATACAAAAGTATTTGGATGTTGAACACTACAGTTAAACCTGGACAGTTATGTAATCATATCTGGGATCAATATAGCCTGATCAACTATATTTATTTGAGATATGACCAACATGTGTTTGGGAGTGATAGTGGTATTGCAACAAGTCTAAAACTTACCAAAGTACCAGAAGAATTCCAGAATCAAACATAAGGTTAAAATACTATAGGAGTATTTTAGGCACTATATATTAAGAACAAACTACGTGAAAACAAAGGACTCCTGCAGGTAAATCTATAAATACTAAGTGTATATATTACAGTTATATATAGATAAAGTTATATGTAGACTTAGAATGTGTGATTTAGCTTAACTTCCCTTTTCCTTGTTTGGATGTGGGGGTAGAGTAGGATCATTTATTTGAAGGTCTATTCGACCCAAGTTATATATAATTGGTATATACTTTGTAGTCATAGATGGACCCAGTAAGAGTTATACCATATAGATTACATTACCTGTTAATTGTAAGTTTCTTTTATGGAAACTTGAAACTGTTTACTTGCTTTTATCTATCAGATAACTCTTATATCCTTGATTCTCGCTTACATAGCAATGGCTGGATTTCATCTACCCGGAGACCCGTACTTTCCCAACCAGGGAAATGGTGGATGGCTCGATGCAGAGCCAGAAGAGAATCCTGAAATTCCCTTAGATGAGGATTTTGAAGAAATTTTTCCTGAAGATTCTGATTCGGAATCAGGAGCCTACAATCCACCTGCAGTTGCCTAGAATCCCAACCCTCGTCAGAACTTCCATGGCCCGACGCCTCTGTGGGCAGAGAATTTAGACAGGTGGAGTGATGAGCAGGGTCAGGACTATCCTTATCAAGGAGACCGAAGCTTCTATAATTTAGAGGCAGGAGGCTCAGCAGATAGAGCCCTCCTAGTGTTAGTGCGTTGTGTTGCACGTAGCGATGAACAAGGAAGAGCTGCTATCAACCGAGTCATGCAGGTTGATGCTACCACTGGAGTTAACACTGTTCGCCTTCACAACCTAGAAAACAATCATGATGCAATGAGGGGTCGTACAAATTTCTTACAGAGGGAACTTGAGGCATGCCAAACTGAAGTTAGAGAACTTCGAGAACGTCAAACAATGCTAGAAAGGTGTATGTATGCCACAGAACGCCAGTTGGCTAGGTTCAGTTTTGAATCTAGAAGGAATCCGAACCGTACTCCTCGCAAGTAGAGCATACTCTACTTACTCTTTTAGGATGTAGTCTAAATCCGTGTATATACACTAGTGATATTTTCATGTACATAGTACGACCTCAAAATTTTAATTTCAACTGGTTAGTATGCTGTCAAGTTTTCAGTTAAGTTGGTATATTGTAGACCTACTACAAGGTCAAATTTTCCGAATTCCATGAATCTGATATACCAATATATGACAAGCATCTTATTTCCATTGAAAAATTACTATCGAATTTCACATTGTCATTTTACAAGTTGTTCCTTGTACTGGAATACTATGTAAACTTTTTCTTAATACCTGTAGAACTAATGTAATTAGTTCAAAAACATTTTATTTCCTTATCACTATTGATGTCTTACTATCTTTCCATTTTTATCTTGAAGATAAAGATGCCTCCCAGGAAGTCTAATAGGAAAAACAACAACGATCCACCAAATCCACCACCACCACCTCCTCTACAATTTGACGCTACTGTCTTCCGGGCCGCAGTGGCTGCTGCTGTGGATGCTGCCATGGCACAAATCAACTCCAGTGGTAATAGTGGAGCAGGCAGTGGTGCTCTAGTTTTCGGTTGTGGTGAAGGTCTTGGACACCCTCGTGAGTGTTCATATAAAGACTTTACTAATTCAAAGCCCAGAACTATTGATGGCACCGGAGGCGTTATTACTCTTAAACGCTGGTTCGGGAAAATAGAATCAGTGTTTGAAATTTGTGCATACCCTGAAGAAAGTAAAGTTAAGTTTGCAACATGTACCTTCCTGGACAGAGCCCTTTCCTGGTGGAATGGCTATGTCAAATCCTTAACCCTTCCAGTCGCCAATGCCATGAACTGGGATGATCTAAAAACCCTGATGCTAGCAGAATATTGTCCCCGCGACGAAATTCAAAAGCTAGAGGAAGAACTTTGGAGTCTGACAATGAAAGACTCCGATATAATTGCATATACTGTCAGGTTCAGTTATCTGGTTATTCTGTGTCCAGGGATGGTTCTCACCAAGAGCAAGAAAGTTGAGTGGTATATCTGGGGACTCTCTCCTCAAATACAAGGAAATGTTATAACTGCTAATCCTCTCACCTTTGACACTGCCAAGCATTTGGCACAGACAATAGTAGACCACAGAGTTTGTCATGGCTCTATGGTACCTATCCCAGAGAAACCCAAGGAAGGGAGCAGTAAGAAGAAGAAATTATGGAACAAGTGAAAAGGGCAATCATCTTAAGAGCCCTCGAAAAAGCAACAAACAATGGAAGCACACGCTGCTATTGTTCCTACTGCTGTTCCAACTCCTGTTCCTACCACTTTGTCTACCACTCCAGCAACCCCAAGTAGATATGCTGGATCTTTTCCAAAGTGCAATAAATGCAACGTCCATCACACTGGAGCTTGCAGATAAATGCACTGCAAGAATTGTAACAGAAAGGGGCATACTGCCCGTTTTCTGTAGGACGCCAGCGCAACCTATTTCTCAAGTCCCTGCCACAGGAGTGAGCCAAGCATGCTATGAATGTGGGGAAGTAGATTCAAGAAAAATTTTCCTCAGTTAAATAACGCTTGTGGTACTGGAAGAGTCTTGCCGATTGGCTATGAAGAAGCAGTAGCGGATCCTAATGTGGTGACCAGTATGTTCCTTCTCAACGACTCTTACGCGTGCATTCTTTTCGATACTGGTGCAGAGAAAAGTTTCGTAAGCCATAAGTTCAAACACTTTCTAAAAAAAATCCCAAAGCACTAAAAGATACATTCACCGATGAGATGGCCAACGAAAAAACCGAAAGTACCAATGACATATACATAGGATGCACACTTACTCTAAATAACCATTCATTCCAAATTGACCTTATGCCGGTCTCGATTAAAAGTTTTGATATCATAATCGGCATAGATTGGTTAAGTCTTCACTGTGCTGATATACTGCGTTACGAAAAAGCCATCCGTCTTAATATGCCAATTAACAAATCTCTCGTTATTTATGGCGATAAATCTAGTGCTAATCTTAAAATCATTTCTTGCGTCAAAGCTCAGAAATATCTTCGTAAAGATTACTGTGCCTTATTAGCTCATGTTTTTCACAAGAAGTGAAGAGCATCAAGGATATCCCTGAAGTCTGTGGTTTCCCTGATGTGTTCCCTGAAGATATCTCAGGAGTCCCTCCTGAACGCCAATTTGAATTCCGAATCGACTTGATTCCTGGAGCTACCCCTGTAGTTAAAGCCCCATATCTTCTTGCACCTTCAGAAATGCAAGAACTGTCCAGCCAGCTGAACGAACTACTCAACAAAGGCTTCATTAGACCAAGCTTCTCACCCTGGGGAGCGCTGGTCTTGTTCGTGAAAAAAAAGGACGGATCATTTCGTATGTGCATAGACTACCGGGAATTAAACAAACTTACCGTTAAAAATCAATACCCTTTGCACGGATAGATGACCTCTTTGATCAACTCCAAGGAGCTAGTTTCTTCTCCAAGATTGACCTGAGATCAGGATACCACCAACTGCGAGTCCAGGAGTCAGACATTCCAATGACTGCTTTCAGAACTTGCTACGGTCACTAAGAATTCATAGTAATGCCCTTTGGTCTAACGAATGCACCTGTAATATTTATCGACTTTATTAATCGAGTGTGTCGACCTTACTTGGACAAGTTCATCATAGTCTTCATTGACGATATACTAGTCTATTCTCAAAGTAAGGAAGAACACAGCTAACACTTGAGACAAATTTTGGAAACTTTGAGGGCAGATAAGTTGTATGCGAAGTTCTCCAAATGCGAATTCTGGATTCGAAAGGTGGAGTTCCTAGGTCATGTAGTCAGCAAGGATGGAATACATGTTGATCCTTCCAAGATCAAGGCTATCGAAAGTTGGGCGACCCCACGAACCCCAATAGAAATTCGACAGTTTTTAGGTCACGCTGGCTACTACAGGAGATTCATTCAGAACTTCTCGAAGATAGCGAAGCCACTCACCACCTTGAGTCAAAAAGGTGTGTCGTTCGAATGGGAGGAGAAACAAGAAACTACTTTCCAGACCTTAAAACAAGCCCTCTGCAGTGCACCAATCTTGTCCCTCCCAGAAGGGAAGAAATATTTTGTAGTCTACTACGACGCGTCAAATCAAGGGCTAGGTTGTGTTCTTATGCAACGAGGAAAGGTTATATCCTATGCCTCAAGACAGCTTAAGAACTACGAAGTCAACTATACCACCCACGATCTCGAACTGGGAGCAGTGATTTTTGCCTTAAAAATCTGGAGGCATTACCTGTATGGTACAAAATGTACAGTCTTTACTGATCATAAAAGCCTTCAACACATCTTTGATCAGAAAGAACTCAACATGAGGCGACGACGATGGGTAGAGCTACTAAATGATTACGAATATGAAATTCCTTATCACCCCGGCAAGGCCAATGTGGTAGCAAATGCCCTTAGTTGGAAAGAGTACTCGGGTCGCCGAGTAAAGTCTCTAACTATGACTCTTCATTCCCACTTATCCGCACAAATCAAGGAGGCTCAATTGGAAGCCTTGAAACCTGAGAAGATGACAGGTGAAGCCTTGAGGGGAATGGAAAAGAATTTGGAAATCAAGGGTGATGGAGTTCGTTATTTCATGAATCGAATCTCGACACCAAAATTCGGTGGTTACAGAGATGTTGTCATGAATGAAGCTCATAAAAGTCGATACTCTGTTCACCCAGGTTCAGAAAAGATGTATCTGGACCTAAAGAAACTTTATTGGCGACCAAACAAGAAAGCAAAGATAACTACTTTTGTGGGCAAGTGCCTAACTTGCGCCAGAGTCAATGTAGAAAATCAAAGCCCTCAGGTTTACTTCAACAGCCAGAAATACCTTAGTGGAAGTGGGAGCGAGTTACAATGGATTTCATAACCAAGTTACCCGGAACAACGGGTGGTCATGATACCATTTGGGTTATTGTCGATAGATTAACCAAATCCGCCCACTTCCTGCCAATAAAAGAAACAGATAAAATGAAGAAGTTAACAAGGACGTACATAAAAGAAATATTACGGTTGCATGGTGTGCCAATATCTATTATCTCTGACCGAGATAGTAAATTTACCTCGCGGTTCTGGCAATCATTGCAAAAATCCTTGGGAACAAATCTTGACATGAGTACAGCGTACCATCCTCAGACTGATGGGCAAAGTGAGAGAACAATTCAAACGTTGGAAGACATGTTAAGGGCCTGTGTGATAGATTTCGGTAAAGCTTGGGATACCCATTTACCACTTGTTGAATTCTCCTACAACAACAGCTATCACACTAGCATTGAAGTTGCACCCTTTGAAGCTCTCTATGGCCGTAAGTACAGATCCGCTCTGTGCTGGGCTGAAGTGGGCGCTACGCAACTAGCAAAGAACCAAATACCTGATAACACTCTAACCGGTCCTGAGATTATTCGTGAAACTACAGAAAAGATTGTCCAAATCCGGGAACGATTGAAAGCTTCTCGATATAGACATAAGATTTATGCGGATAAATGACGAAACCCCTTGGAATTCCAGGTTGGTGATCGCGTTCTATTGAAGGCCTCACCGTAGAAAGGAATGATATGTTTTGGTAAACGTGGAAAACTAAATCCAAAGTACATTGGACCATTCCAAATAATTGCTAGAATTGGTCCTATCGCTTACAAACTCAATCTACCGCATGAACTCAGTAATATTCATCCCGTATTTCATGTCTCAAATCTCAGGAAGTGTTTGTCTGACGAGACTCTTGTTATTCCACTCGACGAAATCGAATTAAATGAGGGTCTCAACTTCGTAGAACAGCCTGTAGAAATCCTAGATAGGGAAGTCAAAAGAACTAAACAAATCCGTATCCCGATAGTGAAGGTTCTTTGGAATGCAAAATGAGGACTTGAATTCACTTGGGAGCGGGAGGATCAAATGCAACAGAAATATCCACATCTCTTTCCCTAGTCTTGATATATCTGTATAATCTTAAATTTCGGGACAAAATTCCTTCTAACGGGGGGATAATGTAACATCCCGTTATTTTCTACTTTTAAAAGTCAATTTGGTCAACTAAAGTCACCTTAAATATTAATCTATCTTAAATGGGTTAGATTAATGTTTTATAAGTGTTTAAACCTTGTATTCAAGGTGATTCATGTTCAAGAAGGGAATTAGTTAAAAACCGAGAAACCTCACACATTTCCTTCTTTCTTCCCTTCGGACCGCACACTTCGAGCCACAAAAGATTCACGGCCGTGAACTCCTCGGACCGTGAACCCTCATAGCCGTGATCAACTTCGGGCCGTGAACTCTTAACTGCCTTCGGACCGTGAACCGAAGCCGTGAACCCTTCGGCCGTGATCTCTTCCATATATATATATATATATATATATATATATATATATATATATATATATATATATATATATATATATATATATATATATATATATATATATATATATACTGATTTTAAATCATTTCTACACTTTCAAACGAAAATCCAACCCTTTTCTCTCAAGTATCATCAGCCAAGAACATCCTCTCTCAAGAATCTAACAGGTATCATTTCTTGATCTTGTTATCATTTCAAAAACATCCTTCAATCTTCTTATACAAGACTGAAACCCGTTAATTTCACTAGTTTTCGCAAAGGACACGAAGAACACGTGCCCGAAAACATTTGAATCTTCTTAGAAGGTTGCTTAGGATCTTCAGGTGTTCTTCATTCATCAAGAACACTGGGCCGTGAACCCTTCATGGGCCGTGAACCCATCTTGGGCCGTGAACACATCATCTGGCCGTGAACTCCTTGCAACCTCCATCTTAGCTTCTAACACTCCTATTTGTAAGTTATACTTACAAATTAGTCCAATTCCCAATCATTCCAATGATTATATTCACTAATTGGTTGCATATATACTATACAAATTGCTATATAGGACTTGTTTTACTACGGGATTTCACTCGTGGAAGTAACATCCTAAATCAAATCTTCAATTAAATCACTCACGAAAGGTGAGTTCATACCCCTACATTTTTATGATTTTTAACTGTTTTAGGGGGGAATACAAGTGAAACACAATAAAATTGTCTTAATATCTCAAAAGATTTTTAAATGTTTTAGTATGTTTTAAATTGTTTTAATTGTTAAAATTACATATTTATATCTATGTAAATTATATAATTTGTATTCTAAAGATTTAGAATATGTAATTTGACCCCATTTTATGTTCCTTGTTTGGTTGTGGGCTTGGGGTAAAGTTACTTAATCGAAGATCTAATTAATCACAATTATATAAATATTACATTTATATAAATTATAAAATGATTTTCAAACTATTTGATACTACATGAGTAAAAATAGAGAATTTTTGTGGAATAACAGTATTATAGATTTTTACAGTAAAACAAACAGCTAAACTATAATAGGTATAGTTTAGAGGATTCATTCATTAGTTTCAACTATCAAAGTACATAACAGGAAAATAAACATAGTACATAAGAGACAAAAAACAGAGGATAACTATTAGAGAACAAACAGATTACCTTACTGAAAACAGACTTATGAATCATATTTTATTCAGTTCATGAAACTTACTTACAATATATTTATTACAAAATATCCTTTCACTGTTGTACGCATAATCATCAATATAGCATTTGTGAGACTACCTTCATGTACTTTTCCAAGTACCAACAAAAATCCTGAAATTATAACCAGAATCTCCTCGAGTGGGTGCGTAACACGCGTGTATAGATCTATACGGGACTGACAATCCCGCATCAGAGCTGCTTGCAAGAGCTAGGTCGGCAGACCTGTGGTGACAAATGTTGTAGCTTTTGCGACGCCTGAAGAACGTCGTGTTCAGGCCATCTAGTCATAGTATGGTTATAATAACTCACACCTTGATATTGAACAAAATGATTATTGTATGAATAAGTAACACTTCACATAATTTTATTTAATTATAAGACTACAATACAATATGACTACAAGTATAAACACAGATAACTATTTCAATGCAGAGAAAACATACTTTTCATGGTTTTATGAGAACTAAACTACATTTTGCAAATTCATAGTACAAAAAGTATCACACATTTTGCTTACAAGATAACATAGTAGAAAATATAGGATTTTCTGGTAAAAACATGTTTACTTTATCAATGAATAAGAAAACAGATTTCAGTTACAAACATACTTATGAACTCACAACTTTATTGTTGACACCTTTTCAAAATCTACTTGTATTCTCAAGGAAACAGTAATACAGGTATAACCACAGCTTTTGAGAAGAAGGAGATCTATAAACTCATGTCTTTTAAACTTGTACTTTTGAGTTCATATACATTACGTTTTGAACACAGTTCTAAAACTTATAACTTTGTAAATACAATGGTTGTTGCTATACTTTGATTACTATTATGCATTGTTGTGATACTATACATGAAGTCCTCCACCCCCGAATGTTTCCGCCGTTCTGGTTTGGGGGTGTGACAAATACGTTTTATAACATCAAGTTATTGATGTGGTTATGTATTATCAATGTACAACCAACACATAATCAACAACTCATATATCTTGGTTTGAAGATTATACGATATTATCGTCTCACAATCACTCGTGATAAATTCCATGAAGTGATTCATGTGAGCGTGGATTTAGTCCAATACTCAAATCTTATTTCAAGAGCACTCATGAATGTTTGTAGCAAACTTTGTTATGTCTAACACCTTAGACAATCTTACAAAAACCCATTCATGACAGTCTATTTTCATAACCTACTTCCAAAGTATGATCGACTGTGGATGGTTTGAATAATCTTATTATTTTGGAAGTCAAAACTTGCAAAATGAAACAATAGTAAACAATTGACACAAGATAGTAACTTTAATTATAAATAAAACTCCTTTTATTCAATCATCAAATGTCAATTACATTTTAGCTATTACAAGTTTCTAAATATATATCTAATCATTAAAAACTAATATCGTCTTTCAGCCCAATACTCCTAGCGTGCTGCAAGTGCTTAACCCTACTCAGTCCCTTCGTAAAAGGATCTGTTGGGTTCTCCTCTGACGATACCCCCTTCATTACGAGGAGTCCTTCTTCTACTCGATGTCTTACAAAGTGATATTTTCTGTCATTATGCCTGGATTTTCCATGATCCCTTGGTTCCTTGGCTATGGCGACCGCACCCTCGTTGTCACAGACAATCTCCATAGGCTCCTTTACAAATGGTACAACTCCAAGGTCCCCGATGAAGTTCTTTTGCCATATTGCCTCCTTTGATGCTTCACTTACTGCTATGTACTCTGATTCGCACGTTGAATCAGCTACAGTTTCCTGTTTGGAACTTTTCCAAGTTACTACTCCTCCGTTTAGGGTAAATACCCAGCCTGAATGAGAGCGGAAATTATATCCGTCGGTCTGAAAGCTGGCGTCACGATACCCTGTCACTATCAAGTCATCACTCCCACCGAGGGTAAGGATCCAGTCCTTTGTCCTTCGGAGGTACTTGAGAATGTTCTTTACCGAAGTCCAAGGAGCTTTACGAGGATTCCCTTGATATCTCCTGACCATGCTCAAAGCAAAGGCTGCATCAGGGCGAGTACATGTCATAGCATACATGATCGAGCCAACTGCAGAAGCATATGGTATTCGACACATTTCTACTATCTCAGCATCGGTACTCGGACTCTGAGTCTTACTCAGTTTGGTATTTCTCTGGATAGGCAATTCTCCTTTCTTGGAATTCTCCATGTTGAAACGTTTCAACACCTTGTCCAAGTAGGTACTTTGACTATGTCCTATTAGTCTTATACTCCTATTTCTCAATATCCTTATCCCTAGAATGTAAGCGGCTTCCCCAAGGTCCTTCATAGCAAAACACTTCCCAAGCCAGGACTTAACCTCCTACAAGGTTGGGATGTCGTTTCCTATGAGCAGTATGTCATCCACATACAATACAAGAAAGATAACTATACTCCCACTAGCTTTGACATATACACAGGACTCATCCTCGCTTCTTGAAAATCCAAACTCTTTGACTTTCTCATCG
The DNA here is from genome assembly GCF_052849685.1 of Lactuca virosa. Taxonomy (NCBI): domain Eukaryota; kingdom Viridiplantae; phylum Streptophyta; class Magnoliopsida; order Asterales; family Asteraceae; genus Lactuca; species Lactuca virosa. Next base: position 251,948,871 of record NC_136430.1, read on the forward strand.
AAACAAGGATTCCATCTGCGAGATGCTTGCTTTAATCCATAAATGGATTTCTAAAGCTTACACACTCTATTAGGGTATTTTGCATCTCCAAAACCCTCTGGCTGATTCATGTAAACATCTTCAGCCAACTTCCCATTAAGGAAAGCGGTTTTGACATCCATTTGCCATATTTCATAATCATGAAATGTAGCTATGGCTAGCATAACCCTTATAGATTTAATCTTCACTACTGGTGAGAAGGTCTCATCATAGTCAACTCCAGGAGTTTGAGTAAAGCCCTTTGCAACCAATCGCGTCTTATACGTGTGTATTTTCCCATCCATGTCGGTCTTCTTCTTGAAGATCCATTTGCACCCGACCGTCTAACGACCTCGTACATTTTCAACTAAGTTCCAAACTTGATTGTCATACATGGACTGAATCTCGCTGTCCATCGCCTCTTTCCATTTTACAGACTCGGGGCCTGCCATGGCTTCCTTGTAGTTGTTAGGTTCATCCAAAATTACCAGTGTACTATCACTGATAAATGTATCACCTTAGTTAGTAATATGGAAACCATAAAACTCAGGTGCCATTCTAACTCTACTGGAACGTCTTAGAGGTAAGGACTCGTCAACTGGTTCAAATGGACTTTCCTCCTTGGGTTGAGCGCTAGTATTTGAGGTTCCTTCATCACTTAACTCTTGAAGCTCTTCTAGGTCAATTTTCATCCCACTGTCCTCTTGGAATATGAGTTCTCTTTCACGGAAAACCCCTTTCCTCGTAAAGAAGACAACTGTGTCACTCGGTCTATAGAAGAGATATCCAACGGATTTCTGTGGGTAGGCGATGAAAATACAGCGCTCACTACGAGGTTCGAGTTTGTCGTGAGTCTCTCATCTTACGAAAGCCTCGCAACCCTAAACCTTGATACGTGCTAACGAGGGAACCTTCCCTGTCCACATTTCGAGAGGTGTTTTGGTAAACTTTTTAGTTGGGACTAGATTAAGGATATGGGTGGCAGTCTCTAAGGTATACCCACAGAATGAGATAGGTAACGAAGCTCGACTCATCATGGAACGAACCATGTCCAACAAGGTTTGATTGCGGCTCTCAGCCACACCATTAAGTTGTGCTGTCCTAGGTGGCGTCAATTGTGAAATAATTCCACATTCCTTAAGATAGTCGTGGAACTCAATACTAAGATACTCACCACCTCGATCAGATCGGAGCATCTTTATCTTCCTGCCCAATTGTTTCTCCATTTCTTACTTAAACTCTTTAAAATTTTCAAAGGTTTCTGATTTACGCTTGATTAAGTAGACATACCCATATCTACTATAATCATCGGTAAAAGTCACATAGAAGCGGTTAGCATCCCTTATGGCAGATCTGAAGGGTCCACACACATCGGTGTGTATGAGATCCAACAAACCCTCACCCCTTGCACACGAATCAGTGAAGGGTGACTTGGTCATCTTTCCAAGTAAACAAGATTCACATGTGTCATCCGACTTTAAGTCAAATGACTCCAACACTCCATCCTTTTGGAGTCGGGCTATGCGCTTCTTGTTGACATGTCCAAGACGACAATGCCATAAGCATGCTTTATCCAAACCATTGGAAGAATCGATATGCATCACATTATTTCCTAAGTTATCTACAACCATCACAGTTTCATATATACCATTACAAGGCAATGCTTCAAAATAAAATTTACTATTATAATAAGCATTAATACTACCAATCTCATTATTAAATAAAAAAGTAAAACCTTTTTTATACAAACCATGAAAGGAAATAATATTTCACGTCATATCAGACTAGTAGCAACAATTATTCAATTCTAAATTTAACGCACTACTAAGCAATAAAGAATAAACTTCAATCTTGGTGACAGGTGACACTTTACTATTCCCCATGATCAAGTTCATCTTCCCGTGCTGCACATCCCTACTTCTTTTTAGACCCTACAAATCAGAACAAATGTGAAACCACATCCTGTATCAAGGACCCAAGAATTAGCATGTGATGAGTTATTAGACATAATAGTGTAAATACCTGCAAAGGTGGGCTTGATCTTCCTATCTTTTATGTCCTGCAAGTATTTGGGGCAGCTTCGTTTCCAGTGCCCTTTTCATGATAATGGAAGCACTCTGCTTCATTTGGATTTAAAGAGGGTTTATCAGAACCAACTTTGGTCCCACTAGAAGAGGATCCATCATGGGATTTTCCCTTGTGGCTCTTAGAAGGAGCCTTCCTCTTCTTTCCCTTCCCATATCCAATTGCCAAGACAGGGGCAGTAGCAGTAGGAGTAGGTACAACAGACTTGCCTTTCAAACTACTTTCAGCAGTTCTCAGAAGGCCTTGAAGCTTGCTTAGAGTGACCTCCTCCTTGTTCATATGATAAGTCGTACGAAACTGATCATAATAAGAAGGCAAAGAGTGTAGGATAATGTCAATGGCCAACTCTTCATCGAAGTTGACATTCAGCTTCAACAAGCGGTCTACAAACCTTTGTATCTTTTGCAAGTGGGCCGTGATGGACTCTCCATCCTTCATTTTAGTTGTGATCATGGAGGCAATGATTTCATACCTTTCCTACTGAGCACTTTCATGGTACCTTTCCATCAAGTCTTGGTGTATCTCATAGGGCCAAAAGTCCTCATAAGACTTTTGAATCTCAGCAGTCATGGTAGCAATCATAATACACGATACCTTTGTCACGTCCCTCTCATGAGCCTTATATTCAGCAATCTGTTCAGGAGTAGCAGTGTTTTCATCAATCTCCTTTAGCTCTTTATCAATGACATATTCTTTGTCCTCGTAGCGAATAGCCATGCGGATGTTTCGAATCCAATCATTGAAGTTCGATCCATCAAAGATGACCCTCCCACATAAGTTCATGAGGGATAAAGAGCCGAAAGAGTTTTGGTTTGAAGCAGTGTTTGAAGTAGACATCTGAAAAAGAAGACAAAGTTTAGATTAGATAACGATTCTTAATATAACACCCAAATGAAATATTAAGGCTAGGACCCACACAATATTCTACAATTCGGAAGAAGGATGTCGTAATCCAATTGTAAAATATTTGAAGGTAGGTAAATGACGATTTACCAATTTCCACCATGAAAACGAAAATGAAGATTACGTTTTAAATGAATTGAAATTCCTAGATTCTTTGAGATTCATTGAATCTTTTCAATGACATGTTTAAATCTCGATTATGCCCTTCATGTTTGTGACTGGGATACCGATGATCACAAACAAGGTGCGAATAACCATGAAAATGTGCTTGGTACTCTTAATGTTACATATCACTTGATCAATGTGCCAGTTAACCACACACGCTCCATTGATCCATGATTAACATCAAGCTACCCTTTGCCACCCTTTCTAGTCCCAAATTAGTGTGTCGGTTAACCACACACGCTCCACTAACGACTTAGCAAGTTGCAAAGTGCAATTTCCATGGATTAGCACCATTTTCACATTTTTCCTAAAGTAACTAAGATTGGGAATTTATAAAAGTTTAGTTACTTTATAATATAATTATACTTATTAATGAGGATTAATGTCTTATCCTACCCGTTCGGCTAACGGCCCTCCACCAGTCAAGAGTGTGGTCGGTAAGAGTGGATACCCAATGACAGTCATATTATAGGCCGCTTCCTTAAACACCCATTATAGACTAGCTTCGTGAATGAGGCCTACTAACGGTAAGACTGACTTGTCTTATACATATATATAAGTATTAAACTTTAATATTATAATAGTATAGGGTTGAATTTTAAACTTTTAAAATTCTAGGATTTGCAATTAAAGTTTCATAAATGAGACTTTTCAAATTCCAAAACTTGAGGGCAAGTTTTGAAACTCTTCACAACCTCTTGAGTTTTAGGATTTATGTTACATAAATGAGACTTTCCAAGTTCCATAACTTGAGGACAAGTTATGAAACTCTGCAAGACCTTTGGAATTCTATAACTTAAAAAGTTAATGCTTCATGAATGAGACTTTTCATATTCCATAACATGAGGACAAACTATGAAACTCTTCAAGAAACATTTAGATCAAATTTAACTAATACAAATATCATATAATTTATCATGTACCAATTTGACGTAATACTAGTCATATAGCAAGATAATTTCAAATTCAACAAATAATTAGTTTTTCACAAAATCAAGTAGTTATCTTAAAATTTGACAAAAATCATGTTAATGGAAGGGGATAATCATTACAATATCAGTAAAATCAAATTTTATGAACCAAAACAATTTGTGGTAATGATCCTAATCCAAAACAGGCCAAAAAAACTCGAAAATTCTGCCCACCGAACAGTCACCACGTCGTGGTAACTTTGACCACATCGTGGTCATCTGTCAGATTCCAAGAAAAACGATTTCCTTGCTTTGAACAATTACCAATGCATCAATATAACAGAAAACACCCTAGGCTCCAATACCATTAATGGGTTTTAAGTACTATAACACTCTTATGGCGCACATACAATCCTAGATGCTTTGGATCTAAGTTTTCTCTAATTATACATGCAATATTAATTTTCGAAAGCATGAAGCCTAACTAGCATGCAAAGGTGATATTTGAATCATAAAACTAGCTAGAATATTACCTTTTGATGTAGCTTGTAGAACATGGCCTTAAAAGAGCTTAACACCTCAAGTGTGATGCCTCAAACAAGTCACAAACACCAATAAACAATTAGGGGACAATGAGAGAGGTTTAGGAGACACAAAATCGGCTAGCCCTTCTTGCAATGCATGTGGTAACCGATTTTAGAGCTTAGGGTACACATTTAGAGTGTAGAATTCCAAGAGTCATTCCTAACCCTAATTCTTACACTTAAGCTTATGATCCAACTATTGATTTTGGACTAACACTTCATGGACTAACTTATAAGCTTAGTCCATCACAAAACAATAATGGACCATTAACCCAAACCATGTGTATCAATGATTTACATAATCATTCCCTGTTAATTTAATCAGTCTCTTTTGATCACTAAATTAATTCCAAATTAATTCTTGATCAATACTAATTAAATAATATCATTTCTCAATTACTATATTATTCTTATAATATATTAATAAATCACAAATAACCTCTTTTCTCAAATATCCAACCTATCAAATTGTTCTGGTGAAGGCAACCCGAAATGGACCATGCTATTATCGGGTCAAGTACATACCAATTATAGTTATGGGCTTAGACACCTAATACAACAATTAAGACCTTTTATGAATTCTAGACACCTACGATTTTTCAATGTAATCCAACTCTTATCAATAGTTATAACTGTTTCATTATTAAAAATTAGAATGTATGCATATTATAGCATTTATCTATTGTAGCATTCTAATTTTTCATTTTTTTATTTATAGCATCGTACTTATGTTGTTTTTTCAATTATGGCATTGTACTTCACATTATAGCATTTTACTTCTGTTACTTTACTTTTATAGCATTCTATTTCTATTTCAGAATAAAGAGGGATAAAACTAGAACATCCACTTTTGTTTTATTTTTCTATTATAGCATTGTTACTTTTCCATATTTTTTTTTATTTATAACAGCTTACTTATGTTGTTTTGTCAATTATGGCATTGTATTTTACATTATAACATTCTACTTCTATTGCTTTACTTTTTATAGCATTCTACTTCTATTTCAGAATAAAGAGGGACAAAACTAGAACATCAACTTTTGTTTTATTTTTCTATTATGACATTGTACTTTTTCATATATATATATATATATATATATATATATATATATATATATATATATATATATATATATATATTATTTATAACATTTTACATACGTTGTTTTTTCAATTATGAAATTGTACTTTACATAGGGTTACAAGCATAAATATTATCCAGATTAACAAAATCATACACAACTAAGAACTTCACAACATGTATATAAAAAACCCTATACTTTCACAAAGTTTTCAAACATTCTACTTCTAGTTCACACCTTCTATATACATAAATCAATTGGCAAATTTGTAATGCTCTAATTTTTATAGCATTCTACTTCAATTTTAGAGAAAAAAAAAAGGACAAAACTAAAATGCTATACAACCACATTAACATGCTTGAAACAATAATTTTCAAAAAGTTTGTATCCTAAACATAACCAATAACTTATAACTTTTTATCATTAACAAAATCATACACAACCAAAAACTTCACAGCTTCCATGTATAGAAATCACTAACCATAAATTTTCATAAAGTTTTAAACACATTTAGACAATTATTTGTGAAAAAACACAGCCAAATCACCAAAAACTTATTCTGAGCTTTCACAGCACAAAAACTTCACAACCAAATCATACACAACCAAAAATTTTCACAGCTTCCATGTATTGAAATCAATAACCACAAACTTTCATAAAGTTTTAAGCACAATTAGACAATTGTTTGTGAAAAAACACAGCCAAATCACCAAAAACTGATTTTCTAAGCATTCACAGCAGAAAAACTTATTCTAAACTTTCACATACAACAATCATAGATAAAAAAAAGCTTATAAAGATTCACACAGTTCATACCTATTGAGGAAGTGGGGAACCCCGGAAGCAGAAAAGATGGAGACCGCCGGAATGAGAGGGAGACCGCCGGAATAAGAGGGAGGCCACCGCTGACTTGCAATTCAGAAAACCGATTTAATCCCGAGTTGGAGGGAAAATGTCATAGTGAAAGGTTGAAAGAGTAGACGAGAGAACGGTGGGCAAAAAACGATCGACATTTACCTATGCACTTGTAGGTACCGACGATTTCACCTTGAGCTCACGAGAGAAACTGTATTTGTTGGTGCGAACGATTGGGGGAAAAGGGATTTATGTGGTTTTAATTCGGTGAAACCCTATAAGGACGATAAGTCGTCCCTATCGGTGTCCACAAAACGACGTTGCACAGGTTCTGGATATACACACATTATATATATATATATATATATATATATATATATATATATATATATATATATATATATTATTTATGTTTGGGACGACATGTCGTCCCTACAGCTTTTCGAATACCCGCGAAATCTTTTTTTTGTTCCCGTTCAACCTACGGAAACGATTTGTCGTCGCTTTAGGGTCGGCAGGGAAACTAAATTTGTTGACTCTACAGTGACGACATGTCGTCCCTATATGATCCTCTATGGCGACGACATTTGTCGTCCCTATACCGTTTGTCTCTATAGAGTCATATTCTTGTATTATGAAGTTTTGTCTAAAATTTATTTTTCTTGTTCAATTACACTAGAGAGTAAGCGAGTCTTCCAACCACTTCCAACAGCGCCGCCACCGCCGTCAATCGTCGCCTAGCCGGAGACATACCGTCGGCGAACGTGGGAGATAACAGAAATATAAAATATGAGAACGAAAGAGAAAAGCTCGAGATATAAATATAGAGGCAAAGACCAAAACGTCGGCGGCCTACCTTCGGCCACCGTCATAAGAGACAACAGAAAGACAGATCATGAGATGGAAAGAGATTCGATGAGTAGCTTGGTGTCCCTGGTTTCGAGGGAGAGGGACAGGAAGAGTGGTCGAAAGTAGAAGTAGTTGACCGGTTGGGGTGTTTGTACGGTGGCGGCGGTTGTTCGGTTGCGTCGGTGGCACCCGTGATCTTTGTCGGCGGTTGTAGTACTCTCTACAGGGTTAGAATTGAACAAAAATTTTAGGGTTTTGAATCTAATTGTAAAAATGGATAACGGACATGAATTTTTATGATAGGTGAGCTATTTTAATTATTTTATATTAGTTTATTACATAACATAGTAAAAGCTTTTTAATAAACGTTTTTAGGAATATATATATATATATATATATATATATATATATATATATATATATATATATATATATATTCTTACTGATTATTTTTTTGCCCTTATATTTATGTTAAAAAGTAAAAATATTATCATTGTTCTATAATCAAAATGTATTTTTTAATTATTAAAGCATCATTAGTGTAGTAATAACATTTGACTAAAGGGTGTTTTTTTAGTATAAGATGTTTTTTTTAGTAATTAATGGTGTTTATTTAGGTAATCCTAAAAAAATACATTAAGGGGAACAATCACATGAAAAGAGAAGTTTTCAATCATTACACAATCCTAGATTCAAAGAGAAATTATCAATCATTACACACTCCTACATCCATCGACCTTGCTTTTGGATCCACAATTTGATAGGCCCTATCTTGTCTTATTATTGTTTATTTCAGATATTATTTTTGGACTAGTTCCATTTCTAATAAATACTTCAGCATTATGGTTTATGAGGATACAGACGCATTGGAAGTCCCTTTTCAAGCTTAGGAACCGGACTGAAAATGATTTGCTCATTCGGAATTAGCTTTTCCAACTTAAATTTCGTCACAAGATGATGCATGAACACAAGTATTTCTACTCGGACAAAGTCCTTTCCAGGACACAGATGACCTCCTCCTCCAAATGGTACAAATGTATATGGTGTTGGTCTTTTATTATCGAATCTTGATGGGTTGAACATTTCAGGATCCGGGAAAAAATTAGGATTTTTATGAGTTGAATTAGTACTCCAATACAACTGCAATATTGAAAAACCATTAGCTAGAAAGTTAATACCAATGGTGGTCATGTTTACTAATTCATCTTTATAGCATACCTTCCATCCCTTTGGAATTGAATATCCGTGGTATGTGAAATCGGTAATGGCTTCTCTAAAAGTTCCTTGGGTGGGTGGGACTAATCTAAGAACTTCACATGCCACATTCCAAGAGTATCTCATCTTTGACAAATCCTCCCAGTTCAACAATTCTTTTGATGCTTTAGATTTTGTAATTTCTATTTGTTCTGTACTACGCAAATGATATACAGTTAAAATTCCTTATCCCGATTATTTTAGTTGTAAAGTTCATTTTGAAATGTCTCCCTCTATTATTTTAATATTTATAAGATATTTCACAAATCTAACATGTAAATGTTTCTTTTATATTTGAGGACAATTGATAACCAGACATGTGAAAGTTAACTTGTGTTCTTTTATAAATTTAAACTAGCAAAATCAACATTATAATTGTGTGAGACAAAAACATTAAAATGTAAATGTCTTTGTAATTTAACCTTATATATATGTGTCTTGGATCAGATTAAAAAATATTAAATCACTAACTTTCTAATGTCAAACTTTGTCGTCATATACAAATGTAATGAAATATTTATAGCCTAGTTCTCATCAAAGATTTCTTCATCCTATTAAATGTTAAATCACATGTAATGTATGTTTAGAGGTTCAAAATTCAATATCAATACCAGAAAGTATGTCTGTGTTTTCTTTTGAGAAAAAAAACGTTTAATTAGCAGAAATTGACAAAAGAATATTCAACTTATTATTAATACCTTTGTAGACACCCTCGTAAATCTCTGGCAACTCGGCGAGATATTTAACAATGATTGCACATGTTGAGCTTGAACTGTCATGGCCGCCGATCAACAACCCAACAATGAGATCAGCGACTTCAATTTCTGGCATGGATTTGGCCTCATCGTCACAGAGAAACAACGATAAAATGTCTTGTGTAGGCGAAGCTTTCCCATCAGCCAAATCAATCTTTCTTCTCTTTACTATTGCAGTGAGTTCTTTTCTGATGAATGTGGCTGCATTTATTGCTCTACGTAGCGGTGTTCCAGGGAGGTTTATGGGGATGGAGAAAATTCCAGGAGCCAGCTTTTCGAATGGGCCAGATAGGTTTTTGGCCCATTCTGGATCATCAATACTGAAGAAAATTTTGCATGCAAGCAAAAAAGTGAAGTTTTTTATGAGTTTTTGGGTCATAATCTGGTCCTTACCTTCCCATTCGGTTTGGAAATGTTTCTGTGTCACCATGTCCATAACTGGGACATATTGTGGTAGAGCTTCAGGCTTAAAGTATTTTCGAACCATCTTTGCCTTCGTCCTGTTATGGTCAGAAAAAGGGAGGATCTTTCCGACCGAAGGAGGCAACCATTGCAGAACAAGTTTGTTTTCATTCGTGAACAAGAACTTGTTACCCTCCTGCCCACAGAACACGACCACATCCTGTAGAATTAGAGAGGTCCTGAAAACATGATGCGAGAACTTAGTCATGCGATCTAAGATAAACTTTTCAGGGTGACCCTTCAAACCGGTGGTGACAAATTCTATAGTTTCTCCGATCACAGGCCACCCTCTTCCGCCAGGTGGGAGTTTTGCATCTGCAGCTGGCTTAAAGAAAGAAAAACAAAGTGAGCATGAGATCACAATAACAAGGAGGGAGAGGAGGGAACCATAGAAGATATCCATTATCGAGCTTGATGATTTGAATTTAAGTCGATGAGTTAGATTTCAGTGTTTTGCGATGGAGAACCAAATAAGTATATAAAGAAAGAAAGGCATAAAATGGTAGGTACTTTTTGATGTCAAGAAATTAATATTAGATGGGTGCAAGATAATTAAAATGGAAGGTGATGATTGGTCCATGTGGTGCCTTTATGGCATAGACTTTCCTAATTAAACCAACTCCATATTTGGGATGTTCGAGACAAAACCACTTGGTATATACATTAGACTAATCGGTACCGACTGTGGAGGGGTGTTTTTGCCTCCGTAGAGACAATTCAATTGTGGTAACGGCTGGAACACCGCCCCGCCTTCCAGTTATCAGATGTGGTGTTATGAAATGTGGTAAGGAGCACCACAAACAATACCCAATCAAATCATCTCTCTCTCTCTCTCTCTCTCTCTCTCTCTCTCAACACCAAGTTATAACATGAGAACACCACCCCCACTTCATGTTATAACATGTTAAAATGTGAGACGACAATATTTGGCTTCATAACTCTGTTGCTCACACTCAATGATCTTAAACAATTTATCACGTTTTATATGAAAAATTAAACATAATCTTGCAACTACTTAGTTGCGAGTCACAAGATACCAAAATGTGATCTCCGATATTTGTAGTGGATTCTCGGACTTCATTTATTTGACATTGTACTCCACAACTTAGTTTCAAATCTTTTCTCGGCTCTCCGAAGAAGAAATCTCGCAAGTCGTTACAAAACTGCAAAACAATTAAGTTTCTTTACTTAATTCGTTAATCATTGTATATTAATATAAATATCGTTGTTTAGAACGGAGTCATTAAGATCCAGATCCGGTGTATTGTATTTCGAAACAAGAGTTATATCGATACCCCAAAGAACAATTTTGCCACTCGCTGTTTTCATGATTTTTAGGATTTTCGGTGCGAGATTGATATATAAACCTTATAGAATTCTTAAGGAAATGTTAAATTTCATATAGAGTTAAAAAAAATTGTGTAGAGGTAAAACCATGAATATTGCAATTATGCTTCAAACTAGAATAGTTTCGACACTCTCAAGGTGTGTACAGCGGTTAATGAACCATATTTTGGTTAAAATAGTGTCTTGCAGCTATGACCTTTTTAAGAAAAAATTTGCTAACTCTTGTCTTTATTATTATTTTTTTTTATTATTTTTTTTTTCTGAACAGCGAGGCCAACATTTTCGCAACTCTTATTTTCAATGCTTGTATTTATGAGACAATTTAATTTGCAACACTCTTAGTTTATTAGTATTATATGTCTATAAACGTTCTAAAGCATTTATATATAAAAATGGCTTCCTTACAACCCATTGTGGCTCCCCCAATATTGTAAGATTGCTCACATTTGGTGATGATACTAAGCACTCCATTTCTAAACTAAATCACACACCATTCTACTGACCAACCCTTGATTGAAACTCTCATGGTTTGTACTTGAGACCTTGGGGTGCCCAAGTGTTACCACATGAGTCACTAAGGTGATGGTTAAAGCATTTATATGTGTTTATCATAAAATGTTATATTGATGATTTTTTTTCACAACATACTTGCGTATATGATAGTTACATGTCAAATTAATGTAGTCATAAAGTTGGAAAGAATATATGGAGGAAGTTGACATAGACAAACACATAGGGTGGTAAAGGGATCGAATCAACGATAATTGATTCATTTAATAACTCTATGAAAATCTTGTTATACAAATACTTGTGAAACTAAAATAAAAATAAAAATGGGGTTTTTTTTTCGTCTTTTGAGATATTTAAAAGAAACTAGAGTTAAACTGTCACACCCCAAAACCGAGAACGGCGGAATACGTTCTGGGGTGGAGGACGTTATGTACAGTATCATAACAATGCATAATAGTAAAGACAAGCAACAACATTCATTGCATTAATATAATAATTGTAATACAAGCGTGTTCTGTACTGCTTGTTAGACACCAAAAGTATAATAAAAATAAAGAGGAGTCTTGTATGTGCTCCATCTTCTCAAAAGCTGCATCTGTACCTGTCTACTGATGACCTGAGAATACAAGTTATTTTGAAAGCGAGTATCAGCATAAAGCTGGTGAGTTCATGAGTATTTAGTGTCATTGCTTGTATAAAAATGATTACAACCATGTAGTATAATAATTGATCTCAATGTTGGAAAATAGTATGCTCCCTAGGAAAAACCCTATGTTTTCCAGTAAAAGTGGTCTTCTACCAAGACCCGGTGGTATGTATGTTTGATCCTTTGAAAATGTAAAAGTTTTCCCAGAGAAACTATTAGTAGGAAAATGTAGTTTTAGACTTCATTCATGTAAAGAAATTGGGAAAATAGTGTTTTACCCCAGCAGTATCACTGCCAGCTAATGAAATGAAAATGCAGACTTCAGGTAGTATTAAATGTACAATACACCTCGGGGAGTCTGTTTTGCCTTTAATTCTCCATGTATTAATTAAAGGTCGAAATGTGAACTTGTATGTAACCATGCTGATTGACGATCGAATTCCTGATGACCCTTCGAGTCATCTGTAGAAATGTGACATTTGTCACCCCTGGGCCTAGTCGGCTCGGACTGTAGCTAGCAGTCGGTATGTGGGAGTGTCTGTCTAGTATAATGTATAGATTGTTCTCTTGCATAATGCCCGCTCTCCCTCCAGGAGACTCTGGTTACACGGTGATAGCACAGTGAAGTGTCGTATCGAGAGATAGTATGTCACATTCAATTTTAGTAAGTTCTCTTGTATAATGTATAATGTACTTTCTAGTATAATGTATAGATTGTTCTCTTGCATAATGTATAGTATTCTCTTTGTATATAGTATTCTCCTTGTATATAGTATTCTCCTTGTATATAGTATTTAACATGTATTAACTCATAAACGTACTGACTCTGGTAGTCGTCATGGCAATAGTAGTATTGAGTAGTAATCCTTAACTATACCTATTATAGTTATGTAGTAATGTTGATTGCATGCCTTTGATACCCAAAGGCATTGAAACTGATATGAAAACTTTTATATCTGACACAAATATATAAGATATATAACTAAGAATTCAATGAGAGTCGGACTAATAACAAAATACCCTAAGCCCACAATCAAACAAGAACAGGAAATAAGATGAGCTATTAGTCCTAAGTCCTTCAAATCTTACTTATATAAATAGATTAGTGTTGACATTGTTTGAGAATAAAAAGAGTTTAAAAGAGTTTGGAAATAGTTTTATAACAATTTAATATACAAATAAATTTGATAATCATTTGAAACAGTTTGGTTGACAAAGCAGTTGCAAATATAGAAAATCCTTTTTGGTTGCAAGTTATAAATCACATGTGATTGATACTATAACTTATTTGATTCAACTTGTATTCCCCCCCCCCCCATAAAAGCATTTAAAAACATTTAAAAGGTTAATTAAGGGGTATGAACTCACCTGCAATGAGTGAAGTGGATGGAAGTGTCGGGTAGGATGCTAGGTGTCAAGTGAGGACTTGAACACACACACGGATCCTATGTAACATGTAGTGATACATAAATGTATCTAATTAGTTATTTAATCACTAATTAGGTAAGTAAAGACACTCTAATGCATGAAGACACTTTGTTTCAAGTGCAAGGAGTGCTAAAGGTTGCATCTAAGGAGTGTATGGCCTCACTATGGAGTTTACACTTCAATTGGTTACACTTAAGTGTGTTTACGGTTTCTGGACCATTGTCCCCATGCGTTTACGGCCGTAAACTCATGGTAATGGTGCCATTGGGTGTTCAAAGGTCTTAAACAACTCAAGGAATTATGCTAGACTCGAATCTATGGCTTAGGAAGTGATTGGGGCCAGAAATGGACACTTCTTGGAGTTTACGGTCCTTGGATCACCCCCTTGGGAGTTTACGGCCGTAAACACATGAGTTTACGGTCGTAAACTCATGTTGGTTCATTTCTCTTGTGTTTTGGTGGTTCTAGGCTATGCATGCAAGGTTATAGTCCATTAAACATGCTAAGGAAGGAGTTAGGGGCACCAAAACACCCTTTGGGGTGTTTACGGTTTTGGGTGTTTACGGTTTTGGGAGATCCCCAAACCGTAAACACATGTTCTTGGGGATTTTGTGGTTCATACCATGGATTTAACAAGCACACTAAGTAAACCACTAGTTAGGAAGAGTATACTTACTTCTAGGAAGCTTGTAAGAGTGATTTGAGTCCCAAAAACACAAATGTGTTCTTGGTGTTCTTGGTGATTTAAAGATCACTTGATGATCTATGCAAAAATCGGAAATCCATGGATGAGAAGATGTAGAAACACTAGATTAAGTGTTGCATGTAAGGATCTAGGAAGAAAAGTTACATTTTTGGCGGAATTTGGAAGAAGCATGTGATGATACTTGAGAGAAAATCTTGTGTTCTTGAGGTGGGAAGTGGGAAATGAAAACTAGAAGTGTAGACTCATGCTATATGCATGGGTCCTTGGGAAAAGGGTGTTTTCGGCCCAAACACCCTTGTTTGGCCGTAAACACATTGCTAAGGTGTCGGGTTGTTCGGTTTATTACACGTCACTAATTACGTCACTTCCATTTATTTAAATCGTTTGACGAAAAAAATAAATTAAAACACCAAACGGGTTTAAATCCGGCCAAAAATGTACTGAAATGTTTTTGATTATTATTTGAAGTGTTTGACTGTGGAAATTATACAGATGAAAATTTCGGGTTGTCACATCATCCCCCCGTTAGAGGGAATTTCGTCCCGAAATTTAGAATTCGAGCGGCTAATTTTATTACAACACAACTAATCGAAGAGATGAGTATATTTAAGTTTCATTTGATCCTCACGCTCCCAAGTGAACTCCGGTCCTCACTTGGCGTTCCAGTGAAGCTTCACAATTGGGATGCGGCTTTGTTTCGTTCGTTTGACCTCTCGGTCCATAATCTCCACAGGTTCTTCCATGAAGTTGAGGCTCTCGTTGATCTCGATTTCGTCGAGTGGGATCACAAGAGTCTTGTCGGATATGCACTTTTTCAAGTTCGATACGTGGAAGGTAGGATGTACGTTACTAAGCTCGCGGGGTAGATTGAGTTTGTAAGCTACGGGGCCGATTCTAGCGAGAATCTCGAAAGGTCCTATGTATCTTGGATTCAGCTTTCCACGCTTTCCGAAGCGTATTAAGCCTTTCCAGTGAGAGACTTTCAAAAGGACTCGGTCTCCCACCTGGAATTCCAAAGGTTTCCTTCGTTTGTCTGCGTAGCTCTTCTGTCGGTCTCTGGAGGCTTTCAATCGTTCACGGATCTGAACGATCTTCTCCGTTGTTTCCCGAATGATCTCTGGACCTGTGAGA
Source organism: Lactuca virosa (assembly GCF_052849685.1). NCBI lineage: Eukaryota > Viridiplantae > Streptophyta > Magnoliopsida > Asterales > Asteraceae > Lactuca > Lactuca virosa. Next base: position 251,964,562 of record NC_136430.1, read on the forward strand.
GTGCTTTCAGGAACTCGTCCTTTAGCTAATTGAGTGTCACCCACCTCAGCCCAGCACAGAGGGGACCTGCACTTTCGGCCGTAGAGGGCTTCGAATGGAGCAGCTTTGATGCTCGTGTGATAACTGTTGTTGTAGGAAAATTCGACGAGGGGTAAGTGGGTATCCCAAGCCTTACCAAAGTCGATCACACAGGCTCGCAGCATATCTTCCAGAGTTTGGATGGTTCTCTCACTTTGTCCGTCATTCTGAGGATGGTAGGCTGTACTCATGTCCAGCCTCGTTCCCAGGGAGCTTTGTAGGGACTGCCAGAACCTCGAAGTGAATCTGCTATCCCTATCGGAGATAATAGATATAGGAACACCATGCAGTCGTACGATCTCCCTGATGTATGTTCTTGTGAGTTTCTCCATCTTGTCAGTTTCTTTGATGGGTAGGAACTGTGCGGACTTGGTCAATCTATCGACGATGACCCATATGGTATCAAGCCCACCCGTTGTCTTGGGTAGCTTGGTTATGAAGTCCATAGTGATCCGCTCCCACTTCCATTCAGGTATCTCCGGTTGTTAGAGTAGACCTGATGGTTTCTGGTATTCGACCTTGACCTTGGCGCAAGTAAGGCATTTACTTACGAAGGTAGCGATCTCCGCTTTCATATTAGGCCACCAGTATAATTTCTTGAGATCCAGATACATCTTATCTGAACCTAGGTGAACGGAATATCTAGTGTTGTGCGCTTCCTTCATGACCAAATCTCTATTGCCACCGTGTTTCGGTGTCCAAATCCGGTCCATGAGATACAAGGCTCCGTTACCCTTGGCTACCAAATTCTTATCCATTCCTCGCAGGGATTCTTCCGCTAGATTTTCAGGTTTCAAGGCTTCGAGTTGAGCCTCTTTAATTTGTGCGGATAGATGCGAATGGATAGTCATTGTCAATGACTTGACTCTTCGACCAGAATAATATTTCCGACTTAGAGCGTCTGCTACTACGTTGGCTTTACCCGGATGATAACGAATTTCACATTCGTAGTCATTGAGTAGCTCGACCCACCGTCGTTGTCTCATGTTGAGTTCTTTCTGGTTGAAGATGTGTTGGAGGCTTTTGTGGTCGGTATAGATGATGCTCTTCGTACCATACAGATAGTGTCTCCAGATCTTTAGGGCGAACACAACCGCTCCTAGTTCGAGGTCGTGCGTGGTGTAGTTGACCTCGTGTGTCTTCAGCTGTCTTGAGGCGTAGGCGATGACTTTACCTCGTTGCATCAGAACACAGCCGAGCCCCTGATTGGATGCATCGTAATATACTACGAAGTCTTCTATCCCTTCGGGGAGGGACAGTATCGGTGCGGTGCACAAGGCTCGTTTTAGGGTTTGGAATGCCTTCTCTTGTTTCTCTACCCAGTCAAAGGCCACGCCTTTCTGGGTCAATGTCGTAAGAGGCTTCGCAATCCGAGAGAAGTTTTGAATGAACCGTCGGTAGTAGCTAGCGAGGCCTAGAAATTGGCGAATCTCTGTAGGCGTCTTCGGTGCTGACCACTTCTCAATAGCTTTAATCTTGGATGGGTCCACGTGGATTCCTTCTTCGCTAACCACGTGTCCTAAGAATTCGACTCTTCCGATCCAAAATTCGCACTTAGAGAACTTTGCGTAAAGCTTCTCCGATCCTAGGGTTTCCAGGACTTGTCGCAGATGATCGCTATGCTCTTCCTCACTTCGAGAGTAGATAAGTATGTCATCAATAAAGACGATGACGAACTGATCCAAGTAAGGACGACATACTCTATTCATCAAGTCCATGAATACTGCGGGCGCATTGGTCAGTCCGAACGGCATTACTACGAACTCGTAGTGTCCGTAACGAGTTCGGAAGGTTGTTTTCGGAACATCCTCCTCGAGCACTCGTAACTGATGATACCCGGACCTTAGATCAATCTTGGAAAAGTAGCTCGCCCCTTGTAGTTGGTCAAATAAATCGTCTATACGAGGAAGAGGGTAACAATTCTTGACCGTCAGCTTGTTGAGTTCTCTGTAGTCGATGCACATGCGGAACGATCCGTCTTTCTTCTTGACGAACAAGACTGGTGCTCCCCAGGGTGAGAAGCTTGGTCTTATAAAGCCCTTGCTGAGCAGTTCGTTAAGTTGACCGGACAGTTCTTGCATCTCAGCAGGCGCTAAACGGTAGGGCGCCTTGGCTATGGGGGTCGCTCCTGGGATTAAGTCGATTCGGAACTCGACTTGACGTTGTGGAGGTAAACCTGGTAGCTCTTCTGGAAAGACGTCGGGAAAATCGCGTACTACGGGGAAGTCTTTTAGGTCTTTCTTTTTCTGGCTCGTGTCGACGACGTGTGCAAGGAATGCACGATATTCCTTACGCAGGTACTTCTGAGCTTGAATACTAGAGATGATACGAAGACTCGTACTGGGTTTGTCTCCGTAGATCATTAATGTTTCGTTGTTGGGTAGATTCAGATGGATGGCCTTGTCGAAGCACAAGATATCGGTACGATGGAGACTCAACCAGTCCATGCCTATGATGACATCGAAGCTTTTGATCGCTACTGCTATGAGGTCGATAGGAAACGAATGATTATCTAGCGTGAGGGTACAACCTATGTAGATTTCGTTAGAACTTTCCGTCTTGCCGTTAGCCATTTCTACGACGAATGTTTCTTTCAGTGATCGCGGTGTTTGTTTGAGTAAGTGTTTAAAGTTTTGATTTACGAAACTTCTTTCTGCCCCACTATCGAATAGAATACAAGCATAAGAGTTATCGAGAAGGAACGTACCCGTGACTACGGTGGGGTCTGCTACAGCCTCATTGTGGCCAATAGCAAGTAGTCTACCTGCTCCTCCCGCGTTGCCAGCCTTTGGACAGTTTCTTTTGAAATGTCCGACTTCGCCACAACCATAGCAGGCATGGCTTGCTCCCGAACTTGGAATTTGGGAAATGGGTTTGGGAGGTGCTCTGCAAAACCGGACGGTATGGCCCTTCCGGTCGCAATTGGTGCAGTGCATCTCACGGCAGGGGCCGTTATGATGGAAAGAGAACTTATCGCACTTGGGTAGATTCCCCGCATATGTTTTGGCGGGCACAGGGGGCAGTAGGAGTAGTGGCAGCATGGACAGCCACTGTTTGTTGGTTATTGGAAGAGGATTTGGCTGATTTTCCTTTCTTTCGATCCCACCGCTTTCTTTTGTTGTTGGAGGTGTGGGTTGGGGCAGAAGTGGTGGTTGTAGTAGCTAATGGAGTGGAGGGAACTTCATGATCAATCAGCCTTTGGGCCAATTCCTTGGCACTTTCGAAGGTCGCAGGTTTTGATGATAGAACGTTCCCTCGATATGGGGGTACTAGACCCCAGATGTATCGCTCGATCTTTTTGCTTTCGGAGGGCACCATGTTAGGGCATAGCGCCACCAAGTCGCAGTACCTGGCCGTATAGGCTACGATGTCAGTACCCTGCATTTTGAGGTTCCAGTGTCCCAGCCCATGGCATTGGCTGTGACCAGGGAGAGTGATTTGACATGGCCATTCCACCACGTCAAGGCCCTTTGGGTAAAGGTGCAAGCAGCAAATTTTATCTTGCTTCCTTCGGGGCATGAGCACATTTCGAAGATCGCTTCGGTTCTCTCAATCCATTGGGACAGTGCAAGGATCCCTCCGGTTCCATTGAAGTAAGTAGGTTTGCAGGTGATGAAATCCTTATAGGTGCACTCTCGTGCACGTGGGTGGATTTCACCATGGCTGGAGTTTGTGCCAGTTCCCGTTCCACTAACACACCAGAGTTGACTTGCGCCAGCGCGGCGGTCACAGCTGCAGTCACAGCTGCTTGAAACATCACCGGGTCGAACTGCGGTGGGGGAGGTGGTGGTGGTGTTTGATCCACAGGCGTGCGTCGGGTCGGATGCTTGCGAGGAGGCATCTTTTACTGAAAAATTTTAAAAGATGATGACAACAGTGAGAATCAATTGTAAGTATGATGAGAGTGTTTCATGGATTAAATCGCCATAGTCCAACAATTAGATAGATGCATATCAATAGAGTAAGAAAACACAAGAGCATGGACTTCCAAATAGATTAGACAACTGCCAATATTAATGGTATTACTGATGTAAAATGAGTTCAGGAAACACGACCTAACAATTGGTCTTACATCAAACCATAAGGAGAATGTTGACAGTTTAGAGGGCTAGTTATAGTACTTTCAAAGTCGGGAATGTTTTACAGACAGGTGAGACAGAGGTATTGAAGGGGAAGGCTATTCTTCTTAGGAAGAGAGAGGATGAGTAGGTAATCTTCTGCTGGCGACGGGCACCCCTCTCTGGGTTACCCTTGAATCAGCCATTGTATCTATGCGAGAATGGAGAGAAGATAGTTAGTAGACGTACTAATCCTAAGATACTTATAAGATGATCGTTATTAGTTGACCCAATACTTGCATAATGCATACCAATTACATGTAATCGAGACATGATAGACCTTCGAATAAGTGACCCTAACTCTAAATCCACAACCAAACAAGGAACAAGAAGTAAAGCAAAGATAACAGATTCTAAGTCTATAGCGTCTTAGTCACATGTAACTGTAGTGTATCTACTTAGCAACTATTGCCCTACTAGTAATGACCCTTTTAGTTCTCACATATATGGTTAATAGGATGCAGAATACTCCTATAGTATTCTTATTCAGATGTTCTTGTAGTAGTATTGGTAAGTTTTTAGTCTTGCTGCAACACCACAACCATTCTTGGGCACATGCTAGTCACTCCTAGGAAAATGTAGTTGATCAGGCTACATCCACCCAGATTTGACCATATATCTCTAAGCCCAATTGTGCTGTTCAACAATCTTAATACTTTTGTTTTGTTCTAGTATGATACTGACCCTTTGTATGAATGGATTGTACATATATATACTTAGTTAAATATTTTATTATTAAAAAGTATATATTCTTGTTCAGAGTGTTTTAATCCCGATGTGTTTATAGTTCGTATATCTTTTATCGGTTGATATACTCGATTCACTATAAACAATGCTCTGATACCAATCTGTCACACCCCAAAACCGAGAACGGCGGAATACGTTCTGGGGTGGAGGACGTCATGTACAGTATCATAACAATGCATAATAGTAAAGACAAGCAACAACATCCATTGCATTAATATAATAATTGTAATACAAGCGTGTTCTGTACTGCTTGTTAGACACCAAAAGTATAATCAAAATAAAGAGGAGTCTTGTATGTGCTCCATCTTCTCAAAAGCTGCATCTGTACCTGTCTACTGATGCCTTGAGAATACAAGTTATTTTGAAAGCGAGTATCAGCATAAAGCTGGTGAGTTCATGAGTATTTAGTGTCATTGCTTGTATAAAAATGATTACAACCATGTAGTATAATAATTGATCTCAATGTTGGAAAATAGTATGCTCCCTAGGAAAAACCCTATGTTTTCCAGTAAAAGTGGTCTTCTACCAAGACCCGGTGGTATGTATGTTTGATCCTTTGAAAATGTAAAAGTTTTCCCAGAGAAACTATTAGTAGGAAAATGTAGTTTTAGACTTCATTCATGTAAAGAAATTGGGAAAATAGTGTTTTACCCCAGCAGTATCACTGCCAGCTAATGAAATGAAAATGCAGACTCCAGGTAGTATTAAATGTACAATACACCTCGGGTAGTCTGTTTTGCCTTTAATTCTCCATGTATTAATTAAAGGTCGAAATGTGAACTTGTATGTAACCATGTTGATTGACGATCGAATTCCTGATGACCCTTCGAGTCATCTGTAGAAATGTGACATTTGTCACCCCTGGGCCTAGTCGGCTCGGACTGTAGCTAGCAGTCGGGATGTGGGAGTGTCTGTCCCGTATAGATCTATACACATAATGCCCGCTCTCCCTCCAGGAGACTCTGGTTACACGGTGATAGCACAGTGAAGTGTCGTATCGAGAGATAGTATGTCACATTCAATTTTAGTAAGTTCTCTTGTATAATGTATAATGTACTTTCTAGTATAATGTATAGATTGTTCTCTTGCATAATGTATAGTATTCTCTTTGTATATAGTATTCTCCTTGTATATAGTATTCTCCTTGTATATAGTATTTAACATGTATTAACTCATAACTGTACTGACTCTGGTAGTCGTCATGGCAATAGTAGTATTGAGTAGTAATCCTTAACTATACCTATTATAGTTATGTAGTAATGTTGATTGCATGCCTTTGATACCCAAAGGCATTGAAACTGATATGAAAACTTTTATATCTGACACAAATATATAAGATATATAACTAAGAATTCAATGAGAGTCGGACTAATAACAAAATACCCTAAGCCCACAATCAAACAAGAGCAGGAAATAAGATGAGCTATTAGTCCTAAGTCCTTCAAATCTTACTTATATAAATATATTAGTGTTGACATTGTTTGAGAATAAAAAGAGTTTAAAAGAGTTTGGAAATAATTTTATAACAATTTAATATACAAATAAATTTGATAATCATTTGAAACAGTTTGGTTGACAAAGCAGTTGCAAATATAGAAAATCCTTTTTGGTTGCAAGTTATAAATCACATGTGATTGATACTATAACTTATTTGATTCAAGTTGTATTCCCCCCCCCCCCCATAAAAGCATTTAAAAACATTTAAAAGGTTAATTAAGGGGTATGAACTCACCTGCAATGAGTGAAGTGGATGGAAGTGTCGGGTAGGATGCTAGGTGTCAAGTGAGGACTTGAACACACACACGGATCCTATGTAACATGTAGTGATACATAAATGTATCTAATTAGTTATTTAATCACTAATTAGGTAAGTAAAGACACTCTAATGCATGAATACACTTTGTTTCAAGTGCAAGGAGTGCTAAAGGTTGCATCTAAGGAGTGTATGGCCTCACTATGGAGTTTACACTTCAATTGGTTACACTTAAGTGTGTTTACGGTTTCTGGACCATTGTCCCCATGCGTTTACGGCCGTAAACTCATGGTAATGGTGCCATTGGGTGTTCAAAGGTCTTAAACTACTCAAGGAATTATGCTAGACTCGAATCTATGGCTTAGGAAGTGATTGGGGCCAGAAATGGACACTTCTTGGAGTTTACGGTCCTTAGATCACCCCCTTGGGAGTTTACGGCCGTAAACACATGATTTTACGGTCGTAAACTCATGTTGGTTCATTTCTCTTGTGTTTTGGTGGTTCTAGGCTATGCATGCAAGGTTATAGTCCATTAAACATGCTAAGGAAGGAGTTAGGGGCACCAAAACACCCTTTGGGGTGTTTAAGGTTTTGGGTGTTTACGGTTTTGGGTGTTTACGGTTTTGGGAGATCCCCAAACCGTAAAGACATGTTCTTGGGGATTTTGTGGTTTAATCCATGGATTTAACAAGCACACTAAGTAAACCACTAGTTAGGAAGAGTATACTTACTTCTAGGAAGCTTGTAAGAGTGATTTGAGTCCCAAAAACACAAATGTGTTCTTGGTGATTTGAAGATCACTTGATGATCTATGCAAAAATCGGAAATCCATGGATGAGAAGATGTAGAAACACTAGATTAAGTGTTGCATGTAAGGATCTAGGAAGAAAACTTACATTTTTGGCGGAATTTGGAAGAAGCATGTGATGATACGTGAGAGAAAATCTTGTGTTCTTGAGGTGGGAAGTGGGAAATGAAAACTAGAAGTGTAGACTCATGCTATATGCATGGGTCCTTGGGAAAAGGGTGTTTTCGGCCCAAACACCCTTGTTTGGCCGTAAACACCTTGCTAAGGTGTCGGGTTGTTCGGTTTATTACACGTCACTAATTACGTCAACTCCATTTATTTAAATCGTTTGACGAAAAAAATAAATTAAAACACCAAACGGGTTTAAATCCGGCCAAAAATGTACTGAAATGTTTTTGATTATTATTTGAAGTGTTTGACTGTGGAAATTATACAGATGAAAATTTCGGGTTGTCACATCATCCCCCCGTTAGAGGGAATTTCGTCCAAAAATTTAGAATTCGAGCGGCTAATTTATTACAACACAACTAATCGAAGATATGAGGATATTTAAGTTTCATTTGATCCTCACGCTCCCAAGTGAACTCCGGTCCTCACTTGGCGTTCCAGTGAACCTTCACAATTGGGATGCGGCTTTGTTTCGTTCGTTTGACCTCTCGGTCCATAATCTCCACAGGTTCTTCCATGAAGTTGAGGCTCTCGTTGATCTCGATTTCGTCGAGTGGGATCACAAGAGTCTCGTCGGATATGCACTTTTTCAAGTTCGATACGTGGAAGGTAGGATGTACGTTACTAAGCTCGCGGGGTAGATTGAGTTTGTAAGCTACGGGGCCGATTCTAGCGAGAATCTCGAAAGGTCCTATGTATCTTGGATTCAGCTTTCCACGCTTTCCGAAGCGTATTAAGCCTTTCCAGGGTGAGACTTTCAAAAGGACTCGGTCTCCCACCTGGAATTCCAAAGGTTTCCTTCGTTTGTCTGCGTAGCTCTTTTGTCGGTCTCTGGAGGCTTTCAATCGTTCACGGATCTGAACGATCTTCTCCGTTGTTTCCCGAATGATCTCTGGACCTGTGAGAGTGCTTTCAGGAAAATTCGACGTAGAGGGCTTTCGGCCGTAGAGGGCTTCAAATGTGAGAGTGCTAAGGAAGGAGTTAGGGGCACCAAAACACCCTTTGGGGTGTTTACGGTTTTGGGTGTTTACGGTTTTGGGAGATCCCCAAACCGTAAACACATGTTCTTGGGGATTTTGAGGTTCAATCCATGGATTATAAAGCACACTAAGTAAACCACTAGTTAGGAAGAGTATACTTACTTCTAGGAAGCTTGTAAGAGCGATTTGAGTCCCAAAAACACAAATGTGTTCTTGGTGTTCTTGGTGATTTGAAGATCACTTGATGATCTATGCAAAAATCGGAAATCCATGGATGAGAAGATGTAGAAACACTAGATTAAGTGTTGCATGTAAGGATCTAGGAAGAAAACTTACATTTTTGGCGGAATTTGGAAGAAGCATGTGATGATACGTGAGAGAAAATCTTGTGTTCTTGAGGTGGGAAGTGGGAAATGAAAACTAGAAGTGTAGACTCATGCTATATGCATGGGTCCTTGGGAAAAGGGTGTTTTCGGCCCAAACACCCTTGTTTGGCCGTAAACACCTTGCTAAGGTGTCGGGTTGTTCGGTTTATTACACGTCACTAATTACGTCAATTCCATTTATTTAAATCGTTTGACGAAAAAAATAAATTAAAACACCAAACGGGTTTAAATCCGGCCAAAAATGTACTGAAATGTTTTTGATTATTATTTGAAGTGTTTGACTGTGGAAATTATACAAATGAAAATTTCGGGTTGTCACATAAACTAATATTTAAAAAAAACACAATTAAACAAAAACAAGTTTTGATATAAAATCAATGAGGGAAAGGTGGTTGGCTTAAGGTTTCATCACTTGAACACTTGATAAATATATTATTAGAACCCAAAGTGCAATACTTGTCTTAGATCTGTAATTTAGATATAGTAATCCAAGAAGCTTGAGATTACCTAGACTTTTCTTAGTTATTTAAATAGCTAGAGAAGCTCATAACATATTTCCTTAGTTAAAGTCACAATTTTCATTAAGCACGTAATTAGTGAAAGTTAACTAGCATTAAGAACCAAAAAGTTACCAAATCCAAGACGAGTCAAAAGCTTCCACTACCATGTTGGAGAAAATGTTTTGTGATTGTGTGAAGTGAAAACTAACACAAGAATCACATATTTCTTGCTAATTTGAGGATTCATTACTTAATCAAGAAATTAGCCAACTAATCATTACAAATACATTTAAACTCATGAATAAAATCATACAAGTTGCAAGAAGATGTTAAAATATAAAACACTTTCATAAAGACTCAAGAACAAGTTCATGGAGTTCTTCAATATTCAATCAAGCATTCAAATAATTTCACCAAAGTCAACCAGAAGAAGTTTAGCCAAGCATGTCTAAACTCAAGAAAACAAAATAAGAGTAGATTATACCAAACATGTAGCAAGATTCAAGAGTAAAAAGAAGATGTTTCTTCAATGTTTCAAGGCTTCAAGAACTCCCAATTCTCCAGAGAAGATGCTCCAAAATCGGATCTCCAAGTTGTTTCAAAAGTGGCACACCAACCTTTCTCAAATAGTAGCCAAAATGAAAATCCCGAAAATTCCCCTACAGTAGGTCATACGGGCCGCGTGGCTTTTAGCCTATTTCTTATGTGGGTCACGTAAGTTGGTTAAGAATGGGTCAATTTCGTTTCTTGGGCCTGAATTGCATTAGCCCACTAGCCCAGTTTGCATTCCATCAGCTTAAAGCCCATAATTCTTTGTTATTTCTTCAACATGGGCCTGATTCACCTCCTCTAAGCCATCCAAAGCTCAAATACTCACTCGATCAATCAATTCCACAATTTCAAATATCTTTTTTTTAGATCAAGCCCATATTTCTGGATCCTAGATTCCAATTGAATCCCATAATCCCGAACATCTTTGCTCTATATTAGTCTTCTAAAAATCCGCAATTATACTCAAAGACTAGAAAGAACCCAATTAAAGATAAAAATAATAAAAAGAGAAAATATGCATGAAGACCAACTAAAATAAGATGATTTATGTTAAAATAAACTAACAAAAGAAGTAAATAAAATGAAACCATCAAATCACCCCAAGCTTGAACCTTACTTGTCCTCAAGTAAGACAAGACTAAAGTAAACTTGAGATGAACTAAACTAAAAAGAATAAGAATGGAAAGAACCACAGAACCTGATCAAAGTTAGTCAACATGGTAAGAGTTGATCTTGCTGTTATCCCATGAATTTTTCATCCGGTTGACATTAGAACCATAAACCACAGCCTAGAACAACTTCTTTGGGTGAGTAAGGAGGGAAGGTCAATCACAAGCCCCAATGGAACATGCATACAACGAAAAAACTCTATAGTAGGGAGAAAGCTATAACATCCCAAAAATCAAGGTAAAATTTTCATTTTTTTCAAACCAAGCCAAAAACCATAGTCATTCACAAAAAAAATTTCTCACAAGTAATAATCACATATCAGAGTGTCCCAAAATCAAATATCATAAAAAGATCAGAAGGATGTGCAGGATCATGCCTTTTCTTTTCCCCAATCATCTGATGTACATGAAACATAAAACTTACATCGTAAACCAAAGCTTAGTGAGTTGCCCCAAAGTACCACACACAACCAATCAGATACAACATGCAAACATGAGCCTTCAACATGACTGGACCGCCTCATCGGGCCTACAGCCTATCTAGTCTGCTCTCCAAGCCTTCGTCCTGACTGGACCCCCTCGCAGGGCCTACAACCTATCCGGACAGCTCTTCGTACCTCCGGCCTGACTGGACCGCATCGCAGGGTCTTTAGTCTATCCGGACCACCCCAAGTATCTTGGCCTTCAACATAAAGTTGGACCGCCTCAACGCAACTATCACACCCCCAAACTAGGATGGCGGAAACGTCCGGTGGTGGATGACTTTCATGTGTTGTATCATAACAACATGTATAATAGTGACCAAAGCAAACTTGATCATCATATATATAATTGAAAATGTTACATCATTGTAAGTGTTACATGTTTCAAAAGTCAATTACAATATGACGACAAAAGATTTGTTTGACGCCTTAGTGTCCCATCCTCAAAAGTTGGTGGTTACTTGTTTTACTGATTCCCTGAGAATACAAGTTGTTTGAAAAAGTGTCAACAATTAATTTGCTGAGTTCATAAGAGTTTGTATGAATAAATGTAAGCATTTCCGTATAAAGTAATTGTGTTTGTTTCCAAAAAATCCGATATTTTCCATAAAATGAGTTGTAAGCCGTTTACTTGTAAAATGACGGTGTTTGTTCCAGAAAATCCAATATTTTCCGTAGAAATGAGTTGTAGTCTTAAATGTTCCAAGACCAAAATGTACAAGTATTTTTCCGTACTTAAAATAGTAATATGTAGTTTTATTTCATATAAAACCGTTTGAAGAAATGTGTTTTCGTGTAAAATAAACGTATCGTCGTTTCCCCATGTGAGTTTTCATTACCGTACTAAAGATGAAGTTGCCTGTCGCGACGTTCTTCAGGCGTCGAAGTGTTTATGACATTTGTCACCCATAACCTTCCGGTCTGACTATAGCTAACAGTCAGGGTGTGGGATCATCAGTCCCGTATAGATCTATACACAAATATCACGCTCTCTTACAGGAGATTCCGATTATAAAACAAGACTTTCATGTATACCTCAGTTAGGTATGATGAAGACAATGTCTCACAAATTTATTCAACGAGAGTACGTGTTTTTGTAATGAAAACGTTTGTATATGTAATTATCCCCTCTTTCCAGGATAATTAAGGAATGGCGTAAAACAATTATATATGTACTTTATATAATTACATCCTTTGCTCAACGGGTTACAAAGGTGATACCGTTTCGTAAACTATATTTTATATAGATTATTGTAGTAAGAAATTTGTACCCAAAATATATATGTTTTTATATATATTTCTAAGAATAATGCGGGGTGTTTCGAACTCGTTTTTAAATCTTTACGTTTCTATCAAAACTTTGCATGTAAAAGTATACGAGTTTGGTAGTAAAGTCGTTTCACGTATTTATCACTTTCCGTAAAGATAGTAAATAAATGTATTTCAATGTTTGCGTTTTAACGTAAATTTTCTTGTGTGTTACTTTTATTCCCCCCCCCCCTAAAACATAGAAAAAGTATTGAAAAATATAGCGATATGAACTCACCTTATGTGTGTTTGCGGTTAGATGACGAGGTAAAAATGATGATCTCTGAGTTAGAGTACGTGAAGATATTCGTATCCTAATGGTTTTAAACACATAATGACATGTATAAATTAGATGAAACTAGTATTAAAGAACGTATAACACTATATTAACAAGAAGATACTTACAACAATTCCTAAGGAATAAACTTGTGGTATTAACTTCCTAGAAGGTTTGAATGTGTTACAGAGGATTAATATATGAATGTTGAAGGTGCTTCTTTGAGAGAGTTTTGGTGAAGGATGTTTAACTAAGAAGTGTTTGAAATGGTCCCTAATTCATGGTTTATATATATATATATATATATATATATATATATATATATATATATATATATATATATATATATATATATATATATATATATATATATATATATATATGTTGGAGGATAAGAGATAATGAAGTGACATTTACCTTGGTAAGTGTAATTATCACATTGGGAAGATAAATCAACCAATCAAGTGGCACCATTTGACCACCTTTTGGGTGATTTCGGCCACACTATGACCAAAATCACTTTCATTTCGGTTTGGTATCATCCAAGGAAGGGTGGTTTCGGTCGTAGTGGTCCCATAACATGTGTTTTCGGTTTGGTGATACTCCTTGAAGGGTGATTTTGGTGCTATATAACCGAAAACCCATGATTCTAGATTCCCTAAACCGAAATCCCTTAAGTAATGTATATTTTCATGCTTTTAGATTTATCCATTTGACTTGTGTTGAGTTGGGTTATCTTTTGTTGTCCTATGTGGCCTTATGTTGATTGTGTTGACTTTTAAAGTTTCATTACCACATGGTTTTCAAATTATATATTTACTTACACCAATGATGTCTTTTGGATATAAATAATTTATTGCAACCAAGTTTAGATGTGGTTTTGCCTTTACATAATACACGTTTAGATTTTGCTTGAATCCAAATTTGCCAATTGTCACAGCAACAAACCATAACATGTTTATATATATATACAATAATAATAAATAACCAACACTAAAACTCAATGAGTCAAATTACAAAGAGATTTAATGCGAATTGGCCATCCACGGTCTTTGACCTAAATTTTGGGATGTCAGATTACCTCCCCGTTTGTCACACCCCGCTAAAGCGGAAACACGAGGCGTGGCAGTATAAAGGGTTTCATAGCAAAAGTTAAAAGACAACACCAACCATAGTATTAAAAATCATTACAATTTTACAATGGGTTTGAACAACTTTTAAAAGAAATTACAATGTAAATTGAAATACAACACATGCGAATGCTCCTAAAAGTGAAGTGTCCATAAGTGCCACTTACTCGATGATTTCTGAAAAAGCATGTAAAACGAGCGTCAACTATAAAAATAGTTGGTGAGTACTCACAGATAAACAAAATAATATTGGTTCCATGAATTGAAATCAAAGTTTTGATAAAATTTTCCAATAATAAAAGTATATTGTTAAAATTAGTAAATAAGTTTGTAAAAACAAAGTTCTTTGTCATCATGAGAGATAAAGTATGTTGCCCAAATAAGATGCAACATTCATATTCTCATGGAAGATAAAGTTCGTTACTCAAACGAGTAAACAAGTTTCATTGCTAAAATGAGCAATCAATTTCGTTGCTACAAGGAGCAAACAATTTCATTGCTAAAACATGTATATAAGTTTTCAGTAATAAAAGTTCGTTGTTGTAATGAGAAACAAAGTTCATTGCCATAATTAATAACAAGTTTATTGCTATAACGAGAAACGAGTTTGTATGTGTATGAGCAAACAATGAGTCTCAACCAAACCTATGACTGAAGCCCTATCAAGATCTATGCTTATCGTTCCATAGATGAATATGGTATCATGCACTCCAGCAATAGGGCGAGTGAGGAGTTATCAATTCCTAATAGCGCTATCCATAATGACTATTGGCTCAAAGAGTTAATGGTTAGAGATAAGGGAAGGGCCTTAGTACGATAAGTTCTCATGTTCCGTGTTGCATAGACATACATAGAGAGACATAGCAATAAAATAGCAATCATGTTTGATACAAATCAATTTAAATACAACATTCAAATAATAGTTTTTCGGGACATGCTTTTCCACCCCAAAACATAAAAATTGAAAATAGGGGAGTGCGTGAATAGTCACAATGCATTTAGATGATGCAAATGGTGCCTTGAACTACGTTCCACGTGTACCACTACCGATTCCTACAATAATGGTATTCGCTAGTGAGTCTCTAATCGAAATCTAACACTAGTATACTTACTACTACAATAGAATTATGCCAATAATGTGTCAAAATTTAATATTGATAAGTTACAAACATTTTTCTGTGGAAATTAAGTTTCAAAGAATCAATTGTTATATAACAATTTAAGTGGAAAATTTCCATTATTGAAATGTTAATATTTAACATTTTAGAGGTGTTCCAATGATTAAATATTCAAAACGAAATCAATTTAGTTCTAAACTTTCCCAAACTTTGTATTTCATTTTTAATTGAAGTCAAACACCTTAAGATAAATTTTCTTGAATTTTTGATTTGTGTAACTATTTTTCACCATTTAATTCCATGAATAATCATAAAATCATGGAAAAATAGTAAATTATCATGAAAAATTCTTGTAATTTTTGTGTAAGTATTTTACAGTGTACATAATCTAGGAAAAATATTAATATGTGTTTTCAAAAAGTTTAACACAATTTTTCTGATTTTTGTACATTTAAGTGTATTAAATCTTGGGAAAATAGAAAAAAAATAGCATACAGAAGATAAAAATCATCAAAAATTTTATGTATCATCCTAACATATTGTAAGAGTTTCTGGTAAATTTTCATGAACTTTGGATGAGTAAAACTATTTTCCCTGTTTTTAGTCCATTATAAACACAAAAATTCAAGAAAAATAGATATACATTTTCAAAAATTCCCAAAATATTTTTCGGACTCTTAAATATAAGCTACAAGCTGCGAAAAATAAGAAATAATATTTTCACATTCCCTAAAGTGGTTTTATGATTTATTAGAGCTAAATAAAAAGAAAATTAAAAACCATACTAAACAGTAACAAAAATCGATGAAACTTCATGAGAGATGTTTATTAACTTAAAGGGTCATCCACAAATATTTCCAGAATTTATTTACAAGTTTAAGTATTTTATATGCTTTAACACTCTATTTTATTATTATTTTCATGAAAAAATAAAGAAAATATATATTGAGCTTAAAATTTCCAGAATGCAACTTCAAACAATTTAATAACAATGAAAAATTGTTTTCTTATTTTTGATGTCGAAAAACATGCCTAAAGGCTCAAACAATTATAGAGAAAACTTGATTCTTGTGATTTTGGTAAAAATTATTGATGTTACTTTGAGAATTTTTGCAACATGTTCCAAAGGCTTTTGAATCAAGATATTTTTATACCTCTTAATACATGATGTTAAGTGCTCAAGTTAATTTTTCCTTGATTTTTAGTGATGAATAAGATCTTTGAACATGCAATACAAAACTAGTATTCACAAAAAGGTGCTGATTGAGCAACAGTTTTGTAAAAATTGCTAAAAATCGAAATATTTGAATTTTCCAGTGAGGTCAGATGGGTTTGAAAGCTAACTCAAAATATTATATTTCAGAAAAAGAATCCCGAATTTTGGTTAAGAAATGAGTGAGATATGACAGTTTAAAGTCAGGTAAATAAATCTAGCAGATTGCATGCATGGTGATTGGTTAGAAAAATGAGTTTTCATCATTTCTTTGAGTAAATCTTTTGAAATATTTTAAAATATATCATGATAAACTTATATTCTAGTCATGTTTCCAGAGATCAAAAGATTAAAACTTATCAAAATGTATACATTCATTTATGAACAAAATTTTGTTTCTCAAAAACTCTTAACTTGAGTTTGATGTTTTAATCCTTAAAATCGATTTTTGCACTAAGATCATGAACATGCAACCTTGTTTATCATACATGCATGGTGTTAAAACACATCCATGATGTTCTAAAAACCATTTTAACAAAAAGAAAACAAGTTTGAAGAAGATGAAGAAGTAGAAGTCGGTTTTTGAAGTAAAATGCACATGCATGGCTTAAATCATTGTTGTGGATCTTCAAGAGATGTATGTTGTTTACCTTAAATTTATTTGTGGCTTGAAAAACCCTTATGAATCTCCATAATTTCGTGGTTAAGAGGCTGTGGTTGTGGTGTTTGGAGAAAAAAAATTAGAGAGAAGGTAGAGAGAGTTTTCTAGAGAGAGAAAGAAGAGAGATGTGTGTGTGTTGGAGAATGAGAGTGTGAGAGAGAGATATGGGAAGAGAGGGGTCCGAAATTTTGAGTATAATAACCCTTTCTCATTCATTTTGTTTTATAAAATTTAAGTTATTTTATCAAATATCTAAATTTTATATAAAATGTGCACTAAAATCAAGTTTTTATTCATGAAACCTTGATTTTTGACTTATAAATTAAGGATGAATGTTAATGACTTAAATTTTTATTTTCCTTGATTATATTTCCCTGAATTTAATTGTTTTAAGATAATATTATAAGTTTCATAACTATTTTTATAGAATTCTTGATGTTAAACTTTATAAAATTTAAGTTTTAGGGTTTTTGAGAGTTTGTAAAAATTTGGATATCAAAATAAATAGAATATTTGAGACTTTAAATTATCTTATGGTATTATAACTCTTTTATAGTTATAAATAATGTTTGTAATTTATTTTTATCGGTTTATTGGCATTCTATGTAGTGATTCCGAGATTCAAACGAAATTGAGGAATCAAGTATACTAGTCCTAGTCTTCAACTTTGACTTAAGTTTCTATGAGACTTTGACCTAATTTCTACTTCTAGGTCAAGTGCATGATGTGTGTATATGATTCATGAAAAGGTGTTCGAGTCAAAGAGTGACCCGAATATGGATAGCCTCTACAGTTAAGTAGTTGTAGAATTCACATATCAATGTGAAATCTAAGTACATTATCCATTGTTTCTAGTTGCTTCCAAGTTTCTAGTAGGTTATAACTGAGCTTCTAGTCACTAAGTCCAGTATGTGTCGTGTGTATATGTGCAACTAAGTTTATTCAAATCTAGAACCGACTCGAATTTTGACGGTTGTCACACCGTTAAAGGAATTTCGTCCCGAACTTATTAAGTTCTAGATTATTTTGGTCCACTAGTGGAGGGAACACCGTTGAACAGTTGCAGGTATTTTTGTTTCATCTGATCTTTGCATTCCCAAGTAAACTTCGACTCTCTACGAGAGTTCCATCAGACTTTTAGTATAGGTATGCGGATTTGTTTGATGCTTTTGATTTCTCGATCCATGATCTGCACCGGTTCTTCCATGAAGTGAAGTTTAGTTTTGACATGGATCTCATCGAGAGGAATGACAAGGCTGACAATTCTTAAGATTACACACGTGGAAGGTATCGTGAACTTTGTTGAGTTATTGAGGTAACTTGAGTTTGTAAGCTACCGAACCAACCCTTGTCAGGATTTCAAAAGGTCTGATGTAATAAGGTTTTAGTTTACCTCACTTTCCAAATCTAATTATACCCTTCCATGGTGCGACCTTTAGTAGGACACGGTCTCCTACTTTGATTTCTAAGGGTTTATGTCTTACGTTAGCATAACTTTTATCATAGCTACGTGCAACCTTTAATTGTTCCTTTATCTGAACAATCTTTTCCACTGTTTCATGAATGATATCAGGACCAATGAGTAGATTATCTCTAGCATTCTTTTTATCTAGTTGGGTATCTCCAACTTCCGCCCAGCATATCGGAGAACAACATCCATGTCAATATCTGTGTCTATACAAGGCCTCAAACGGAGCATCCCTAATGCTAGTGTATTAACTATTGTTATATGAAAACTCTAATGGGTTTTATACAAACAATCCTATGTGTGCATCCAACCCTAGTTTGGATCTATGTTTTCACTATTAGACATACAACTTATGAACACAAAAGAAAACCCTAATATGCATCTAATAGTTTCGAAATACACAAACAAAAGGATTAGATTACATAGCTTTGTTGCTATATAGTAATAACAACTAAACCTTGTAGTTCCTTTGCTCTTGAGAACAAGTACCACAAATGTAGTACTTCTAATGGCTTACAAACACAATAGAGTGAAGCGGTGAATATAAGAGAGATGAGAGAGGGTGGCTTGCTCGAGAAATTGTCTCTTCTAGGGTTTCTCAAGGGTTGGACAAAATCTAGAGCCTAGGGCTGTATTTATACTTGAGGCTAGCTAGGGTTTCAGGGTGGAACCCCTACTTCCTTAGCTTAGGGCCTAAGCAAATCCATGGACCTCCCTTCCTTAGGCCTTGGACGAAAACTCCTAGATCCTTTTAGGATTTTCGGCCCATCCCTAATAAGGTTGATCCAATGGCCCCAAGTCTCAACTATCGAATAATTAAAAAACAGCCCCTGTACTTTTAGTCAGTTCCTTTAATCCCAAAATTAATTCCAAATTAATTTCTGATTAAATACTAATTAATAATATGATTCCTAATTAATATATTATTCTTATAATATATTAATAAATCATATTTATGCCTCAATTTATTATTCTTAAGAATAAAATCAGCCTCTCTCCTCAATAGTCATCCTGTCTAGTCACCAGTGTGAAGGCAACGAAAAAAGGACCATGCTACTATCAAATCAAGTACATACCAATTATAGTTATGGGCTTAGACACCTAATCCAACAGTCTCCCACTTGGATAAGTCTAATAACTATAATTGCAAGTATGAATTCAGAATCTGATTAGCAATCGTAGCTCTCAAAAGCCGCTGTCGAACTTTGACCTAGTCAATGACGTGTCCTTAAGATAAGGGATCAAATATTCCTCCATTCTAGATATCGTATACACATGAGACATGGATTATAATCATTCTCTCTGTCTATGTGTTGTTTCCCGATTTTCGATTTATGACGACTGACTAATTGAACAGATCAAATCAGTCCAGGCTTGGCCAAGCGCTTTGGGGTGTCATCACTAAATCATCAGGGGCCCACAGATATCGCTTTTATCCCACTTAGGGTAAAAGGAACGGATAAACTTCGACTCAAATTCTCTTTTGTACTTACTCATCAAATCACACACAACAATATGTTTTATAACACCAAGTTACGGGTGCGTTTACATATGTCAATGTGCAACCGACTTGTAAACTACAACTCACATGTCTCCATTTCAAGAATATAAGATATTATCGTCTCATAATCACCCGTGATAAAATCCATGAAGTGATTCACATGAGCGTGGTTTTAATCCAATACTCAAATATTATTTCATGAGCACTCATGAACAATGCAACAGACTTTTGCTATGTCTAAAACGCTTCAGACAATCTATAGTCGAATTCATGACAGTCTTGCCTCAATACCTACTTCCAAAGTATGATCGACTGTGGATGGTTTGAATAATCTTATTATTCGGGAAGTCAAAAAATGCGAAGTGAAACACAAGAATAATCGAATCCAATATGGCCTCAACACTTTGAGTATAAATAGAACACCTTTTATTTAATCACCAAATTGATTACACATTAATCATTGTATAATGTTTCGGATAATCAACTTATTAAAAGTATAATTTGGTGCTAACCCATGAAATTACACTTTGCACCTTACCAAGCCGTTAGTGGAGCGTGTGTGCTTAACCGGCAAACTAACATGGACTAGTAAGAGTGGCAAAGGGTAGCTTAATGTTTATCATAGATTGGTGGAGCGCGTGTGGTTAACCGACACATCAATTAGGTGATAAAATTAAGTGTACCAAGTTAATTTGCATGGTTATTCACACCTGGTTTTGTGATCCTCGGCATCCCAGTCATAAACTTGAAGGGCACAATCGAGATTTAAACATGCCATTGAAAAGTGCAATGAATCTCAAAAGAATCAAGGAATTTCAATTCATTAATACTTAATAATTTATTTCTTTTTTCATAGTGGAAATTGGTGAATCGTCATTCACCTACTTTCAAATATTTTGTAGCTTGGATTACGGCATCCCTCTTCCAAGTTATAAAGTATTGTGTTGGGTCCTAGCCTTAATATTACATTTGGCTGTCTTATTAAGGATTCCTTATCCAATTTAAACTTTGTCTTTCTTCTTTTCAGATGTCTTCCAACAATGCTTTAGGCTCAAACCCTACTGGCTCCTTCTCTCTCATGAACCTTTGTGGGAGGGTCATTTTTGATGGAACTAATTTCAATGACTAGATTAGGAACATCAAAATGGCCACACACTATGAGGACAAGGAATATGTCCTTGACAAGGAGCTGAAGGAACTTGATGAGTCGTCTACTACTCCACAGGAGGTTGCTGATTTTAGGGCACATGAGAAAGATGCCACCAAGGTAGCTTGTATCATGCTTGCCACTATGGCACCTGAACTCCAAATGTCCTATGAGGACTTCTAACCTTTTGAGATGCACCAGGATCTGATGGAAAGGTACCATCAGATTGCACGTCAAGAGAGGTATGAAATAATCGCCTCCATGATAACAACTAAGATGAAGGATGAAGAGTTCATCACGGGCCACCTACAAAAAATGCAAAGATTTGTGGACCGTCTACTCAAACTGAATGTGAACTTTGATGAGGAGTTTTCCATTGACATCATACTGCACTCCTTACCTCCCTGTTATGATCAGTTCCGCATGACCTATCATATGAATAAGGAGGAGGTCACCTTGAGCAAGCTTCAGGGACTTTTGAGGACTGCTGAAAGCAACCTCAAAGGGAAAAATGTTGTTTCTACTCCTACCACTGCCCCTGTTCTGGAAATCGTGCATTGATAGGAAATTATCCTTGATGATCGAATAGATTAAAACAGGTAAAGAACACGATATGATCAAACTGGTGCTGAATGATTAACTCTCACACCTCAGAAGAACTAGATGACGAATTACTTCTATAGAGGCGTTAATTAGGGTTACAAAGATAATTATGAGACTTTTTTTTAAATACGTAGCATGCATGCACTTTATATAGTATAACCCTAACATTGAATACGAGTGGACAGGACCAACTCGTTTATACAAAATGGACTAGTCAAAACAGGCACAATGACGCAACACAATATCTTCAACAATCTCCCCCTTTGTGTCAATTGAAACCATAGCCATTTTAATTCGTTATTCGCTTCTGCACTTCGTAGACTTTTGGAATGAAACTCAGCAGTAGCTAGCGAACATGAATGTACCAAGTGATCACATCAGTGAAACACTTCACATCATCTTTGTTGTTGCCCTTAAACTTCACAACAAGATCCAAAATAAACTCCAAACAAGCAGTAGTAAACAAGTGCTTGTCATCAAGATGAAAGAATAACTTGCGCCGATCTGCTCCTGGACGATCTCTAGCAGTGTAAACCACGAACCATCCTTCCTTGTAAATCCTTCCTGGCTTGATCTTCTGGAAGTCTTTTGGAGCTTCTTTAGGAACAACATTTGTTTTTTGCCTCAGAACAGTGGCAATGTCCAAATCCATCAACCCCACTTCCTGAATGTACGACTTGATCATGATTTGAAGATGGGAAAACACAGGTTCGTACTTCTCCTTCTCTCGCAGCAAAATGTTGAAAATCACCATCCAGTTATGGGGGTTCAAGCATGGCAGATCTGCGAGAGTGAATTTGCAGGCTTGATGTGCAGATCCTCTCGCAACTTTAAACTTCGCATTAGGGAAGCTTTCAGTTTCGATTGGACCAGTGACCTTCACAGCTACAATTTTATTCGCACTCCAGGTCTCATACCGGGGCTTCATATGCTTCAGCTAGAAGGCAAACATCAGTTGATCCCCAGTGCTGTCTGAGAAAGGAACATTCGCGACCTTTATAAAGGCACGAAACCTGAAGGCCTTTGGTGTAATAGGAAGATCTAGCTGCGAATCCTATGAATTTTGGACATTAAAAGAAGCAATAGGATCCAGCCAAAACTGACTTGGCATATCAACAACTTCGTTTTGCATTCGCTTCAGGGTCCACTTTGGAAATAATAGCATTTTTCTTTTAAGAGTGGCCTGAGCTTCCTTTTCAGCTCTTTCTTTTTCTTGTGCCTCTCTGACGATGCGAGCATGTTCATCAATTTCTGCCTCGCGAACCTTCCGCCTTTTAAGCTCAGCTTCATCAGGTTCTTCGTCTTCACTATCATCAACAATGGGTTCATTACTGAATAACGTTTCTTAATCCATTGGATCTTGCTTGATGATAGGAGGTTTAACTGAAACATTGGGGTTGATATCTCCCGTTTGAGCTTTAAAACTACCTTCCCCCCCTTGTTACGCAAAAGACACAGGCAGCGAAACACCCTCCAAACGGTGTATCATTGCGAACACCGGTCTGAGCTTTTCACCCAGATGCTTTCGTACCGTGATAGAAATCATAGGATCACGGGTCTCAATGATATCAGAGAGCAGTCTATTAGCATCAGAAATACAACTTCGGGTAACTGCTTTCACTGCTAGCAAATCATCGACCTTCTTTTGAGTGAAGTGGAGCTTGATCTCCAACACTTTGCATTTTTCCTCCTTGACTGCGAGAGCATCCATGATCTTGTTCTCCATTGCCAACTCTTCTTGAAGCTTTGTGAGTTTCGCATCGATAAAGGACTGGAATGCTTCATGATCGGTCTTAAAGACGGTGCGAAGTTCAGCAAAGTCCGCCTTTTCGTCTTGAAACATGGCACCAACATTCTGAATAGCCTTGTTCGTTGTGGTGGTGTTGGCGTTGTATGTAACCTGGTAAGCTTCCATGAATTCCCTTGTATCAGCAATTATTTTATCGACTTTTTCGTTCGTTTCCTTGCATACGACAGCAGAAGCAGAAACTGCCTTGGATAAAGTGGAAGTATTGGCAGTATGTTCCTTTGTGACTTTCTCAAGGATTGACTCAAATGCAGCTTTAGAATAGGCTTCAGAAGTGGTAATACTGGATGCGAGAAGCAGCTGATCAAGCTTCTCATGAAGAGATTTGAATTCCGCTTTCATACTTGAGACATCATCTTCATCGTCAATCCTGATTTGAAAATGACTATAAGTGAATCCTTCCAAATCATCATCTTCATCATCTCCGAAAATCATGTCCGGATCATCTGTGCGAATGGGAGAGATGGGTGGTGTAACATGGGTTGAAAAACCTGAAGTGTTAGCCCCCATATCAGATACGTTGACGGAACTCACAGGTGCAGTGGAGGTTTGAGGTGGAACAGTGGAATCAGTGAAAATAGGTATGGAAACTGGAATAGTTGTGGGTGTTTGAGATGATACAGGTGGTGGCAGAGGAGCAATAGTGATTGGTATAGAAGTAGTTGTTTGTGTTGAGGAAGGTGGAGAAGGAATAGAATCAGTAAGGGGTGGAGTTACCTCGTGATGAGGAGACGGGATCTCAATGCGAACATGTTCTTCTTCTTCATTGGGAACCTGTTCTTGTTCTTCAGTGCGACTGAGTTCATCTTCCTCATTGCGAACAGGGGAATTCTGCTTAATGCGAATCTCCGACTCGGTATCAGAATTTGAGTTTGCCTCTTCACTCTGAGATGGAGTGGGAGTTGGAGACTTTCGCCTTTTAGCAGGTTGCTTCCTTCTCTTTGGTGCAGCAGTAGAGGTAGTAGGAGCCTTTAGCTTCTTGGATGGAGGTTTTGAAGCCTCAGAAGGTCCTTCTTTCGTAGAATCTTTCTTACTAGGTCTCTTGGACCCTTGTACCCCTTTCTTGGGTTTATCAGCCTCAGCCAAAATGGCTTGGAACTCATCAGTTAAAGGACGAGGTCCAGAAGGAGTAAGAGCATGATATCCCTCTAGAATTTTACTTGTAGGAGGAACATCACGAAACATTGCTTCCGAAATTGAGCCAATAAAATCAAACTTGGACCTATCAACCATAATAATACCTGTAGTATGGAATGTCGCAATGGAAGCCATCAGTGCATCAGTCATCACTGGAATCCTGAGCTGCTTAATAGCTTTGTTGACAACAATGGTATAGAATCTCACACAGGAGATCTCACTGTGACGAGTAACAGAGTGAGTACTCTGGATGAATTGAGTCCAGAGGATAGAACTGTAGTTCTCACCAGTGTAGAAGCCATACATCAGACCCATGAAGAGCTTACTGGCACAGTCGTTGCCTGTGACCCTTTCAGAAAAGGATTTGAACAGAATGGTGAAAAGGGCATTCCAAGTAGGTGGAAGATTGGGTTTCTTGAACTTGGATACAGCAGCGATTGTTTCCTTGTATCCCATCTGATAGAACATCTCCAAGATGGCTGCGTTAGGGATGGTTTCCGTATTAATCAGATTATCAGATTGTGGAAGCCCTAGCAGATTGCAGAATCGGGTCTTGGAGATTGAAGTTGTGTGATCATGGACATCGAAGTAAATCCTTTGCTCGTCTTTGACATAGTTTGCAGTGGTATATGCTTTAGAGAGAATCGAGAGAGGAACAAGCTCAACTTGAGACATAGCAATGGTGAGAGGAGAGTACTTCAAGCACTCAATTAGAGGTAGAAGAAAAGCATCATATTTTACCGGATTTAAATCGATGATGAGATTCTGATGTTGCTTCACTGAAAGAAGTGTTGAATGAGCAGTTTGATCGTGAACAGACTGATTCTCAGATGAAGCCGCCATTGATGAAGCTTTGAAGAAGATGAACAATAGAGAGCTTTTGAATCGCCAGAAATCTTTGAGAGAATTTTTAGAGTGGTAATTAAATAATGAACCGTCAAAATCCTTATATAGGATTTGATTTGGTGAGAGAAATCAGGAGAGAGAATCTCGAGAATTTAACTGTCGCCTGAAAAGGCGCGATGTGACAGTTATGACAAGTCAGAGGCGTGCGTCACGTGGCGTAAGAATAGATGTCCGTTCAACTTTTCGCGCACCCATCTGAATTCTGATCTTTGAAAATTTGTCGCGTCAGCCTATCTTTTTTCGCAGTAAGGAAATGACGTTGAAAACTTACGACTACGAACCTGTAAGTTAAAAGTAACCACGAACAAGACTTTTGAAAATCACATGGATCTTTGTGCAAGAGTGTCAAAGAAAAAGAAACAAAAGAAAGTTTATCTGTGGGATGTTGTGATGTCATACGATTTGATTTGGTGAGAGAAATCAGGAGAGAGAATCTCAAGAATTGAACTGTCGCCTGAAAAGGCGCGATGTGACAGTTATGACAAGTCAGAGGCGTGCGTCACGCGGCGTAAGAATAGCTGTCCGTTCAACTTTTCACGCGCCCATTTGAATTCTGATCTTTGAAAATTTGTCGCGTCAGTCTATCTTCTTTCGCAGTAAGGAAATGACGTTGAAAACTTACGAATGCGAACCTGTAAGTTAAAAGTAACCACGAACAAGACTTTTGAAAATCATATGGATCTTTGTGCAAGAGTGTCAAAGAAAAAGAAATAAAACAAGGTTTATCTGTGGGATGTTGTGATGTCATATAAGTGACACAAAACTATTGATCCCAGGCAAAGATCTCTTTCTTCATAGTCA
The DNA here is from genome assembly GCF_052849685.1 of Lactuca virosa. Lineage (NCBI taxonomy): Eukaryota > Viridiplantae > Streptophyta > Magnoliopsida > Asterales > Asteraceae > Lactuca > Lactuca virosa. The sequence continues at coordinate 251,990,879 of NC_136430.1, forward strand.
AGAGAGACTAAGAAGTGTCTGCTCGGTTTCCTGTTGAATACGATCAGTTGTTTGTTGAGAAACACTGAAAGACTTCTTTTATGTAAGGCTGGTAAAGGTGGTTTATCCGTTAACCAAACTACGAACTTGACATAAGTGCGAAAGTTGGAAAAGGTACTCGTGTGACCAGTGTAGTCAGTTGAACGAGTAGGTGAGGAATTCAATGTCATTGACTTGGAAAAAAAATATTGAAATCTAAAAAAAAAAATAAACTGGATCGTTTGGGTAGAAAAGACTTTGTGTAAGACAATTTCATAAAGATCACGCAAAAGATAAAAAGAGATTTCATGGTACCTCCCACGAAAGTGGTTTCGTTAACTCTTGGGTGAAAACTAGAACATATGATTGTTCACCGTCAATTCATTGTGGGTATTGAATTTTGGGTTTCACTCAGTTCGTGGTAGAACGAAACTAAGATCATTAACATAGATGTTTGTATAACCATAAACCTCAGTGGTAATTGCCGAGAGTCTCAAGGGTTACATTTATGAATGCGAAAGTGATGGAGAGGAGAGTAGATAGTTTCAAGAAAACAGAAGTACCTTTGCAATGCGAATGTGACCATGCAAATAACTCTTAACTCAATGCGAGAAGAGTAAGGTAGCTCATGAATAATGTGAATTCGCAGCCTGATTGGGAAGAATTGATTGGTAATATCAATTCATTAAGGCTTCACAGTTGAGTCTTTGAAGCTTAGGTCAACATACAGCAACATGCTTCTAGGGACACTTAGCTAATACATAAGTAACGAGATTCATACCTACCCCATCACAAAAATAGATAGCCATTGCGAACATCTTCGTTTATGAACCTTGTGTGCAAAGAAAATGAACAAAAAGTAAAAATATTTTTGTGATTTTGATGTTTTTGAAAAGCAGTAAAATTAAGCAAATAAATTATTTTTGGTTTTTGTAGTTTTTCTGAAAACAAGAAAAATAAGGTAAAAATAAACGGATAATGAACAGTGGACTGCGAAAGCCTGCGAACGTTCGCACCGATTCGCAGTGATAAGCCGGTTAATGAACAGTTGATTGCGAAAGGCTGCGAACGTTCACACCGATTCGCAGTGAAAAATAGTTTTGAAAACTGAGATAAGATTAGCAATTTGAACATGTAGAGAAGCAAAGATACACAAAATATACAAAAGGATATGCGAAATACCAAACCATGAATGAACAGTGCTCTGCGAACCACTGCAAACATTCGCATCGATTCGCAGTGAAGAATTTATGAATGCGATTGTGGATTTGGTACGGAATCATCTTCCATCATTCCCAACCCTTGAAGAATTTTATTAAATGTAGCTTCAGGTAGAGCCTTGGTGAATATGTCAGCCAATTGATCAGCGGATCGTACGAAATGAATCTCAACATTTCCATCTTCCACATGATCCTTGATGAAGTGATACCTCAGTGCTATGTGTTTCGTTTTTGAGTGTTGCACTGGGTTGTGACATATACAACTAGCACTTTCGGAGTCACAATAGAGATGAATTCTTTTCACATTCAATCCATAGTCACGAAGCTGGCTTTGAATCCAAATGACTTGAGATGTGCACGAAGCTGCAGCTATGTATTCAACCTCGGCTGTTGACAATGAAACACATGTTTGTTTCTTTGATTGCCAACTCACCAGCTTGCCATCGAGAAATTGGCTTCCACCAGTTGTGCTTTTTCTGTCTAAACCGCAACCCCCTAAATCAACATCTAAAAATGCCTGTACAAAGAAACCTGAGTTCGTAGGATACCAAATTCCAAGAGAGGACGTTCGTTTCGGATAACGGAAGATATTCTTGACAGCCACCATATGACGTTCGCGTTGATTTTCTTGGAACCTTGCACAATAACAAACTGAAAACATGATATCCGGTCTACTAGTTGTTAGATACATGAGTGAACCAATCATCTGACGATAAAGAGTCATATCAGCAGCCGGTTTATCCAGTGAAGGAGTCAGTTTCGTTCCGAATGCCATTGGAACCTTCGTCTTTGAGTCTCCCAACATTCCAAACTTAGTGAGTAAAGTTTTCATGTAAGCTTCCTGATTAATAAAAATCCCTTCTGGTCCATGTCTAATGTTCAATCCAAGAAAAAAGTTAATCGGACCCATTGAGCTCATCTCAAATTTAGTTTCCATCAACTTTCGGAACTCAGCAGTTAGGCTGGGATTAGTAGATCCGAAGATGATATCATCAACATAAATTTGTACGATCATCAAGTGGTCACCCTCTTTCTTGCGAAAGAAGGTTGGGTCAACCGAACCTTGCTTGAATTTGGACATTTTAAGAAAACGAGTAAGAGTTTCATACCAGGCTCTTGGAGCTTACTTTAAACCGTAAACCGCTTTGTCAAGAATGTAACAGTGGTTGGGATATTTTTCATTTATAAACCCAGGTGGTTTCTCCACATAAACGGTCTCTTCCAATTCGCCATTTAAGAATGCACACTTCACATCCATTTGAAAAACTTCAAACTTTTTGTGTGTTGCATATGCCAAGAAGATGCGAACGGATTCCAATCTTGCAACGGGTGCGAAAGTCTCTTCGTAGTCAATCCCTTCTTCCTGGCAATAACCTTTGACAACCAGTCTAGCTTTGTTATGAATCATGTTTCCTTCTTTATCCAATTTATTCCTAAACACCCATTTTAAACCAACAATCGATGCATCAGGAGGAGTTGGAATCAATCTCCAAACTTTTTTTTGTTTAAACTCATGGAGTTCATCTTTCATTGCTTGCACCCAATCGGAGTGATCGAGAGCAATGTTGTAGGTTTTGGGTTCAATTTTGGATACAAACGAATTAAACATACAAAATTCTACTTTGGAGAATAATGCAGTTTGTTTTGCTTTTAGTTGTGAACGGGTAAGGACACCTGCAGAGGATTCACCAAGTACTTGAGGTTTTTGGGTGATCTTTTGTCCATTTGGTCATAGGAGGGTAATTTGGATCTAAGGATGGATTCAGTTAGGCATTGACTTCCTCAAATTCAGATTGAACAGATTTAGCATCTGAGTCGTCAGTCGCTTCATTACTCTTCCCCTCGAATGAGGCAAACTCGTTGACTTTAGGAATTGAATCGTCATCTGCGAATGGAGTGTTATGGGTCAAAGTGTGTGGGGATTTATCTCCAACAGAAGGAGACTCAGTAGAAGTGGGTGATGCTAAACCCTCCCCCTGGATTGGAGTGTTAGACCCAGAATTCTCCCCCTGGAAATGTGTGCTCGTGTCTTGAGGGTCATTCGCAGTGTATGGCTTTTGAGGCAAGTCTTTCGCAGCGTCATCGATAATCTTCTTAAGTTCGCCGACTTTATTATCCAACGCTTGCGCTTCTGATGAGATAGCTTTCGTAGGTTCATCGAAGAGTAACATGAATTCTTCATAAAGATTGGACACAGGTATAATGGCTGGACTTGGTTTAGGGAAGATTTCTTGGTCTTGACTTTTGGTGGACTGACGTTGTGTTAAGAACCTGTCGTCAAACGTAACATAGTAGGTCTCTTCTATTTTCTTCGAACGTTTGTTGAGAACCCTGTACGCCTTTGATATTAATGAATATCCCAAGAATATGCCTTCGTCAGCTTTCACATCGAACTTGTTCTGTTGTTCTTTGGAGTTGAAAATGAAACATCTGGAACCAAAAACATGGAAAAACTTAACGTGAGGTTTGAGATTATTGATGATTTCATAAGGAGTGATTGAGACTCGCTTATTTAGAATGGATCGATTTTAGGTAAAGCAAGCAGCAGCTATCGCATCATCCCTGAAGTAGAGTGGCAGGCATGCGAACGACAACATGGTTCGTGCAGCTTCACACAAGGAACGGTTGCGTCTTTCAACTATGTTGTTCTGTTGTGGAGTGTAGGGAGCAGAGAAATTGTGTGTTACTCCCTTTTCAGCAAGAAATTCTTCAAACGCTTGGTTTTTGAATTCAAGCCCATTGTCACTGCGAACGTTACGAACCAGCTTTCACAGTTGAACTTCAATCTGCTTGATAAAAACCTTGAGCTTTGGAGTTGCATCAGATTTCTGTCTAAGAAAGAACACCCAAGTAAAACAAGAAAAATCATCGACAATAACAAGCATATACTTACTACCACCGACGCTTTCAGTAGCAGAAGGACATCAAAGATCGATGTGGAGCAGTTCCAAAGGTTCGATAACTTTCGTGTTCACAATAGTTGGATGACTTTTTCTACTTTGCTTTCCCATCTCACAGGCGGCACACAAATGATCCTTGTAAAATTTTAATAGAGGAAGTCCTCGCACATGATCACCAAGAACGAGCTTGTTGATGTCTTTGAAGTTTAAGTGCGAAAGACGCCTATGCCATAACCAACTTTCATCTGAGTGAGCTTTTGTAAGCAGGCAAATGGCAGGCTTTCCTCGTATCGGGTTCAGATTCAGTGGAAACATTTCACCCTTTCGTTCTGACTTGAGAAGAACGTTTTTGGTTTTATTTTCAATAATTTATGAACCTTCGTCATCAAAGGATACTTTTAATCATGTTCCCACAACCAACTGCGAGACACTGATTAGGTTGTGCTGCAAGCCTTCAACATAAGCCACCTTTTGAATAGAGAACTCTCCATTTGTTATCATGCCATAACCTTTTATTCTGCCAAACGAGTTATTTCCGTATTTCACATTGCCGCCATCCTTGAGAGACCTGAACTCTCGCAGCTCCTCCTTCCTTCCTGTCATGTGATGCGAACAACCACTGTCGATGTACCATTCAGTGTCGTACTGTTTGTCACAAATAACCTGCAACAATTAAGAAGATTTAGGAACCCGAAGTTTCTTGGGTCCTTGTGAGCTTTTTACACAACTAGGAAAAGTAATATCAAGATTAACCATATATGTGCGTTTTATTAGAGTGGTTTCATCTTTTCGTTTGATGGTGAAAACTTTGATTTTGTTATCGTTTGAGATAGCTTCTTTGGAATCAAAGGTTTTATTCTTGTTATGGATTTGACTTTTGACAAGTTTCTTTTCAGCCTCTTTGGGATTCGCATTAGTTTTTAGAGCTTTTGGTTCTGAAAACATCTTTCCCTTGCCTTTGATATTGTTAATTGTTGACTTCATGGATTTAGAAAAACAAGGCTTTGGTTTGTGCATTTGTTGCTTTGCGAAGAACGTTTGTGGAGTTCCTTTTTTCTAAGAGGCCCTTGGACTATGAGAGCAACAGTGCACACACTGATTGGAGTCTACTTGCGAATGAACTTTCGCGTTAGGATTCTTCCTTCTTTCATGGTGAACATAATCCGAATTTTGGGATTGCCAAAAATGCTTTCTTTCATTGAGATTTCTTCTATATCTGTCATTTCTTTGTCGTTTTTGATCAGCAAGTTGTTTTGACGACTTATGGATGTTCACCTTAGGATTCGCTTTTCTTATTCCATGTTCGCTTTTCTTCATGGAGTTGGATTCGCTTTTCTTCCCAGAGTTGGGTTCGCTTTTCTTCCCGGAATTGGGTTGTCTTTTCTTCCCGGAGTTGGGTTCGATGCGAACCTCCTTTGTACCACTAGGACTACCTTTTTCAAACGCCGAGGGATTATTTAAAGGTTCGGCCACATATCTTCCTCTGACCTTCCAGGAAGTTCTTTCAGATAGACCAACAGTTTCGTCAGCATTGTCTATGGGAGCTGACCAGAAGAATTCATCACATCCGTTTTTGTTGTCTTCATCGACAATGGTTTTTAGCTCGACGGTTTGATTTTCTGTTACTCCATTGACTTTAAAAACTTGATTTGGAGTTACTTGGACATTTGGGAAAACAGTTGCTTTTTCTTTCAATATTTTAGGTTTCTTTTGAACAACTCTTGCGAATTCAACAAAATTTTTAGAAATAAGAGGTTTCGCAGGTTTAGATTCACTTTTAACAAACTCTGAACAGTCAATCTCATCCTCTACATAAATTACACTCATATCACTTTCCTCATCAAATTCAGAAGTACTATCAACATTTATTTTGCTTTCTGAACTTAATTTGGCATTCAATGAATTAAATTTATGCACAGTATTAGATTTGATCTGCTTTTTGTCATTCTCATCCAAAATTTGTTTTTAACATGTTTTTGTGATCTTTGGACTTAATGTAATTTTCAATGCGTTCAAGACCGACTTTGTATGCATCAGAAGTTTCTTCAGACGAAATGATAGATTCACATTGGTAACAATCTGCGTCTATTTCGTCTTCCTTTAATTCGAGAAACGACAAGATCATTTTATGGATTTTCTTACCAATTTCACAATCAAGGTGCAGTTGAGTAATATTAAAATAAAGCCTTTTTGCAATTAAACAAATAATGTTCCGCTGTTTCAAAAGCATTAAATTGTCTCTTTGTAAATAAATAGACTCATCCCTAGACTTAGATAAATCTGACTCAACCTTCTAGATCCACATACGTCTCTCCTCACTTTTGGATGTTGCCCTGCTCAATTGATCGGTTAGGTTAGAGTTTGATAGACGCGTTTGTTTTAAACTATTGCTTATACTTGAAAAGGTGATTTTTAAATCGTTGAATTCTGTTTCGTATCTAGATGTGGGAATATTAAGTGATTCAAGAATGGAATTACCTTATTGATCAGCAGTTCGCATTCGTGATTTGTTGTGGAACAGTCTTTGTCACGAAACAGCTATCTTCGCTCCTTCCACCCTCACATGCATTTTCCTGCATCTGCGATACGCCTTCAAACACCATCAAGCACCTTCCTGAGTACTGCGAATCTTGTTGTTTCGCAGTGAATGCCCTTCCATGTGTGGGCTTGCGCACCTCTTCATCTTTTGAGTCTGTTGACCAGACTTCCACTCCTCCGAACTCTCCTTGAGCCATGTTTTCCTGTACAACAAAAGCAGGCATAGAATTATCAATAGATTTCTTCTTCTTAATCTCTTCCAGCTTTCATTTATGATAAGCCTCCTCGTCCTCCTCTTCATTCTTCTCATTCTTCCTTCGCAGCATGCACTCTTTAGCCAGATGGTTTTTACCATGACAAAAATGACAATCGTATCCGGAGTCTCCAACTAACTTTTTCTCCTTCTTCTCTTCCTCCTTTTGAGAACCACATTTATTTTCTTCTTTCACTTTCTCTGAGCTGTAGCTTCCCTGTCAGTTTCGATTTTTATTTGAGGGAAACTTTTTCCTAGCAAATCGCTTAGGGTTGGACACCATTAATGCATAGTCCTCATTTGAGAGCTCGTACTCAGAATGATATGAATCAGATCCGCCATCAGCAACAGTTTTGCCTTTCGCAACTAAAGCGAGAGACCCCATCCCATATATCACCTTAGCTTCTTTCATTATCTCACTCTCTCGCGCTTTCAAAATTCCCACAAGCTTCGCAAGAGTATAGTTCTTGAACTGTTCGTGTGCTTTAACAATTGACACCACCACTTGCCACTCTGGTCGAAGTCCGTTCATGAACGTGACCTTTTGCTCAATCAGTTCACGTCTAATCCCGTGCTTCATCATCTTGCTGAGAATATGATTGTATCGATTGAAAGTAGCACTTAGAGTTTCTTCAGGCTTTTGAAGGAATTCGCCAAACTCAGATAACAAAAGCATTTGAGTTGAGTGTTCTAGATCTATGTCTGTAGAATAGAGTTCTCTCAGCCTATCCCATATATCCTTCGTTGTATCATACGAACTTACAAGACGAAAAGTATCTGCTTGCAATGTGAATCTGATGATCCTCATTCCTTTAATGTTGCTCATGAGTTTGTCTTTTTCATCTTGAGGCACGTCCTGATGGGTTTTGAGCATTCTAATACTGCTAAGGTGTACATGCAACCCTAGAAACCTTGGATCTATGTTTGTCTAAAATACATGCAAAATACTTTTTCCAAGGTTTATAATCCTATCTAGCATACATGGGGAACTTTTAACCATAAAAGTTAGCTAGAGTTACATACCTTGTACTTGATTTGATTCCTTGAAAACCTTGAGAGCCTAGCACCCCAAGTGTGATGCCTCAAATGTTTCACACAACACCAAGTGCTTTGGAATGACTTTGAGAGAATGTAGAACACTTCTAAATTCAGCTTGCCCTCTCTTCTTTCTGTGTAACCGATTTTGGTAGATATCATGTTCTTTATATAGTGTGTTACACTTAGGGTTACACCATGTAAACCCTGATGTAACATGGCTCTTCATTTCCATGACCCATGGGTTTGTAACTCCCATGAAGCATCCTATAAACCTTAGCCCAACTTGATAACCCATGGAGCCTTTATCCCACTATACAAGTTATGGATGATTTACATGATCAACCCATATAGTTAATTAGTCTTCTTTTGATCACTTAATTAATTCCAAATCTTTGATCAATACTAATTAAATGATACTATTAATATATTAGAACTTATAATATATTAATAAACCACAAGTGTTATTTCTCTCATTTAGTCTATCCAAATGCATGATGTCATGCAACCCAAATGAACCATGCCGGGTCGGGTCAAGTACATACCAGAAATAGTTATGGACTTAGACACCTTATCCAACAGTCTCCTACTTGGATAAGTCTAATAACTATAACTGCAAGTATGACTTCAGGAACCGATCAGCAATCATAGCTCTTTTCAAGGTCTATCGGAACTGAGAAGATGATGATACGCCATTTAAGATAAGTGATCATATAATCCTCTATTCTAGATATCAGCCGGACAAATACATGGAACAATGTCTTACTTATTGTCCAGCAGGTTGTTTCCCGATTTCCAATTTGTTTGACATAGAACTTAATTGAACACATCAACTTAGTTCTGACCGGGCCCGGTACATAGGTCAAAACAAAATCATCGAGGGGCCAAGATATCAGCTTCTAATCCAAGAAGGAACAGATAAACTTCGACTCATATGCTTGTTCAACTACTTGTTGAATCACACACAAAAGCACGTTTTATAACATCGAGTTACCAATGCGTTTTCGTACGATCAATGCATAACTAACTCATAGGCAACAAGTCATATCTCTAGGTTTGAAGACTTATATGATATTACCGTCTCGCGATCACTCAAGATAAATTCCATGAAGTGATACCAGCGAGCGTGGGTTGAATCCAATACTCAGAACTTATGAGCACTCATGAGTGTTGAGGCCATGTCCAACATCTTAAACCTCTAGAACCAACTCATGACAGTCTTAATTCATATTTACTTCCAACATATGACCGACTGTGGATAATTTGAATAGTATGTAAAACACAACATAAATATTCTGGAAGTCAAAACATGCAAAAGAAATAGTAGTAAACGATTGACAAATGATAGCAACACTTTACTCATAAATAAACACAAGTTTTATTCATCATTAAATGTCAATTACACTTTACAAATTTCAAGGCTATCTAACTACTAAAACTAATATCATCCTTCAGCCCTATGCTCCTTGCGTGTTGCAGATGCTTAGCCCTACTCAGTCCCTTCGTGAGGGGATCTGCTGGGTTCTCATCCAATGATACCCTCTTCGCCATGAGGACTCCTTCTTCTATACGATGTCTGATGAAATGGTATTTTCTGTCAATGTGTCTGGATCTCCCGTGATCCCTTGGTTCCTTGGCTAAGGCAACTGCACTTTCACTATCACAGAAAATTTCCATAGGCTCCTTTATGGTTGGTACTACTCCAAGGTCTCCAATGAAAGTCTTCAGCCATATTGCCTCCTTTGCTGCCTCGCTTGTTGCTATATACTCTGATTCGCAAGTTGAATCAGCCACTGTCTCCTGCTTGGAACTTTTCCAAGTAACTGCTCCTCCGTTTAAGGTAAAGACCTAGCCTGACTGAGAGCGGAAATTATCCCTATCAGTCTGGAAGCTAGCATCACTATACCCTAAAACTCTCAAGTCATCACTCCCACCGAGGGTAAGGACCCAGTCCTTACTCCTCCGCAGGTACTTGAGGATGTTCTTTACCACAGTCCAGTGAGCCTTACCAGGGTTCCCCTGAATTCTGCTGACCATGCTCAATGCAAAGGCCACATAAGGACGAGTACAAGTCATAACATACATGATCGAGCCTACAGCAGAAGCATAAGGTACTCGACTCATTTATGCTATCTCAGCCTCGGTACTCGGGCTCTGAGTCTTACTCAATCTAGCGTTACTTTGGATGGGTAACTCTCTTTTCTTGGAGTCTTGCATGCTGAACCTCTTCAGCACCTTATCCAAGTAGGTACTCTGACTAAGTCCAATTAGTCTTTTACTCCAGTCTCTCAGAATCCTTATCCCTAGAATATAGGCAGCTTCTCCTAGGTCTTTCATAGCGAAACACTTCCCGAGCAAGGACTTCACTTCCTGCAAGGTCGGGATGTCATTTCCTATGAGTAGTATGTCATCCACATACAATACATAAAAGCTAACTGTACTCGCACTAGCCTTGACATACACACAAGATTCATCTTCACTCCTCGAAAAGCCAAACTCTTTGACTTTCTCATCAAAGCAAAGATTCCATTTGCGAGGTGCTTGCTTTAACCGATAAATGGATTTCTCAAGCTTACACACTCTATTAGGATTCTCTGTAATGACAAAACCCTCAGGATGACTCATGTAAACATCCTCAGCCAACTTTCCATTAAGGAAAGCGGTTTTGACATCCATGTGCCATATTTCATACTCATGAAATGCAGCAATGGCTAACAATACCCTATTAGACTTAATCTTGGCTACTGGTGAAAAGGTCTCACCATAATCAACTCCCGGAATTTGAGAAAAACCATTTGCCACCAGTCGTGCCTTATAAGTGTGTACATTTCCATCCATGTCGTTCTTCTTCTTGAAGATCCATTTGCACCCAACTGTCTTTCGACCTGGTACATTATCAACCAAGTTCCAAACCTGATTGCCATACATAGACTGTATCTCGCTGTCCATTGCCTCTTTCCATTTACCAGACTCGGGGCCTGCCATGGCTTCCGCATAACTGTTAGGTTCATCCAGACATACCAGTGTCTCATCACTGATAAGTGTATCACCTTCCGCAGTAATATGAAACCATAGTAATGCTCAGGTGCATTTCTAACCCTTGTGGAACGCCTCAGAGGTACAGACTCTTCTGTCGGATCAACATGAGTTTCCTCCTCAGATTGATTGCTAGGGTTTGAGGTTCCTTCACCACTTGTGTCACACCCCAAAACCGGAACGGCAGAATCGTTCAGGGATGGAGGACGTCATGTTTAGTATCACGAGATATATATATGGTAAGCAAGTAATGAACAACCATTTCATTTTGAAAGAAAGTGTTTACAATGTGTGTGTTCACAAAACATAGAATTCATAAACAAATAACAAAACAAGACTTGAAGCTATAATGCTCCATCTTCTGAATTCCCATCACGAGCACCTGTCTAATAGTCTCCTGAGAATACAAGTTATTTGAAAGAGTTGATCAGCAATTAAGCTGGTGAGTTCATAAGAGTTTAGTGATGTAAGTAAGTTGTAAACTGTTGTTGAAAATGTAGATGTAAAATGGTGTTGAAAGTGTAGTTGAAAAATGTTGTAAGTTGTAAGTTCTGTTTTGAAAAGTTCGCTTGTTCCTCTACAAAATCCTATATTTCCTACTTTGATGGAAGTTTTAAGTAAAATGTCACTACAACCCTTTCTATGGGTACTAAGTGGGTACAAATTATATAAGACTCAGAGTAAACAAACAATCGATTGTGCGCATCTGCCCCAAGCTCACAACCAAACGAGGAACATAAATTAAGGGGGATATCACACATCCCATTGGTTGTTACATCATCGTCATATATAACCCTGGTGTAGTCACTTGTTACTCATGGAGTTAATTGTGATGGTTCCTTTATATCTAATGAAAAGTTCTTTAAGAAAACCTATATTTCTTATAGTAAAATGGTGACCACTGTGACTACTTTTATAATAGCTTAGTTTATACTGCTATATATAATCTAATATTGGAGAGAAAGTTAATTGAGTGAATCTGCCCTAAGCCCACAACCAAACGAGCAACAGGGAGTAAGGCGGAAAGCACACATCCAACTACCTATTGGGTATTAGTTTTATATATAAACATGGTCTATAAACTAAGGTATTATATAGTTACTCACCTAAGGTCCTTTAAATTGTACTGGTTTAATAAAAGGATTAAACCCTTTATTGGGAAGTTTCTAGTTTTGTATACTAAAAGTACTGATTTTGGAAAGTATGTTTTGTACTAGAAAAACTGTGCTTTGACTCTGTGTCCTATAACCTGAGCCATACCTGGTACCCTTATGATGACTTAATGTATACTAAGCATACATATATATAGAATCGGATAGAAAATAGATGTGGCGAATTCGTTCCAAGCCCACAACGAAACAAGGAACAGGAAATGAAGCGGAGAGCACACATCCTATTACTTGTCGGACCCTATTGGTATATATATATCCTGTGATGTATACATTAAGGAATCATAAGACTAGCATTATGGTCCTTTCTTTTAAACGTAGCCTTCTACCAAGGCATCTTCTGTTAAACGTAGCCTTCTACCAAGGCATCTACCGATATGTGCTAGACTCGACTGTTCTGTTTGTCGTTTGTAAAAATGTATGTTTTCCCTAGTTTATAACTATCTTAACTCGAAAATAGTTTGAGTTTGACTTCCAAGTGGTACTGTCACTTTATGAAAGAAATGGGAAATGTAAGTACACAGTTGTCGTTTATAATGACATGCGGATGTACTAATAACCTAAAAACATGTTTGTTTTATTCTGGTCATAATGTGAAGGCTAGAACCCCTACTATACGTTCTCCCTGTCTAGAGATTAAGGGAACCAAACGCGACCTCTGCAAATTCTTGCAAGCCGTGTAATTCACATTTGTTAAATGATCATGTATACACGATATAACTATCACCTTTTGTTTAAAACAATCAGTTAGTGATCAATTGGTATAATTAGATCCTGTGCGTGTTCTCATGCTATAGAACCTAACTTGTTTGTTTTGTACTGTATATTGTACGTTCTGTTTGTTTCTCATAATTGTGTGTTCTCTCTGTATGGTATTGTTTGTTTCTCTTCACTGTATGTTCTGTTTGGTATTGTTTGTTTCTCTTCACTATGTATTTGACTCATGTATGAACTGACTCTTTGTGTGCCTCATTGTACTAGAAGTAATGAATAGCATTCTCCTAAACTATACCTATTATAGTTTACTAATGTTCTACTTGGACTGTTATTGAAAAGACTCATTTATCTACTAAGTTATGCTTGTACTTTAAAAATAGAGTTTTGTATAACTATAAAGTAACACAACTTTAAAAGACTTTTTGAAATGTTTTGACAAGTTTTAAATGACATAAGTAACATTTTGAAAGATGTTTATAACAAACATTTACACAATTATCATTGTGTTCAACTTGTATTCCCCCCCCCCCTTAAAACATTTAAAACAGTTAAAAGATTCATTACGGGGTATGAACTCACCTGATGTGGGTGATTCAAACGGGTATGCGTGTAAGGATGAGAAGTTCCACGAATGAAGTCCCGAGACACAATAAGTCCTAAATGACATATAAGGACACATATTGACATGAATATAGTGTTTATAAACAACTATATGAAAGGAAACACCTTCCGGGACTAGGAAACACTTTTACCAAGTGTTGGAATCACATGTGATTCAACAAAGGAAAGTGAAATGACACTAACATGAGTTTACTACCATGGGTTTATGGCCCAAAGGAGTTTACGGCCGTAAACTCATGGTCAATCATGGCTAAGCGTTGGTTTGAAAGCTTGGGAAGCTCTAGGGACCTTTGCTCTACACTAGGATGAGAAAGACCACCTTCAATGAGGCTTTTGATGAGTTTACGGCCCAAAGGTGTTTACATCCGTAAACTCGTAATCTTTTATGTTTATGAGAGTTTTTTAAGGTCCTAGTCTCATCCATGAAGGGTCCTGGGTCACTAGCTTTGCATCTAGGAGGGTTGATGGCTCAAACATGCCCTAACATTGAGTTTACGGCCAAGGAAGATCTTGGGCCATAAACTCATGATGTTCTTGGGAAAATGTGTGTTTCAAGGGTGTGATTCAAGGCTTCCTAGTAGATATGAAGTGTAGGAGAGGTTACTTACAATCTAGAAGCTTGAAATGGTTGATATTGGCCAAGAACACTAGTGTGTGTTCTTGGTGTTCTTGGTGAAACTTGAAGATCTAAGAAAAGAGTGATTTCTATGGATGAAATAATGGAAGGATACTAGATTAAGAGATGTATCAACAAATCTTGGAAGAATACTTACTTATATGAAGATCTTGGAAGAAAGTCTTGATGATAGTTGAGAGGATTTGAAGGAAAATCGACCAAGGAAGGAAGAAATGACTAGAAATGGCCAAGTATCATATATATACCCATGAGTTTACGGCCACATGAGTTTATGGCCGTAAACTCATTGCCTTGTGGCCGTGAACTCATTTTGATGAGGTTAAGGTTTGATTTGCTACACTGTGGTTCTAGCAGGTACTTTCTAACACTTATTCCTTAAGTGTATTAAGCTCAAAACTCCTTAGAATGACCTTTTACCGGGCTAGAACTCAGTACTAATGAGTTTGACACTCAGTTGAGTTGATTGACTGGGTCTTAAAACCAAATATTTTCCGGGTTGTCACATCATCCCCATGTTAGATGGAATTTCGTCCCGAAATTAGCTTTCTTAGCATTACTACTGGGGTTGCGCTCCTCTGATTAGCAGAGTACCCACTCGTAGACCTGGCAACTTTGCCCTTCTGTTCATGATAGGATTCGTACTTGGTCCATCTATCATTACCTCGTGTATACAAGTCATATATAATTAGGGTTAGTAAGACGGTCGGATGTGCGACTCTGCCCCAGGTCCACAACCAAACAAGGAACAGGAGATAGGGTGGAAACATACATACTAAATCTGCGTAATCATAATCATATACCACCCTCGCGTATACACTGAATAGTGATAGGTGGGCTGTATTCGTCCATAGCCTCTGTGCTCGAACTTGGTCTGCTGGACGAGTGGTATTTCGTGACGGTCTGCGGACATCTGACTATAAGGCTTCGGAGGACAAAGTACTCTTCGTACGAGTACTTCGGGGGTTTAGAATACGAAAGATAAAACTGAGGTTTAGGTTGGACTTTCGATATGAATGACGAAAGTTTCGAGAGCTTGCCGATCGAGGCGATAGAAACATATGAACTCAATATGGTGAGGACCACGCCAACTTATGACGAAAGATAGTAATAGACTCTTTGTAAATGTTCCCGTGTTTCCTGTTTTCTCTTGAAGTTAACACTCCTACCTATCATATCGCTATGTGCGCATACATACAAACAAAAGTGCTCTAATAACTGGTGGGGATACTTTATATCATGATCCTCCTTGGTACCACTACAATCGTCTGCCATATACAAGTTATGAATATTTAAGATGAACCAGGCATTCGACTGAGTAACTCTGCCTCAAATTCTCAACCAATTAAGGAATGGGGACCTAAGCGGAGTCACTCACTCTAAGTCTACAACATCTTAGTTGTGCACAACCCTGATGTATATGGTAAGCCATAATAGCTTCTCTAAACGGATCTTTTAGTTCTCTTGAATACTCTGACCTATTTCAACATGTGAGTTATTATAATTACTTTTAGGTGTTATCCCCAAATTTTAATCTTTTATGAATATAAATTAATTTTAAAAGTAATTACTATTACGAAAACGTACTGCTACTCGTCGACGGCTCCGGGGTAGATTCTCCTGCGGTGATCATCAGAATGCGTCCATCCGCGCCTGAGTTCTTTACTATCGGGCAGTCCCTCTGAAAATGTCCAGCCTCACCACAGCCATAGCAGGCTTGGTTTTCGTCAGCTCCGGGGACTTGGGAGATCGGTTGAGCCGGTGCCCTGTAGAAACGGACTGTGTGTCCCATTCTGTGGCAGTTCAGACACTGCATTTCCCGGCATACTCCGGTGTGGTGAAAGTTGCACTTTCCACACTTCGGGAGGTTTCCAGCATAGCGACTGGCAGGTACTGAAGCAGTAGGCGTTGTAGTGGCGTACATAGTACTCGCTCGTTGTTCTTGTGGGGTGTCCTGTGTTGTTCGCTTCTTCTTCCTCTTGTTCCCCGACTTCTGATTATAGTCCTCTTCCTTCGGTGGCTCGGGAATAGGGGCTTTTACACCATGGCGGACTCCATGGTCGATGAGTCGCTGAGCCAGGCATTTAGCACTATCGAACGTGGCCGGGTTAGAAGACAACACATTTCCTTGGGTCGGAGCAGTAAGACCCCAAATGTATCTTTATATCTTCTTGCTCTCCGGGGTAACCATCCCGGGGCATAGAGCTGCTAGCTCGCTGAACCGGTCAGTGTAGGTCATTATGTCTGAGCCGACCATAGTGAGATCCCACAGCTCTCGTTCTAGTTTTTGAATTTCGCCTAACGGGCAGTATTCCTCCCGCATTAACTCTTTTAGGTTTTCCCAACCTAATGAGTTAGCCACTGATAGAGTCAGTAACTTAACATGGTTGTTCCACCATGTTAAGGACTTGCCAGAGAAGGTGCAGGCAGCAAACTTCACTTTGCTTCCTTCTGGGCACAAACAGATTTCGAAGACCGACTCTGTTTTCTCGAACCATTGCAAGAGGGCAATGATTCCTTCAGTCCCATTAAAGGACAATGGCTGGCATTTGGTGAAGTCCTTGTAGGAGAACTCTCTCGAGCCATGGGGACCTCACCCTGAGTAGAATCAGTAGGCGTTCCACCTCCGCTGGTATTGATGGAGTGATATTGAGCCATGGCTGTTGCCACAGCCGCAGCCACTGCAGCGTTTATAGCTTCCATATCGATTTGCGTAGGAGGCGGTGTTGGAGTTATCGGAGTAGTGCGTCTGATTGGTCTGCGAGGAGGCATCTTTGCTAAAAGAATACAACGATGAGACGGAATAAGTTTAAAGCAATGGACACAAGCCGAAATCTGAAAAGACCAGGTTATCCTAGTTCTGGATGTATCGGGTCCTGACTTCCACAGGGTTCTAGAAACAATTCATAAAATAGTCTATACCTAATAAACTCTATGAATTTGAAATAACTATCCTCGAATGAATATTTGTTTCTTGAATAACTGTTACCAGCTGCATGTAAGAAAATAATCTTAACATATAATGTGAGCAGTGTTTCCACTCGCTCATTAAACAAGATTATTATTTAATAGTGTGACGTGTAAGACGTTTTGGTTACTTCGGTTGATCCCTCTTTGAAAACTTCTCATGAACTTGTTATTGTTCCTCCTGGACTCTTCTGTTGTCTACTATGAGGAAGTGGTTACATTTACATGGGCTTGTCGTGCGAGAATGAAAGTGACTAAAGAATCTATGAGCTTTAAGGTAACTTTATGGGGTGATCCTTACGGAGTCCTCCTATAATTGTACAATGTATACAAGTTTGTATATAGTTGAAGATTAAATAGACCTTCGAATAAGTGGTCCTACTCCAAAACTACACCCTTAAGAGGAATGGATAGCGAAGCGTAGACCACAGATTCTAAGTCTATAAGATCTTAATTATACATAAAACCTTAGGAATATACATTGCAAGATTATAGACCTATTCGTAAGGTTATTTTAAGTTATCACATAAGTTATTTATATGGACTAAAATACTCATATAGTATTTCAACGTAATGTACTTGGTATGTTCTAAACTCGTTATCACGCTATCGTATCATAGAATACTCCTATAGTATTCTAACTCTAAATATACTTGTTCTGGCATTCTCTTGACTGGTGTTCAGGTAAGTTTTAACACTGTTGCAACACCACATCCTTCCCAAACACATGTCGGTCACATCTCGAATGAATATAGTTGATCATGCTATATTGATCCTAGCTATGATTACATAACTGTTCGGGTTGACGACAGTGCCCAACCTTTAAATACTTTAGTTATGTTCTCCTCGTGACATTAGTTCTATTATGTACATGTATAAGCAAGTAGGTATATTTTTATAACTTGTAGTTATAATCTAAAAATATATCATTATCCAGAGCACTTAAGTCCCATTGTATTTATAGTTGTATATCTTTTATCGGTTGATATACTTAGTTCACTATAAATAATGCTCTGATACCAATCTGTCACACCCCAAAACCGGAAAGGCGGAATCGCTCAGGGGTGGAGGACGTCATGTTTAGTATCACGAGATATGTATATGGTAAGCAAGTAATGAACAACCATTTCATTTCGAGAGAAAGTGTTTACAATGTCTGTGTTCACAAAACATAGAATTCATAAACAAATAACAAAACAAGACTTGAAGCTATAATGCTCCATCTTCTGAATTCCCAGCACGAGCACATGTCTAATAGTCTCCTAAGAATACAAGTTATTTGAAAGAGTTGATCAACAATTAAGCTGGTGAGTTCATAAGAGTTTAGTGACGTGAGTAAGTTGTAAAGTGTTGTTGAAAATGTAGATGTAAAATGGTGTTGAAAGTGTAGTTGAAAAATGTTGTAAGTTGTAAGTTCTAATTTTGAAAAGTTCACCTGTTCCTCTAGAAAATCCTATACTCCTACATTGATGGAAGTTTTAAGTAAAATGTCACTACAACCCTTTCTATGGGTACTAAGTGGGTACAAGTTATATAAAACTCAGAGTAAACAAACAATCTATTGTGCGCATCTTCCCCAAGCTCACAACCAAACGAGGAACATAAATTAAGGCGGATAGCACACATCCCATTGGTTGTTAGATCATCGTCATATATAACCCTGGTGTAGTCACTTGTTACTCATGGAGTTAATTGTAATGGTTCCTTTATATCTAATGAAAAATTCTTTAAGAAAACCTATATTTCTTATAGTAAAATGGTGACCACAGTGACTACTTTTATAATAGCTTAGTTTATACTGCTATATATAATCTAATATCGGAGAGAAAGTTAATTGAGTGAATCTGCCCTAAGCCCACACCCAAACGAGGAACAGGGAGTAAGGCGGAAAGCACACATCCAACTACCTATTGGGTATTAGTTTTATATATAAACATGGTGTATAAACTAAGGAATTATAGAGTTACTCACCTAACGTCCTTTAAATTGTACTGGTTTAATAAAATGGATTAAACCCTTTACTAGGAAGTTTCTAGTTTTATATACCAAAGGTACTGATTTTGGAAAGTATGTTTTGTACTAGAAAAACTGTGCTTTGACTCTGTGTCCTATAAGCTGACCCATACCTGGTACCCTTATGATGACTTAATGTATACTAAGCATACATATATATAGAATCGGATAGAAAATAGATGGGGCGAATTTGTTCCAAGCCCACAACCAAACAAGGAACAGGAAATGAAGCGGAGAGCACACATCCTATTACCTGTCGGACCCTATTGGTATATATATCCTGTGATGTATACATTAAGGAATCATAAGACTATCATTATGGTCCTTTCTTTTAAACGTAGCCTTCTACCAAGTCATCTTCTGTTAAACGTAGCCTTCTACCAAGGCATCTACCAATATGTGCTAGACTCGACTGTTCTGTTTGTCGTTTGTAAAAATGTATGTTTTCCCTAGTTTATAACTATCTTAACTCGAAAATAGTTTGAGTTTGACTTCCAAGTGGTACTGTCACTTTATGAAAGAAATGGGAAATGTAAGTACACAGTTGTCGTTTATAATGACATGCGGATGTACTAATGACCTAAAAACATTTTTGTTTTATTATGGTCATAATGTGAAGGCTAGAACCCCTACTATACGTTCTCCCTGTCTAGAGATTAAGGGAACCAAACGCGACCTCTGCAAATTCTTGCAAGCCGTGTAATTCACATTTGTTATATGATCATGTATACACAATATAACTATCACCTTTTGTTTAAAACAATGAGTTAGTGATCAATTGGTATAATTAGATCCTGTGTGTGTTCTCATGCTATAGCAACCTAACTTGTTTGTTTTGTACTGTATATTGTACGTTCTGCTTGTTTCTCATAATTGTGTGTTCTCTCTGTATGGCATTCTCCTAAACTATACCTATTATAGTTTACTAATGTTCTACTTGGACTGTTATTGAAAAGACTCATTTATCTACTAAGTTATGCTTGTACTTTAAAAACAGAGTTTTGTATAACTATAAAGTAACATAACTTTAAAAGAGTTTTTGAAATATTTTGACAACTTAAAAAGGACATAAGTAACATTTTGAAAGATGTTTATAACAAACATTTACACAATTATCATTGTGTTCAACTTGTATTCCCCCCCTTAAAACATTTAAAACAGTTAAAAGATTCATTACGGGGTATGAACTCACCTGATGTGGGTGATTCAAACGGGTATGCGTGTAAGGATGAGAAGTTCCACGAATGAAGTCCCGAGACACAATAAGTCCTAAATGACATATAAGGACACATATTGACATGAATATAGTGTTTATAAACAACTATATGAAAGGAAACACCTTCCGAGACTAGGAAACACTTTTACCAAGTGTTGGAATCACATGTGATTCAACAAAGGAAAGCGAAATGACACTAACATGAGTTTACTACCATGGGTTTACGGCCCAAAGGAGTTTACGGCCGTAAACTCATGGTCAATCATGGCTAAGTGTTGGTTTGAAAGCTTGGGAAGCTCTAGGGACCTTTGCTCTACACTAGGATTAGAACGACCACCTTCAATGAGGCTTTTGATGAGTTTACGGCCCAAAGGTGTTTACAGCCATAAACTCATAATCTTTTATGTTTATTAGAGTTGTTTAAGGTCCTAATATCATCCGTGAAGGGTCATGGGTCACTAGCTTTGCATCTAGGAGGGTTCATGGCTCAAACATGCCCTAACATTGAGTTTACGGCCAAGGAAGATCTTGGGCGTAAACTCATGATGTTCTTGGGAAAATGTGTGTTTCAAGGGTGTGATTCCAGGCTTCCTAGTAGATATGAAGTGTAGGAGAGGGTACTTACAATCTAGAAGCTTGAAATGGTTGATATTGGCCAAGAACACTAGTGTGTGTTCTTGATGTTCTTGGTGAAACTTGAAGATCTAAGAAAAGAGTGATTTCTATGGATGAAATCATCGAGGGATAGTAGAATAAGAGATGTATCAACAAATCTAGGAAGAATACTTACTTATATGAAGATCTTGGAAGAAAGTCTTGATGATACTTGAGAGGATTTGAAGGAAAATCGGCCAAGGAAGGAAGAAATGACTAGAAATGGCCAAGTATCATATATATACCCATGAGTTTACGGTCACACGAGTTTACGACCGTAAACTCATTGCCTTGTGGCTGTGAACTCATTTTGATGAGGTTAAGGTTTGATTTGCTACACTGTGGTTCTAGCAGGTACTTTCTAACACTTATTCCTTAAGTGTATTAAGCTCAAAACTCCTTAGAATGACCTTTTACCGGGCTAGAACTCAGTACTAATGAGTTTGACACTCAGTTGAGTTGACTGATTGGGTCTTAAAACCAAAAATTTTCCGGGTTGTCACAGCTTGACTCTTGAATTTCTTCAAGGTCAATTTGCCTCCCACTGTTTCCTTGGCTTATGAACTCTCTCTCTCTCTCTCTCTCTCTCTCTCTCGAAAGACACCTCTCCTTGCTACAAAGACCACATTATCACTAGGTCTGTAGAAGAGGTAACCAAAGGATCTCTGTGGGTAGCCGATGAAAATACACCTCTCACTTCGAGGCTCGAGCTTATCGTGAGTCTCGCACCTTACGAAAGCCTCGCAACCCCAAATCTTGATGTGGGCTAGATTAGGAACTTTTCCAGTCCACATCTCGTGAGGTGTTTTGGCAACCTTCTTTGTAAGGACCAGATTAAGGATGTGGGCGGCAGTCTCTAAGGCATACCCCCAGAATGAGATTGGTAGCGAAGCTCGACTCATCATGGAACGAACCATGTCCAACAAGGTTCGATTGCGCCTCTCAGCGACACCATTCAACTGTGGTGTCCTGGGAGGTGTCAATTGTGAGACAACCCCACATTCACTAAGATAGTCGAGGAACTCTGTACTAAGATACTCACCACCACGATCGGATCGAAGCATCTTAATGTTCCTGCCCAATTGATTCTCTACTTCTTTTTTAAACTCATTAAACCTTTCAAAAGTCTCTGACTTATGCTTGATTAAGTAGACATATCCATATCTACTATAATCATCTGTAAAAGTCACATAATAACGATTAGCATCCCTTGTGGCAGTTTTGAAGGGTCCACACACATCTGTGTGTACCAGATCCAACAAACCTTCACCCCTAGCACAAGAACCTGTGAAGGGTGACTTTGTCATTTTTCCAAGTAAGCATGATTCACAACTATCATCTGACTTTAGGTCAAATGACTCCAAGACTCCATCCTTTTGGAGTTAGCCTATGCGTTTCTTGCTTACATGTCCAAGATGACAATGCCATAATGATGCTTTATCCAAGTTATTATCATTAGTAGAATTAATACACAACACATTATTTCCTAAGTTATCTACAACAGACACAGCTTCATACACACCATCACAAGGTAATGCTTTAAAATAAAACATATTATTAAAGAAAGCATTAATTCCACCAACTTCATTATCAAAAGAAAAGGTAAACCCTTGTTTGTACAAAGCATGAAAGGAAATAATATTTCTTGCCATTTCAGGCGAGTAACAACATTTATTCAAATCTAAAGTAAACCCACTACTTAGCAACAAAGTATAAACTCCAATCTTGGTGACAGGTGAAACTTTCCTATTCCCCATGATCAAGTTTATCTTTCCATGCTCCACATTCTCACTTCTTCTTAGTCCCTGCAAATCAGTACAAATATGAATACCACAGCCGGTATCAAGAACCCAAGAGTTAGAATAGGGTGAGTTATTAGATAATATAGTGTAAATACCTGCATGGTTGAGTTTTACTTTCCCATCCTTCAAATCTTGCTGGTACTTTGGGCAGTTCCGCTTCCAGTGTGCTTTTTCATGGCAATAGAAGCATTCAGCCTCTTTTGGGTCAGAAGAAGGAGTGACGAAACCTTTCTTGGTTCCACTCGAAGAGGAGTCATCAATGGTCTTACCCTTGGTACCCTTCGAAGGGTTCTTCCTCTTTTTCCCTCTACCTTTCCCGATTGCCAGGACAGGTGCGGAGTTTGGAGTTGGAGTAGGAGTGGTAACAACCGACTTACCTTTAAGACCTGATTCTGCGGTCTTTAGGAGTCCTTGAAGTTTGCTGAGGGTGACTTCTTCCTTGTTCATGTGGTATGTCATGCGGAATTGATCATAACACGATGGTAAGGAGTGCAAAATGATATCTATTGCTAACTCCTCGGGGAAGTTCACATTCAGCTTCATCAGACGGTCCACATACCTTTGTATTTTTTGCATGTGGCCCGTGATGGGTTCACCATCCGTCATTCGGGTTGTTATCATGGAGGAGATGATTTCATATCGCTCTTGACGAGCACTCTGATGGTAGCGGTCCATCAAATCCTGGTGCATCTCAAAAGGATAGTAGTCCTCAAAGGACTTTTGGAGCTCAGCTGTCATAGTGGCCATCATGATGCATGCCACTTTGATAGCATCTCTTTCATGTGCCTCATATTCAGCAAGCTCCTCAGCAGTAGTAGTCGGCTCGGGTACCTTAAGCTCCTTGTCGAGAACATATTATTTGTTCTCATACCGAGTGACCATCCTGATGTTCCCGATCCAATCTGTAAAGTTGGATCCATCAAAGATGACTCTCCCATAATGGTTCATGAGAGAGAAGGAGCCGGTAGGGTTTGAGCCAGAAGCAGCATTGTTGGAAGACATCTGAAAAAGAAGAAAAGACAAGTTTAGTTTAGATATAAAGATAGTAATTCATAAAACACCCAAATGTAATATTAAAGGCTAGGATCCAATCACAATATATCATAACTTAGAAGAGGGATGCCGTAATCTAAGTTATAACATATTTGAAAGGTAGGTGAATGACGATTCACCAATTTCCACCACGAAAACGAAATATTAAATTATTAGGTTTTTAATCGGTCTTAGAAACTCCTAGATTCTTTTGAGATTCATTGAACATTTTCAATGGCATGTTTCAATCTCGAATGTGCCCTTCATGTTTTGTGACTGGGATACCGAGGATCACAAAACAAGGTGTGAAGTAACCATGCAAATTACTTGGTACCCTTAATGTTTTTCACTTAATCGATGTACCGGTTAACCACACGCGCTCCACCGACCTATGAAAAACCTTAAGTCGCCCTTTGCCTACCATGTTAAGTCCAAGTTAGTGTGCTGGTTAACCACACACGCTCCACCAACGACTTAATCAAAGTGTACAGTGTAATTTCATGGGTTAGCACCTTATTCACATTTTCCTAAAGCAACTAAGATTGGGAATTTATAAAACATTTAGTTACTTTATAATAATCATTATACTTTTAATGAGAATTCTAAGTCATTGTCCTACCCGTTCGGCTAACGACCCTCCACCAGTCAAGGAAGCGGTGCGTGAGAGTGGACACCCATTAAGCTGCCATTTTATAGGCAACAACCTTATACCCCCCTTATTGACCGACTTCGTGAATGAGGCCTACTAACGGTAAAACGACTTGATCTTACATATATATATATATATATATATATATATATATATATATATATATATATATATATATTATTTACTTATAATATTATAAAGTATAAGGGTTGAATTTTAACTTTTTAAAATTCTAGGGGTTGGAACTAAAGTTTATTAAGATGACTTTACGTGTTCCAAAACTTGAGGGCAAGTTTTGTAACTTTACAAAACCTTTCAATTCATAATTTATGAGTTATTAAAATGAAGGCTCTTCATTTTTTTTGTAACTTATGTGTTCTTTTAATGGTTTTAATACAAAGTGACTTTTGGTTATCCATAACTTGAGGACAAGTTATGGACTCCATTAAAACACATAAAGACCATGAATTAGGCATTAAACAAGTAATTCCTATGATCTATCAAGAACTCATAAGAACATGAATAGTCATATCAAAATTTCAAGAACATATGAACACATATAATCATGTAATTTTGATATTAGTCATTGTAAATGGATTAGAACAACCATTACACCATCTAAAATAAGTTTTAAAACACGAAAACAGTTTAGGGTAATGTTTCTAGTCCATTTCCAGCAGCAAAACTAAAAAATCTACATTCTGAGGCTCCTACTCATCGAGTGCACGAACCTACTCGACGAGTAGGATGAGTTTAGTCATGGACTCGTCGAGTCCCCCCATGGACTCGGATAGTTCATCATGCAGAGTGAAGAAAAACTGAGTTTTTTCACAAATTTGCATCAAGTATCAAACAAACAAGCCTAGGCTCTGATACCACTGATGGGTTTTGAGCATTCTAAGACTCCTAAGGTGTACATGCATGTGACATCCCCATTTTTCACGGCCAGAAAAGACCGATTTTGTTTATGCTTTATAAAAATCAGAGTACCTCTTTTAATAAAAATGTTGCGGAATTTGTTCCCAGAAAAACATGATAAATACGTTATCAAAGCATTTCCGAAGAAATGTATTTTTATCCATTTTAAAACATTTGGGATGTCATCGTCAATACAGAAACATAAGCATAAACAGAACTTACATTCATTTACACTAGTGATCTACATCTCTTTTAAATCCCTCAGTGTAAAGTAGCTTCGTATCGACACCTGTGATACAAATAAGCTTGAGTGGGTCAGGTTGGGAAACCTGGTGAGTACATAGGGTTTTCAACCCACAATAATTTAATTATTATATTTAACCTTCAAACAATCAACCCAATTACCCATCCCCATTATCTTCCTTACTCTTAAGGATCTACCCTAAGAATCATCTATCCTGCATGCGTTCATCTCGAAGCCCATTGCTTCCAAGGTTTATATGATAGGCACTAAGTCCATAGCTGCCAATGCTTGTTCGTAAAGCACTAATTCCATAGCTGCTAAAGTTCATTCATCGGGTACTAAATGCATAGCTACCGGTGTTCAGCTAATAGGAACTAAATCCATAGCTACCAACGTTTATTTAACTGGTACTAAGTCCATAGCTACCAATGTTTATTCTATAGGCACTAAGTCCATAGCTGCAGATGTTATTTGTTAGGCACTAAGTCTATAGCTGCCAATGTTCACTCATATCATCTTTCATCTCTCATCATTCATCTACCCATGTTTTACCCAACATATTCGTAGATATAAAATACATATACATTTTAAATTATTTAAAACATGTATAAAATCGTTCATCTAGCATAGAAAGCAAGTATTCAAATAATATGCACACATACCATGTAATTTATATAAAATACTTCATATCTATGTGTAAGATGAAAGTAACTATGCACTCACTTGAAAAGGTGGTGAATCCGAACTCAGACAGCGCTTCGCTTCTTAAAAATAATTTCATTCGACGAAACCTAGTATTATTACCACTAGAGTTTAGTCTATTATTCGCCGAGACTAATTACTAGTCTAACTGTTATTACTATTATATAAGTGTTAAACAATACTTATATAATCCATAATAATAGCCCAAGTACTTATTATAAGTTCCTAATAACGCTACTATAATTAAATAAACGATATATTAAAAATAGCGTAGGCGTAGCTCACTTACAGCGGGTTTTATAGAAAACCGGGCTTTGCTTGGAGCAGCGTTCCCGAGCCGAAAAGCTCTTCTTCTCGGAGCCGTCGAGCACTCCGGGGCTTCCGCCTCGTGCTAGGGAGGTTCCCTAGGCTTTTCGGGGGGTTTCGGGGCTAGAGAGAGGTTCTAGAGAGAGAGAGAGAGAGAGAGAGAGAGTAAAGAGAAGAAAGAATGAGAAAGGTGTGAAGAAAATGAGGGTGGGAGAGGTTCTATTTATAGGGTGAAAAATGGCTGAACTTGGTGCCACATGTCACCATCTAGTGGCAAGACTTGGGGAGAAAGCAATGGCCAAGATTGTGCTACATCACCCATTTTCGCACAGCACACT
The DNA here is from genome assembly GCF_052849685.1 of Lactuca virosa. Lineage (NCBI taxonomy): Eukaryota > Viridiplantae > Streptophyta > Magnoliopsida > Asterales > Asteraceae > Lactuca > Lactuca virosa. The sequence continues at coordinate 252,017,861 of NC_136430.1, forward strand.
TCCGACTTCTAAAATCCGTAACTTTCACATACGACCTTCGTTTTTGATGTTCTTTATATCCACGCGTAGGTAAAAATAAGATCTACAACTTTAATTTTGACTCCGTCGGCTAGTTCTCGACCAATATTAAATTTAACAGTACGAGGAGATTATACTGTTAAATGTCCGCGTAAAATTCATAACTTCTACATACGGACTCTGTTTTCGTCTGTCTTTTTACCGTTGAGTTCATATTAATGAGATCTTCAATTCTCATTTAGGTCGTGTAGGCCAGAAACCGCTCGATCTAAAATTCGAGTTTCGGGTCGTGCACTGCCATGCCAAATCTTAGAAAATTCAAAACTTCCTCATACGAAGTCAGATTTGGAAGTTCTTTTTATGCACGCTCTCGGTTTAAAGTATACTACAACTTTTGTTTAGATTACTAAGGCCAAAAAGTACTCTATCGTAAATTCACTATTTATGTCTCCCGGTGCCGTGCCGGTTTTGCCGTAAAACTTCGACGGGCCATAACTTCTTCGTTGTAACTCGGATTTCGGCATTCTTTATATGTACGGAACCCTTGTAACATATAATATGACTTGGTTAAGATTATTCATTCTAAATAATCTTCTATTAAAAAGTCATTTTTGACGCTTATCGTCTCTAAATTGACTAGCCCGAATCTGCGGGCGTTACAATTATCTCCCCTTTAGGATGATTACGTCCCGGAATCATCAACGAAACAGGGATGTAAAATGACTCCATACATTATCTCTTCATCCTAGGTAATAGTCGTAACTTCTATGTCTCTTCGAATGCGTATCTAACTCCTGGTCTTCTTGACTGCAAGCAGTGCTTGATATTGCACCCGTTCTCTATGTCTTGTTACACTTTCAATCATGACCTTCATGTCACAAACTCGCTCTTTATCAGAGACTCCTTATTCTTATTAACAAACATAAGACAACTTTATTTGATTTCCACGATAGACCGATGGGTCACGTTCTAATGAACTTTCATCCTATGTTGCAACGCTCAGACTCAGGTCTTTTAGAGTCAAATTCCGGAATTGGATATACTTGCCTTCATGTTCTAATGTGATATAATCACATTTTAACATGTAGCATTTCTAGCTACCAAATTCTTTAACAACGAGCACGATACTTCTATTGATCGCTTCGATTTCAATCTTCTAGTTTAAGTCGGACGCTATATCAAACATAGTTCTCTGAACCACGTAACATATTTGTCTTAGTCGGACTCGATTTGATATGTCGGAATAACAACAATCTTCTTAGTTATTACCGAAACGATGGTAATGACATACTTTGAACAAAACGGAATCAATTACTAGCTTCTTGGTAACCTTGTGACTTTCCCTGGTCCAAGTGTGAGTCATGTGCTTCCGGTAGTATAGGCCTCTACTGTTGGGTTTTGAGCATTCTAACACTCCTATGGTGTACATGCAACCCTATAAACCTTGGATCTATGTTTTCTCTATTATACATGCAAATATTAACTATTCCAAGGTTTCATCCTAACTAGCATATTATGAAGCACCTATACTACAAAGTTTTAGTTAGATGACATACCTTTTGATGTAGCTTGATGTCTTCAAGCTTTAAGAGCTTAGCTCCAATAGTGTGGAAGCGTCAAATGGAATCACAAATCACCAAAACACCTTGGAAGAACTTGAGAGAATATGTATGCACACTAAAATCGGCCCACTCTTATTTTCACACACTTGTGCCAATTTTGTGAGCCAAGGACCCCTTTATATATTATGGAGGATTAGGGTTACATCCATGTAAACCCTAATACCCATGACCTTTCATTTACATAGGATCCATGGGTTAAAAGCTCCATGGACCATCCATGAAAGCTTAGCCCAACCTAAATGAACTTGGCCCATTCCATATATATAAGAGTCCATATTTAATTAGTTCTTTTTGATCACTTAATTAATTCTAAATTAATTCTTGATCAATACTAATTAAATAATATGATTCCATATTAATATATCAGAACTTATAATATATTAATATAAATGATAAATATATTATTCTCAAAAGACTATCCATATAAATTGTGTCGGTGAAGTGCAACCCAAATGGACCATGCCAGGTCGGGTCAAGTACATACCAAATATAGTTATGGACTTAGACATTAATCCAACATCTACTACCATTCGCACATACTCATACTCGTCCCAAGTATTGTGTCGCAGTTTTCCAAGTCATTATCACAAAAAAAAAAAAAAAAACCAATTTTAGCACATATAAATGTGTCCAAACAATCATAAAATTTTCCCTACACTCTACTAGGACTTCTTCCATGCATATCTTCAATCATCAATTCTACTTCAACTCAGTTGGTGGTGGAAACTCCATACGATGGGACAACTTCAGGAATTACACCAATCGTTCCATCATCCTGCCGATCGAAGGTGTACTTCGGACGTACCGTACTCCTCTAAACGTACCGCTTGACATATTCTAAAGCCAAGATACCACTCTTACGATATCTTCCGATAGGTTTCATTCACTATCATAATCCTTTTCATTTCCTCTATTTACTCAATTCTCTATGAGTCTTTCACCATGACGTTATTTTCACGGAAGCATGCATTCATTGCATCGAGACGAGAATATAGATAGAGAAGATTTAGACGCGTAATCCTTCTTATTACTCTGAAAAGTTACATGCCAGTTCTAATACCGTATTTAAACGTTTAGAAATCTGAACACATAAAGTTTCTAGATCCGGTCGGCAATAGACCATATATCCGATCAAAAAATAACATCATAAAGCATCATAAATCAGTTAGCACATAAAAGCGTTTTAGGCATTTTCCCTAAATTAGCTAGTGCTTGTGTCTATTCAGGTGTATTACCTAAATTTTATTAGACACACTCCTCACGATCATCACTTAGCATTCTAAGTTTAAGTCTAGAAATAAATCCATATTCCTAGTTAGCTTAAACTAATGCTCTGATACCAACTGTGACATCCCCATTTTTCACGGCCAGAAAAGACCGATTTTGTTTATGCTTTATAAAAATCAGAGTACCTCTTTTAATAAAAATGTTGCGGAATTTGTTCGCAGAAAAACATAATAAATACGTTATCAAAGCATTTCCGAAGAAATGTATTTTTATCCATTTTAAAACATTTGGGATGTCATCGTCAATACAGAAACATAAGCATAAACAGAACTTACATTCATTTACACTAGTGATCTACATCTCTTTTAAATCCCTCAGTGTAAAGTAGCTTCATATCGACACCTGTGATACAAATAAGCTTGAGTGGGTCAGGTTGGGAAACCTGGTGAGTACATAGGGTTTTCAACCCACAATAATTTAATTATTATGTTTAAACATCAAATAATCAACCCAATTACCCATCCCCATTATCTTCCTTACTCTTAAGGATCTACCCTAAGAATCATCTATCCTGCATTCGTTCATTTCGAAGCCCATTGCTTCCAGGGTTTATATGATAGGCACTAAGTCCATTGCTGCCAATGCTTGTTCGTAAAGCACTAATTCCATAGCTGCTAAAGTTCATTCATCGGGTACTAAATGCATAGCTACCGGTGTTCAGCTAATAGGAACTAAATCCATAGCTACCAACGTTTATTTAACAGGTACTAAGTCCATAGCTACCAATGTTTATTCTATAGGCACTAAGTCCATAGCTGCCGATGTTATTTGTTAGGCACTAAGTCTATAGCTGCCAATGTTCACTCATATCATCTTTCATCTCTCATCATTCATCTACCCATGTTTTACCCAACATATTCGTAGATATAAAATACATATACATTTTAAATTATTTAAAACATGTATAAAATCGTTCATCTAGCATAGAAAGCAAGTATTCAAATAATATGCACACATACCACGTAATTTATATAAAATACTTCATATCTATGTGTAAGATGAAAGTAACTATGCACTCACTTCAAAAGGTGGTGAATCCAAACTCAGACAGCGCTTCGCTTCTTAAAAATAATTTCATTCGACGAAACCTAGTATTATTACCACTAGACTTTAGTCTATTATTCGCCGAGACTAATTAATAGTCTAGCTATTATTACTATTATATAAGCGTTAAACAATACTTATATAACCCATAATAATAGCCCAAGTACTTATTATAAGTTCCTAATAACGCTACTATAACTAAATAAACGATATATTAAAAATAGTGTAGGCGTAGCTCACTTACAGCGGGTTTTATAGAAAACCGGGCTTTGCTTGGAGCAGCGTTCCCGAGCCGAAAATCCCTTCTTCTCGGAGCCGTCGAGCACTCCAGGGCTTCCGCCTCGTGCTAGGGAGGTTCCCTAGGCTTTTCGGGAGGTTTCGGGGCTAGAGAGAGTTTCTAGAGAGAGAGAGTAAAGAGAAGAAAGAATGGGAAAGGTGTGAAGAAAATGAGGGTGGGAGAGGTTCTATTTATAGGGTGAAAAATGGCTGAACTTGGTGCCACATGTCACCATCTAGTGGCAAGACTTGGGGAGAAAGCAATGGCCAAGATTGTGCGACATCACCCATTTTCGCACAGCACACTTCCGACTTCTAAAATCCGTAACTTTCACATACGACCTCTGTTTTTGACGTTCTTTATATCCACGCATCGGTAAAAATAAGATCTACAACTTTCATTTTGACTCCGTCGGCTAATTCTCGACCCATCTTAAATTTAACAGTACGAGGAGATTATACTGTTAAATGTCCGCGTAAAATTCATAACTTCTACATACGGACTCGGTTTTTGTTTGTCTTTTTACCGTTGAGTTCATATTAATGAGATCTTCAATTCTCATTTAGGTCGTGTAGGCCAAAAACCGCTCGATCTAAAATTCAAGTTTCGGGCCATGCACTGTCATGCCAAATCTTAGAAAATTCATAACTTACTCATACGAAGTTAGATTTGGGCGTTCTTTTTATGCACGCTCTCGGTTTAACGTATACTACAACTTTTGTTTAGATTACTAAGGCCAAAAAGTCCTCTGTCGTAAATTCACTATTTACGTCTCCTGGTGCCGTGTCGGTGTTGCCGTAAAACTTCGACGGGCCATAACTTCTTCGTTATAACTCGGATTTCGGCATTCTTTATATGTACGGAACCCTTGTAACATATACTATGACTTGGTTAAGACTATTCATTCTAAATAATCTTCTATTAAAAAGTCATTTTTGACGCTTATCGTCTCTAAATTGACTAGCCCGAATCTGCGGGCGTTACAATGCAACCCTAGAAACCTTGGATCTATGTTTGTCTAAAATACATACAAAATACTTTTTCCAAGGTTCATAATCCTATCTAGCATACATGGGGAACTTTAACCATAAAAGTTAGCTAGAGTTACATACCTGGTACTTGATTTGATTCCTTGAAAACCTTGAGAGCCTAGCACCCCAAGTGTGATGCCTCAAATGTTTCACACAACACCAAGTGATTTGGAATGACTTTGAGAGAATGTAGAACACTTCTAAATTCGGCTTGCCCTCTCTTCTTTCTGTGTAACCGATTTTGGTAGATATCATGTTCTTTATATAGTGTGGTACACTTAGGGTTACACCATGTAAACCCTAATGTAACATGGCTCTTCATTTCCATGACCCATGGGTTTGTAACTCCCATGGAGCATCCATGGAGCATCCTATGGACCTTAGCCCAACTTGATAACCCATGGAGCCTTTAGCCCACTATACAAGTTATCGATGATTTACATGATCAACCCATATAGTTAATTATTCTTCTTTTGATCACTTAATTAATTCCAAATCTTTGATCAATACTAATTAAATGATACTATTAATATATTAGAACTTATAATATATTAATAAACCACAAGTGTTATTTCTCTCATTTAATCTAACCAAATGCATGATGTCATGCAACCCAAATGGACCATGCCGGGTCGGGTCAAGTACATACCGGAAATAGTTATAGACTTAGACACCTTATCCAACACGTCCTTCACGTCAAGAAGTAGCTGGTTGTATTCTCTCTGGGTTTTGATGGTTCTTTTGTTCGCTGTGTGAACAAACAGACCAAGAGTAATTGCTTCCCAGATCAGATACCCATTGTCTTCTGAACCCAAGACATATTCTTCAAAGTGCATCGCCCAAACTTCATATTCTTGAGGAAAGAGAATTGGAATCCTTGTGGTTGATCCGATGTTGCTTGAGATATTCAAGAAGTTAATATTTGAGTCTTCGTTCTGCATGATGAATGATCTTTTAATATCTGCAACTAATCAGACTGTAAACTCTTATTAGGTTAATATTGAGATCATAGAGTAACGTCAATAAATCAGTGACGACTCTAAACAGATCCAATATTTGCGGAAACCCTAATAATTTCTTCAAACAGAAGAGATGTGTATTAAGAACACAGTCTCCTGCTCTGATACCAATTGATAGGAAATTATCCTTGACGATCGAATAGATTAAAACAGGTAAAGAACACGATATGATCAAACTGGTGCTGAATGATTAACTCTCACACCTCAGAAGAACTCGATGAAGAATTACTTATGTAGAGGCGTTAATTAGGGTTACAAATATAATTATGAGACTTTTCTTTTAAATACGTAGCATGCATGCACCTTATATACTATAACCCTAGCATTCAATATGAGTAGACAGGCCCAACTCGTTTATACAAAATGGACTAGTCAAAACAGGCCCAATGACGCAACACAATATCTTCAACAGGCATGGAAAAGGGAAAAAGAGGAAGACCCCTTCGAAGGGTACCAAGGGAAAGTCTCTTGAAGGATCCTCTTCAAGTGGAACCAAAGGTGGTTCTGCTACTCCCACTTCCAACCCAAAAGAAGCACAATGCTTCTATTGTTAGGAAAAGGGGCACTGGAAGCGAAGCTGCCCCAAGTACTTGCAGGATATAAAGGATGGGAAGATCAAGCCCTCCTTTGCGGGTATTTACACTATATTGTCTAATAACTCACCACATACTAATTCTTGGGTACTTGATACAGGGTGTGGAATTCACATTTGTTCTGATTTGCAGGGACTAAGAAGAAGTGAGGAAGTGGAGCACGGGAAGATAAACTTAATCATGGGGAATAGGAAAGCATCACCTGTCACCAAGATTGGAGTTTACTCTTTCTTTCTAAGTAGTGGGTTAACATTAGATTTGAATAAATGTTGTTACTCGTCTGAAATGGCGAGAAATATTATTTCTTTTCATGGCTTGCACAAACAAGGTTATAGTTTTTCATTTGATAATGAATGTGGTGCTATTAATGTTTTTTATAATGATGTGTTTTATTTAAGGCATTACCTTGAAATGGTGTATATGAAGCTGTGAATGTTGTAGATAACTTAGGAAATAATGTATTGCATATAGATTCCTCCACTAATTTGGATAAGGCATCCTTGTGGCATTGTCGTATTGGACATGTCAACAAGAAGCGCATAGGCCAACTCTAGAAGGCTGGAATCTTGGAGTCATTTGACTTAAAGTCAGATGATAGTTGCGAGTCTTTTTTACTTGGTAAAATGACAAAGTCACCCTTCACTGGTACTTATGCCAGGGGTGAAGGTTTGTTGGATCTCATACACACAGATGTGTGTGGACCCTTCAAAACCGCCACAAGGGATGTTAACCGCTTCTATGTGACTTTTATTGATGACTATAGTAGACATGGCTATGTATACTTAATCAAGCATAACTCAGAAACCTTTGAGAAATTCAAAGAGTTTAAACAAGAAGTGGAGAATCAGTTGGTAGGAAGATAAAGATGCTCCGATCCGATCGAGGTGGTGAGTATCTTAATATCGAGTTCCTGGACTATCTTAAGGAATGTGGAATTGTTTCACAATTGATACCTCCCAGGACACCACAGCTGAATGGTGTGGCTGAGAGGCGCAATCAAACCTTGTTGGACATGGTTCCTTCCATGATGAGTCGAGCTTCGTTACCAATCTCATTTTGGGGGTATGCCTTAGAGACTGCCGCCCATATCCTTAATCTAGTCCCTACCAAGAAGGTTTCCAAAACACCTTACGAAATGTGAACTGGGAAAGTTCCCACTTTAGACCACATCAATATTTGGGGTTGCGAGGCTTTCGTGAGGTGCGCGACTCATGACAAGCTCTAACCTTGAAATGAGCGATGTATTTTCATCGGCTACCCATAGAAATCCTTTGGTTACCTCTTCTACAGACCCAGTGAAAATGTGGTTTTTATGGCAAGGAGAGGAGTCTTTCGTGAGAGAGAATTCATAAGCCAAGGAAACAGTGGGAGGCAAATTGACCTTGAAGAGCTTCAAGAGTCAAGCGGTGAAGGAACCTCAAACCCTAACAATCAACCTGAGGAGGAAACTCCTGTTGAATCAACTGACGAACCCATACCTCGGAGACATTCCACTAGAGTTAGGAATCCACCTGAGCATTATTATGGTTTCCATATTACTGCAGAAGGTGATACATTTATCAGTGATAGTACACTGGTAAATCTGGATGAACCTAACAACTATAGGGAAGCCATGGCAGGCCCCGAGTCTGCTAAATAAAAAGAGGCTATCAATAGCGAGATCCAATCCATGTATGACAATCAAGTTTGGAACTTGGTTGACAATGTACCGCGCCGTAAGACAGACTCCGGGAGTTACATGGATGGGAAGGTACACACTTACAAGGCGCTACTGGTCGCGAAGGGCTTCACTCAAACTCCGGGAGTTGACTATGACGAAACCTTCTCGCCAGTAGCGAAGATTAAGTCTATTAGAGTTATGCTAGCCATTGTTGCATTTCATGATTATGAAATATGGAAAATGGATGTCAAAACCGCTTTCCTTAATGAAAAGTTGGCTGAAGATGTTTACATGAGTCAGCCAGAGGGTTTTGTCAGTGCAAAGTATCCTGATAGAGTGTGTAAGGTTGAGAAATCCATTTATGATTTTGAAACAAGCATCTCGCAGCTGGAATCTTTGTTTTGACGAGAAAGTCAAAGAGTTTGGTTTTTCGAGAAGTGAGGATGAGTCCTGTGTATATGTCAGAGCTAATGGGAATATAGTTAGCTTTTTGGTACTGTATGTGGATGACATACTACTCATAGGAAATGACATCCCAACTTTGCAGGAGGTTAAGTCCTGGCTTGGGAAGTGTTTCGCTATGAAGGACCTTGGAGAAGTTGCCTATATCTAGGGATAAGGATATTGAGAGACAGGAGTAAAAGACTAAATGGACTTAGTCAGAACACTTACTTAGACAAGGTGTTGAAGAGGTTCAACATGCAGAATTCCAAGAAAGGTTACTTACCGATCCAGCACAATGCCAGACTGAGTAAGACTCAGAGTTCGAGTACAGAGGCTGAGATAGCTGAGATGAGTCGATTACCATATGCTTCCGTTGTTGGCTCGATCATGTATGCTATGACCTGTACTCGCCCTGATGTGGCCTTTCCTTTGAGCATGGTCAGCAGATATCAGGGGAACCCTGGCAAAGCCCACTGGACCGCGGTACAGAGACACCAGTTTTCCAGATTGATATGGATAATTTTCGCTCTCAGTCGGGGTGGGTCTTTACCCTAAATGGAGGAGCAATTACTTGGAAAAGTTCCAAGCAGGAGACAGTAGCTGATTTGACATGTGAATCAGAGTACATAGCAGCAAGTGAAGCGGCGAAGGAGGCGATATGGCTGAAGAACTTCATTGGAGGCCTTGGAGTTGTACCAGCTATAAAGGAGCCTATGGAGATTTTCTGTGACATCAATAGTGCGGTTGCCTTAGCCAAGGAACCAAGAGATCATGGCAGATCCACACACATTAACATAAAATATCACTTCATAAGACACAAGATAGAAGAAGGACTCCTCGTGGCAAAGAGGGTATCGTCAGAAGATAACCCAACAGATCCCCTCACGAAGGGCTGACTAGGGTTAAGCATTTGCAGCATGCAAGGAGCATCGGGCTGAAGGACGATATTAGTTTTAATAATTAGATAGCTATTTCTAAAACTTGTAAAATGTAATTAACATTTGGTGATTAAATAAAAGTTGTTATTTTTTTATAAGTAAAGTGTTACTATCTTGTGTCAATCGTTTACTATTGTTTCAATTTTGCATGTTTTGACTTCCAGAATAATTACTTTATTCAAACTCTCCACAATCAATCATACTTTGGAAGTAGGTATGAATCAAGACTGTCATGAATTGGGCTTGTAGATGTCTAAGGTGTTTAGACATAGCAAAAGTTACTACAACATTCATGAGTTCTCATAAGTTCTGAGTATTGATTAAACCCACACTCACTTGTATCACTTCATGGAATTTATCTCGAATGATCGTGAGATGGTAATATCATATAAATCTTCAAACCTAGAGATATGAGTCGTTGACTATGAGTTGGTTGTACATTGATTGTACGAAAACGCATCAGTAACTCGATGTTATAAAACGTGCTCTTGTGTATGATTCAACAAGTAGTTAGTACGAGCATATGAGTCGAATTTTATCTGTTCCTTTTAGTCCTTGGAGGATTAAAAGGGATGTCTTGGGCCCCTCGATGATTTTGTTTTGACCTATGAGTCGGGCCCGATCAGAACTGAATTGATGTGTTCAATTGAGTTCGATGTCAAACAAATCGGAAATCGGGAAACAAACTGCTGGACAATAAGTACAACGTTGTTCCATGTATTTGTCTGGTTTATATCTTGAACAGATGATTATGTGATCACTTATCTAAAATGGCACTTTATAGTTCAACAACGTTTTAAGAGCTATGATTACTGGTCGATTCTTGAAGTCATACTTGCAACTATAGTTATCAGACTTATCCAAGTGGCAGACTGTTGGATAAGGTGTCTAAGTCCATAACTATATTTGGTGTGTACTTGACCCGACCCGACATGGTCCATTTGGGTTGCACTTCACCGGAACAATTTGTATGGATAGTCTTTTGAGAATAGTATATTTGTGATTTATTAATATATTATATGTTATAATATATTAATATGAAATGGCATTATTTAATTAGTATTGATCAAGAATTAATTTAGAATTAATTTATTGATCAAAAGAGGCTAGTTAAATATGGATTCTAATAATATGGGCCAATGGATTATTTAGGATGGACTAAGCTTGCACGGAAGTCCATGGATAGTCCATGGAGCTTTTAACCCATGGATCCTATGGAAATGAAAGGTCATGGGTATTAGGGTTTACATGGATGTAACCCTAATCCTCCATACTATATAAAGAAGTCCAAGGCTCTAGATGTAACGACCCGAAAATTCTTCCGTTAATGTTTAGTGAGTATATATATATATATATATATATATATATATATATATATATATATATATATATATATATAAAATAAAAATTTAGGGTGAAATAAATTAATTATGTGGTTATAATTCATGGAAGGATGTAAATCAAGTTGAGGGGTTTAAGTGTCATAAAAAGAAACTTGTATTGTCAACTTTCCTGGGGTTAGGGTTGAAAGGTGCTAAAAATCGAAAATTTAAAGGTTGGGAAGTGAAAATCGGATATAACCCCCCCATGGGATTGAATCGATTTTGTTCCCGTATCTGTTTGCTTGTATCGTGCGAATTAAGAAGCGAAATCAAGCCCGTCCCTCTGCCTCGTTAACTGCTGGACGTCGACAGAAAAAAAGAAGGAATCGGTTCTTGGTGAGTTATTCTGATCGTCGAGCAAGGGGCAGAAAAAAAAATCGATCGACCCCTTCTAGCTGGGGGGTGCGTCGACTGGAAGAAAGAAAGAAGAAGACGAGGGCAGGGGCAGGTTGCGAACATCAGCAAGCAAGCCCCAATCGGCCTTGTTGTGGGGTATCGATCACACTAGTAAGGGTTGTGGCTCCGATTTCTTGTTCCAAACTTGTTGAATCGGCCATTCATCTTGGTACATTGTTTACATTACATAATTCCTACGCAAATTGCCCGAGGGCTCGTGTGACTTAAATTGAAATATCATCACAATGCATATACATGAAATATAACACAATCATCACCAACATTACATAGTACAACCATCATTGTTTACATCAAGTACATTGTTTACATTACATAATTCCTACGCAAATTGTTCGATGATTGCCATTTCAAAAGAAATTTCGGAAACACACTTGATGATTCTTCATTCTAACGGTTACCTGAGAATACAAGTTATTTTGAAAACGGTGAAAATATATAATGTTGGTGAGTTCATAAGCATGCTTGGTATAAAAATAGTTTGTATTGTTTGTAAAACCCAGAAAATCCGATATTTTCTGTAACAAAAACTGTTTACGAAAAAGATGTGATGATCCTATAAGTGTATATGTATGTGATTTCAAAACATGTAAAAGTGAATCTTCATCGTAATTGTTCTTTGTATTGTAGTTGTTGTATGTAAAAGTGAATAATGTCGTTCCCCGGAAAACCCGATGTTTTCCAATTTAAATAGTATGATAGTTTTGTATTATTGTATAATTCACTTTGCATCGTCCCAGTGTATGAATATGATTTCTCTTGAATGATGATATGGTAATGGATCTCTATGTGAGTCGTTATAACCATGCATAATAGTGACTATTTCGCCTGTCTTGGCATTTTTCCAAACGCCGGTTTTGATCAAGATTTTGTCACCCTAGACTGGCCGAGTCTAACTGTAGTGAACAGCTCAGGTGTGGGGGAGTCACCCCCGTATAGATCTATACACAAACTCTCTCCCTCCCTCCAGAAGACTCTGGTTATAACTACAGGCTACGACCGACACTTATTGGTGCCAACCGATAATTCTCACTAAATCCCTATTATTACCCCATGAATTTGAATAACATTGATTACAACCCGTTTGATGTTTACATGAATATGAATAAAGCCTAACAAACACGAAAAAGAACAACTGTGACCCACTAATCACGTATGTTATTACAGACTGTCGAGTATGCGACGGACACGTTAGCCCATCAAGCATATGATAATTGATTTGGACCATATTACCAATGCAAATGGGCCACAAAGGCCCAATAGCATGTAAAAGCTAATGAGGGTCCATTAGGCATGTAATTGGGTCACCGGAAGCCCAATAAACGTGTGTTGATTATATTGGGCCCAATAATCGTGTAACTGGGTCACCAATAGCCCAATAAGCACGAATAGGAAGCATTGGGCCCAACCGTCGTATCATTTATAGGTTTATCGATATAAGTCGTAGTATGGGATTAGGTTTACACTTAGTGTTTACTTACGATGTTAAAATACTCAATGTTGGTTTATAACGATATTCTTAGTTTTTATAAAAATACCATTTTTAAACCTTCGTGTTGTAAAAATTTATATCTTTGGTCAAATTGTTTAGAAATCTACATGTTTGGACCAAAATGTTTATTTGACCATTTCAGTCCCTTTTTCATACAAAATTTACATTTTCAGCCCTTAATGGTGCAAAATGACACTTTTAGTCCTTTTTGATGAAAAATGACATTTTAGTCCATTAGATTATTTAACTTGGCATTTTTCGGCCCAAATAAAATCTAAAATTATAATTTCATCCCAAAATACAACTTTTGACATTTTCAGCCCCTATTTGTTAAAAATTTACATTTTTGGCCCATTTGCCGTAAGTTTTACATTTTGGCCCAAATCCCAAAAACTTTGCATTTTAGCCCAAATTTAGAACAAAAGTCATTTTCAGCCCCTAAATTTGTTTATTTATGTTTTTGGCTTAAGATTTGATAAAATTGCATTTTAACCCCCAAAACTCCCCATTTTCGCAAATATGGGACCAAACCCGTGAGGCCCACAACTTAAGCCCATTAGGCTAAAATTTTGTATTTTGGTCCTTTGAAAAGCATGTTTATCATAAAGATTCAATTTTTATGTAATGAAACCATTTTGATACTTATAAAAACCGAGATTGTCACTTTTGACCCCAAACTTTACTTTATTTGTTAAAATCATACTTATACAAACTTTTTGTTTTGATTTTTACTTCGTAAACATATAATCACATGTATCTTTGTAGTATGTTGTCTAATATGTTTTAGTTCATGAATCTCACACATTTATGATATAGATCTCGAAATATAACAAGTATTATCGCATATTTCACAACAAGAACCAAAGAAATAACACATAACATGTATACACACATAGATCAACACATAACACTTGTATTCTCCCCCCAAAAACAAGTAAAAACCGAAAACAAGGGGGTATGAACTCACCTTGGGTTTGTTATTTCGGTTTTGAAGAAAAGATGAAGAAGTTTTCGGCCTTGAACAAACTTCCCTTGAGTGGTTTTCGAAATCTATGAAGCAAAGAGGTATAATCCATGGAATGTTATGGTTTAAGGAGAGATCTTTGAGGAAATCAAGAAGTTAAAACATGAATCCAAATGAAAACTTACAAAGATGATAATCTAAATGAAAAACTCCTTGAAGATCCAAACAAAGCTTCGAAAATTTAGAGGAAGTGTAAAAGTTCTTGGAGAGTGTTTGAAGTAAATTGAAATGGTGGTGTGTGGGGGGGGGGGTAGTCTCGGCCGTGAGTAGAAGAAGAAGATAGGGGTGAGAAGAGTGGATGGAAACATGAGATTTGTCTACTTGTATGTGCTTCATTTAGCTTGGTTATCCTCCAAACAATAATGAAGTGTCATGTTTTGATTAGTTTACTCTTAATTATAAATCTATTTATTTTTCTCTTTTTTTACACACTTGGGCCGAATTGGGGAAATTATGGAGGAGATTGGGCCTTACTCGAAATTATGAAGCCCATAGAGAAGGTTTCTCTGCCCATTAGGCCTTTAGGATAGTTCACGGCCCAATTTGCATAAAAGAATGGGTTTCATGGTCCATTATGGTTAATTTGTTTTGTTATGGCCCAACAAGGCCCATTAAGGATAATTCAATTCATTTTAGGCCCATTATGGCCCACAATGTAAAAATTTTTTGAAAGTGGGTCCAATTAGAGCCCATTTAAGGGTCCTAAGCCCAAAATAGTCAAATTGGAAGCTTATTGGTCTTTATAATTGGATTTTTGATGAAAGTTTGCTGTTATTGAATAACATCATATACATATCAAGTTATGATTAAAATTTGTTGTCATTGATATTGTTTACAAAAGTATAGAATTTCCTAGCAAATTTGCTAGTTGTGACATCATCCCCCCGTTAGAGGGAATTTCATCCTGAAATTCTTTTTAGGATTAGATTTGAGAATGCGAGAATAAGTGAGGGTACTTCAGCTTCATTTGGTCTTCGCGTTCCCATGTGAATTCCGGTCCAGGCTTTGGGCTCCATCGAACCTTCATAATCGGAATGCGACTTTACTTTGTACACTTCACCTTCCTGTCCATGATTTCAACTGGTTCCTCGATGAACATGAGATTCTCGTTGATTTTGATTTCTTCTAATGGGATGACAAGAGTTTCATCGGATAAGCACTTTTTCAAATTGGAGACATGGAACACGGGGTGTACGCTGCTGAGCTCGACAGGTAGCTGCAGCCTATAGGCCACTAGATCGATTCGGGCGAGAATCTCGAATGGCCCAATGTATCGCGGGTTTACTTTCACCCCTTTCCAGGGAGAGACCTTCAATAACACCCGATCCCTGACTTGAAATTCTAGGCGCTTTCGCCGTTTATCAGCATAGCTCTTATGTCGGTCTCGTGATGCTTGAATTCGAGCTCTGATTTGAATTATCTTTTCTGTTGTTTCACGTATGATTTCTGGACCTGTTAACGCATTGTTTGGTGTCTGCCCTCTTGCTAGCTGAGTGTCACCTCCCTCAGCCCAGCATAACGGTGGTCTACATTTACGACCATATAAGGCCTCACATGCAGTAACCTAGATACTTGTGTGATAGATGTTATTGTTGGGTGTTGAGCATTCTAACACTTCCTAAGTGTACGTGCAACCCTAATAAACCTTGGATCTATGTTTGTCTAAAATACATGCAAATTTTTTTTTCCAAGGTTTATAACTTATCTAGCATGGCATGGGGAACTTTTAAACATTAAAGAACTAGATGAATTACATACATTTGTTTGTGAATTGATTCCTTAGGAGTTTGAGAGCCAAGCACCAATAATGTGAATGCCTCAAATGGAAATCACAAATCACCACAAACTTGGAAAACTTATGAGAGAGTATATCTATGCTCTAGAAATCGGCCACCTTTCTTCACACACACTAGGGTGTCATTTCATGCATCACAAGCTTGTTTATAAAGTGCACATGATTAGGGTAAACCCTAATAACCCATGTCTTTTCCTTTCGAAGGATCCATGGGTTAAGAGCTCCATGGATCATCCATGGACTCCCATATAATCTTCGCCCATTACCATAATGAGTGTTAGCCCACACTATATAAATATAATAGCCCATGTTTAATTAGTCACCATTTGATCACTAAATTAATTCATAATTAATTTAAGACGAATACTAATTAAATAATACAATTTCATATTAATATATTATAACTTATAATATATTAATAAGCCGCAAATATACTCTTCTCATAATGTTATCCATATAAATAGTTCGGGTGAAGTGCAACCCAAATGGACCATGCCGGGTCGGGTCAAGTATATACCAAATAAGTTATGGACTTAGACACCTTATCCAACAGTCTCCCACTTGGATAAGTCTAATGACTATATTTTCCTATATGACTTCAGGAACCAACCGGCAATCGTAGCTCTCGAAAACTCTGTTGAACTATGAACCGCCATTTTAGATAAGTGATCACATAATCCTCTGCTCTCATGATATCAGCCGGACAAATACATGGAACAATGTCTTACTTATTGTCCAGCAGTTTGTTTCCCGTTTTCCGATTTGTTTGACAAAGAACTTAATCGAACACATCAATTTAGTTCTGACCGGGCCCGGTACATAGGTCAAAACAAAATCATCGAGGGGCCCAGATATCGCTTCTAATCCTCCAAAGACTAGAAGGAACAGATAAACTTCGACTCATATACTTGTTTCTACTACTTGTTGAATTATACACAAAGGCACGTTTTATAACATCAAGTTACTGATGCGTTTTCGTGCAATCAATGTACAACCAACTCACATGTAACAACTCATATCTCTAGGTTTGAAGACTTATATGATATTACCGTCTCACGATCACTCGAGATAAATTCCATGAAGTGATGCAAGTGAGCGTGGGTTGAATCCAATACTCATAACTTATGAGCACTCATGAGTGTTGTAGCCATGTCCAACATCTTAGACCTCTACAACCAACTCATGACAGTCTTGATTCATATCTACTTCCAACATATGACCGACTTTGGATGGTTTGAATAACTTAATCATTCGGAAAAAATAACCTAGTTATTATGGAAGTCAAAACATGCAAAGTGAAACACAAGAATAATTGAATCCAATATGGTCTCAGACCTTATGAATATAAATAAAACACCTTTTATTCATCACCATATTGATTCCACATTATTCTGTTTCGATTTATCAACTTAACACTTGAATTAAAACAATAGTTGTCCCATGCTCCACGCATGTACACTATGTTTTCTAAACAATAGCCATGTCATACACCAAGTGTGCACACTATGTTTGTCTATGATCTTTACTTTGTGAAGTAGATCAATTGAACATGATTCCAATGATGCTCATTTCACAGTCCCAAATCCTTACCGTAAATGAAAGAATACCAAATTCTTGTCATTTACTGTAATCTGTTAGATTCCAAACTTATATGCATTGATCCTCTTGCAATGACTATGCACAAAAGTTTACAAAACTTGTCAACAGTCATTACAGATTATTCCAAAGGAGGTCACTTCTATGGAAACGAACTCTCATATTCAAAGTACATTGCTTTGAACATCCTTCTTGCATAAAAGTTTCTAACTTTCTCATAGATTCTTAATATCCAACTCCCAATATGGAAAATTTCCATATTCCCATTTTGATTATCATATCTGAACAAGAGCTACCACTTTTCAGAATATATCCATATGGTCCTTCCAAAATTTAACACTATACTTCCAACTGTCCCTGAGCAACCAATCTTTGGTGAACCTTAGATTGTCCTCGACAATTGCTTAATCATTTTAGTCTTATCCAATTCTAGACTTTCCCTTCTTAATGCTCTGAGCATTTGGAAAATTTAGAAAGGATGAATATTATAGCACATGTGACCGATCCTTTATCCAAAGCATATGGGACACGATTTACGATGTCTCACATAAAGACCTGATACTAGATCAGTCTTTTGCTACAATATTTTTTTTATTTGCCATGTTTTCAAAAATCGACTATGAAGAGGGATGTCGTAATCATAATCGAATTTGAGAACGCAATATATATAGAATTTCCTTATGTTGAACCATTCCAACATAAAATTCGTATATATATCCTTGACTAAAGATGATTGAAATCTCAATCTAAACTTTTAGGATTGAAATGAAGTATAATCTTCTCTCCCTTAATTATAGCAAAACAACCTTTTTCCAGGTGAAATTCTTGTTTTCTATAATTAACAATACTCATCATAATTGATTATGCTCCCACTAGCATAATAATTATTTAGCACAACAATTATGCTCGCACTAGCTTTGACATGTACTTAGAAATAGACTTCTAGAAATCAATACTTTATTGACTTTCATCACCAAAGTTCAGACTTCTGATACGAGATGCTTCGAGAAAACTTTATCTAAGCTTCTCAGACTCATACATCTTTCTTTAGATAGCTCGCATGTGTGTCTAAACAATTATGAAGAGGGATGTCGTAATCATAATGTTTAGACCTGTTTGCTATTTCTCACAAGTCCATGTTAGTGTGCCGGTTAACCACACACGCTCCACTAACGACTTTGAGAATGCAAACAACACAATTGCTATCTACTTAAAATCTACTTAGTGAAAGCGTTTCCTCACCATCATTTTCATGAATCGGAAAGAAACCTTATGACACTTAGATTTTATGATGTATGTGTTCTTATCCATATGAATTTGTCAAAACCTTAATCACAAGACAAGGTTAGTGACAAACTCAAAATCATATGGATTGAACTTGTTCAATCTTGATTTCTTGCCTCTTGGTAGCCCAAGGGCCCATCATTATGTCAACAGAACTCACATACATAGTCAACTTTACCGGAATAGGCACAGAAACAAGAATTATGTCAACAAGATAGGTTACAAACCTCAAGTCGTGTGCTAGCGATAAACTATAGGTTTTATCCTTGATTAGCTCTTGAAACTTTGAAGACCTTTAAGACTCCCACTGTCCTCTTGACATATAAGTTTCTCTTTGTCAAGAACCATTCCTTGACAACCAAACAAGTATTCAAGAGTCAGTGCAGATCCTTATCAAGATAAACACTTCACACAATTGGTGTCAATTGGTCTTTGTTTTATCCAAAACATCACAACTTACCAATTTCAAATGTGCAAGAGTAGAAAACATTTTACTCTTACGTTTGACAAGTGTTATAAACCTTATTCAAGATGTGTCACTCAAGTTACAATCTTGGAGTATGACTCTAAGACTTGTTTTGGAACAAAGTATGATTCATCTTCTTGATTTTAACCATTCCAACAATTCATGAATCCTCTTCTTAGCCATAAAATTCACTAATATGTCCTTAGAGGATGAATTGTGACATGGTTTCTTAATCATCAAGATGATCATAAAACAAGATACTAAAGTACTCTCCCATCTTTTCAGATTTGAGAAACTTTTATCTTTCTGCCCAATTTGATTCTTCCCATTCGTCGTGCCGTACATTGAAACTTTTCCAATGTTTCAGAATTGTACTTCAACTTGTAGGTACAACCATATTTACTAAACTTTAGTAAATCATGACGAATAGTCTTATCGATCTTTGTGGTGGACTTTGACCTGCACACACCCAGTGTACCCGATCCTTTAGTCTTTCACCTGTCTCACGTATACATGTGGTCGGGGAATTAGTCTTATCTTTCCAAAAATGAAAATTCTCATTCATCATGCAATACAACCTGCATGATTCCAAGTTTCAGTCCAATTGAAACCTTGGGTGATGAGAATCTTTCCTTATTTGATAAATTTAGACACTACCACTAATGAAAGAATCAAATGCACATTTCCATTATTGCTAGAACCATACAAACATCAATTTTTCATAAAATGCCATTGCAAGGAGATATAATAAAATAAAACAAAATTTTATTTATTTATAAATGCGGAAAAACTTTTTCCTTACAATGCAACTTTAAATGAAAACTATGCTATTACATATCTTCTAGCAATCTATCATAACTCTTATGTAGCATCTCAAGAATCCGATCTTCGAACCATCCATATTCGCTATCAGATTCAGCATACTCCTATTATTAAGTGTCCTTCCCTTTGCTTGATCCTGCCAAACACCAAAATGTAACCGAGTCACATTTTGTATTAAGAATCATCAATAAGGAACTTAACAGAGTTAGATAGTGGACTTACCTGAAGCAGAGTCAAACCTTTTGTTTCTACTTGCTTTCAGATCTTTTAGGTATTCAGGGCAGCTTCGCTTCCAATGACCCTTCTCATGACAATAAAAACATATAGACTCTTTGGGAATGGTACACGAGATTATCACAGACTTAGCCTTTCCCTTTGTCTTTTGGTCAACAGGGTCGACCAAGGCCGATCCCTTTCCATTGGGAAGAAAAGACTTTTCTGGACTTCCAATGTTACCAATGTCCATGTCCATGGAAGTTTGAGAAATAGACCTTCCACCCATATTTGCTTGACCGTTGCGCCACATCATTTCTGACTCAGCAGCAACAAGCAAATAAGATAGATCTATTAGGGTCATGTCGTGATTCATCACATAGTAGTTCTGAATGAACTCACTATACGACTCTGGAAGTGACTGAAGAACCCAGTCAATAGCCAACTTCCTTGGGACAACGACACCCAACATTCTCAACCTGTCAAAGTGTGACTTCATTCCTAAGACATGAGTGCACACATGTCTTCCATCCTTATGTTTCATTGCTAGTAGGGCTTGAGTGACCTTGAATTTTTCAAGTCTTCGAGCTTGTGGGTCAGGGAGAATAAATGGAGGAGGTGGAGGTAGAGAAGTATGGTTTCCATGAGATTTGGGAACATCACAGTTGTATAAACCAGACATCTACAATGGGAGATATTCAAGTTAGTTGATTTTAAGTCCTTAATATAACACCCAATATGAAATATTAAGGCTAGGACCCAACACAATATTTTATAACTTGGAAGAGGGATGACGTAATCCAAGCTATAAAATATTTGAAGGTAGGTGAATGACGATTCACCAATTTCCACCATGAAAAACAAAATAAATTATTAAGTTTTAATTGGATTTGAAACTCCTAGATCTTTTGAGATTCATTGAACTTTCAATGGCATGTTTCAATCTCGATTGTGCCCTTCAGGTTTTGTGACTGGGATGCCGAGGATCACAAAACAAGGTGTGAATAACCATGCAAACTCACTTGGTACCCTTAATATTATCACCTAATCGATGTGCCGGTTAAGCACACACGCTCCACCGATCTATGATAAACATTAAGTCACCCTTCGTGATCCTTACTAGTCCAAGTTAGTATGCCGGTTAACCACACACGCTCCACCAACGACTTGGTAAGGTACAAAGTGTGAATTTCATGGGTTAGCACCATATTCACATTTTCCTAAAGTAACTAAGATTGGGAATTTATAAAAGGTTTAGTTACTTTATAATATTCATTATACTTTTAATGAGAATTTAAAGTCATTAACCTACCCGTTCGGCTAACGACCCTCCACCGATCAAGGAAGCGGTGGGTGAGAGTGGACACCCATTAAACTGCCATTTTATAGGCAGCAACATTATACCCCCCTTATAGACCGGCTTTGTGAATGAGGCCTACTAACGGTAAAACGACTTGATCTTGTACATATATATAATAATTAACCATTAATGTTATAAATAGTATAAGGGTTGAATTTTAACTTTTAAAACTCTAAGGGTTGGAATTAAAGTATATTAAAGTGTGTGTAACTTTACAAATTCCAAAACTTGAGGGCAAGTTTTGAAACTTTTCAAAACTTTTCATTTCATAACTTATGAGTTAATGGTTCATAAAAATGAAGACTCTTCATTTTTATGTAACTTATGTGTTTAAATGTGTGTTTAAAAGAAAGTGACCTTTGGATATCCATAACTTGAGGACAAATTATGGACTCCATTAAAACACATAAATGATCAAGAATTAATGATAAACAATTCAGCAAATAATTCCTATCATTTTTCTAAACTCATAAGAACATGAACATGATCATCAAGATTTCAAGAATTATATGAGCACATAAAATCATGGAATTTTGATATAAGCCATTGTAAATGGATTAGCATAAACATTACACCATCTAAAACAGGTTTTAAAACACCAAAACAGTTTAGGGTAATGTTTCTAGTCCATTTCCAGCTATAAAAGTTGAAAATCTATTGTCAGTTCATTCTACTCGTCGAGTGCACGAACCTACTCGATGAGTAGGATGAATTTTCACTTGGACTCGTCGAGTCCCCCCATGGACTCGGCGAGTCCACTGTTCAGACAGCAAACAATTTCGATTTTTAACACAATTTTGCATCAAGTATCAACAAACAAGCCTAGGCTTTGATACCACTGTTGGGTTTTGAGCATTCTAACACTTCCTAAGTGTACATGCAACCCTAATAAACCTTGGATCTATGTTTGTCTAAAATACATGCAAAATTTGTTTTCCAAGGTTTATAACTTATCTACCATGGCATCGGGAACTTTTAAACATAAAAGAACTAGATGAATTACATACCTTTGTTTGTGAATTGATTCCTTAGGAGTTTGAGAACCAAGCACCAATAATGTGAATGCCTCAAATGAAAATCACAAATCACCACAAACTTGGAAAACTTATGAGAGAGTATATCTATGCTCTAGAAATCGGCCACCTTTCTTCACACACACTAGGGTGTCATTTCATGCATCACAAGCTTGTTTATATAGTGCACATGATTAGGGTAAACCCTAATAACCCATGTCTTTTCCTTTCCGAGGATCCATGGGTTAAGAGCTCCATGGATCATCCATGGACTCCCACATAAGCTTAGCCCCATTACCATAATGAGTGTTAGCCCACACTATATAAATATAATAGCCCATGTTTAATTAGTCACCATTTGATCACTAAATTAATTCATAATTAATTTAAGACGAATACTAATTAAATAATACAATTTCATATTAATATATTATAACTTATAATATATTAATAAGCCGCAAATATACTCTTCTCATAATGTTATTGTGACAACCCGAAATTTATTCTGTCACTGTAACCCTTTCCGTTAATAAAATTTATTTTATTATTAAAATTGTCTATTAACTTTTAAGTTAAATAATTCATCTAGGGTTATTGTCATAATTTCCTACGTGTAGGAAATCAATAAAATCACATATAATTCCCTCGATAATCCTTTGGAAAAATTTCTAGTTTACGACTAAGTCGGGTTACGGTCACTTAATCGGGTAAAATCTTAAACTTCGTTTAATGTCGGGATTGGGTGTGTCCCCACCAAACCGTGGACTCAACCCCATATAAGGGTTGAGTGGACTCCATTTGAACCTTTTCACCCACCTTGGAACTTTCTCTCTCTACTCTCTCTCTAAAAATCGGGTTTTGATCAAGAATCACCTCATTCAAGCTCCAAAATCGTAAGTAATCCTTCCTAGCTTGTTGTTTAACTTAACATGCATGCAAATCTATGGGTTAAACTCTCAAAAACCCCAAAAACTTGTGTTTACGGTTTGGGAACACCTCCCAAAACCGTAAACTCCCATAAGGGGGTTTTGAAGCCCCAAAACCCTTTCAAACCTCTTTTAATGTTTAGCTATGGCTTAGGAACTTGCATGCATGAACTTAGAACACCAAAATCATGTCTTTATGGGACTAGACATGGGTTTACGGTCCATGAACATTCATGAACCGTAAACACCCTAAAAAGGGGTTTTGATGCCCCAAAACCTTTCCAATGCTTGGCTAATGACCTAGAAACTTGCTTGAATGATCTTACAACCCTAAATCATGGATTGAGAAGTGTAAACATGAGTTTACGGTTTGGGAAGGTCTCCCAAAACCGTAAACACCTCCAAAGGGTGTTTAAGTGCCCTTAACACCTTGTATGGCTTACATTTGGGTCTAGAACCTTGCATGCACGACCTACAACCACCAAAACACATGAAAAATGGACACACATGAGTTTACGGCCGTAAACCCATGTGTTTACGACCGTAAACTCCCCAAGGAGTGGTTCAGAAACCGTAAACTCCATAAAGGGTCCATTCCAAGCCCCAAACACTTCCTAAGCCTTTGATTCAACCCTAGGACCCTTCTTTGTGAAGCATGAGACCTTGAAACACCCAAATGCACCATTCCCATGAGTTTACGGCCGTAAACTCATGGGGGATATGGTCTTTGGACCGTAAACACCCCTAAGGGCTTACACTTGAAGAGTAAACTCCATATCAAGGCCCAACACTCCTTAGATACAACCCGAATCATTCCTAACACTTGAAATAAAGTGTATTCACGCCTCAGGTGTATTATCTTACTTAATTAGTAGTTCAATGTCTAATTAGATACACTTATGTATCTCCTCATGTTACATAGGATCCTCGCGCGTGTTCAAGCTCTAAATTGACACTTAGCATCCTATCCGGCACATTTCTCGTCTGGTGAGTTCATACCCCTACACTTTTTCCGAGTTTTTCATGTTTTCAGGGGGGGAATACAAGCAAATCATAAAGGTTTTCGTAACTTAAAAACTGATGTAATTATACGATTTCCTGACAAACTTTAGATACTGTATCCCTTTTGTAATATGCGGAGCATAAGGGACGTTTTCTAAATATAATTACATAGTTTTTAGAACAGCGTGGAAACTTCTCAAACCATTCAAATTATTATGGGAATAATTTGGGATCTTTATTACTTGTATTACGGATTCAAATTTCATGCAAAGTCAAAATATATAAACTATGTCTGATTTAGTTTATCCATGTTAAACCTAGAGTATCATGCTAAATAATTACTTTGTATTTAATTATTTATACTCTACTTTGTTCCAAACGATTTCGAAATTCGATAAACGACCAGTTATTTCGTGAATTAGTTAATACTAGCTTGTGAGACTTGTCTTCGTTATACCCTTCGGGGTACCAGTAAATCCTCTCCGGAACTATAACCATAATCTCCTGGAGGGAGAACATGAAATTTGTGGATAGATCTATTCGAGACTGACAATCCGACACCTAAACTGCTAGCTACAGTTAGGCGGGCACGCCTGGGGTGACAAATTTTGGAAATCGAACGACGCCTGAAGAACGTCAAGGAGGTCACGGGTCAAATCAGTATGGTTATACGACTCACAATACGTACTAAATTAACTAACTCTATTCACGGATTTTCTTTCTTTCATCTATAGTTTTATGTATTAAAACAACCTACTTTCGTACTAGAGGGGAATTCCAGGATCCTAACTTATGGTTTTCTTAACTTATTGATGATTAGTCAAGGTTTTTCTCATTTTATGGAAACCAACTTACATGTTAGAAAGTATGGGATTTTCTGGGAAAACATGCTTATGTAATTCATAACTCAGTAACAATGGTTTTCGATATAACAACAATCTTTATTAAAGGAAATGAGTCATTTATCACAAGATTAAATAACCGGTTTTTCCTTACAAAACATGCTTATGAACTTACCAGCTTTATGCTGATATTTTAAAACTGCTTGTATTCTCAGGTTCTCGTTAGACAGGTATCCCGTTACTTTTGGAGAAGACGGAGTGTATAGAAGTCTCGTCTTTATTTTTGATATACCGATGTATATAAACTATGTATTTCTCCACTCTCAAACGAATGTAACTTTTCTTATGTAATGTAATGGTTGTGTTTACTATGATTACTATGTTCAATGGTTGTGATACTACGTATGACGTCCTCCGTCCCGGAACGATTCCGCCGCCGGTTTCGGGGTGTGACAGATTGATATCAGAGCTATTGTTTATAGTGAACTAAGTATACCGAACCTTACATGATATACAACTATAAACACTAAGGGGCCTAAGTGCTCTAAACTAAAAGTATACTTTCCAAATATAAATATTTTTACAAAAGTATACAAGTATACCCGTATCCCTGGAACCGTGCCTTAAGCAGAACAAAACAAACGTATTTTGGATGTTGAACACTGCAGTTAAACCTGGGCAGTTATGTAATCATGTCTAGGATCAATATAGCCTGATCAACTGTATTTATTCGAAACATGACCAACATGTGCTTGGGAGTGACTTTGGTGTTACAACAGGCCTAAAACCTACCAAATATCTATCCAAATCAAAATACTATAGGAGTATTTTAGTCAAAACCGAATGCATTGTAGAAGTTCATCCCAAGTGTTGCTACTCATTCCTTCCTTAGCGATAGTTTACTTGCTTTAGTAACTTTTCCTATACTATCGCTTTGTAGAACACTCTAACTGCCATAATGAGATATCCCTTGTTTCATATCTCTTAATTCTATCCAGAGGACTTACCATCCTCTTCTTCCTGATTGTTTTAGAACCAGATGCCTCCCCGAAAAAGACCTATCAGGAGAAACGACGACACTCCACCACCATCACCGCCTCCTCAGTTTGATCCTGTCATATTCCAGGCAGCTGTTACTGCCGCAGTGGCTGCCGCAATGTCACAAATGAATCCTGGTGGATCTGGTGGTCAGGGAGGTGGTATGCATCCCCAAATCCAGGAAGGTGGTCAGGAACGCCAGAAATAATGCTCTTATAAGGATTTCATGAACGCAAAACCCACAACTTTCGACGGCACAGGAGGTGTTATTGCCCTGACTCAATGGTTCGAAAAGATTGAGTCCATATTTGAAATTTGTGCCTGTTCGGAGGCCAACAAAATGAAATTTGTCGCTTGCACTCTCGTCAATAAATCATTAACCTGGTGGAACGGCCGGTTCAAGTCCTTAACCCTACCGGTGGCAAATGCTATGGGTTGGGAAAGCCTAAAACAACTTATGATAGCCCAGTACTGCTCACGGGGCGAGATGCAGAAACTCGAACACGAACTCTGGACCCTAAGGATGAAGGGTTCCGACATTGCTTCCTACACTTCTAGGTTTGAAGACCTAGCACTCCTTTGTCCGGGAATGATCTCCCCAGAAAGCAAAAAGATTAAACGATTCATTTGGGGGCTGACCCAGCCAACCAAGGGAAATGTTTTGGCTGCGAAGCCAGACACCTTCGACAGTGCTAAATGTTTGGCGCAAACTCTGATTGATCATGGTGACGATCTCGAGGAAGTGGCCACCGTTCCTGAACCGGCTAAAGGGAGCGGTGAAAATAAAAAGAAATTCTGGAACAAACGAAAGGGTCAGGGTTCGCAAGGACCCTCGAAGAAACAACAAACTGTGGCAGTTCATGCTGCTACAACTCCTACCGCCGCTCCTACAACTCAAGCTCCTACCAGTGGATACACTGGTACCCTCCCCTGATGCGACAAGTGCAGTTACCACCATCGTACTTCTGGACCTTGTCGTGAAAAGCTCTGCAACAATTGTGGTAAAAAGGGCCACCTGACTCGAGACTGCAGAAACCTAGTCCAATAAACTACTCAGGCCTCTGGAGCAGGTGTTGGTCGAGCCTGCTACAACTGTGGGGAGATTGGACATTTCAAGAGAAACTGCCCCAAAGCAGCAACAACCAACAACACCGGGAGAGTTCTATCTATGGGACAAGAGGAGGCAGTCGCCGACCCCACCGTTGTCACGGGTACGTTCCTTCTCGACAACTCTTATGCATGCATCCTTTTCGATTCTGGTGCGGAACGTAGTTTTGTTAGCCATTCATTCAAACATCTTCTTAAACATAATCCTCAACCATTAACCGAAAAGTTTACCGTCGAAATGGCTAACGGTGAAAAAGAGAGCACTAACGAGATATACGTAGGTTGTACCCTTACCTTAAACGACCATTCATTTCCCATTGACCTTATGCCAGTCTCCATAAAAAGCTTTGATGTCATCATCGGCATGGATTGGTTGAGCCCCAATCGTGCTGATATCCTTTGTTTCGAAAAGGCTATACGTCTCAATCTTTCACCGGACGAAACTCTTGTAATCTACGGTGATAAACTCAGTTCAAACCTTCACATCATTTCGTGCATCAAAGCCCAGAAACTCCTGCGGAAGGAGTGTTATGCATTCCTAGCCCATGTCATTAACGAGAAACAAGAAGTTAATGACCTCGAGAGCATCCCCGAAGTCTGCAACTTTCCCGATGTTTTTCCAGAAGACCTCCCAGGAATCCCTCCTAAACGCCAAGTCGAGTTTCGTATCGACTTAGTTCCCGGAGCTACCCCCGTAGCCAAATCTCCCTACCGATTAGCACCAGCAGAAATGCAAGAGTTATCTAGTCAGCTCGACGAGCTGCTCATCAAAGGATTCATCAGACTGAGTTCCTCACCCTGGGGAGCCCCGATCTTGTTTGTGAAAAAGAAGGATGGATCCTTTCGAATGTGTATCGATTATCGGGAGCTGAATAAGCTCACAATCAAAAACCGTTATCCTCTTCCTCGGATAGACGACCTTTTCGATCAACTTCAAGGAGCCAGCTACTTCTCGAAAATAGATTTAAGATCAGGGTACCATCAGCTACGAGTCCATGAAGGTGATGTTCCTAAAACAGCCTTCCGGACTCGATATGGTCACTACGAGTTCGTAGTTATGCCCTTCGGCCTAACCAACGTACCGGCAGTATTCATGGACCTGATGAATCGGGTGTGTCGTCCTTTCCTGGACAAGTTCGTCATCGTATTCATTGACGACATACTTGTCTATTCCAAAAACGAGGAAGACCACAAACAGCACTTGAAATCAGTACTGGAAACCTTAAGGACAGAGAAGTTGTACGCGAAATTCTCCAAATGTGAAGTCTGGATCCGAAGAGTAACTTTCCTAGGTCACGTAGTAAGCGAGGAAGGCATACACGTGGACCCCTCCAAAATCAAAGCGATAGAGAACTGGTCAGCACCAACGACACCCACTGAAATCCGTCAATTCTTGGGTCTCGCTGGCTACTATCGCAGATTTATCCAAAAATTTTCCAGAATTGCCAAACCCTTAACCACTCTAACTCAGAAAGGCGTACCCTTTTGTTGGAGTGAAAAGCAAGACACTGCGTTCCAAACATTGAAGCGGGCCTTATGCAGCGCACCTATACTGTCTCTGCCCGAAGGGACAGAAGACTTCGTTGCCTACTGTGATGCATCTAATCAAGGCCTAGGTTGTGTGCTCATGCAACGGGGAAAAGTCATTGCTTATGCCTCGAGACAGCTGAAAGTACACGAAGTCAACTACACGACGCACGACCTTGAATTGGGAGCAGTGGTCTTCGCATTGAAAATATGGAGACATTATCTCTACGGAACTAAGTGCACTATCTTCACTGACCATAAAAGTCTACAGCACATCCTCGACCAGAAGGAGCTAAACATGAGACAACGGTGATGGGTTGAACTACTCAACGACTACGAGTGTGAAATCCGCTACCATCCCGGCAAGGCCAATGTGGTGGCAGATGCCCTCAGCCGAAAAGAGTACTCAGTTCATAGAGTGAAGGCACTGACTATGACTATCCATTCCCATTTATCTACGCAAATCAAAGAGGCTCAGTTGGAAGCCTTAAGACCAGAGATCATGCCAGGCGAAGCCCTGAGAGGAATGGATAAAAATCTTGAGATCAGAAGCGACGGAGTCTATTGTTTCATGGACCGAATCTGGACCCCGAAGTTCGGAGGTTTCAGGGAGGTTATCATGAACGAAGCTCACAATACTAAATACTCCGTACACCCAGGTTCGGATAAGATGTACCTGGATCTCAAGAAACTATACTGGTGGCCAAACATGAAAGCAGAGATCGCTACCTTCGTGGGCAAGTGCCTGACTTGCGCCAAGGTGAAGGTCGAATATCAGAAACCCTCTGGTCTACTCCAACAACCAGAGATACCTGAATGGAAGTGGATTACTATGGATTTCATTACCAAACTACCCAAATCTCCGAGTGGGTACGACGCCATTTGGGTAATTGTCGATCGACTAACCAAATCCGCTCACTTCCTTCCTATCAAGGAAAACTTCAAAATGGAGAGACTCACGCGAATCTACATCCAAGAGGTAGTCCGACTGCACGGTGTGCCTGTGTCTATTATTTCCGATCGGGATAGTAGGTTCACTTCGAGATTCTGGCAGTCACTACAAAAGACTCTTGGAACTAAGCTGGATATGAGCACGGCTTACCATCCTCAAACAGATGGACAGAGTGAGAGGACCATCCAAACCTTGGAAGACATGTTGAGAGCCTGCGTCATCGATTTCGACGCATCATGGGACACTCATCTTCCTTTGGTTGAATTTTCTTATAACAACAGCTACCATACCAGCATCAAGACTGCGCCTTTCGAAGCCCTCTATGGCCACAAGTGCAGATCCCCTCTGTGTTGGGCTGAGGTGGGCGACACGCAGCTGGTCAAGGGACAAGTCCCTGACAGCACTCTCACTGGTCCATAAATCATCCGCGAAACCACCGAAAAGATCGTACGAATCCGAGAACGACTTAAGGCCTCCCGAGATAGACAAAAGAGCTACGCCGATAAACGACGAAAACCCTTGGAATTCCAGGTTGGAGGCCGTGTCCTGTTGAAAGTCTCACCCTGGAAAGGCATGATACGCTTCGGAAAGCATGGAAAGCTGAATCCAAGATACATAGGACCCTTCGAGATCCTCGCTAGGATCGGTCCCGTAGCCTACAAACTCCGATTACCTCATGAACTTAGCAATATCCATCCTGTCTTCCACGTCTCTAATCTTAAAAAGTGTCTTTCCGATGAGACCCTTGTGATCCCTCTTGATGAGATCAAGATCAACGAAAATCTGAACTTTGTGGAAGAACCAATCGAAATCATGGATCGAGAAATCAAACGAAAGAAACAAATCCGCATCCCGATAGTGAAGGTTCGCTGGAATGCCAAGCGGGGACCCGAATTCACTTGGGAGCGCGAAGACTCGATGGAACAGAAATATCCGCATCTCTTTCCAAATCCATGATTGTATCTTAAATTTCGGGATGAAATTCCCTCTAACGGGGGGATGATGTGACAACCCGAAATTTATTCCGTCACTGTAACCCTTTCCGTTAATAAAATTTATTTTATTATTAAAATTGTCCGTTAACTTTTAAGTTAAATAATTCATCTAGGGTTATTGTCATAATTTCCTACGTGTAGGAAATCAATAAAATCACATATAATTCCCTCGATAATCCTTTGGAAAAATTTCTAGTTTACGACTAAGTCGGGTTACGGTCACTTAATCAGGTAAAATCATAAACTCCGTTTAATGTCGGGATTGGGTGTGTCCCCACCTAACCGTGGACTCAACCCCATATAAGGGTTGAGTGGACTCCATTTGAACCTTTTCACCCACCTTGGAACTTTCTCTCTCTACTCTCTCTCTAAAAATCGGGTTTTGATCAAGAATCACCTCATTCAAGCTCCAAAATCGTAAGTAATCCTTCCTAGCTTGTTGTTTAACTTAACATGCATGCAAATCTATGGGTTAAACTCTCAAAAACCCCAAAAACTTGTGTTTACGGTTTGGGAACACCTCCCAAAACCGTAAACTCCCATAAGGGGGTTTTGAAGCCCCAAAACCCTTTCAAACCTCTTTTAATGTTTAGCTATAGCTTAGGAACTTGCATGCATGAACTTAGAACACCAAAATCATGTCTTTATGGGACTAGACATGGGTTTACGGTCCATGAACATTCATGAACCGTAAACACCCTAAAAAGGGGTTTTGATGCCCCAAAACCTTTCCAATGCTTGGCTAATGACCTAGAAACTTGCTTGAATGATCTTACAACCCTAAAACATGGATTGAGAAGTGTAAACATGAGTTTACGGTTTGGGAAGGTCTCCCAAAACCGTAAACACCTCCAAAGGGTGTTTAAGTGCCCTTAACACCTTGTATGGCTTACATTTGGGTCTAGAACCTTGCATGCACGACCTACAACCACCAAAACACATGAAAAATGGACACACATGAGTTTACGGCCATAAACCCATGTGTTTACGACTGTAAACTCCCCAAGGAGTGGTTCAGAAACCGTAAACTCCATAAAGGGTCCATTCCAAGCCCCAAACACTTCCTAAGCCTTTGATTCAACCCTAGGACCCTTCTTTGTGAAGCATGAGACCTTGAAACACCCAAATGCACCATTCCCATGAGTTTACGGCCGTAAACTCATGGGGGATATGGTCTTTGGACCGTAAACACCCCTAAGGGCTTACACTTGAAGAGTAAACTCCATATCAAGGCCCAACACTCCTTAGATACAACCCGAATCATTCCTAACACTTGAAATAAAGTGTATTCACGCCTCAGGTGTATTATCTTACTTAATTAGTAGTTCAATGTCTAATTAGATACACTTATGTATCTCCTCATGTTACATAGGATCCTCGCGCGTGTTCAAGCTCTAAATTGACACTTAGCATCCTATCCGGCACATTTCTCGTCTGGTGAGTTCATACCCCTACACTTTTTCCGAGTTTTTCATGTTTTCAGAGGGGGAATACAAGCAAATCATAAAGGTTTTCGTAACTTAAAAACTGATGTAATTATACGATTTCCTGACAAACTTTAGATACTGTATCCCTTTTGTAATATGCGGAGCATAAGGGACGTTTTCTAAATATAATTACATAGTTTTTAGAACAGCGTGGAAACTTCTCAAACCATTCAAATTATTATGGGAATAATTTGGGATCTTTATTACTTGTATTACGGATTCAAATTTCATGCAAAGTCAAAATATATAAACTATGTCTGATTTAGTTTATCCATGTTAAACCTAGAGTATCATGCTAAATAATTACTTTGTATTTAATTATTTATACTCTACTTTGTTCCAAACGATTTCGAAATTCGATAAACGACCAGTTATTTCGTGAATTAGTTAATACTAGCTTGTGAGACTTGTCTTCGTTATACCCTTCGGGGTACCAGTAAATCCTCTCCGGAAGTATAACCAGAATCTCCTGGAGGGAGAACGTGAAATTTGTGGATAGATCTATTCGGGACTGACAATCCCACGCCTAAACTGCTAGCTACAGTTAGGCGGGCACGCCTGGGGTGACAAATTTTGGAAATCGAACGACGCCTGAAGAACGTCAAGGAGGTCACGGGTCAAATCAGGATGGTTATACGACTCACAATACGTACTAAATTAACTAACTCTATTCACGGATTTTCTTTCTTTCATATATAGTTTTATGTATTAAAACTACCTACTTTCGTACTGGAGGCGAATTCCAGGATCCTAACTTATGGTTTTCTTAACTTATTGATGATTAGTCAAGGTTTTTCTCATTTTATGGAAACCAACTTACATGTTAGAAAATATGGGATTTTCTGGGAAAACATGCTTATGTAATTCATAACTCAGTAACAATGGTTTTCGATATAACAACAATCTTTATTAAAGGAAATGAGTCATTTATCACAAGATTAAATAACCGGTTTTTCCTTACAAAACATGCTTATGAACTTACCAGCTTTATGCTGATATTTTAAAACTGCTTGTATTCTTAGGTTCTCGTTAGACAGGTATCCCGTTACTTTTGGAGAAGACGGAGTGTATAGAAGTCTCATCTTTATTTTTGATATACTGATGTATATAAACTATGTATTTCTCCACTCTCAAACGAATGTAACTTTTCTTATGTAGTGTAATGGTTGTGTTTACTATGATTACTATGTTCAATGGTTGTGATACTACGTATGACGTCCTCCGCCCCGGAACGATTCCGCCGCCGGTTTCGGGGTGTGACAGTTATCCATATAAATAGTTCGGGTGAAGTGCAACCCAAATGGACCATGCCGGGTCGGGTCAAGTATATACCAAATAAGTTATGACTTAGACACCTTATCCAACAGTTATTGTATGAGAATTCAATCAAGGGTAACTGGGTATTCCATAACTTGCCGAAATCAATCACACAAGCTTGGAGTATGTCTTCAAGCATTTGGATGGTTCGTTCGCTTTGGCCATCGCTTTGAGGATGGTAAGCAGTGCTCATGTCTAGCTGTGTTCCCATAGCCTTCTGGAGTGACTGCCAAAATCGTGAGGTAAGTCTCCTATCCCGATCCGAGATTATAGACACTGGCACTCCATGGAGTCTCACGATCTCTTTGATACAGATCCGTGTTAATCTTTCCACCTTGTACGATTCTTTTATTGGCAAGAAATGAGCAGATTTGGTTAACCTATCGACGATTACCCAGATAGTGCCTAATCCAACTCTTGTAATAATAAGCTTCGCCTTGTTGACTTCGAGAGTTTTATCCAATCCACGCAATGCTTCCTTCGCGATATTCTCCGGCTTTGATGCTTTCAAGGCCGGTCGTAGGTGTTGACAGTGTTTTGTTCTTGTTTCGTAAGCAGACGAGTATGTTATTGATGAAAATTATCAAAAGGCTGACTAGGAATGGTTGGGAAAACTCGGTTCGTAGGGTCCATGAATACCATGGGGGTATTCGTTAGACAGAAGGGTATCACAACGAATTTGAAATGGCCGTATCTAGTCCGAAAAGCAGTTTTTGGAATGTCCTCTTCCCTGACTCGGAGCTGATGATAACCGGATCTTAGATCTATTTTGGAGAAGTAACTAGCTCCTTGAAGCTGGTCAAATAGGTCGTCAATCCGAGGAAGTGGGTATCGGTTTTTGATAGTGAGCTTATTCAATTCCCTCGAATCGATGCTCATTCTGAAGGATCCATCTTCTTGACGAACAAGACCGGAGCTCCCCAGGGTGAGAAGCTTGGTTCGATGAATCCTTTGCTCAACTATTTTCTTAATTGACTGGATAGCTCCTGAATTTCGGCGGGAGCTAACTTGTAGGGTGAATTGGCAATTGATGTGGCTCCTGGTATGAGGTCGACTTCGAAGTCCAAACTTTCTTTCTGCGAGTATTCCCGGAAGGTCTTCAGGAAATACATCCGGAAAGTCGCTTGCCACTGGGATGTCTTTAATGTTGATTTTCTTCTTTGGCTTTATCTACAACATAAGCGAGGAACGCATAGTTCTTCTGGTGCAGGCACTTCTGTGCCTTGATGCACGAAATGAGACGAAGATTGGCGCCAGATTTATCACCATAGATTATTAGGGTTTCGTGGTTGGGGAGGTGAAGGCGAACGGCCTTCTCGCAACACATAATATCGGCATGGTAGGGGCTTAACCCATCCATGCCGATTATCACATCAAAACTCCTAACATCTACTGTCATCAAATCTAGTTAAAATGAATGGTTGTT
Source organism: Lactuca virosa (assembly GCF_052849685.1). Lineage (NCBI taxonomy): Eukaryota > Viridiplantae > Streptophyta > Magnoliopsida > Asterales > Asteraceae > Lactuca > Lactuca virosa. The sequence goes on from NC_136430.1 coordinate 252,053,274, forward strand.
TAGTGTTAAGGTGCATCCTGCATAAATATCTTTGGTTGATTCAGTTTTTCCCATTAGCCATTTCCACCGTGAAGGCTTCATTGAGCTTCTGGGTTGTTGGTTTAGTAAGTGTTTAAATTTGTTACTAACGAAGCTTCGCTCCGCTCCACTATCGACTAAGATGCATGCGTATGTGTTGTTAAGTAGGAACGTACAGGTAACAACGGTCGGGTCTTGGACTGCCCCACCTTGACCCATGGTCAGGACCCTTCCTGATCCTCCCGCTCCCTGATTGTTAGTCCTGGGGCAATTGCGCTTGAAATGGCCGGTTCCTCCACACCCATAGCAGGTGTGACTGGCCCCAACATTGTTGTTGTTTTTGTTGTTGCAGTTTGATTGTTGGTTCTGTTGTGGATAGGTCCTATAGTATCTTGTTGTATGACCTTTTCGGTTGCAATGAATGCAATGCCTCTCCTTGCATTTTCCATGATGATGGAAATTGCATTTCATGCATTTTGGAAGACTTCCAGCATACGGTCTTGCTGGTGTGGGTGTAGTAGGTGTCATGGTCGCATGAACAGTAACAACATGTTGTTTCTTCGAGGACCCTCGAGTTGGCTGTCCCTTTCTCTTATTCCCTGACTCTCGCTTCCTGCTCTTAAGCTTGGGGTTTGGAGTGCCTTGATAAGCGATCACTTGTTGGTTTTCGTGGTCGTTACTTCGACTGGTGTTGTCGACGCTATTTCCACCTCTGTTGGTGTTGTTTGCGTTGATTTGTTCCATAGCAGCGGTTACGGCAGCGGTGACAGCAACTTGGAATGTAGTAAAGTCCATCTGCAAGAGTGGTGCTTCACGGGTGTGCTTGTTATTTCTGTGGAATGACATCTTCTGCTGCATGATGATAAGCATGATCGTAAGTAACGACGGTCATTTCCGGTGGTACTCTGTAACTTTCGCGTTTTGTCGTATGGTTCACAATGTTTCGATCTATATCCCTATGGTGTGTTTATGATAGTAGGTAATTTCTAAACTTGTCACGAATATTAAGTCTTATTCATAGAGTTCATAGGTTATTTTGGTTTCAAGGTTCTTGAGTATCTAACCGTTTCGATGGTTTGTTTGTCCACATAAGTGAAACCCCATATTAAAACACATAGCATTTCTACTAGAAATAGCCATTTTTAATACAGGAAAAATTTGCCTGAAGGGCATACATTCCATAGGAAAATGTACGATCCGACAGTATTACGACATAATATCCATAAAAGCACAATACTAGTAGGAGATACGGCTGGTTCTACATACTGTAGAACCTATAATAGCAAGTAGTAGAGTACGTTCTATCAGTTATGATGAAGATGACACTCAATCGTCAAGCTGGCGTATCAGGAGTTCAGCCAGTTCATTCACCTCCTGGGTGATTACTTCTTCCCTTTGCTCGGCTCGAACGACTCTAGCTTCGACCGCAAAGAGTTGATGCTTGAGATTGCCTATTTCTTTCTCAAGAGAGTGTATGTAGTCTATATCACTTTCCTGAATCGTGTGTGGGTCTGATAGGGCTTCCGATGGGTGGGGCTTACTAGGTGTCTCCTTAACGTCCTTTCCTTCATCTGACTCCCAGTCAGATTCGTCATATTCGTAATCAGTGACCACGTACTCTTCCGGTTCCACTCCGGGTCCCACCTCCTGACCCATTACAGGGCCTCCTTCAGGGTTTTCTTCAGGAATGTCATCTAGACCCACCTCAATCTCCCCATAGACTACTAGAGCTTGATAGTAGGGGTCGTCTTGCTGCATTCCTGCCATATCGCATGCGTGGGAAGTGTAGGTGTGAAAAGTGTGTGCATTGGGGTGTATAAGGATAGTATTCTTAAAATACCCCTACAGTGTTTATTTTTCTTAAGTTTAGTTCCTCTAACCTATTTGGAGAGTTAGATGGTAAGTTTTCGGTTTATTGACCATCACGATTATTCCCAAACATATGTTGATCGTACTTTGAATGAATGTAGTTGATCAGGCTACATTGATCCCCAATACGATTACATAACTGCCTAGGTTAAATCGCAACGTTCAAATCCCTCAAAGACTTTTACTGTTTAGTATTATGTTGTTATCCTAAAACGCGCACATAGGTAAGTATTTTATTTACTCTGTTCAGAGTTATTTAGCCCCATTGTGTTTATAGTTGCATATCATGTATGGTTAGATATGCTAGTTCACTATAAACAAAGCTCTGATACCAACCTGTCACACCCTCGAACCGGACGACGGAAACGTCCGAGGGCTCGTGTGACTTAAATTGAAATATCATCACAATGCATATACATGAAACATAACACAATCATCACCAACATTACATAGTACAACCATCATTGTTTACATCAAGTACACTGTTTACATTACATAATTCCTACGCAAATTGTTCGATGATTGACATTTCAGAAGAAATTTCGGAAACACACTTGATGATTCTTCATTCTAACGGTTACCTGAGAATACAAGTTATTTTGAAAACGGTCAACATATATAATGTTGGTGAGTTCATAAGCATGCTTGGTATAAAAATAGTTTGTATTGTTTGTAAAACCCGTAAAATCTGATATTTTCTGTAACAAAAACTGTTTACGAAAAAGATGTGATGATCCCATAAGTGTATATGTATGTGATTTCAAAACATGTCAAAGTGAATCTTCATCATAATTGTTCTTTGTATTGTAGTTGTTGTATGTAAAAGTGAATAATGTCGTTCCCCGGAAAACCCGATGTTTTCCAATTTAAATAGTATGATAGTTTTGTATTATTGTATAATTCACTTTGCATCGTCCCAATGTATGAATATGATTTCTCGTGAATGATGATATGGTAATGGATCTCTATGTGAGTCTTTATAACCATGCATAATAGTGACTAATTCGCCTGTCTTGGCATTTTTCCAAACGCCGGTTTTGATCAAGATTTTGTCACCCTAGACTGGCCGAGTCTAACTGTAGCGAACAGCTCAGGTGTGGGGGAGTCACCTCCGTATAGATCTATACACAAACTCTCGCCCTCCCTCCAGGAGACTCTGGTTATAACTACAGGCTACGACCGACACTTATTGGTGCCAACCGATAATTCTCACTAAATCCCTATTATTATCCCATGAATTCGAATAACATTGATTACAACCCGTTTGATGTTTACATGAATATGAATAAAGCCTAACAAACACGAAAAAGGACAACTGTGACCCACTAATCATGTATGTTATTACAGACTGTCAAGTATGCGACGGACACGTCAGCCCATCAAGCATATGATAATTAATTTGGACCATATTAGCAATGCAAATGGGCCATGAAGGCCCAATAGCATGTAAAAGCTAATGAGGGTCCATTAGGCATGTAATTGGGTCACCGGAAGCCCAATAAACATGTGTTGATTATATTGGGCCCAATAATCGTGTAACTGGGTCACCAATAGCCCAATAAGCACGAATAGGAAGCATTGGGCCCAACCGTCGTATCATTTATAGGTTTGTCGATATAAGTCGTAGTATGGGATTTGGTTTACACTTACTGTTTACTTCCGATGTTAAAATACTCAATGTTGGTTTATAACGATATTCTTAGTTTTTATAAAAATACCATTTTTAAACCTTCATGTTGTAAACAGTTATATCTTTGGTCAAATTGTTTAGAAATTTACATGTTTAGCCCAAAATGTTTATTTGACCATTTCAGTCCCTTTTTCATACAAAATTTACATTTTCAGCCCTTAATGGTGCAAAATGACACTTTTAGTCATTTCTGATGAAAAATGACAATTTAGTCCATTAGATTATTTAACTTGGCATTTTCGGCCCAAATAAAATCTTAAATTATAATTTCAGCCCAAAATACAACTTTTGACTTTTTCAGCCCTTATTTGTTAAAAATTTACATTTTTGGCCCATTTGCCGTAAGTTTTACATTTTTGGCCCAAATCCCAAAAACTTTGCATTTTAGCCCAAATTTAGAACAAAAGTCATTTTCAGCCCCTAAATTTGTTTATTTATGTTTTTGGCTTAAGATTTGATCAAATTACATTTCTAACCCCCCAAAACTCCCCATTTTTGCAAATATGGGACCAAACCCGTGAGGCCCACAACTTAAGCCCATTAGGCTAAAATTTTGTATTTTGGTCCTTTGAAAAGACGGTTTATCATAAAGATTCAATTTTTATGTAATGAAACCATTTTGATACTTATAAAAACCGAGATTGTCACTTTTGACCCCAAACTTTACTTTATTTGTTAAAATGATACTTATACAAACTTTTTGTTTTGATTTTTACTTCTTAAACATATAATCACATGTATCTTTGTAGTATGTTGTCTAATTTGTTTTAGTTCATGAATCTCGCACATTTATGCTATAGATCTCGAAATATAACAAGTATTATCACATATTTCACAACAAGAACCAAAGAAATCACACATAACATGTATACACACATAGATCAACACATAACACTTGTATTCTCCCCCCAAAAACAAGTAAAAACCGAAAACAAGGGGGTATGAACTCACCTTGGGTTTGTTGTTTCGGTTTTGAACAAAAGATGAAGAAGTTTTCGGCCTTGAACAAACTTCCCTTGAGTGGTTTTCGAAATCTATGAAGCAAAGAGGTATAAACCATGGAATGTTATGGTTTAAGAAGAGATCTTTGAGGAAATTAAGAAGTTAAACCATGAATCCAAATGAAAACTTACCAAGATGATAATCTAAATGAAAAACTCCTTGAAGATCCAAACAAAGCTTCGAAAATTTAGAGGAAGTGTAGAAGTTCTTGGAGAGTGTTTGAAGTAAATTGAAATGGTGGTGTGTGTATGTGTGGGTAGTCTCGGCCGAGAGTAGAAGAAGAAGAGAAGGGTGAGAAGAGTGCATGGAAACATGAGATTTGTCTAGTTGTATGTGCTTAATTTAGCTTGGTTATTCTCCAAACAATAATGAAGTGTCATGTTTTGATTAGTTTACTCTTAATTGTAAATCTATTTATTTTTCTCTTTTTTTTACACACTTGGGCCGAATTGGGGCAATTATGGAGGAGATTGGGCCTTACTCGAAATTATGAAGCCCATAGAGAAGGTTTCTCTGCCCATTAGGCCTTTAGGATAGTTCACGGCCCAATTTGCATAAAAGAATGGGTTTCATGGTCCATTAGGGTTAATTTGTTTTGTTATGGCCCAACAAGGCCCATTAAGGATAATTCAATTCATTTTAGGCCCATTATGGCCCACAATGTTAAATTTTTGTGAAAGTGGGTCCAATTAGAGCCCATTTAAGGGTCCTAAGCCCAAAATAGTCAAATTCGAAGCTTATTGGTCCATTAGGACCAATAAGGAAATCCTAGTCCAAAATGGACTTAGGTCGGGATTCTTAGGGTTTTCAAACCCTAACTTGGCTTTTGTAATGTTTTGCATGAAGTTTGGGCTTTATAACTGGATTTTTGCTGAAATTTTGCTGTTATTGAATAACATCATATGCATATCAAGTTATGGTTAAAATTTGTTGTCATTGATATTGTTTACAAAAGTATAGAATTTCCTAGCAAATTTGCTAGTTGTGACAAATCGGGAGGTGTATCGGTAGAATTGACATCGTTTGTACCGATCCTGAACGACACCGTAAAATACTTGTACTTTGCAAGTCGGAGTAGCAAAAGTGGAAGTCTTGGGGTTGGTGTATTCGGGTGGAAGTCATGAGCCACTTAGAGCACTAAACTGGCTGAGCACACGAGTAGTGAACGAGGTTTAGTTGTTGGGTAGACTCTCCCTAAGAAACCCCAAAGTAGTTAATCGTTTGCATTAAAAATTACATATAATAAACGGTGCATTAAATTATATGTGATAATCGGTTGAGTTAAGTTGAAAACTATATGATTGAAATAAATTATGATATCATGTTATTTGTTTTTCTTGACTATGCTATTATCATGATTTGCATGAATGATCCTTACGGGAATTGTGTGTTTTCCTTTTGGTTCTGTACAACTTGTCGGCTCACAAGGCGGTTAGTGAAACTTGTTTCTTTGTTGAATGCCATTTGATTGGTACACGTAGCTTAGGAGCATGGCTTGGTGAGGTTGGGTTTCTTTTGGGTAGTTAGTTTTAATGAAGATGCCACTTGAGCACGTTTGGTTTTTATTTTACTTTGAACCCCTTTTGTGATAATTAAACGGTTGTATGTTGGTTTATGAAAATGGTAACGTGTGGTTTTTTTTGGAATGGTTGAAAAATAATAATAATAATAAATAAAGTCTTTCGTTGCATTTTACATTTAAGGATTTTTAAAGCTTAAAAAAATGGAGTAAAAATCACAACGTTACAAGTTGGTATCAGAGCCATGCTGGGAGTGAACTGAATACAGATGCCGGTGTTCAGACTCACAGCTTAGTTGGCTCAATTAGGACCTTTAGGTACTTAAGGGGGGAGGGTGTGTGTTGAGCGTTGTAGGATAGTGCTTGTAAATTTTCCCTTCATAATATTTGTTTGTGTATCTAAAAATAAGTGAAACTGTTTATAAACTAGGATAATGTCGAAAGCAGAGGAGAATGTGAATGCTGGAGGGGTGGGCGGCAGCCAGAACAACCGCACCCCCAGGACACCACCGTTCATGTTTCAGACCCCACCCATTAACGGCCAGCCACGAGCCCAACCGTCGTGGAGTGTACGCAGCACATCAAGTGCCGCTATCATTGCTGATCTTCAGGAGCAGCTCCAGGAGCGGGATAGGACATTGGAGCAGATGCGGCAGGCGATGCATGCCGCTGGACTCTTGCCACTTGAGGGCGTGAACGAGGGTGGAGATCAATCGTTTGATGATGAGGCACATAGTCGTTCCGTTCCAAGGCAGGAGGTTGTTGGAGCTGCCAGACGTCGAGGGAATTCATTCAAAACCTTCATGGATTGTAAGTCGCCTACCTTTGAAGGAGGCGAGAGTGTTGTGGCATGCCTTCGTTGGATTAGGAAGATGGACCAAACCTTCCGATCTGGTGAATTTACTGAGGACCAGAAGGTGAATTATGCGGTGAGAACGTTTGACAAGGAAGCACTCGAATGGTAGGACGCTATTGACGCACGACTCACCGATGCCACTCGGAGGGCTATTACTTGGGAAATTCTTAGTAAGAAGGTGAAAGATCGTTTTTGCAGTGAAGGTAGCATACAACAGGCCCAATGGGAGTTTTTGAATCTTCAGAAAGGAAGCATAACGATTGCTAAGTATAGCACCACCTTCACTGAGAAGTCACAATTCGCTGCTAATTACTACCCGACTGAGGAGAAGTTGATTCATCACTATGTGGAGGGATTTCCATTTGAGTACCGTGTAGTTGTGAGATTGAGGACCACTTTAGGCGAGGCCATGGATGAGGCCCACAAGATAGAGAATGATATAGCCATTCGGGGTCGTACCACAACGAGTTACAGGGAAAAACGCAAGTGGGAGGGTCAATCGGGGTCCCCTGAGAAGCAGAAATTTCAGAAGAAGAGTGAAAAATCAACATTTTGTAAGAAGTGTCACTCCTCTCATGGAGGTCCATGTAGTAGCAGTACCATGAGTTGTAGACGATGTGGGAAAATGGGGCATCATTATGAAGATTGTAAGAGTGTTGAACCTATGTGCTACAATTGTCGTCAAATGGGACATATCAGTACGCAGTGTCCCAACCCCAAGGTCCATATGGGAGCTAGTGAGAAGAAAGATGAAGCGCCAAAGGTGAAAGCTTGTGCTTTCAATATGACAACTGATGAGGTAATTTTTGGGAACCCTATTAGTTACTTCTTTACCTGTTTATGTGTTATCTATGCTTTCATGTTATTTGATGTTAGGGATAGTAGGTAGTTGGTATCATTGCGTGTACCTCGGACTCAATTAGTTGTGATGTAGATATTGATGTGGCTGTGTTTGATTTAGTCCGAATGCGTGAAAAGTTTGTTATGTGTGATATCTCTACTGGTGAACACACTTTTCCTTCGACATTGATTCGTTTAGGAGTATAACTCAATGAGATAAACTAGGAACAAAATGATACAATAACTTAGAGATTCCGAGGACGGATTCTTTTTAAGGAGGGGAGAAATATATATATAAATTAAATAATATTTAGTGAATATATATATATATATATATATATATATATATATATATATATATATATATATATAATAATAAAAATCTAGGGTGAAATAAATTAATTATGTGGTTATAATTCATGGAAGGATGTACATCAAGTTGAGGGGTTTAAGTGTCATAAAAAGAAACTTGTATTGTCAACTTTCCTAGGGTTGGGGTTGAAAGGTGCTAAAAATCGAAAATTTAAAGGTTGGGAAGTAAAAATCGGATATAACCCCCCCCCCCCCCCCATGGGATTGAATCGATTTTGTTCCCGTATCCGTTTCCTTGTATCATGCGAATTAAGAAGCAAAGTCAACCCCGTCCCTCTGCCTCGTTACTTGCTGGACATCGACAAAAAAAAGGAAGAATCGGTTCTTGGTGAGTTGTTCTAATCGTCGAGCAAGGAGCAGAAAAAAAATCGATCGACCCCTTCTAGCTGGGGGGTGCGTCGACTGGAAGAAACAAAGAAGAAGACGAGGGCAGGGGCAGGTTGCGAACATCAGCAAGCAAGCCCCAATCAGCCTTGTTGTGGGGTATCGATCACACTAGTAAGGGCTATGGCTTCGATTTCTTGTTCCAAACTTGTTGAATCGGCCATTCATCTTGGTAACTCTCTGAATCTCCTTCCTATTAAGTTCATACTTCAATTAGATTCAAATTGATTGCTGTGTTGGAGTTTAATCATGCACTCTTTCACTTCAAATCATGTTTTTTTGTTCCTACTATTTGATGAATTGATCGAATTCATTGTGACAACCGTCAAAATTCGAGTCGGTTCTAGATTTGATAAACTTAGTTGTACGTGTAGGCACGACACATATGAGACTAAGTAACTAGAAACTAAGTTATAACCTACTAGAAACTTGGAAACAATTAGAATCAATGGACAGTATACTTAGATTTCACATTGATATGTGAATTCTACAACTACTTAACTGTAGTGAATATCCATATTTAGGTCACTCTTTGACTCGAACACCTTTTCATGAATCATATACACACATCATGCACTTGACCTAGTAGTAGAAATTAGGTCAAAGTCTCATAGAAACTTAAGTCAAAGTTGAAGACTAGGACTAGTATACTTGATTCCTCAATCTCGCTTGAATCTCGGAATCACTACATAGAATGCCAATAAACCGGTAAAAATGAATTACAGACATTATTTTTTTTTACCAAGAAAAGAGTTTTGAAACTCTATTATAATTTGAAATCTCAAATAATTCAATTTATTTTGATATCCAAATATTTATTAACTCTCAAGACCCTAAAAACCCTAAAAACCCTAAAATCTCAAATTTATAAACTTTAACACCTAAAAATCCATAAAATTTGGTATGGACTTTATAATATCAATTTAAAATAACTCAAATTAGTAAAATATAACCAAGGAGAAATAAAATTTAAGTCATTAGTATTTAACTTTATTTTCTAAGACAAAAATCAAGGTTTTGTGAATGAAAATTAGGATAAGGTGCATATTTTATAAAAACTTGATATTTTTATAAAATAAAGTTATATTTTATAAAATTTAAAAGAGGGAGACCCTCTCTCCATTCAAAAGTCAGATTCCTCTCTCTCTCTTCTCTCTCCTCTTCCCAACACACTCAATCAATTCCTCTCCATTTCTCCATACTTCACTTTCTCTCTCACACTCCTTCACTTCATCTTCTCTCTATTCTTCCTCTCTCTCAAACTCACGAATATTATTCCAGAAATGAGTCTAATAACACACCTTAAACTCAAAATCTTCATCATCATGTGGTGTTCTTGAAGGTAAAATCGATTTTTACTTCACCATTTCTTCAAGTTTTACTTGTGCTTCATGGATTTTCTCCATCTTCTACTCCATTCTATTGTAAAATCATGAACACTTGCACCTACTCACGGTTTTGATGATGATGGTTGTAGGATTTCACCCAAAAACAACATGCATGTTGTAGATGGTGAAGTCCCATGACCTAAACCTAAGCCAAAATCAAGGAAATTCACTTTTCTACATGTTTTGGTGGAAAAACACCACATGCATCCAAATTTTTCTTTCAAAAATGAATTTTGAACATTTCAAACTCATGAATGGTCTTCAAACAAACATGCATATGATGATCTTCAAGCTTAGAAGCTAGATCATCAAAGTATGTTGTTAAAAGCTTTCAAATATGTTCATGAAGGATTTATTTCCAAATAAATATCTAAAACTCCTTTTCTGACCAAATCGGATTTTTCCCAGATTTCCATCAACAAAATAAGATGATATGTAAATTTCCAGAAAATAATTCATTTATCTCGAATTATTATAATTATTGCAAGCAAATAGATCAATAATTCATATAAAATACTTTCTGAGGTCTATAAATCCTAGATAAATTCCTGGATGACCCTTATGATAAATAATTACCTCTGATTAAGTTTCATCGATTTTTGTTACTGTTTAGTATGGTTTTGAATTTTCTTTTTGTTTAGCTCCAATGAATCATAAAACCACTTTAGAGAATGTAAAATGGCTACCTAATAATTGTCGCAGCTCATACCCTATGTGAGACACTCAAAACAATATTTTCATAATTTTTCATAATGCATTCCTATTTTTCCCCAATTTTTGTATTTATAATGGACTAATAATGGGAAAACTATTTGTACTCATCCAAAATTCATGCAAATTTACCAGAAGACCTTAAAATATATTAGAACTCTAAATAAAAATGTTGATGATTTTTCTATTCAGTATACTATTTTTCTCCTATTTTCTATGATTAAATACACTCAAATCCACAAAATCGGATTCCAGTAGATAAAAACCACCTCTGGGATTTTTCCCAGATTATTTACACTGTAAATGAACTTTACAAAAATTTTGGTAATTTACTTTAACTGTTTATTAATTATTCTTCAATTAATGATTATTTAAGAGGATTAAACAAAGAAAAATAGCAACACTAATTGAAAAATATCTTTTAAATTTTTCACAGCTTCTATATATGTAATAACAGTGTTACAAAAATTTTGGGCAATTTTGGAAACTCTTTTCTATTTATTTCAATTTTTATTAGAATAAATTTTGGGCAATTTTAGAAATCCATTTTTATATTTTTCCCAGCTTAAGTATGCGTAATGGCAGTATTATAAAAAGTGTGGGGAATTTTCTTAACTGAATGCTATTTTTCATGAATGTTTGTCTATTTAGATAATTAAATATAAGAAAAAAGGTTATGCATATCTATAATCCATGAAAATTTATCTGGAAGTCTTTTAATACATTTAGAACCAAAATCTGAAGTTTGGTAATTTTTATTAACTGTTTAGTATTTTTCATGATTTTATGGTTATTCAAGAACCTAAAATGGTGAAAAATAGTTAGACAAATCAAAAATTCAAGAACATTTATCTTGAGGTCTTTGACTTCAATTAAAACTGAAATGCAAAGTTTGGGAAATTTTAGAACTTAATTGATTTAGTTTTTGAATATTTAATCATTGAACACCTCTTAAAATGTTAAATATTAACATTTCAATAGTGAGAATTTTCCACTTAAATTTTTATATAACAATTGATTCATTGAAATTTAATTTTCACAGAAAAATAGTTGTAACTTAACAATATTAAATTTTGACATATTATTGGCATAATTCTATTGTAATAATAAGTATACTAGTATTAGATTTCAATTAGAGACTCATTAGTGTGTAACATTGTTGTAGGAAAACGATAGTGGTACGAGTGGAACTTAGATCAAGGCATCATTTGCATCATCTCAATGCATTGTGAGTATTCACCACTCCCCTATTTTCGGTTTTTAAATGTTTTGGGGTGGAAAAGCATGTCCTAAACTTTTTATGTTCGTTGTATTTATTTTGACTCGTATGAAACTTGGTTGCTATATTTCGTATGTATGTGTATGTTACTTTAATTCATGAGGACTGTATCGCGGTTAAGTCCCTTGAATCTCTAGACACAACTCATTAACTCTTTTGAGCCTATGGTTATTATGGATAGCGCTATCAGGAGGTAGACAACTCTTCACTCACACGATTCGCTTGAGTGCATTTTACCATTTTATACACTATGTTTGCGATACACATAGTAGTCAATAGGGCACGATTCTGTCATTAGGCTTGGGTTGTGAACTCATGAATGGAAACTTGATGCACATACGAATCTTTATGCACATATGAAACTTTGTTTCTCATTATAGCAACGAAATTTTATTACTGAAAACTTATATACTTGTCATAGCAATGCAATTGTTTGCTCCTTGTAACAACGAATATTATTTCGATTCGTGAAAACTCATTTTAGCAATATACTTCTATTTATGGAAAACTTTTATCAAAACTTTTATTTTGATTCTTGAAACCAATATTAGTTTAATCTGTGAGTACTCACCAACTATTTTTATAGTTGACGCTCGTTTTACATGCTTTTTCAGGAATCATCTAGTAAGAGGCACGTAGAGACACACCACTTGTAGGAGCATTTGCATGTGTTGACTTTTAAATACATTGTAATTTCTTTTAAAATTTTGTTCAAACTCATTGTAAATTTGTAATGATTTTTAATACTATGGTTGGTGTTGTCTTTAAACTTTTGCTATGAAACCCTTTATACTGCCACGCCTCATGTTTCCGCTTTAGCGGGGTGTGACAGAAAATGGTATCAGAGCCGAAGGTTATAGAGAATACCGGTTTTCCTTTGGAGAACCACAACTATAGCCAAAAAAATTTCTAAAAGTTTTTAAAATATAGAACATACTACTGGTATAACTAATTCGAGTACGCATTATTGGACTTTAATTAAGTATAGCTTGGCCAACTATGCTTAATTAAGGAAAGTTAATGTGAGGCTGGAAACGGTTATAGTAGAATTATGTTCAAAACAATTTTTAACTTAAACTTTTGAAAAACAAAATTTTTTCGGTGTGCGTACGGTCATTGCATATTATAGGCATTCATCTAGATACACTTAGAAACTAAGTGCACTTTTATAACAATGCCTTTATTTAGAAATATTCTTGTCCTTTATCAAGTGCTAGGTTAACCACTTAGGTTATATCACTAGCCACTCTAGGAGCAATGCACATAGTACTAAGAATGGGTATTCCTCGGTAGCTATTGACTTTAGATGTAAGGTTAGTAGCTAGATATACACTAGTAATAATATTAAGTCGAAACCTATACCAATTATTCCTTAATACCTCTTCATCGTCTTCGTATTAGAGTTACAACTAGGAAAAAGCGTTCTGATACCAACACGGATGAGAATTGGAGCATCGCGTAAGGAGGTAGATGAGTCGCCACTAAGCAATCACTTGGATACCATTGGCGGGCATTCCGGATTCGACTCACAAGGAGACACGGAGGTTTAACCTATATGTGAGATCTTATTTCTACGCTACGATTTAGCTCTAGGTTGTTTCCACCTTGACGTTAAAACTTCACATAGGATATCCCTTTGACCTCTATAAAAGGTCGTCAACTGCATTGACACCATAAAATGTTTTTTCAAACAATTTTTCTTGTCCTTTATTTTGGGGAAAAGACATCGGCACTCGCCTTATACTCGTTTTGTACTCACCTTTGTATTTAGGTACGATCAACTACACTAACATACTTTCTCCTTACTTCTTAATCTTCCATCGAAAAATTATTTCGCTTCATCGGTTTTATTTATCATCGATAAAATATTTTATAACCACTTCATTCAACTTAGTAGACATTTCCTAACAATGTAAGCCATATTCTCGCTAAAAATCTTTTTGACAACTTGCTTTAACTTAACACTTTTCTTCAAAACTCAATTTAACCAATATTTGTTTTAACCTTGCTATTTTAATTTCATTTCAAACCCATTTCAATGGATAGATGTGCTTTTAAGGGCATGTAAACCATTTTAAACCTTGCTTACCATTTTAACACGTTTTCGAAAAACTTAGAAACATTTTCTTTTATAAAAGTGTTTAAACTCTATGCTATAAAACTTAAACATATGACATTAAAGTTCTTATTATGTGAAAAAGTTTCATCGAATCTTCAAAACACTTTTGTTTTGACACTTTTAACAGCTTTCTCATTTAGACATTGTAATTTACTTTAATGTGTTTTCTCGAAACCGAACATGATATTTATGCAAATTTCTACTTCAAACATGTTTATAAGACATCTCTAATGCTTGTATTTCAAAACATACGTTATTTGTGTACTTTGCTTCAATATGGTTTTATAATCTATAAAGTTTTTAAAATTTATAGCATTTGAAAACTTAGTGTTCACTTTTAAATTTCCAGTGATACACTCTCAACGATGAATAATTATTCTTCTAAATATATTGACTCTTTACCTTATCCATTTTAATCATTGTTGGAGGCACGCGCAGCACCCGACGTGGTGACGGGTATGATTCTTTCCATCTGATTTTTTTTATGATGATTATGATATTGATATGTGCTCTGTTTAGGATCGTTCCATGTGAATAGTATCCCAGTTCAGGTATTGTTTGATTAGGGTGCTACCCGATCGTTTGTTTCTCTTGCGCTCAGCAAGAGGTTTCCCGAGTCTTCAGGCATGTTGGATTGCCCTTTAGAGGTAGAAATTGTCGATGATCGATCGGTGCGAGCATCAGTGGTATTCCGAGATTGTGTGCTGAGATTATTCGAGGAGCGCTACCTGGTGGACTTGGTTCCCATTCCTTTGCGGGGGAACAAGGTTATTATCGGCATGGATTGGCTAAGCCCCAATGGGGCGGTGATCGACTGCGCGCAACAGTTGGTGCGGATCAGGACCCCAAGTGGGGGAGAGCTGGTGATTCAGGGCGAGAGGCCACAGCGAGGACCGGCTTTATGTTCGGCAGCAAGGGCTAGGCGTTACCTTCAGCAAGGTTGCGCAGGATATGTCGCCTATGTCATGGATACCCGGGAGGCGGGAAAGGCGACGGTGAGTGAAGTTTCGGTGGTGCGAGACAACGCAGATGTGTTCCCAGAGGAGCTTCCTGGGATACCTCCAGAGCGACAGGTGGAGTTCAGGATCGACCTAGTCCCTGGTGCGGCTCCGATAGCCAAGGCACCGTATCGGTTGGCTCCTCCTGAGATGCAGGAGTTGTCTACACAGCTGCAGGAGCTGTTAGACAAGGGATTCATTAGACCGAGCATTTCACCCTAGGGAGCCCCGATTCTGTTTGTGAAGAAGAAGGACGGGTCGCATCGGATGTGTATAGATTATGGGGAGCTGAACAAGGTGACGGTGAAGAACCGTTACCCACTCCCGAGGATTGATGACCTCTTTGACCAGCTACAGGGAGCATCTTGGTTCTCCAAGATTGATCTGCGATCAGGATATCATCAGATGAGGGTCAGGGAGGAGGATGTACAGAAGACTGCGTTTCGGACGCGCTATGGCCATTATGAGTTCGTGGTGATGCCTTTCGGGCTCACCAATGCTCCTTCCGTGTTCATGGACCTCATGAACCGTGTGTGTAGACCGATGCTGGATCAGTCCGTGATAGTTTTCATTGACGACATCTTGGTCTATTCCAAGACGGAGGGGCAGCATGAGGAGCATCTGCGAGAGGTTTTGGATACTCTGAGGAGAGAGAGCTTGTACGCCAAGTTCTCCAAGTGTGAGTTCTGGTTGCGCGAGGTGCAGTTTCTTGGGCACCTTGTCAACCAGAACGGTATTCTGGTCGACCCGGCCAAGGTGGAGGCCATGATGAGATGGGAGGTTCCGAAATCTCCATCTGAGATTCGGAGTTTCCTGGGATTAGCCGGCTATTATCGGAGACTCATCCAGGATTTCTCCAAGATAGCAGTGCCCTTGACGCGGCTGACGAAGAAGGTCGTAGTCTTTCGTTGGGGGCCTAAGCAGCGGGTAACGTTTGAGACACTGAGGCAGAGGTTGTGCGAGGCACCGATCTTAGCCCTGCCAGAGGGCGTAGAGGATTTTGTTGTGTACTGCGACGCGTCTACTTCAGGTTTGGGCACGGTATTGATGCAGAGAGGGCATGTCATCGCCTACGCTTCGAGGCAGCTGAAGCCTCACAAGGCGAACTATCCGATGCATGATTTGGAGTTGGGGGCTGTTGTATTCGCCCTTAAGATTTGGCGTCATTACCTCTATGGGGTCCATTATACCATTTACACGGACCATCAGAGCCTGAGGTATCTCATGGACCAGCCAAATCTAAATATGAGGCAGCGTCGATGGCTTGATGTGGTAATTATGATTGTGAGATCCTCTACCACCCGGGGAAGGCCAACGTTGTGGCCGACGCGCTTAGCCGCAAGGCAGCGCCGATCAGGGATACCTGCATGAGGATGACCGTGGTTACTCCACTGTTGGAGCAGATTCGAGAGGCCCAGCAAGAGGCCATGAAGGAGGAACATCGGAAGAGTGAGCGGATTGTAGGCCAGGTTTCCTCCTTCGATTATGATAGCCGAGGGCTGTTGACCCTCCACCGCAGGGTGTGGGTGTCGTACCACGGGGGTGTGCGCCAGGTTCTGATGGAGGAGGCACACAAATATCGATTCTCCATTCATCCCGGGGCGACGAAGATGTATAGGGATCTTCGTCTGGACTATTGGTGGCCCTGCATGAAGCGGGATGTAGCATGGTATGTGGAGCGGTGCTTGACCTATAGAAAGGTCAAGGCCGAGCACCAGAGGCCACACGGCAAGATGCAGCCGTTAGATATGTTGGATTAGTGTCTAAGTCCATAACTATTTTGGTATGTACTTGAACCAATTATGAGCATGGTCCTTTTGGGTTGCCTTCACCATAGCAATATGTAGGATGAATTAAGGAGAGAAATGTTTAATTATGATTTATTAATATATTATGAGAATAATATATTAAAGGAGAAATCATATTGTTTAATTAATATTAGTCAAGAATTAATTAAGAATTAATTTTGTGGCTAAAAGAGATTAATTAAATTAAGGGGACTAATATTGTAATTATAACATAGTTACAAAGTTGGGCTTAGGATCTATTAGATGGCAATGGACGAATTCTATATGGAGGTCCATAAAGAAATCGTCCAAGGGCCTTCTGGAATGGTCCATTGGACTGCTTAAGGCCTAAGAAGTCAGATTAGGGTTTCCTAGTTGAAAACCCTAATAGCCTACATATATATAAAGGACCCATATGCCCCAAAAACGGGGTAAACTAATCCTTTAGGGTTTCCAGCCATTTTTTGTGCCTCCTCTCTCCTCCCTCTTCATCCAAGCTGCTTAGTGGTGTTTGTGACTCCATTAGAGGTGCAACACTTGAGGCACTAAGCTGTCTGAAGCCAAGGATTGATTGTTATTGCTATATAACAATCAAAGGTAAGATCTAAACCCTAATTTCAGTTATAGTTTATTAGATCTAGGGTTTATGGATTTGGATTATCAATTGCATGTTCATTAGACAAACTAGATCCAAAGCTATTAGGGTTTGCATGTACAGCATAGGATTGATGTATTGCTCGAAACCCATCGGTGGTATCAGAGCCTAGGGCTGTTTGTTAGTGAATTTGATGCTTATTTGATCGAAAATTGGCTGAAAATCGAAATTTTTTAGTTTTTTCGACTTGACTCGCCGAGTCAACAGGGTGACTCGCCGAGTCCATAGTGAACTCGACGAGTCCAAGCTTGACTTGACGAGTCAACGAGTCAGATGGAGCAAATTTCGGGATTTTGACCTGTTTTGGCTGTGGATAATCACCTAAAACATTTTTTATTAATAAAATCCGATTTTTATCAATATTTGGAGATTATCGTTGCCAAAATAGAAGATAATTGTCAAAATTTAGATAATCTTTTGTTTTATTAGATAAAGATTGATTATTTGTAATTTAGATTTGAATTATCTTGTGAAAAAGTTTCAATTTTTCCCCTTTAGGTTTTATAGTTTAAAATTGAACTTAAAAGTTTTGTTTTTGAAATTTAAATAGTTAATCCCTAATGTTTTGAAAAGTTTCAAAACTTGCCCTCAAGTTTTGGAATTTAAATTTTTGATTAAAAGTTTAATTTTGAAATATTTAAATTCTAATCCCAAATGTTTTGAAAAGTTTCAAAACTTGCCCTCAAGTTTTGGAATTTAAAAGTTGATTAAAAGTTTAATTTTGAAATGTTAAATTCTAAAAACCCTCGCATTTTGAAAAGTTCAAATTACACCCTTATGGTTTTATTAATTAATCAAAGTGTATAATTAAAAGAGATTTAATAATTCCATAAAGTTTTGGTTTACATTTGATTAAATTAAAAGTATAATTTGTTAAATTGAACCACCTAGTATTTTAAAAGTGTAAAATACACCCTATACTATATATATGTAACATTAAAAGTCTAATATTATATATATGTATGAGTAAACAGTCAGTCTTATCGTTAGTAGGCCTCATTCACGAAGCTGATCTATAAGGGGTGTTTAAGGAAATTGCCTATAAAATGACGATTGAATGGGTATCCACTCTTACCCACCGCACTCTTGACTAGTGGAGGGTCGTTAGCCGAACGGGTAGGATAGGACGAAACCTTCCATTATAAGTATAATGAAGTACAAAGTAACTAAATGCTTTTACAAATTCCCAAGTCATAGTTACTTTAGGCAAAATGTGAAATTGTATGCTAATCCATGGAATTACACTTTGTACCCTTGTCAAACGTTAGTGGAGCTTGTGTGGTTAACCGGCACACTAATTTGGGGTTGACATTGGTTGTGAAGGGTGGCTCGATGTTTTACATAAATCAATGGAGCGTGTGTGGTTAACCGGCACATTGATTAGGTGATAGTATCATTGAGTGCATCACGTAGATTCGTATGGTTATTCACACCTTATTTGTGATCCTCGGCATCCCAGTCACAAATAGAAGGGCATAATCGAGATTAAACATGTCATTGAAAAGTTCAACGAATCTCAAAAGATCTAGGAGTTTCAATTCATTTAAAACTTAAATTTCTTTTTAGTTTTTCATGGTGGAAATTGGTAAATCGTCATTTACCTACCTTCAAATATTATGCAACTAGATTACGGCATCCCTCTTCTAGGTTGTAGAATATTGTGTTGGGTCCTAGCCTTGATGTTTCATTTGGGTGTCACATCAAGGACTCTTATCAACTAACTTGAATTTTCTCCCGTTTTGTAGATGTCTAAATC
Organism: Lactuca virosa; assembly: GCF_052849685.1. Classification (NCBI taxonomy): domain Eukaryota; kingdom Viridiplantae; phylum Streptophyta; class Magnoliopsida; order Asterales; family Asteraceae; genus Lactuca; species Lactuca virosa. The sequence goes on from NC_136430.1 coordinate 252,072,517, forward strand.
TTACAATGGTCTTCCCAAGTCCCTTGGAACAAGCTTTCCAAATGAAGATGACGTTCCACGATACGATCAAGGAAATGAGAGTCATGCTTCACTTCCTCCACCTCCTCCAATTATTCTCCCTAACCCACAAGTTCAAAGGCTTGAAAAGTTCAAGCTCACTCAAGCCCTATTGGCAAGTAAACACGAAGATGGGAAACCTGTGTGTGCACACGTCTTGGAGATGAAGTCACTCATTGACAGGTTAAGGATGTTGGGTGTCGAGATTTCAGGTGAGTTGGCTATTGACTGGGTTCTTCAGTCGCTTCCTGAATCATATAGTGAGTTCGTTAGAGAGTACTATATGATGGATCATGACGTGACCCTCTTTGATTTGACCTATTTTCTTATAGCTGCTGAATCAGCAATGATTTGGCGTGCTGATCAAGCAAATCTGTCTGGTAAATCAAACTCCCAAACTTCAATGGACATTGAAAATGGTGACATTGGAAATCCAGAAAAAGTAAATTCTGAGATAGTTCCTTGTGTCATTCCAAAAGAGTCCATTTGCTTCTATTGCCAAGAGAAGGGGCATTGGAGACGAAGCTGCCCTATTTACCTGAGAGATCTAAGGGATGGGAGAGTCAAGACATATGGCTCTACTTCAGGTAAAATCCATTAACTAACTGTATAAGTTCCTATTTTTGATTCTTAATACATGATGTGATAAGATTACATTTTGATGTTTTGCAGGATCGAAGAAAAGAAAGGAAACTTAAGGAAGAAGCGTGTTGAATCTGATCATGAAGAAATGGATTTCGATCGCATGGATTCGAGGATCAGATTTTTGAGCTGCTACTCTAGAGTTAGGATAGAATGATAAGAAATATGAAATAGCATAGTTTTTCAGTTGAATTGCATTGTAATGACAAATTTTTCCACAATAAAATAAATTTTGTCTTATTTATTTATCCTTGCAATGGTGTGTATGAAAAATTGATGTTTAATTGTTTCTACTATTAGCAATAATGGATTTGATTCTTGTTATTTATGGAAATGTCGAGAATTTGCCAAATAAGGGAAGATTCTCATCGCCCAAGTTTCAATTGGACAGAAACTTGGAATCATACAACTTGGTTGCGTGATGAATGAGAAACTTCATATTTGGAAATTAGACTAATTCTTTGACAAAGTGTCAAGAGAAGGACTAGGAGATCGAGTACACTAGGTTGTGCGTTGATCAAGTCCACCACAAGAGTGATAAAGATATTCGTCATGATTTACTAAAGTTTAGTAAATATGGTTATACTTATAAGATTAAGTATAATTCTGAGTTGAGTAAAAGAGTTTCAATCAATAGCAGAACGGATAAGAAGAATCTGGAAGGCAGAAAGATAAAAGTTTCTCTATTCTAAGAAGAAGGGAGAGTAACTTTTATTGTGTTTTATGATAGGTCTTAATGATTAAGAACCATGTCTCAATTGATCCTCTAAGTGAGTCTTAGTGCAATAGCATGTCTAAGAAGAGGAATCGAGAATTGTAGAAATGGTTAAATCAAGAAGTCAATCATACTTCGTTCCAATATCAAGTCTTAAGAGTCATACTCCAAGATTGTGACTTGAGTGACAAGTCTTAAGTAGGTTTATAACACTCGTCAAATGTGGAATTTGGAAAAGTTTTCTTATTCTTGCACATTTGAAATTGGTAAGTTGTGATGTCTTGGATAAGACAAAGACCAACCAGGACCAATTGTGTGAAGTGTTAAACTTGACAAAAGGCTACACTAACTCTTGAATATTTGTTTGTCAAGAAATGTTTCTTGACAAGAGAATCATATATGTCAAGGAGTCAGTGGGAGTCTTAATGGTCTTGAAAAGGTTTCAAGAACAAATCAAGATTAAACCTAGTTAATCATCACTAGCGCACGAATTGAGGTTTATAACCTATCGTGTTGACATTATCTTGTTTCTGCGCCATTCCAGTTGAGGTAATTGTGCATGTGAGTTCTATGAGTTCTTATTTGAATGCATAAAGACAAAGCACCTTGATCAATAGAAAGTACATTGATATGTAGGGGCGAGTTGCTTGGAAGACGTGGTGGGCATTCATGTTACCATGAGGAAAGAAATCAAGATTGAACAAGTTCAGTCCATATGGTTTTGGATTTGTCGCAAACCTTCGTTTTGACAAATTCACATGGATAGGAACACATACATCATAAAATCTAAGTGTCGTAAGTTTTCCCTCCTTCATGAAAATGATTGTAAGGAAATGCTTTCACTAAGAGAGATTTTAAGAAGATAGCAATTGTGAAAATTGTATTCTCAAATTCGATTATGATTACGGCATCCCTTTTCATAGTTCGAATTGTGAGATTTGGCAATTAGTCTGAACATCTAGGACTTAGTAACATAAATTCTGAATTGTTTAGACACACATGTGAGCTATCTAAGGCAAAGGTGTATGAGCTTAAAAATCTTAGATAAAGGCTTATCAAAGCATTAGGTATTATAAATATTAACTTAAGGAATTCAATAAGCATTGTTTTCTGGAAGTTTAATTGTTTTCTGAATACATGTCAAAGCTAGTGGGAGCATAAGTGTTATGCTGGTAAGAAAATAATCATCATGTTAGTGGGAGCATGATTATTATGGTAAGTATTGCAAGTTAGCAATATTAATTATAGAAAACAAAGATTCACTTTGCAAAGTTGCAAGGGTTGAAAAGTTGTTTTGCTATAATTAAGGGAGAGAATATTATACTTCGTTTCAAAAATCTAAAAGCTTAGATCGAGAAATGTTAATAAATTTAGTTAAGGATACATAGTGCATTCTCAATATTCGATTATGATTACGGCATCCCTCTTCATAGTTCGAATAGTGGGAACATGGCACATAAAATATTATGGCAGAAGGCTGATAAAGTATCACGTCTTTATGTGAGACATTATGCATCGTGTCCAATACGCTTCGGGTATAGGATCGATTGCATATGCTATAATATTTGACCATTCTGAAATTTTCCAAATGCCTAGGGCATTAAGAGGGAAAAAGGACTAGAATCGGTTTTGACTAAAATAATTAAACAACTATCAAAGGACGATCTGAGGTTCACTAAGGATTTGTCGCTTGTGAGTAGTTGGAACTATAGTACTGGATGGACTATATTGACATTATTATGAATAGATAAGATTCTATTAAGAATGAGTTGTCATATGGCAAATATGGAAATGTTTCCATTAATGGGAGTTGGATATTAAGAATCTATGTAGATTAGAAACTTTTATGCAAAAGGATGTTCAAAGGAATGTACTTTGAGTGAGAGACATCACATCTATAAAATTGTTTTGTAACAGTTTCTGATAGGGAACTTAGTAATTTCATTAGCCAAGTCCTGGTGACTTTTGTGCTATTACTTTACGAAAGGATCGTTGCATAAAATGTTAGAATCTAACATATTCTAATAGTGGCAAGAACCTTGTATTCTTACACTAATGATAAGGATTAGGGATTGTGAAATGAGTTTCATTGGAAAAGTTTTTCAATTGATCTATTTTTACAAAGTATGGACCATAGGAAACCAAAGTGTGCATGCTTGGAGCATGGGACAATTGTGGTTATAATTCGAGTAATAAGTTGATTTTCTGAAACAGTAAGCAATAAACAATGAGTAATCAATATGGTGTTTAAATAGAAGTGTTTTATTTACGCTCAAAAGTTTTGGGTCCATATAGGATTAATATTATTATTGCGTTTCACTCTGCATGTTTTGACTTCCAGAATAACTGGGTTATTCAAACCTCCACAGTCGGTCATACGTTGGAAGTAGGTATGAAGCAAGACTGTCATGAATCTGTCTGTAGATTGTCTAAAGTAGGTATGAAACAAGTTTGCTGCAGAGTTCATGAGTGCTTTGATAAGATTAAATTATTGGATTAAACCCACGCTCACTTGAATCACTTCATGGATTTTTCACGGGTGATTTGTGAGACGATAATATTGTATATTCTTGAAACCAAGACGTGTGAGTTGTTACTTGCTGATCGGTTGCACATTGATGATAAGTAAACGCACCAGTAACTTGGTGTTATAAAACTTATTATTGTGTGTGATCCGATTAGTAGGTGCAAGCAAGCATTTGAGTCGAAGTTTATCCATTCCTTTTACCCAAAGTGGGATGAAAGCGATATCTGTGGGCCCCTCGATGATTTAGTGATGACACCTAAGCGCTTGGCCAAGCCGGGACTAAGTTGATGTGTTCAATTGTAGTCTGTTGTCAGTCGTCATAAATCAGATGTCAGGAAACAATACATAGAGAGAGAATGATTTAAATCAATGTCTCATGTCTATACGATATCTTGTAGAATGGAGGAATATATGATCCCTTATCTAAAGGATACGTGTATCTGATAAGATCAGAGTTGACAGCGGCTTTTGAAAGCTACGATTGCTGATCAGGTTCTGAAGTTATGCAAAATAGTTATTAGACTTATCCAAGTGGGAGACTGTTGGATTAGTGTCTAAGTCCATAACTATTTTGGTATGTACTTGACCCAATTATGAGCATGGTCCTTTTGCGTTGCCTTCACCATAGCAATATGTAGGATGAATTAAGGAGAGAAATGTTTAATTATGATTTATTAATATATTATGAGAATAATATATTAAAGGAGAAATCATATTGTTTAATTAATATTAGTCAAGAATTAATTAAGAATTAATTTTGTGGCTAAAAGAGATTAATTAAATTAAGGGGACTGATATTGTAATTATAAGATAGTTACAAAGTTGGGCTTAGGATCTATTAGATGGCAATGGACGAATTCTATATGGAGGTCCATAAAGAAATCGTCCAAGGGCCTTCTGGAATGGTCCATTGGACTGCTTAAGGCCTAAGCAGTCAGATTAGGGTTTCCTAGTTGAAAACCCTAATAGCCTACATGTATATAAAGGACCCCTATGCCCCAAAAACGGGGTAAACAAATCCTTTAGGGTTTCCAGCCGTTTTTGGTGCTACCTCTCTCCTTCCTCTTCATCCAAGTTGCTTAGTGGTGTTTGTGACTCCATTAGAGGTGCAACACTTGAGGCACTAAGCTTTCTGAAGCCAAGGATTGCTTGTTATTGCTATATAACAATCAAAGGTAAGATCTAAACCCTAATTTCAGTTATAGTTTATTAGATCTAGGGTTTATGGCTTTGGATTATCAATTGCATGTTCATTAGACAAACTAGATCCAAAGCTATTAGGGTTTGCATGTACACCATAGGATTGATATATTGCTCGAAACCCATCAGGATATTCCCCTATGGAAGTGGGAAGATATCACTAAGGATTTCATCACCAAACTTCCCAGGACCGTGCGGGGAGTGGATTCTATATGGGTCATCGTGGATCAGCTGACCAAGAGTGCCCATTTTATACTGATACAGGAGAGTATCTCGGCCGAGAAGTTGGCCGACATCTACATTCGGGAAGTGGTGGCACGGCACAGAGTGCCAGTCTCCGTGATTTCAGACAGAGATGTGCGGTTTACTTCCAGGTTCTGGAAGAAATTCCACGATGAGTTGGCTACTCGTCTGCACTTTAGTACTGCATTTCACCCGCAGACGGATAGTCAGAGCGAGCGGACCATCCAGACTCTGGAGGATATGATGCGGGCATGTGTGCTAGACTTCGATGGTAGCTGGGATACTTACCTCCCATTGGCTGAGTTCTCGTATAACAACAGCTATCACGCGAGTATCGATCGTCCTCCCTTCGAGATGTTGTACGGGAGGAAGTGCAGGACCCCGATATGCTGGGGTGAGATTGGCCAGAGGGTCATGGGGAGCACCGAAGTGGTGCTCAAGACGACGGAGAGGATTCAGCAGGTCCGGAGCAGGCTTCAGACTGCTCAGAGTCGGCAGAAAAGTTATGCCGACAAGCGCCAATCAGACCTGGAGTTCCAGGTCGGGGATATGGTTCTCCTGAAGGTGTCGCCATGGAAAGGCGTCATCCGATTCAGGAAACGGGGCAAGTTAGGGCCCAGGTACATTAGACCGTTCAGGGTTTTAGCCCAGGTGGGCAAGGTGGCGTACAGGTTGGATCTGCCAGCCGAGCTCAGCCAGATCCACAGCACTTTCCACGTCTCCCAGCTGCGGAAGTGCCTGGTGGACGACTCAGTAGTGGTACCCTTAGAGGATATTCAGGTCGATGACAGCCTGAACTACATCGAGCGACCTGTAGCAATCCTCGACCGGAAGTCGAAGGATTTGAGGAACAAGAGGGTCGAGCTGGTGAAGGTGCAATGGCAGCACCGGAAGGGCTCGGAATGGACTTGGGAGCCGGTGGATGAGATGATGGAGCATTACCTAGAACTTTTCCAGGAGAGAGCAGCGGACTTCGAGGACGAAGTCAAAAATTAGTGGGGGAGATTTGTAGCACCCAAGTCTTGGTACGCATTTAATTCAAGCATTTTTTTGTCTTTTTTCCTGGGACTCGACGAGTCGGAGGACCCACTCATCGAGTAGAGTCGAGATCTGCAGACATCTTAAGTGACCTACTCGACGAGTCGGAAGACGGACTCGGCGAGTAGGCGCTGTGTGAGTAAAACCCTAAATCTGAGGGTTTGCACCCTATATAAACACCTTAACTCAGCCTCCCTTGTCCCTAACACTCTCTTAGAGCTGGATATCGAAACCCTAGCCGTTTGTGTGTGTGTTAAGGCCATTTTGGTGTTCTTGGTTGGTTTGTGAAGCTTGGAAGGAAAGGGGAAGCTTGGGATTTCGAGTTGGGACTTGTAGATCCAGAGATCTTACTTCATCTTCAGCTCAAGCAAGGTAAGTGCCCCCTGTTTTGGTCTTCCTTTTTGGTTGTTCATCTTTAGGGCCTATAGTCATGGTGCATTAGGGCTTCTTAAGCCATTTTCGGATTTGTAAGGTGATTCATGGGGTTCTACTTCCAGATCTGAGTCATTGGAGGGGTCTCATGGCATAAAGGTGCCAAGTTTATGGCCATGAGAGCCCCATGCACATTGTAGAGCACCTTCTATGGACTTTTGAGCTAAAAACCCCATGCATGTGCATCAAGTTTGGAGCTTTACGTATAAAATGGACATTAGGAGGCCAGATCTATGGTTTTGGTGTGTTAAATCCCATTTAGATCGACTGTATAGAAGTGGTCAAGGTTGGACTCGGCGAGTCGTTCTTGGGACTCGGCGAGTCGGTGCGCTTTCAGCCATCTTAAACCCTTCTGTGATGGTCAGTTGTTGGAAGAGGGAGTCCCATAGTTGTTTAGATCTGTTGGGAGACCTGGAGTTCATAGGACTCGACGAGTGCACGAGCAGACTCGGCGAGTCCAAGGCAATCTCCCAACTCTTAAAGATGAACTCGACGACTTGTTCATCCAACTAAGCGAGTCGAGGACAGGACGTGTTCTTAGGATGAAGATGGACTCGACGAGTGTTCATACCGCTCGGCGAGTCGGATGAAGGTTCATCCGAGGTTGTGTTAGAAGGAGAACTCGTCGAGTCGTTGCTAAACTCGACGAGTAGGGACGTGGATGAGGACAGTTAAAGAGATAGGGACTCGACGATTTGACGACCCAACTCGGCGAGTCGGGTCAACTGGAAGTTGACTTTGACTTTGACTTGGACTTGGTCTGGGGTAAAATAGTCATTTTACCCTAAGGGTAGATATCAGATTTTGATTAAGTGTTTTGTGGGGATTATAGCGAGAGGATTTCCGGAGCAGTAGCAGTTAGAGATTTCTCGCACAGATTATCAGCAGCTACTCGTTTGAGGTGAGTTACCTTTCAGTAGCGGTGGGTCTACGGCCACAATGTCGGCCCACCAGTAGGAGTTGTATGTTAGATGATTGTCTTTGTGATATTCATCTAGGGTTGCTACTACCTGATATGTTTATGTGCTAGCATGATATGTTATATGTTATATGTGATAGTGGTAGTAGGGGGAGAATAGTCCCCAAGTTCGGTCGTTAGGACCGAAGGGTAGGTCGGGCACCCTAGAATTGTCTAACAGTATGTTCATGCTATGATATTATGTGGTAGTAGTAGGAGGTGAAATAGTCCTCGGATGTCGGTCGTAAGGACCGACGGGTAAGTCAAGCACCCCAGAATGGCTTGACGTGGGTAGTCAGGCACCCCAGAATTGCCTGGTAGTATATGTGTGTTATGTGGTAGTGGTAGGGGGTGAAATAGTCCCCGGTAGTCGGGTGAAACAGACCGATGGGTAAGTCAAGCACCCCAGAATGGCTTGACCTGGGTAAGTCAAGCACCCCATAATGGCTTGACCTGGGTAGTCAGGCACCCCAGAACTGCCTGACAGTATGTATTGTATATGTGTGGTACGATGGGGGAACTCACTAAGCTTCGTGCTTACAGTTTACAGTCTTGGTTTCAGGTACCTCTTCAGCGAAGGGGAAGGAGCTGGCGCGGTAGCAGCACATCATACACACACGCATTGATTTTCCGCACTTGAGATATTCTGGGATTGTACTCTGACATGTTGCTATTATATGTTTTGGGTTTTCAGACATGATACGTTGATTCACAAAATGATATATTGTTACGTAGTTTTCTTGTGAATGTTTTTATAATCAGTTAATTAAAATGAAATTTTTGGACTCGAAATTTGGGATGTTACAAGTTGGTATCAGAGCCCTGGTTTGAGGGATTCGGACACACCTTCGGGGTGTCTGAACTCAAATCGAGGGATTTAAAAGATTTTTACAAGAAAAGTGTTTTTTTCTAAAAGCTAAGCTAAAAGAGTTTTGAGAAAGAACGAAGTGTGTGATATGTGCGACCGGCCGAGCTCAAGTAAGTATTCCCCAAAGTACCCATACAAGTTATATTATGTTTATCAGTTTCAGTAGAACAGCATGTTAGAATAGGACTAAGGGTCTAGGAATGATACCTTATGTGCCTTCTTTATGTGCTCCAGCTTATGAGAATTGCATGCTAGTATTGAGTAGACAGTAATAGGATAGCCTGTTTAGGTTATGCCTGGTAGTGTGAGCTCAGCATTGTATGCTAGTAAAGTTTCCTATTCTGAGGATAGGATTGCTTGAAATCGATCCCTTTGGTGTGAATGCTGCTTGCTTTGTGCTTTGTGGGACTTTGAGTGATGGGAGTTAGCTGTTAGGTGAATACGTTAAGTCACATGTGATAAGGGTTGGATAATCTTAGAGGATTGGATTTGACCCTATTGCGCAGCTCTTGTTTGAGTCTAACCATTGTAGGGACGAGTCTTTTACTCGAAGGATTATCTGAGCCTCGTTACATGTGATGGTATTCAGGTAATGGTTAATTGGCATTACAAGGAGGCCTTCAGCAGCTGAGGACCGGTTTGGGTGGTGTCAGAGATTTTCCCTAGGGTAAGCCTAGGATGAGAGTAGTAGAGATCAGTAGCAGTAGTAGTGACTTGGTGGAGTCGAGGCGGTTCTTGAGGAGAGTACGGATAGATGTGGAAGGTAGTATGGCCCCGTACTACTGAAAGCAGAGGATCCGTACTTGAATCGAGAAAGGCTGAGGCAAGACCAAGGAGCTCGTGATGGATGTGATCCCTCTAGATGTATCAGTATCACTGACGGTTGTCATTATCTATTGCAGAATGGTGGTACTACGTCCAAGGCCAACAGTTGGCAGTTCAGGAGAGGGATCGGGTTTGGGTTCAGGTTCCGAACCAGTGGAAGAGAGGTTGCGCGAGTTTATCGCGTCTGAGATCACTAGAGGCATCCTTGATACGACCCCGGTCATCTTTGGGTCGATCAAGGAAGGGATTGTCGAGCTGATGGAGGATCGCCTCCGGGCGTTCAGGAGCGACATGGCGACCAGCCAGTCGGGATCACGCACATTGTCCTTTAAGGACTTCAGGGGCAGTGGTGCGCCGGATTTCCATGGGGCGAAGGACCCCATTATGGCCAAACGGTGGATTGCAGACATTGAGTCTGCACAGTTGACCAGCTTCTGCCCTGAGGGGTCGAAGGTGAGATATGCAGCAGGATGCTTGAGAGATAGGGCCAGGGATTGGTGGGAGTCGGTTGGTGACTCTTTGGGAGCCTCGGCTGTTGAGGCTATGACATGGCCGGACTTTGTGACTCGGTTCAGAGCGGAGTTTGCACCTGCAGTGGAGCTCCAGCAGTTGGCGAGGGAGTTCTTAGATATGAGACAGACTATAGAGACAGTGGCGGAGATCACCGCCAAGTTCCGGGAGAGGACGTTGCTAGTGCCCCAGTATGCGGGAGATGAGGACATTAGGAGGACCCGCTACCATGACATGTTGCAAGCCGACATTCGGGGGCATGTTAGTTTTTCAACTTGCCCTACCCTGGATTCCATGATTGCGAGGGCAAGGGAAAAGGAGATTGATCTGGAGCACATCCGGAAGAGGAAGGTTGAGGAGGGGCAGGTGACTGGGGCTTCGGGGAAGAAGCCCAAGGGACCAGATGGTAGGCCGAAAGGCCAGCCAGGACAGGGCCGTTGCAGGAAGTGCGGCAGGCAGAACGAGGGAGCATGTAGGTTGGGATCGTCGGGCTACTACAAGTGCGGCAAGGCGGGGCACTTCAGCAGGGATTGTACCGCCCCTGCACCTACTATTCAGACATTTGAGTTGTTGTGTTTCCACTGCAACCAGAGGGGCCACAAGAAGGCCAATTGCCCCCAGTTGACAGCAGAAGCGCCAGTGAAGGCGCCAGCTCCAGCGAGCCTGCGGATTACTGATGGCCGGCAGAGCAAGGCAGAGGCTCTAATGGTGAGGAGCCGGGCTAATCAGTTGACGACCGAGGAGGCACGCGCAGCACCCGACGTGGTGACGGGTATGATTCTTTCCCTCTGATTTTTTTTATGATGATTATGATATTGATATGTGCTCTGTTTAGGATCGTTCCATGTGAACGGTATCCCAGTTCAGGTATTGTTTGATTCGGGTGCTACCCGATCGTTTGTTTCTCTTGCGCTCAGCAAGAGGTTTCCCGAGTCTTTAGGCATGTTGGATTGCCCTTTAGAGGTAGAAATTGTCGATGATTGATCGGTGCGAGCATCAGCGGTATTCCGAGATTGTGTGCTGAGATTATTCGAGGAGCGCTACCTGGTGGACTTGGTTCCCATACCTTTGCGGGGGAACAAGGTTATTATTGGCATGGATTGGCTAAGCCCCAATGGGGCGGTGATCGACTGCGCGCAACAGTTGGTGCGGATCAGGACCTCAAGGGGGGGAGAGCTGTTGATTCAGGGCGAGAGGCCACAACGAGGATCGGCTTTATGTTCGGCAGCAAGGGCTAGGCGTTACCTTCAGTAGGGTTGCGCAGGATATGTCGCCTATGTCATGGATACCTGGGAGGCGGGAAAGGCGACGGTGAGTGACGTTTCGGTGGTGCGAGACTACGCAGATGTGTTCCCAGAGGAGCTTCCTGGGATACCTCCAGAAGGACAGGTGGAGTTCAGGATCGACCTAGTCCCTGGTGCGGCTCCGATAGCCAAGGCACCATATCGGTTGGCTCCTCCTGAGATGCAGGAGTTGTCTACACAGCTGCAGGAGCTGTTAGACAAGGGATTCATTAGACCGAGCAGTTCACCCAGGGGAGCCCCGATTCTGTTTCTGAAGAAGAAGGACGGGTCGCATCGGATGTGTATAAATTATAGGGAGCTGAACAAGGTGATGGTGAAGAACCGTTACCCACTCCCGAGGATTGATGACCTCTTTGACCAGCTACATGGAGCATCTTGGTTCTCCAAGATTGATTTGCGATCAGGATATCATCAGATGAGGGTCAGGGAGGAGGATGTACAGAAGACTGCGTTCCGGACGTGCTATGGCCATTATGAGTTCGTGGTGATGCCTTTCGGGCTCACCAATGCTCCTGCCGCGTTCATGGACCTCATGAAGCACGTGTGTAGACCGATGTTGGATCAGTCCGTCATAGTTTTCAGCTACGACATCTTGGTCTATTCCAAGACGCAGGGGCAGCATGAGGAGCATCTGCGAGAGGTTTTGGATACTCTGAGGAGAGAGAGCTTGTACGCCAAGTTCTCCAAGTGTGAGTTCTGGTTGCGCGAGGTGCAGTTTCTTGGGCACCTTGTCAATCAGAACGGTATTCTGGTCGACCCGGACAAGGTGGAGGCCGTGATGAGATGGGAGGTTCCGAAGTCTCCATCTGAGATTCGGAGTTTCCTGGGATTAGCCGGCTATTATCGGAGATTCATCCAGGATTTCTCCAAGATAGCAGTGCCCTTGACGCGGCTGACGAAGAAGGTTGTAGTCTTTCATTGGGAGCCTGAGCAGCAGGCAGCGTTTGAGACACTGAGGCAGAGGTTGTGCGAGGCGCCGATCTTAGCCCTGCCAGAGGGCGTAGAGGATTTTGTTGTGTACTGCGGCGCGTCTACTTCAGGTTTAGGTCCATTGTACCATTTACACGGACCATAAGAGCCTGAGGTATCTCATGGACCAGCCAAATCTAAATATGAGGCAGCGTCGATGGCTTGATGTGGTAATTATGATTGTGAGATCCTCTACCACCCGGGGAAGGCCAACGTTGTGGCCGACGCGCTTAGCCGCCAGGCAGCGCTGATCAGGGATACCTGCATGAGGATGTCCGTGGTTACTCCACTGTTGGAGCAGATTCGAGAGGCCCAGCAAGAGGCCATGAAGGAGGAACATCGGAAGAGTGAGCGGATTGTAGGCCAGGTTTCCTCCTTCGATTATGATAGCTGACGGCTGTTGACCCTCCACCGCAGGGTGTGGGTGCCGTACCACGGGGTTGTGCGCCAGGTTCTGATGGAGGAGGCGCACAAATCTCGATTCTCCATTCATCCCGGGGCGATGAAGATGTATAGGGATCTTCGTTTGGACTATTGGTGGCCCTGCATGAAGCGGGATGTAGCATGGTATGTGGAGCGGTGCTTGACCTGCAGAAAGGTCAAGGCCGAGCACCAGAGGCCACACGGCAAGATGCAGCCGTTGGATATTCCCCTGTGGAAGTGGGAAGATATCACTATGGATTTCATCACCAAACTTCCCAGGACCGCGCGGGGAGTGGATTCTATATGGGTCATCGTGGATCGGCTGACCAACAGTGCCCATTTTATACCGATACAGGAGAGTATCTCGGCAGAGAAGTTGGCCGACATCTACATTCGGGAAGTGGTGGCACGGCACGGAGTGCCAGTCTCCGTGATTTCAGACAGAGATGTGCGGTTTACTTCTAGGTTCTGGAAGAAATTCCACGATGAGTTGGGTACAAGTCTGCACTTTAGTACTGCATTTCACCCGCAGACAGATGGTCAGAGCGAGCGGACCATCCATACTATGGAGGATATGATGCGGGCATGTGTGCTAGACTTTGGTGGTAGCTGGGATACTTACCTCCCATTGGCTGAGTTCTCGTATAACAACAGCTATCACGCGAGTATCGATCGTCCTCCCTTCGAGATGTTTTACGGGAGGAAGTGCAGGACCCTGATATGCTGGGGTGAGATTGGCCAGAGGGTTATGGGGAGCACCGAAGTGGTGCTCAAGACGACGGAGAGGATTCAGCAGGTCCGGAGCAGGCTTCAGACTGCTCAGAGTCGGCAGAAAAGTTATGCCGACAAGCGCTAATCAGACCTGGAGTTCCAGGTCGGGGATATGGTTCTCCTGAAGGTGTCGCCGTGGAAAGGCGTCATCCGATTCAGGAAACGGGGCAAGTTAGGGCCCATGTACATTGGACCGTTCAGGGTTTTAGCTCGGGTGGGCAAGGTGGCGTACAGGTTGGATCTGCCAGCCGAGCTCAGCCAGATCCACAGCACTTTCCACGTCTCCCGGCTGCGGAAGTGCCTGGTGGACGACTCAGTAGTGGTACCCTTAGAGGATATTCAGGTCGATGACAGCCTGAACTACATCGAGCGACCTGTAGCAATCCTCGACCGGAAGTCGAAGGATTTGAGGAACAAGAGGGTCGAGCTGGTGAAGGTGCAATGGCAGCACCGGAAGGGCTCGGAATGGACTTGGGAGCCGATGGATGAGATGATGGAGCATTACCCAGAACTTTTCCAAGAGCGAGCAGCGGACTTCGAGGATGAAGTCTAAAATAAGTCGGGGAGATTTGTAGCACCCAATTCCTGGTACGCATTTAATTCAAGCATTTTTATGTTTTTTTTTCTGGGACTCGACGAGTCGGAGGACCCACTCGTCGATTAGAGTCGAGATCCGCAGACATCTTAAGTGACCTACTCGACGAGTCGGAAGACGGACTCGGCAAGTACGCGTTGTGCGAGTAAAACCCTAAATCTGAGGGTTTGCACCCTATATAAACACCTTAACTCAGCCTCCCTTGTCCCTAACACTCTCTTAGAGCTGGATATCGAAACCCTAGCCGTTTGTGTGTGTGTGTTAAGGCCATTTTGGTGTTCTTGGTTGGTTTGTGAAGCTTGGAAGGAAAGGGGAAGCTTCGGATTTCGAGTTGGGACTTGTAGATCCAGAGATCTTACTTCATCTTCAGCTCAAGCAAGGTAAATTCCCCCTGTTTTGGTCTTCCTTTTTGGTTGTTCATCTTTAGGGCCTATAGTCATGGTGCATTAGGGCTTCTTAAGCCATTTTCGGATTTGTAAGGTGATTCATGGGGTTCTACTAACAGATCTGAGTCATTGGAGGGGTCTCATGGCATAAAGGTGCCAACTTTATGGCCATGAGAGCCCCATGCACATTGTAGAGCACCTTCTATGGACTTTTGAGCTAAAAACCCCATGCATGTGCATTTGGAGCTTTACGTATAAAATGGACATTAGGAGGCCAGATCTATGGTTTTGGTGTGTTAAATCCCATTTAGATCGACTGTATAGAAGTGGTCAAGGTTGGACTCGGCGAGTCGTTCTTGGGACTCGGCGAGTCGGTGCGCTTTCAGCCATCTTAAACCCTTCTGCGATGGTCAGTTGTTGGAAGAGGGAGTCCCATAGCTGTTTAGACGTGTTGGGAGACCTGGAGTTCATAGGACTCGACGAGTGCACGAGCAGACTCGGCGAGTCCAAGGCAATCTCCCAACTCTTGAAGATGAACTCGACGACTTGTTCATACAACTCGGCGAGTCGAGGACAGGACGTGTTCTTAGGATGAAGATGGACTCGACGAGTGTTCATGCCGTTCGGCTAGTCGGATGAAGGTTCATCCGAGGTTGAGTTAGAAGGAGAACTCCTCTAGTCGTTGCTAAACTCGACGAGTAGGGACGTGGATGAGGACAGTTAAAGAGATATGGACTCGACGATTTGACGACCCAACTCGGCGAGTCGGGTCAACTGGAAGTTGACTTTGACTTCGACTTGGACTTGGTCTCGGGTAAAATAGTCATTTTACCCTAAGGGTAGATATCAGATTCTGATTAAGTGTTTTGTGGGGATTATAGCCGGAGGATTTCCGGAGCAGCAGCAGTCAGAGATTTCCCGCACAGATTATCAGCAGCTACTCGTTTGAGGTGAGTTACCTTTCAGTAGCGGTGGGTCTACGGCCACAATGTCGGCCCACCAATAGGAGTTGTATGTTAGGTGATTGTCTTTGTGATATTCATCTAGGGTTGCTACTACCTGATATGTTTATGTGCTAGCATGATATGTTATATGTTATATGTGATAGTGGTAGTAGGGGGAAAATAGTCCCCAAGTTCGGTCGTTAGGACGGAAGGGTAGGTCGGGCACCCCAGAATTGTCTGACAGTATGTTCATGCTATGATATTATGTGGTAGTAGTAGGAGGTGAAATAGTCCTCGAATGTCGGTCGTAAGGACCGATGGGTAAGTGAAGCACCCCAGAATGGCTTGACCTGGGTAGTCAGGCACCCCAGAATTTTCTGGCAGTATATGTGTGTTATGTGGTAGTGGTAGGGGGTGAAATAGTCCCCGGTAGTCGGGTGAAACAGACCGACAGCTAAGTCAAGCACCCCAGAATGGCTTAACCTGGGTAGTCAGGCACCCCAGAATGGCTTGACCTGGGTAGTCAGGCACCCCAGAACTGCCTGACAGTATGTATTGTATATGTGTGGTACGATGGGGGAACTCACTACGCTTCGTGCTTACAGTTTACAATTTTGGTTTCATTGTGACAACCGTCAAAATTCGAGTCGGTTCTAGATTTTATAAACTTAGTTGTACGTGTAGGCACGACACATACTAGACGTGGTAACTAGAAACTAAGTTATAACCTACTAGAAACTTGGAAACAATTAGAATCAATGGATAGTATACTTAGATTTCACATTGATATGTGAATTCTACAACTACTTAACTGTAGTGAATATCCATATTTAGGTCACTCTTTGACTCGAAGACCTTTTCATGAATCATATACACACATCATGCACTTGACCTAGTAGTAGAAATTAGGTCAAAGTCTCATAGAAACTTAAGTCAAAGTTGAAGACTAGGACTAGTATACTTGATTCCTCAATCTCGCTTGAATCTCGGAATCACTACATAGAATGCCAATAAACCGGTAAAAATGAATTACATACATTATTTTTTTTAACAAAAAAAGAGTTTTGAAACTCTATTATAATTTGAAATCTCAAATAATTCAATTTATTTTGATATCCAAATATTTATTAAATCTCAAGACCCTAAAAACCCTAAAAACCCTAAAATCTCAAATTTATAAACTTTAACACCTAAAAATCCATAAAATTTGGTATGGACTTTATAATATCAATTTAAAATAACTCAAATTAGTAAAATATAACCTAGGAGAACTAAAATTTAAGTCATTAGTATTAACTTTATTTTCTAAGACAAATATCAAGGTTTTGTGAATGAAAATCAGGATAAGGTGCATATTTTATAAAAACTTGATATTTTTATAAAATAAAGTTATATTTTATAAAATTTAAAAGAGGGAGACCCTCTCTCCATTCAAAAGTCGGATTCCTCTCTCTCTCCTCTCTCTCCTCTTCCCAACACACTCATTCAATTCCTTTCCATTTCTCCATACTTCACTTTCTCTCTCACACTCCTTCACTTCATCTTCTCTCTATTCTTCCTCTCTCTCAAACTCACAAATTTTATTCCAGAAATGAGTCTAAGAACACACCTTAAACTCAAAATCTTCATCATCATGTGGTGTTCTTGAAGGTAAAATCGATTTCTACTTCACCATTTCTTCAAGTTTTACTTGTTCTTCATGGATTTTCTCCATCTTCTACTCCATTCTATTGTAAAATAACGAACACTTGCACCTACTCACGGTTTTGATGATGATGGTTGTAGGATTTCACCCAAAAACAACATGCATGTTGTAGATGGTGAAGTCCCATGACCTAAACCTAAGCCAAAATCAAGGAAATTCACTTTTCTACATGTTTTGGTGGAAAAACACCACATGCATCCAAAATTTTCTTTCAGAAATGAATTTTGAACATTTCAAACTCATGAATGGTCTTCAAACAAACATGCATATGATGATCTTCAAGCTTAGAAGCTAGATCATCAAAGTATGTTGTTAAAAGCTTTCAAATATGTTCATGAAGGATGTATTTCCAAATAAATATCTAAAACTCCTTTTCTGACCAAATCCGATTTTTCCCAGATTTCCATCAACAAAATAAGATGATATGTAAATTTCCAGAAAATAATTCATTTATCTCGAATTATTATAATTATTGCAAGCAAATAGATCAATAATTCATATAAAATACTTTCTGAGGTCTATAAATCCTAGATAAATTCCTGGATGACCCCTATGATAAATAATTACCTCTGATTAAGTTTCATCGATTTTTGTTACTGTTTAGTATGGTTTTGAATTTTCTTTTTGTTTAGCTCCAATAAATCATAAAACCACTTTAGAGAATGTAAAATGGCTACCTAATAATTGTCGCAGCTCATACCCTATGTGAGACACTCAGAACAATATTTTCATAATTGTTCATAATGCATTCCTATTTTTCCCCAATTTTTGTATTTATAATGGACTAATAATGGGAAAACTATTTGTACTCATCCAAAATTCATGCAAATTTACCAGAAGACCTTAAAATATATTAGAACTCTAAATAAAAATGTTGATGATTTTTCTATTCAGTATACTATTTTTCTCCTATTTTCTAAGATTAAATACACTCAAATCCACAAAATCGGATTCCAGTAGATAAAAACCACCTCTGGGATTTTTCCCAGATTATTTACACTGTAAATGAAGTTTACAAAAATTTTGGTAATTTACTTTAACTTTTTATTAATTATTCTTCAATTAATGATTATTTAAGAGGATTAAACAAAGAAAAATAGCAACACTAATTGAAAAATATCTTTTAAATTTTTACAGCTTCTATATATGTAATAACAGTGTTACAAAAATTTTGGGCAATTTTGGAAACTGTTTTCTATTTATTTCAATTTTTATTAGAATAAATTTTAGGCAATTTTAGACATCCATTGTTATATTTTTCCCAGCTTAAGTATGCGTAATGGCAGTATTATAAAAAGTTTGGGAAATTTTCTTAACTGAATGCTATTTTTCATGAATGTTTATCTATTTAGATAATTAAATATAAGAAAAAAGGTTATGCATATCTATAATCCATGAAAATTTATCTGGAAGTCTTTTAATACATTTAGAACCAAAATCTGAAGTTTGGTAATTTTTATTAACTGTTTAGTATTTTTCATGATTTTATGGTTATTCAAGAACCTAAAATGGTGAAAAATAGCTAGACAAATCAAAAATTCAAGAAAATTTACCTTGAGGTCTTTGACTTCAATTAAAACTGAAATGCAAAGTTTGGGAAATTTTAGAACTTAATTGATTTAGTTTTTGAATATTTAATCATTGGAACACCTCTTAAAATACTAAATATTAACATTTCAATAATGAGAATTTTCCACTTAAATTTTTATATAACAACTGATTCATTGAAATTTAATTTTCATAGAAAAATATTTGTAACTTAACAATATTAAAGTTTGACACATTATTGGCATAATTCTATTGTAATAATAAATATACTAGTATTAGATTTCAATTAGAGACTCATTAGTGTGTAACATTGTTGTAGGAAAACAATAGTGGTACGAGTGGAACTTAGATCAAGGCATCATTTGCATCATCTCAATGCATTGTGAGTATTCACCACTCCCCTATTTTCGGTTTTTAAATGTTTTGGGGTGGAAAAGCATGTCCTAAACTTTTTATGTTCGTTGTATTTATTTTGACTCGTATGAAACTTGGTTGCTATATTTCGTATGTATGTGTATGTTACTTTAATTCATGAGGACTGTATCGTGGTTAACTCCCTGGAATCTCTAGACACAACTCATTAACTCTTTTGAGCCTATGGTTATTATGGATAGCGCTATCAGGAGGTAGACAACTCCTCCCTCGCACGATTCCCTTGAGTGCATTTTACCATTTTATACACTATGTTTGCGATACACATAGTAGTCAATAGGGAACGATTCGGTCATTAGGCTTGGGTTGTGAACTCATGAATGGAAACTTGATGCACATACGAATCTTTATGCACATATGAAACTTTTTTTCTCATTATAGCAACGAAATTTTATTACTGAAAACTTATATACTTGTCATAGCAATGGAATTGTTTGCTCCTTATAACAACGAATATTATTTCGATTCGTGAAAACTCATTTTAGCAATATACTTCTATTTATGGAAAACTTTTGTCAAAACTTTTATTTCGATTCTTGAAACCAATATTAGTTTAATCTGTGAGTACTCGCCAACTATTTTTATAGTTGACACTCGTTTTACATGCTTTTTCAGGAATCATCTAGTAAGAGGCACGTAGAGACACACCACTTGTAGGAGCATTTGCATGTGTTGACTTTTAAATACATTGTAATTTCTTTTAAAAAGTTGTTCAAACTCATTGTAAATTTGTAATGATTTTTAATACTATGGTTGGTGTTGTCTTTAAACTTTTGCTATGAAACCCTTTATACTGCCACGCCTCGTGTTTCTGCTTTAGCGGGTGTGACATTCATGCTTAATGAATTTACTATAATCATGGATTGAATTGTTTTTCTTTTGGTGAATTGCCTATTGATTCTTGAATCACCAAAATATGTGTTCCTATGTAAATAATTCTCTTCATAAAATCATGTTTTGAACTCTCCATATGAGCCTCAAAACAGCCCCTAGATTTCGTGATATGTAGATAATTATGTGGTTGTTTGGACAAACCAAGATTGTCAAAAGTCTAGCTTGAAAGTCCTCAAAACTCTTGGTAGTATTGTTTGTATTTTTGGTCTTCAAAACCATGACTTGGAGGCTGAAACAACAAACTTGAAAACCACAAAATATGTGTCTAAAGTTCCCTAAAAGTTCATCCCTATATATCTTGGTTGGAACTAAAAGAAGTCTTTATTGGTGTATGTGGACTTTTGGTGTTGATTCATTAGGACATCTTATTTTCAATCACCTTTTAGTCAATTCTTGGTCTTTTCATAAAACACTTAATTTATGTCTTAATACCTTCGTTCAAGCTTTTGTTGTGTTAATTCGCGTTTCTTTAATCTTTTGTCCAAGTCATAAATCATATGGTGATTTTTAGCAATTATTGGAAATCTGCACAGCAACTTTGTCCTATCTTGCAAGGGCTGTGTTGTGAAATACGAAGGATCCGAATAGACTTAAATAATATTAGCTCAATGCGGAATGGGATCAAAAATTATCAAAGCGTAATAATCACAACGAAATACGAATAAAATAAATAGAATAGAGACACAGGAATTTACGTGGAAACCCAAATCGGGAAAAAAACCACGGGCGGAGGAAGCCGAGAAACAATTCACTATAATTTGCAGTGTTTACAGGGATTATGAAAAGAGATTACAAATAGAGTGAGAGGGCTAAAATATATGGTGGTGTATCAGTATATATATATATATATATATATATATATATATATATATATATATATATATATATATATATATATATATATATATATATATATGTAATGTTTTACTATATATATATATATATTTTGATTGTTGGGTTATACGTGGGTTAAATCTCTCTGGCTATTTATAGCCAAAGAGGAGAATACAAATGAAAGAAGAAAACAAAAATGTCGTCCAAGACAAAATTGTTGCGCCTACAATCTTCAAATTCATATTGCATATTACTATACACATATAATAATGTCTGCGCCTCCATTCCGTCCAATTTCATTTTCAATTTCATATTAGATTACTATTCATAGTCAAACTATGAATAGTAAATGATAAGTTACGGAAATAACCCCTGAACTATTTGCCACTTGCTAATTTTGGAGGCAACTTTTCCACAATCTCCACCTTGACATCAAAATTAAGCAAGTCATGCTTTACGATTAGTCAAAACCTTTAGCTCATCAAACTCTAAAACTTCCATAAAAAACTGCAATTTTGTATAGAGAAAAATTGTTTCTGAAAAAATAAATAATACTTCCTCCACCACGAGCCTTCAGGCTCAACTGCGATCAGAAACACCCACCATGTCCAAACATAATTTGAACTTGGCTATAGGAAGACTTTTAGTGAACATATCAGCGGGATTATAATCTGTATGAATCTTGTCCACAACACAATCACCTTTTTCAATGATATCCCGCACAAAATGATAACGAATATCAATATGCTTTGTTCGGTCATGAAACATTTGATCTTTACTCAAGAAGATAGCACTCTGGTTGTCACAGAATACTGTGGTCACCTTTATTCTATCATCGAGTTCTCCGAATAACCCCTTCAACCAGATATCTTCCTTAACTGCTTCTGTAATCGCCATGTACTCTGCCTCGGTAGAAGACAGGGCAACTGTAGACTGTAACTGGGCTTTCCAACTAACAGCACAACCATTTAGTGTAAACACATACCCTGTAATTGATCTTCGTTTATCCAAATCTTTTCCATAATCTGAATCAACATATCCGAACACCCCAGTGTTAGATTTGCCAAAACGTAAACACATAGAAGACGTACCTCGTAAATAACGAAAAATCCACTGTACTGCTTTCCAGTGTTCTTTCCCCGGGTTCGCCATGTATCTACTAACCATGCTAACAGCATAAGCCAAATCAGGGCGTGTGCAGATCATAGCATACATTAAAGATCCAACAGCACTAGAGTATGGAACACGTGCCATGAAAACCATATCAGTCTCATTAGTAGGACTCAAAGCGGATGATAGCTTGAAATGAGCTGCAAAAGGTGTGTTGACAGACTTTGCTTCGTGCATATGGAAGCGTCTTAGGACTTTCTCAATATAACTTTTCTGAGAAAGATGCAAGATCCTAGACTTCCTGTCACGAATAATTTCCATACCTAAAATCTTTTTGGCAGCTCCTAAGTCCTTCATTTCAAATTCAGCTTTCAACTGGTCTTTTAACTTCTGAATCTCCTTCATATCTTTTGCTGCAATCAACATGTCATCCACGTACAAGAGTAAGTAGATCTTTGAACCATTGTCACCTTTCTTGAAATAAACGCAGCTATCATAGGTGCACCTGCTGAATTTGTGACTGGTCATGAAAGAATCGAACCTCTTGTACCATTGTCTAGGAGACTGCTTGAGGCCATAAAGAGATTTGTTCAACTTGCATACGTAGTTCTCCTTTCCAGGAACTACAAAACCTTCAGGTTGTTGCATAAAAATCTCTTCCTCAAGCTCACCATTTAGGAAAGCTGTAGTGACATCAAGTTGTTCTAACTCAAAATCGTTAGAAGCAACCAACCCCAACAATACACGAATGGAAGTATGTTTGACAACTGGGGAATAAATGTCAGTGTAATCAATACCATGAATCTGACTGTAGCCTTTAGCTACTAACCGAGCTTTGTATCTTGGTTTATCATTTGGGTTGACAGGTTCCTTGAGCTTATAGACCCACTTGCATTTAACTGGTCTCTTCCTTTTCGGAATAGGAACTAAATTCCAAGTACTGTTTCGCTGCAAGGATTCCATCTCATTTTGCATAGCGAGCATCCAATCATTTGAGTCTTCAGATTTGATAGCCTCGTCATAATTCGCAGGCTCCGTTGCGTACTCAATATTATCAGCAACAATAAAAGCATAGGCAACCAAATCAGATTCAGCATACCTCTTCGGAGGAATAATCTGTCTTCTCGGTCTATCTCTTGCAATGCTTGGAGTAGTAGCTTGTGGTTGTGAAGGTGTTGAATCTTCACCAACAACATGCTCATCCGACGAAGAAGAATCTTGATGCTGATTTGTACTCTGATTAGTGGTAGGTGAAGTAGGAAGCTCCACCTCCATTTGAGCATACTCTTTATTTGCTTCGGATGATACATCTGATGCATCTGTTCTTTTAGAAGAGTCAGCAACTGGTTGAATCATAGCAGACTCATCAAAAGTAACATCTCTTGAGATGATAATTTTCTTCAAATCAAAGCTCCATAACTTGTAACCCTTTACACCTTGATTGTACCCAAGAAAAACGCATTTGATTGCTCTTGGTTCTAGCTTCCCATTGTCAACTCGTGCATACGCTGGACATCCGAATGGTTTTAAATCTGAATAATTTGCAGGTTTACCGGACCATAACTCAAACGGAGTTTTCTTCTCGATTGCTCGTGACGGTGATCAGTTGATAACATAGCAAGCAGTCGAAGCAGCCTCCGCCCAAAAAGACTTTGGCAATTTGGAATTAGAAAGCATACACCGGACCTTCTCCATAATGGTGCGATTCATCCTTTCAGCTACACCATTTTGTTGAGGTGAATGGACTACTGTGCGATGTCGAGTAATGCCTTCCTTTTGACAATAGACATTAAACTCTTCTGAGCAAAACTCAAGTCCATTATTCGTACGAAGATACTTTACCACCAGACCTGATTGCTTTTCAACCTGAACTTTCCAATTTCTGAAGGTATAGAAAACGTCTCCTTTATGTTTTAAGAAGAAAGACCACACCTTCCTGGAGAAATCATCAATAATAGTGAGCATATAAATAGCTCCACCTTTTGAAGCAACTCGAGCCGGTCCCCATAAATCCGAGTGAACATAATCAAGTGGTCCTTTCGTTGTATGGATGCCACTTGCAAACCTCACTCGTTTTGCCTTGCCATATACACAGTCTTCACAGAAATCCAAATCAACAATCTTTTGTTGACCAAGTAAACCTCTTCGACTCAATTCTGACATGCCTTGAAAACTCATATGGCCGAGTCGAAGGTGCCAAAGACGGGACTGATCTGGATCAGAAAGAGACTTTGAAACAACAGCAGCATCACTCGAAATTGTTTGCCCGTCAAGAAAGTAAAGATCTGAGGTTTTTCGTTTGGCTCTCAGTTTGTCGGAGCCGTCTTTGAATACCCTGAGAACTCCACCTTTACCAGCAAACTTGTATCCCCTTTTGTCAAAGGAACTGAGAGATAACAAGTTTCTTCTGAGGTCAGGAACATATCTAACATCCCCCATGGTTCGAATAACTCTGTCAAACATACGGATCCTGACTGAACCATGTCCAAGAACTGGACATGTAGTATTGTTACCCATCAACACATAGCCCTGGTTAACCTTTTCAAATGTGTAAAACCAACTTTTGTTGTGACACATATGAAAAGTACAACCAGAGTCGAGTATCCAATCACCAGTGGAATCCAGTTTATCTGAATAAACTGTCAAAAGTTCTCCAATACCTTCCACCTCAGCTACATCGGCTTCACCCGAAGTGCTAGCTTGTTTACCAGTTGCTGCCGTCTTCTCTTTTTCTTTATTCTTCAACTTGAAGCATTCTTCAAGCACATGTCCCTTCTTGTGACAATAGTTGCAAAACTTTCGTTTGCCTTTTGATTTGGATCTGGTTCTGTTGGAAGATTGAGAAGTTCTACTTCTCTCTGTTGTTCTTCCACTGGCATTCAAACCTTCGGCTTTAGCATCACTTGAACCACCACCAGTAATATGCTTCATCTTCTCTTTGGAATCCAAAGCTGCATAGACTTCATCTAAAACTAAAGTGTCACGGCTATAGATAATAGTATCACGAAAATGGCTATAGGATTCTGGCAACGACGACAGTAAGAATAAAGCCAAGTCTTCATCTTCATACTGAACATCCATATTCTCTAAGTTATTTACTAACTCTTTAAATGTGGATATATGTTCAGTTAAATAGCCTCCTTCAATCATCTTGAGATTGAACAACCGTTGCTTCAAATGCAACTTGTTTGGTAAGCTCTTGGTCATCAACAGTTGCTCCAACTTTAGCCATAAAGAAGTCGCTGACGTTTCTTTTAGAACATCTTGCAAAACATCGTTTGACAAGTGCAAACGAATCTGGGATAAAGCCTTCAGATCTTTCATCTCCTTTTCTTCTTCGGTCCATGTATCGGGCATCTTATTGAAACCCAAAAGCGCCTTGTGTAAATCCATCTGAATGAGAATGTCTCTCATCTTTACTTTCCACAACGGAAATCGTGTGTTACGATCCAGTAGTGGAATATCGTATTTTACCGAAGACATGATTAATTACTTGATAAAATGATCCCAATGAGCTAATATTACAACCCGGATGCTCTGATACCAATTGTTGTGAAATACGAAGGATCCGAATAGACTTAAATAATATTAGCTCAATGCGGAATGGGATCAAAAATTATCAAAGCGTAATAATCACAACGAAATACGAATAAAATAAAAAGAATAGAGACACAGGAATTTACGTGGAAACCCAAATCGGGAAAAAAACCACGGGCGGAGGAAGCCGAGAAACAATTCACTATAATTTGCAGTGTTTACAGGGATTATGAAAAGAGATTACAAATAGAGTGCGAGGGCTAAAATATATGGTGGTGTATCAGTATATATATATATATATATATATATATATATATATATATATATATATATATATATATGTAATGTTTTACTATATATATATATTTTGATTGTTGGGTTACATGGGGGTTAAATCTCTCTGGCTATTTATAGCCAAAGAGGAGAATACAAATGAAAGAAGAAAACAAAAATGCCGTCCAAGACAAAATTGCTGCGCCTACAATCTTCAAATTCATATTGCATATTACTATACACATATAATAATGTCTGGGCCTCCATTCCGTCCAATTTCATTTTCAATTTCATATTAGATTACTATTCATAGTCAAACTATGAATAGTAAATGATAAGTTACGGAAATAACCCCTGAACTATTTGCCACTTGCTAATTTTGGAGGCAACTTTTCCACAGGCTGTAGCTGCTAATCTGAGCAGAATTGGCCGATGCCCCTCTCTGGATAAAATGTAGGAAATCGAGTCTAGTTTTCCGAAAGTCTAGATTCAGCTCAATCAGAGTTACAGATTCTGTTTTATGACCAAAAAACTGAACAGTGGTCAAGCTGTGAAACTTAAAAAAATATGTAACCCATTAAGAAATTAAAGGTGTTAATGAAACTTGGACCCCATTTTGATGATAGTTTGGTATGTGTGATTATTAGGTGAAAACTTGACAACTTCAAGAAGGGTCAAAGCTTGAATTAAAAAGGAGAACTCGCTTCAAACATTAGGTGAGTCGACAATTTTTGTTGACTTTAGTGCATAACCGAAAACCACATCTCATAGGTGGATTATTGATGCAAATTAGGATTCATGCTAGATTTATATAAATGCATGTGATAATTATTGAAAATATGTTGTTTGCATCTTATGTGTGACATCCCCTAATTTCTCGGCCAAAAAAGACCGATTTAATTTATGCTTTTAAAATAAAGTCGGAGTAATCCTTTTAAAAGATTTGCAGAATTTGTCCCCAAAACAAAGCATGATAAAATTTATCAAAACTTTTATTTAACAAATATATATTTTCATTTTATATCAAAACCTCGGGATGTCATGTTCCGATACAGATCAAAAGCATAAACAAGACATTATAAGCCTTACAATAGTTATTTACAACTACTGGCCTATAATCCAAAAATCTCTCATCATCATCCGACTATGCTCGGGGTCCACTACCTGTAATATAAAAAGCTGAGTGGGTCAGGCTTGGGAGCCTGGTGAGCATATAGGGTTTTCAACCCACAATAATAATAAATTTATTAAATTCATCAACCAACAATAACCCTGATTACCCATTCCCATTATCCTCACTTTACGTCCCCAAACTCCTAACATAAGGGACCTAGCCTAAGGATTATCATCGGGATGGACACTACTGTTAAGGGGACTTCTCAGCCATACATGTCCTAAAGGCAACCATGATGGGGATGGAATACACCAATGAACATATAGTTCACCAACACCTACAAGTTGCGAACATGCTAGTGTTCCACTGGACTGTCTAGAAAGGTCCGTGGTCGTCATCTATATTCCGCTAGATGACAACAACAACAACAACAACATCGAGGCCTCTCATCATTTTAACACACATCGACTATTTCTTCTACCCGTTTTTACCCAACATATTTGTAGATAAAAATACATATACAGTTTAAAACTTGTATAAAACATCTATTCAACAATCATCTCAAATAAACAATTAATATAATTACACATGGCACGTATTTTATAGAAGATACTTCATATCTATGTGTAAGATGAAAGTGACTACACACTCACCTGATTTAACGATAATCGGGCAGCACTTCGTTTCCTAAAACAATCATTTCTGATAAAACCGGGGGTTTTAATGAGAAACCGGGCTCTGCGAGGGTTGGGCTTCAAAACCGAAAAGATAAATTTTTCCGGGTCTTCGGGCACTTTGGAACGTGTTTTGGGTGTTTGGTATGATACTGTGGCTTTGGGGGAGGTTGGAATGGAAGAAATATGGGTTTAGGGGTGAAATATGGCAATTTTCCAAATTATCACCGGGAGGTCTCGCACCCTTCTATTTATAGGGGCGAGCTTTAGATCTGAGGGCTGAGAAGTGAACACACGGCAGCAGATGCGAGGGGGCAGGTGGCGCGCATGCGAGGCTCGGACACCTGGTGCGACACGCGTCGGACGGAGGCGAGGCGGCTTCGGAAGTGAGGAATCATCGGGCACGCGTCGGATTTCGGTTGGACCACACGTCGGATGACTAAGCTGCATCGGACACGAGGCGGGTTCCGGACGAGGGAGACGTGGCCGAACACCATCCATGCGAAATTCCTCGGTTTTAGCATTTTTCTCGATTTTTGTGTCCCAAACTTCTAAAATCCATAACTTTCGTATACGGGCTCCGTTTTTTACGTTCTTTATATGCACGCGTAGGTAAAATTATGCTCTACAACTTTCGTTTAGACTCCGTCGGCTAATTTTTCTTTAATTTTAATATTATTATTTTTAACAGACCGAGACAGGTAAATCCATTAAAAATTCATAACTTCTTCATCCGACGTCCGTTTTCGTCTTTCTTTTTACCGTTGTACTACTATTGACGAGACATTCGATTCTCGTCTAGGTTGTGTCGGCTAAAAATCACTCGATCTAAAATTCGAGTTTTTAGCTGTCTACTACTAAGTTGAAACTTAGAAAAATCATAACTTCCTCATACGAAGACAGATTTGGGCGTTCTTTTTATGCGTACTCTCAGTTTAACGAAAACTACGACTTTCATTTAGATCACCAAGGCTAAAAATTAGTTTATCAAAAAATCACTTTTTACGTCATTCGGCGCTGTGCCGGTTTTGTCGTGGAACTTCGACAGGTCATAACTTCTTCGTTATAACTCGGATTTCGGTATTCTTTATATATCTGGAATCCTTGTCACGACCACTACAACTTTCTTAATAGATATCGGCTTTATCTAATATTTATTTTCGACGCTTATTTTTATTCTTAATTAATTAAATCCTAATAATTAAACATAAAACACATAATTCACATAATAATCACATAATTCCTTTTCATTTCTTCAAAATGAGTTACAAAGGTTGACCTAGACTATTACATTATCATTAATGCCTATCCTGGAAACACGGGCGTTACAATTCTCTCCCCCTTAGCATGATTCCGTCCCCGGAATCACACATCAGCAAACAAATGCGGATAGCGACTCATCATATCACTCTCCGTTTCCCAGGTGAGATTTGGCCCATTCGTATGTTTCCATCGCACAAGCACTAAATCAACCATCTTGCGTCACAACTTCTTAGTTTTACGGTCAACGATTGCCTCTGGTTCTTCAATTAACCTCTTGTTTTCATCCAACCTTAATTCAGAAATTGGAATTATGCCGGGTACATCTCCTATGAACTTCCTCAAATAACACACATAGAAGGTGTTATGAATACCCTCCAGTTCTTCTGGTAATTCTAGCTTGTAATCTTGATTCCCGATCCTCTGAAGAACTTTAAACGGTCGAATAAACCTTGGGCTCGATTTTCCCTTCTTACCAAATCTTATAAGTCCCTTCCACGGCGAGACTTTAAGTAAAACCGAATCTCCATCTTCGAATGTTATCGGTTGTCTTTTCTTGTCAGCATAGCTCTTTTGATGATCTTGAGCAGCTAACATCCTTTCCCTAATCACTTTCAACTTTTCAGCAGTCTGATGGACTATTTCAGGTCCCACAAATTGCTTTTCCCCAGCTTCCAGCCAACATGACGGCGTTCGACACTTTTCTCCATACAAAGCTTGGTAAGGTGTCATCTTGATGCTTGAGTGGAAACTATTATTATAGGAAAATTCTACCAGAGGTAAATGTTCATCCCAGTTACCTTGGAATTCCAGGGTACATGCTCTTAGCATATCCTCCAACGTTTGAATTGTTCGTTCGCTCTGACCATCTGTCTGCGGATCGTAAGCAGTACTCAAACACAACTTGGTACCCAATTCCTCTTGTAGACTCCTCCAAAACCTTGAGGTAAAACGGCTGTCACGATCTGATACAATTGTTAATGGAACACCGTGAAGCCTCACAATTTCCTTCACGTAAGAATTCGCAAGCTTATCCATAGACCATTTCTCGTTGGCTGCTATGAAATGCACACTCTTAGTGAAGCGATCAACGATCACCCAAATCATGTTGTAACCGTTCTTTGTTCTGGGCAGTTTAGTAACGAAATCCATGGTGATGTCTTCCCATTTACCCATGGGTACAGGTAAAGGTTCTAAACTCCCATACGGTTTCTAGATGTTGTGCCTTAACCCTAGCACATGTCACACACTCGGCCACATACTTAGCAACATCGAGCTTCATCGTCGGCCCCCAGTAATAGGGTTTTAGATCCCTATATATTTTTGTGTTGTCAGGATGAATCGAGTACATGGTCTTGTGAGCTTCTTCCATTAGAAAATCTCTTACTCCTCCCGTCTTAGGTACCCAAATCCTATCTTGGAATACCTTCAGTCCTTGATCGTTTGTATCAAACACTAACGTTTTTCCCAAACGTTCTTCCTTTCGGTCATGTTTCTCTAAAGCTTCCTCTTGAGCTTTCTTTATACTTTCCACAATTGTCGAGACAACTTCAATTCTCAAAACGTTCTTGGCCTTTTCTTTTCAAGGTTTACCTTCCGACTGAGAGCATCAGCAACAACATTTGCTTTGCCAGGGTGGTAAAGTATCTCACAGTCGTAGTCCTTGAGTAACTCTAGCCAGCGTCGTTGCCTCATGTTCAATTCCTTCTGATTAAAGAGATATTGAAGACTCTTACGATCAGTGAAAAGTTTGCATTTAGTACCATAAAGATAGTGCCTCCATATCTTTAAGGCGAATACTACCGCTGCCAACTCCAGATCATGAGTTGGGTAGTTCTTTTCATGCTCTTTCAATTGCCTTGATGCATACACTATCACTTTATCCCTTTGGGTCAGAACACAACCTAACCCAACTCCAGATGCATCGCTATAAACTGCGAAGTCATCAACTCCTTCAAGCAAGGAAAGAATTGGTGCTTCACACAATTTCTTCTTTAACTTCTCAGAAGCTTCCTTATGCTTCTCATTCCAAGTATAAGTTTCTCCTTTGTGGGTCAAAGTTGTTAATGGAGTAGCGGTCGAAGAAAATCCTTGGATAAATCTTCGATAATATCCAGCTAATCCTGGAAAGCTTCGGATCTCCGTGGGGCTCTTCGGTTGTTCCCACTTCATCACAGCTTCAATCTTTGTTGGGTCAACCATTATCCCTTCTTGGTTAACCACATGACCCAAAAATTGGACTTCTTGAATCCAAAATTCACATTTGGAGAACTTTGCATACGGCTTCTCCTTTTTCAGACCTTCTAGCACTTCACGCAGATGCTTGTCATGCTCCTGCTTGCTTTTTGAATAAATGAAAATATCATCTATGAACACTATCACGGATTTATCGAGGAATTGTTTACAAACCCTATTCATCAAATCCATGAAAGATGCTGGAGCATTGGTTAGTCCAAACGACATCTGCGATAGGTCTTAGAAACACTACGTTCAGAGAAGCTCTATGCGAAGTTCTCGAAATGTGAATTTTGGATCCGAAGAGTCGAATTCTTAGGGCACGTGGTTAGCGAAGAGGGAATACACGTGGACCCTTCCAAAATTAAAGCCATTAAGAACTGGTCAGCATCGAAGACGCCTACAGAAATTCGTCAATTTCTAGGTCTCGCTGGCTACTATCGCAGGTTCATTCAGAACTTCTCCCGCATTGCGAAACCTCTTACAACACTGACCCAGAAGGGCGTGGCCTTTGACTGGGAAGAGAAGCAGGAGAGAGCATTCCAAACGCTCAAGCGAGCCTTGTGCACCGCACCGATACTATCCCTCCCCGAAGGGATAGAAGACTTCGTTGTCTATTGCAATGCGTCAAATCTAGGACTCGGATGTGTTCTGATGCAGCGAGGTAAGGTCATCGCCTATGCCTCGAGACAGCTGAAGACACATGAGGTCAACTACACCACTCATGATCTTGAGCTAGGAGCAGTTGTGCTTGCTCTGAAGATCTGGAGACACTACCTGTATGGTACAAAAAGCACTATCTTTACAGACCACAAAAGCCTACAACACATATTCGAGCAGAAGGAGCTCAACATGAGACAACGACGGTGGGTCGAGCTACTCAGTGATTACGAATGCGAAATTCGTTATCATCCAGGTAAAGCCAACGTAGTAGCTGACGCCCTAAGTCGGAAAGAATATTCTGGTCGTAGAGTCAAATCACTATGACTATCCACTCGCACTTGTCCACACAAATTAAGGAGGCTCAGCTCGAAGCTTTGAAACCTGAAAATGTGGTGGGTGAATCCTTGAGAGGGATGGATAAGAACTTGGAGGTTAAGGGTGGCGGAGCTTATTATTTCATGGATCAGATCTGGACCCCGAAACTTGGTGGTTTCAGAGACTTGGTCATGAACGAGGCGCACAACACTCGTTATTCCGTCCACCCAGGTTCAGATAAGATATATCTGGATCTTAAAAAGCTATACTGGTGGCCTAACATGAAAGCAGAGATTGCTACCTTCGTGAGTAAATGCCTTACTTGCGCCAAGGTCAAGGTCGAATACCAGAAACCCTTCGGTCTTCTACAACAGCCGGAGATACCGGAATGGAAGTGGGAGCGGATCACTATGGATTTCATAACCAAGTTGCCCAAGACAACGGGTGGACTTGATACCATATGGGTCATCATCGACAGGTTGACCAAGTCCGCACACTTCCTGCCTATCAAGGAAACAGACAAGATGGAGAAGCTTACAAGAACTTACATTAGGGAGATTGAATGACTGCACGGTGTTCCCATATTCGTTATCTCAGACAGAGATAGTAGATTCACTTCGAGGTTCTGGTAGTCGTTACAAAGTTCCCTAGGAACTAGGCTGGACATGAGTACAGCCTACCATCCAAAGACAGACGGGCAAAGTGAGAGGACTATCCAAACCTTGGAAGATATGGTGCAAGCCTGTGTGATCGACTTTGGGAAAGCATGGGATACTCATTTACCCCTTGTAGAATTTTGCTACAACAACAGTTATCACACGAGCATAAAGGCTGCTCCATTCGAGGCCCTCTATGGCCGAAAGTGCAGATCCCCTCTGTGCTGGGCTGAGGTGGGTGATACCCAGTTAGCTAAAGGACGAGTTCCTGAAAGCACTCTCACGGGCCCGGAGATCATACGGGAAACAACAGACAAGATCGTTCAGATTCGTGAACGATTGAAAGCCTCTAGAGACCGACAGAAAAGCTACGCTGATAAACGAAGGAAACCGTTGGAATTCCAGGTGGGCGACCGTATTCTATTGAAGGTCTCACCCTGGAAGGGCTTGATACGCTTCGGAAAGCGTGGAAAGCTAAATCCAAGGTACATAGGGCCATTCGAGATTCTCGCAAGAATCGGCCCTATAGGTTACAAACTTAACTTACCGCGCGAACTCAGTAACGTACATTCTACTTTCCACGTCTCAAACTTGAAAAAGTATCTATCCGACGAGACTCTTGTAATCCCACTAGACGAGATCGAGATCAACGAGAGCCTCAACTTCGTGGAAAAACCTGTAGAGATCATAGACCGGGAGGTCAAGCAAACGAAACAAAGCCGTATCCCAATAGTGAAGGTTCGCTGGAACGCCAAGCGAGGACCTGAATTCACTTGGGAGCGAGAGGATCAGAAGAAACTGAAATATCCTCATATTTTTACTTAGTTATTTGTAACTACTTATTTCCTTAAACTCTAATTTCGGGACGAAATTCCTTCTAACGGGGGGATGATGTGACAACCCGAAATTTCTATTCTGTACAACCATTCAATTCAATAGAAGTCAGAACAGTTTTTGCTAACTTTCAAGCTTTTTGGAATAAGTTTGAGTGTTTTAAAGTTATTACTTCGGGAGATATCAGGAGAGAGCATGCCCTAGGGTTTATTGTGTAACAATGTTATTCCAAAACTCCAAGAGTTTAGAGTTTACGGCCTAAACAAAGGCGTTTACGGCCGTAAACCCAAAAAGGGGGTATAAATATGACACTTAGTCATATTTTACCACTTTTCACATTTTCAAGATCCAAATCTCAATTCTCTCTCAAGTATCATCGACTTTTCTTCGTGATCTTCAACTATGTAAGTGTTTCTTACCCTAATAAGTTGATATATACCTTAATCTAGTGATCTAACATGATTCCATCCGTGAAATCATTCCAAAAGTGTAGATCTTCAAGTTTCACCAAGAACACCAAGAACACACACTAGTGTTCTTGGACTTTTAGCACCTTTTCAAGCTTCTATCTAGTAAGTACTCCTACCCTAGTGTATTGTAAAGCTTGTTACACTTCTAAACATCTAGAAAACACCAAGGAATCAAGGATCAAAGGTGTTTACGGTCCAAGAACACCTTGGACCGTAAACCCTAAAAAGGGTGCCAAAGTGTGCCCTAGCCTTTATAAAGCCTTGGAAACTAGTCTAGACCCCTTCCTTAATGTGTTTAGTACTTGAAAACATCAAAAGACCATAAATCATTTGGGTTTACGGCCGTAAATCCAAAGACAAATGGTCCAAGGACCGTAAACTCCATAAAGGAGTGAGATGGTGCCCTAATCTCTTCCTAAGGCTTAAACATGAAGTAGGAATGATTCTTGTGATCTTTAAGGCTTCAAAACACAAAATGGTCAAAGAAACATGAGTTTATGGCCGTAAACTCATGGGTTACTACCGTAAACTCAATGAGTTATGGTCACAAAACCGTAAACTCCAATAAAGGGTCCCCTTGAACCCTAAACTCAATAGCAATGTCCTACAACACTTAGATGCAATCCTTAGGACTTATAGCACTTAAATAAGGTGTTTTA
Source organism: Lactuca virosa (assembly GCF_052849685.1). Taxonomy (NCBI): domain Eukaryota; kingdom Viridiplantae; phylum Streptophyta; class Magnoliopsida; order Asterales; family Asteraceae; genus Lactuca; species Lactuca virosa. Next base: position 252,107,137 of record NC_136430.1, read on the forward strand.
CATGTCCTAGGATGTCTTAACTTTGTTAATTAGTTGTTTAAAGACTAATTGGATACATATATGTGATATTATATGTTAACTAGGATCATTGTGTGTGTACAAGTCTTCACTTGACACCTAGCATCCTATACATTCCGTTCATCCAAACCACTCACTACAGGTGAGTTCATACCCCTTAATTAACCTTTTAAATGTTTTTAAATGCTTTTATGGGGGGAATACAAGTTGAACTATTATAGTTATTATATCAATTACATGTGATTAATAGCTACCAAACAAGTGGATTTCTTACTTTTCAAACTGTGTTATCAAACTGTTTTACTTCAAACTGTTTTACAAACTCTTTTACATACCAAATGCTTTTATCAAACTCTTTTACATGTTAAATACTTTTACTTAAACTCTTTTAACTTATATTCTGTGTATCTATATGGATATAATTATATAAGTAGGATTGAAAGGACTTAGGACTGATAGCTCACCTTACTTCTTGTTCCTTGTTTGGTTGTGGACTTAGGGTATTAGGGTTATTTGTCCGAAGGTCGTTTGAATCCTAGTTATATATCATGTACATGTGTATAGATATAAAAGGTTACTTCTTTCATTCAGTTCAATTCCTTTGGGTAGCAAAGGTATACAAACATGTTCATATACACAAACAACATTACTAGTAAACTATAGTAGGTATAGTTTAGGAAGATACTATTACTAGAACAATGAAACATATAATGAGCCAGTTCATTCATGAGTAATACATAGTGATGAGAAACAAACATAATATATAGTGATGAGAAACAAACATAATACATAGTGATGAGAAACAAACATAATACATAGTGATGAGAAACAAACATAATACATAGTGATGAGAAACAAACATAATACACAGTGATGAGAAACAAAACATACAAGCTAGACAGAGAAAGAACACACAATACAGCTAGCATATACATATACATATACATTACTTACAGTTATGTGAGCCACTTAACGGGGGCATGACACTACCTGTCATGACCCGTTTTGTATCCAGAATCTCCTTAAGTGGAGAGCGTATGAGGTTGTGTATAGATCTATACTGGATTGACTATCCTACACCTTGCTGCTCGCTACAGTGGGACTTGCAAGTCTACGGGTGCCAAACGTCATTTCTTACGACGTCTTACATCATCGTTTTTCTATAGAGTCGGTAGCAGGATACAGGCCGATCACATGGTACTTTAAATAACAATTGGTTTAAAGTAATTAGTACAGCAGTAGTTATTTAATACAACACTACAGTACTATTTCATTTTCCCTTTACATTTACTTTGTGATATTCACACAATAAACAATAATGTAAAAACTATATTTTTGGTTAATGAAAGTCAGATTTGGGAAAATACACACTCTTACAAGAGACACACACAGATACTAGATGCCTTGGTAGAAGGCTACTTTTAGTAGGAAACATAGGGTTTTCTAGGAGAGTTCAAACAATTACAAACTTTTACAAAACTTATACATTACAAGACTTACAAACACTTTCATACAAATACAGACACTAATATACTTATGAACTCACCAGCTTTAAAGCTGATAAACTCTTTCAAAATAACTTGTATTCTCAGGTCGCCAATAGACAGGTACCAGAGCCAGGTTTTTGAGAAAATGGAGCTCGTTCAAGACTCATCTTTTATTTTGATGTATATTTTTGGTGTCTATAAGACTTGACAGAACACACATGTATTAAATTATATTATTAATGCAATGGATGATGTTGTTGCTTGTTTACTACTTTGCATTGTTGTGATACTGTACATGACGTCCTCCACCCCCGAACGTTTCCGCCGTTCCGGTTTTAGGGTGTGACAGAAAAATAGCTCGAACCTTGCAACTGATCGAACAGGTCATCAATCCTTGACAACGGGTACTTGTTCTTTATTGTTGCCTTATTCAGCTCTCTGTAATCGATGCACATTCTCATGCTCCCGTCTTTCTTCTTTACAAATAACATCGGAGCTCCCCAGGGTGATGAACTAGGTCGAATAAAACCTTTATCCAATAATTCTAGAAGTTGTGTCATAAGCTCTTTCATCTCTGTTGGTGCTAATTGATACGGTGCTTTTGTTATTGGTGTCGTTCCTGGTAACAAGTCGATACGGAATTCTATTTGTCGATCAGGGGGTAATCCGGGAAGATCTTCGGGAAAGACTTCTGGATAGTCACACACCACAGTAATATTCTGCACCACCTTCTTTTCATTCTTAGCATCGATCACGAATGCTAGATAAGATGTACATCCCTTGGTCAAACACTTTCTGGTTTTCATTAGGGAAATGATTCCAGAGTTTACTCTGTGTTTGTCTCCATACACCATAAATGACTCTTTCCCTGGCGGTTTTACTTTTACTATCTTCTTCCTGCACAATATTTCGGCATCATTGGCGCTAAGCCAATCCATTCCTAGAACGACGTCAAAACCATAAATCGATAGGCAATAATTCCTCGTGGAACTTATTCCCATTCAAGTCAATGAAGATGTTTTTCATACGATGGCTAACATGTATAAACTTGCCACTAGCGACCTCGACTATTAAAGCATTAACTAGTCTATCAACAGGCAAAGCTAGTTTTCTACCAAATTTATGCGAAATAAAGGAGTAATTGGCTCCAGAATCAAACAAAATTTGGGCAGGCAATTCATTTACGAGAAAGGTACCTGAAGCGACATCGGCTTCTTCTTTCGCAGCTTCAAGTGTCATCTGAAAGGCTCTCGCCTTCGGCTTTGGTGGAAGATTGGGTTTTGCTGCATCCTTCTTCTTCGGGCAATCCTTCAAAAAGTGCCCCTCTTCACTGCACCCATAACAGACTTTCTTATTGAAGGTGCATTCATTGGCATAATGCCCAGGCTTTCCACATTTGTAACAAGTGACTTCATCGCTACATTTCCCAGCATGTTTCTTCTTACACTTGTCACACCACTTGGCTTCGGCTCCTCCTCCGAATTTCCTCGAACCAGTCTTCGAGAATTTGTTCTTTTTATTGGAACTTGAAGTTCCTTCAAACTTTCTCTTTTCGCCAACTTCAACCTTACTGGCAGCTCTCCCCTTAATCATATCCTCCACAGACTTGGCAGCCCAGATAGCTGCCTCCAAAGTAAGTGCCTGACGTACTGGCACCACATACTCCCATGGAAGTCCCTTTGCATACCTGTCAATTTTTGTCAGCTCATCTGGGACAATGTGCAAAGCAAACTCCATTTTGTCTGTTAAGTTATTTGTGTATTCATCAATGGTCATACTTCCTTTCTTCAACGTCAGAAATTGGTTTTCTAGCTCAAGCACATTTTGGGCCGAGCAGTACTTGCGCTTGAATTGCACCAAGAACTCTGCCCAAGTCGGTTGCAGTGGCTCATTAGGGCTTAGGGTTTTCCCCAGAGTGTTCCACCAACGAACAACACTACCTCTGAACTGACGCACTACAAATGTGGTTTGTAACTTGCCTTGGCAACCCCATGTCATGAAAGCCAATTCCATTTTCGAGATCCAATCCAATACTCCGACGGGATCTTCTTTTCCAGTGAAAGTTGATGGCTTGAAAGTCATAAAGTCTTGATACTTACATCCATTTCTCTCCACTCTATCCTCGTGGTTATTTCTCCCAACCACAAGCGGTTCAGTTTGACCAACATATCTACTGTTGTTTCCTTCTTCAGATTGATCGTCATTTAATTCAGGTTGTTCAACAGGAATTGAGGGTTCACTCCTGTTGTTCAGCAATAATTGTCTCATTTCCTCCCTTTGATCAACTATCATTGCCTGAATCATGGCTCGTACTCCAGCCATGGTGATGGGTTCTGGTGCAGCTCCTGCTATAGGCACCTGTTCCACCACTTGGGGTTGAGGTTGCTGGTTTCTATTTGCATTTCCAACTCCACTTCGAGTTCTTGCCATTTTGATCTATATGTTAAATAAGGCGAATTTAGGTCTTTATTCATGATAGATTTTTAAATTCTCCTTATCACTCCAAAACGTTTACATGTTAGTTCTAATATCGTAATTATAAGCTTAGAATCCTACACACATAAGTTTCCAGATCCGGTCGGCAACAGACCATAGATCCGAACAAATAATGGCATATATGGCAAACATATAGCATTTAGCACATAAAAACATTTTAGGCATCATTCCTAAAATATACTAGTGCTCATGTCTAAAATATGGTAGACACTCATCACTTAGCATTCTAAGTTTAAGTCTAGAAATCCTACAAATTCCTAGTTCGCTTAAACTAATGCTCTGATACCAACCGTGACATCCCCTAATTTCTCGGCCAGAAAAGACCGATTTAATTTATGCTTTTAAAATAAAGTCAGAGTAATCCTTTTAAAAGATGTTGTGGAATTTGTCCCCAAAACAAAACATGATAAAATTTATCAAAACCTTTCTTTAAGAAATATATATTTTCATTTTATATCAAAACCTCGGGATGTCATGTTCCGATACAGATCAAAAGCATAAACAAGACATTATAAGCCTTACAACAGTTATTTACAACTACTGGCCTATAATCCAAAAATCTCTCATCATCATCCGACTATGCTCGGGGTCCACTACATGTAATATAAAAAGCTAAGTGGGTCAGGCTGGGGAGCCTGGTGAGCATATAGGGTTTTCAACCCACAATAATAATAAATTTTCTAAATTCATCAACCAATAATAACCCTGATTACGCATTCCCGTTATCCTCACTTTACGTCCCTAAACTCCTAACACAAGGGACCTAGCCTAAGGATTATCATCGGGATGGACACTACTGTTAAGGGGACTCCTCAGCCATACATGTCTTAAAGGCAACCATGAGGGGGATGGAATACACCAATGAACATATAGTTCACCAACACCAACAAGTTGCGAACCTGCTAGTGTTCCACTGGACTGTCTAGAAAGGTCCGTGGTCGTCATCTATATTCCGCTAGATGACTACAACAACAACAACAACAACATCGAGGCCTCTCATCATTTTAACACACATCGACTATTTCTTCTACCCGTGTTTTACCCAACATATTTGTAGATAAAAATACATATATAGTTTAAAACTTGTATAAAACATCTATTCAACAGTCATCTCAAATAAACAAATAATATAATTACACATAGCACGTATTTTATAGAAAATACTTCATATCTATGTGTAAGATGAAAGTGACTACACACTCACCTGATTTAACGATAATCGGGCAGCACTTCGTTTCCTAAAACAATCGTTTCTGATAAAACCGGGGGTTTTAATGAGAAACCGGGCTCTGCGAGGGTTGGGCTTCAAAACCGAAAAGATAAATTTTTCCTGGTCTTCGGGCACTTTGGAACGTGTTTTGGGTGTTTGGTATGATATCGGGGCTTTGGGGGAGGTTGGAATGGAAGAAATATGGGTTTAGGGGTGAAATATGGCAATTTTCCAAATTATCACCGGGAGGTCTCGCACCCTTCTATTTATAGGGGCGAGCTTCGGATCTGAGGGCTGAGAAGCGAACACGTGGCAGCAGATGCAAGGGGGCAGGTGGTGCGCATGTGAGGCTCAGACACCTGGTGCGACACGCGTCAGACGGAGGCGAGGCGGCTTCGGAAGTGAGGAGTCACCGGGCACGCGTCGGATTTCGGTTGGACCGCGCGTCGGATGACTAAGCTGCTTCGGACACGAGGCAGGTTCCGGACAAGGGTGACATGGCCGAACAGCAGCCATGCGAAATTCCTCGGTTTTAGCATTTTTCTCGATTTTTGTGTCCCAAACTTCTAAAATCTATAACTTTCGCATACGGGCTCCGTTTTTGACGTTCTTTATATGAACGCATAGGTAAAATTATGCTCTACAACTTTTGTTTAGACTCCGTCGGCTAATTTTAACTTTAATTTTAATATTATTATTTTTAACAGACCGGGACAGGTAAATCCGTTAAAAATTCATAACTTCTTCATCCGACGTCCGTTTTCGTCTTTCTTTTTACCTTTGTACTACTATTGACGAGACCTTCGATTCTCGTTTAGGTTGTGTCGGCTAAAAATCACTCGATCTAAAATTCGAGTTTTTAGCTGTCTACTGCTAAGCTGAAACTTAGAAAAATCATAACTTTCTCATACGAAGTCAGATTTGGGCGTTCTTTTTATGCATACTCTCGGTTTAACGAACACTACGAATTTCATTTAGATCACCAAGGCTAAAAATTAGTTTATCAAAAACTCACTTTTTACGTCATTCGGCGCCGTGTCGGGTTTGTCGCGGAACTTCGACAGGTCATAACTTCTTCGTTATAACTCGGATTTTGGTATTCTTTATATATCCGGAATCCTTTTCACGACCACTACAACTTTCTTAATAGATATCGGCTTTATCTAATATTTATTTTCGACGCTTATTTTTATTCTTAATTAATTAAATCCTAATAATTAAACATAAAACACATAATTCACATAATAATCACATAATTCCTTTTCATTTCTTCAAATGAGTTACAAAGGTTGACCTAGACTATTACATTATCATTAATGCCTATTCTGGAAACACGGGCGTTACATTATGTATGGTTATTCCTTGGTATCAGTTGATATTGTGATATTCATGTTATGTGATAATTGTAAATTGCATACGGATATGATGTTTCATGAATTGGTAGTTATATGCTAAAGTATGGTGACAACTTAATGAACTTCATTACATGATAATTTCTGGTTTAAGCTGTATGAGTAACATGATAATTTTGGTGTATGCATGCTTTTGCGGGGTATAACGGTGACATGGGTAGAACCTTGCAACTCTAATGGGTTGAAAGAGCTTAAGCCATAATGGTGATTAGTTACACGAACTTTTCTAGATGGTCGTGTGACACGTGGTTCGTGTGCACCTCGGTGTACGGGAACTGGAGTGGTGTTGGCTTTATGGTGTGGCCGGATCAAACATCACTTGGGAATCGGGAGGTGTATCAGTAGAATTGACATCATTTGTACCAATCCTGAACGACACCGTAAAGTACTTGTACTTTGCAAGTCGGAGTAGTGAAAGTGGAAGTCTTGGGGTTGGTGTATTCGGGTGGAAGTCATGAGCCACTTAGAGCACTAAACTGGCTGAGCACACGTGTAGTGAACGGGGTTTAGTTGTAGGGTAGACTCTCCCTAAGAAACCCCAAAGTAGTTAATCGGTTGCATTAAAAATTACATATAATAAACAGTGAATTAAATTATATGTGATAATCGGTTGAGTTAAGTTGAAAACTATATGATTGAAATAAATTATGATATCATGTTATTTGTTTTTCTTGACTATACTATTATCATGATTTGCATGAATGATCCTCATGGGAATTGTGTGTTTTCCTTTTGGTTCTGTACAACTTGTCAGCTCACAAGGCGGTTACTGACACTTGTTTCTTTGTTGAATGTCATTTGATTGATACAGGTAGCTTAGGAGCATGGCTTGGTGAGGTTGGGTTCCTTTTGGGTAGTTAGTTTTAATGAAGATGCCACTTGAGCACGTTTGGTTTTTATTTTACTTTGAACCCCTTTTGCGATAATTAAACGGTTGAATGTTGGTTTATGAAAATGGTAACGTGTGGTTTTTTTTTGGAATGGTTGAAAAAAAATAATAATAATAAATAAAGTCTTTTGTTGCATTTTTCATTTAAGGATTTTTAAAGCTTAAAAAAATGGAGTAAAAATCACAATGTTACACTAGAAATCGGGACTAGTGTGTGAGACTTGAAGCATAGCCGATTTTGTGAGCTTAGTATACTCTCTCAAGAACTTCCAAATTGTTGTGGTGATTGGTGATTCCACTTGAGGCATTCACATTATTGGTGTTAGGCTCTTAAAGCTCCAAGCAATCAACTACAAGAAAAGTATGTATTTCTATCCAGTTTTATTGTATAAGAACCTACAATTGCATGCTAGATAGGACAATGCTTTGGAAATCAAATTTGCATGTATAATAGAGAAAACATAGTTCCAAATCATCTAGGGTTGTATGTGCACCTTAAGGTTGTTAGGATGCTCAAAACCATCACAATATTAGAGCTCACCATGGAAAGAAGCTTTGCTGGATAAAGCCTTTGTCAAGATGTTCTTGGATTTGACTGGATAACTTTTCGATTTTTAGTGGATTCAGGCGATAAGGAGATCTTTCCACTGGTGTTGCACCTGGGATTAGGTCGATACGGAATTCGACATGTCTGACTTGAGGTACTGTAGGTAGATCCTCTGGAAATACATCCAGGTAGTCACATACTTGCAAAATATCTTTGATTTCCTTACCCTTGCCTTGCATATCCACCACGTGGGCCAAGAAAACAAAGCATCTCTTATGCAAACACCTTATTGCCTTCATTCAATAGATGATTCTTAGATTCTTTCCTAATTTATCTCTATAAATCACGAGAGCTTCGTTGTTGGTGTAAAGGTAGTCAGATGACTTTTTCGTAACATAAGATCTCTACTCGATGTAGTGATAACCAATACATTCTGATGATTACATTGAAACTTATGATGGTCAAAGGTATTAGGTTGACGTGAAGGACGTGGTTATTCAGGGTGAGAAGGCAATTAGTGAGTATTTCTAAGGTTCTTTCTACTAGTAACGACAGTTGGTTCCTGCTGAGCATCTCCAACACCTAATATAAATTCTCTTCCTTTGCCACTCTGATTCTTCAGTTTCGGGCAGTCCTTGAAATTCCCTGGTTGATTGCATTCGAAGTAACTTCGGCTTCCTCCTGTAGCAGTGGTTGAGGTTTTATTGTTTGGGTTCTTTCTACAGTACTTAGATGTGTGGCCTCTTAAGTTGCATATACTGCAGACTATACAATTCCCGACATGGTGGAAATTGCACTTGGTATAGTGGGGTAAATTCCCAGAGTAGGGATTTGATGGGGTGGGAGTGTTTGTGATTGCGGTGTACACAACCATAGGTTCTGTATTGGGTTTGCGATGCTTGAAGCTCCCCTTTGACTTGCCATGGAACTTCCTTTTTGTACTCCCAGCCTAGTTCTTATTAGTTTGTGGGGTCATAGTACCCTGACGGATGCTCAGTCAATTGATAGTCCAATTGCTTGGCACTATCTTTTGAGAATAAATCTGAGATGACGAATGTGGAATATCAAGAACAATCAAGAATTAATCACCATAATATGCAAGTAATCTGATAAAGGTTTTGTGTATATTGATTATGATATGAACGTACAAAGAAAACCCTAATCAGGAAAAAGCTATCATCAGAAGCTAACCTCATGATTATTTATAGGGAACATAAAATATTTACCAAAAATATAAAACCAATGCCTTAGAAGAGCTCGATAAAGAACTGCTACTGTAAAGGCACCGTAGGGAATCACCAAACGATTAAACCCTAAAAAGACTTCCCTAAATAACCAAACATGCCAAATCAGTTTCAATATCTCAAATTCTCAACAATCTCCCCCTAGATGATGAAACTGATGAAGATCACGATTTTCGATCTTTTTGGCATTTCTCCCCTAAATTGTGAGACTCGTCATCACATGGGGTCTTCAAAGTAAGAGAAACAAATATTATCTTCCAAATACAAACTCCCCCTTGAATGATCATCACTCCCCCTTGAATCTTCAACAAATATCATGGAGAGAATCCGGAAAGTTAAGAAGAATCACCAACAATCTTCCAAACCCGTCAGATTAGATGAAATAAATCCTTTTAGAATATACCCAATTCTCAAAAATTAAAACCGGAAAAAATAACAAAAATTAATTTTGTATTTTTCAATTTTTAAATTTAGACAAAAAGAATAGAATAAGAAGCAATTATTGAGAAGGGTTTCAAAATAATAAGTCCAAAGAAAAGGATTAGAAATGAAAATATTTAGGTAAAAAGTGGTAAAAATGATAAAACCCATAAAATTTGAAAAGAATTTTGGATATGGTGTTAAATCTGTGTGAAGTTCTGAAAGTCAGGGGCAAAAGTTTAAAATATAACCCATCTTCTTCATTGTAACACTAAAATAAATAAAATCTTCCAAGGTTGAAACTGTAAAGTTTGTAAACGTTTAGGGACTGGAATTGAAACTTATCTCATCTTCTTCATATGAACGTAAGATAACGCAGTTTGACTTAGGAAAAGTCAAAATCAGAAGAAAACGATCCAAAAATAATTCCGATTTGCCTTGAAGATAGATTTGATACCGTTTTAATTGCGGCTTCGGTTTTGATAGCACGAAATTCCGATTTCTTATATATCAATTTCCGATTTCGATTTCCAATCGAGTTGTTCGTTAATTCCGAAACTGCTAACCTCCAGTTTCCGTTTTCTTCAATCACGTGACTTCCGATTCTGATTTTAACTTCCGATGGAGATTTGCTGTGATCAATATCTGAATGCAGTTTAAATTTTGAAGCTTGAATTCCGACTCCGAACGTGTTGTAGTCGCCTATAAACATCCGAACGATTCGTTTCTAGAACTCCGACGCAGAACTCCGAATGCATACACTACGAACGATCGCAACCTCCGAGCCTAGAACTGCGAATGCCTCCGATCGCTCGGAGATGAATAGTGAACTCCGAATGTAGCAGTTTCGTATTTGATTTTCAGTTCCGATTAGAAATTCCGAGACTGTGACTTTCGCATCTTGTTGTTCGTCAACTCCGTTTCAAAGATTCCAAACTCCGAATCAATTGGTTCCGAACATTCTTGGGAAAAACGAGTCCGATTATGAATTGTTCCGAATGCTCGGAGTTTGAATCAATTTCCGATGTCCAATGGATATTCCGATTCCAACTGTCGACATCCAATAACGAGTCCACTCACACGAGTTCTTGATAAAATCCGAAATTAACCCTTAATGTTTTAATAAATTCGCAGTTCTAACCCAAATTTTAAAAACAATCTCTTTTTGTTAATAACTCTGAATCTAACCCCTATTTTCCATAATTTCCGAATCTGACCCTCCTATTACAGTGAACTGACAGCTTGCACCCCTTTTGCTGAAAAATGTCAAATGGTAGCCTTCTTTTTGCAGAAAATGTCCTTTTTCACCACATTTTCCAACTTTTTTAGCTTTTGTCATTTCCAACCATTAAAAATCAATAAAAAATGATTTCTTCAACAAAATTTCTCCTTTTTTACTCCATTTTCGTCACCTTTAACCAGATTTTGTCCTTTTTTTAATAAAGGATAAAACTTTTATGAAACTTTTGGTACCCATTTAAGATTCAAGATTGAAGTTGGTTTCTTGCACACCCATTTATTTGAAGAGAATCGATCATCTTCTGAAAATAATATCCGCATTTTAGTTGGAAAACAAAATTTTCCATAGATTTCATTAAACCAACCAAATTCTCTTTTCTCTTTTCTCTAACTTCTAACATATTCATCTGAAGAAAAATTGAATTTTCTTTGAACATTCTTGACTTCGGGTTTCTGAACCTTTTCACATGCATTAGGTACTTATACCTTGGGCATCCAAACCTTCTTCATTTTGCTCTTGTTCTTGTTTTTCTTCTTCTTTCTTTTCTGAATTCTAGGCTTCAGAAATGATTTTCGGATCTGAACAACCTCTTCATCTTTCTGAATTTGAACATTAGAAACCTTTGGTACACAAACTTCTGTAAGGAATCATTCCTTCAAAAACATCATCAGAACATAAAAAGTCATTTGTTTGAGTTCCAATTGAACAAAACTTCTTCACATTCATGACTTCTGAATTTTTGCAATGAGATTCGTCTTCAGAACATCTAGATTCAGATGGTAAAACTTCTGAAAAACATGAACCACTTGACTCCCCCCTCAACAATAACATTTGGAGTCATCTTTTCTTCAGAAACATGAGGAACATTAAGAACTTCACTAAGAACACCAAGAACATCAAGAGCATTTTCCTTTTTCTTTTCAGCTTTTATCATCTCCAACATCTGTTTATTTTCTCGATCTAAATGTCTATAGATAATACAAAATTGTTCTACTATTATCTTATCCTTTTGTAATTCACGTTCATTAACACGTGAGTATTCAGATATTTTCTCATCAACAAAAAAATTATATAACTCAATAACATCCCTCAACGTATAATCACCAAGAACATGAAACAAAGTCACTTTGTTGATCCATAAATTGGTTTAGTAACCTTTAATCCAAGTTCTAAAATGGAGTTACAGAATAATAAATCCATTAGATCTTCAACAAGTGACAGCACTTGAAGAGAGAGAAAATAGATCTGATAAGAATTCTAGAGAGAGAAAACGGATCTGAGATGGTTTTTAGAGAGATAAAGTAGATCTGAACACAAATACTTTGACAAAACACGAAATTCTTCTTGTTTTTCTTTCAAAACACAAATTAAGAACAAATCATATGATAGAATGGGTAGAAGATAACATATATGAACAAGATTTTGCAATAACACGAGGTATTTGACTTTTTCTTTTCAGAAAACTTACAAAACTTGAAGAACAAGGTGAAATTCATGATAAAATATTGCCATAAACAGGATCAATTCTGGCAATAATCGTTGAGATCTACAAGAACCCGCTCTGATAACACTTGTTGAGAATAAATCCGAGATAACGAATGCGGAATATCAAGAACAATCAAGAATTAATCACCATAATATGCAAGTAATATGATAAAGGTTTTGTGTATATTGATTATGATATGAATGTACAAAGAAAACCATAATCAGGAAAAAGCTCTCATAAAAAGCTAACCTAATGATTATTTATAGGGAACATAAAATATTTACCAAAAATATAAAACCAATGCCTTAGAAGAGCTCGATGAAGAACTTCTACTGTAAAGGCACCGTAGGAAATCACCAAATGATTAACCCTAAAAAGACTTCCCTAAATAACCAAACATGCCAAATCAGTTTCAATATCTCAAATACTCAACACTATCTAAGGTAGTGGGTCTGGATGCAGTAACCAGACCTTGAACAGGTGAAGCTAATCCCCAGATGTACCTTTTAGACTTTTTTTATTCTGCATGCACCATTCCCAGGAAAAGGTTTGTGAGGTCGTTAAATCAGGAGTTGTAAACAGTCACCTCCAATCCTTTCATGGTAAAGTTCCAAAGCTCCTGCTCAGAGCCTGGACTTCTTGTCCTTCATATTCGTCCCTTCAGTGGTTTTTTTAGATGGTTCGTACTTGGATGGATTATTGTCGTCTTTGAGAGATAGGGGATAAAGAACTTTGGATTCTATTAAGCAATTAACTGGGAACTTATGGGCTTCTCTGCTACAAAGGTAGTGGAGTAATTGGTTCTTTGGATTTAGGAAAACTAGGAAAATATGAATGTTATCCAAAAATTTTAAGTATTTATATGTTCTTTTGGGTTTGATATAAGGTTACTGAGGTACTAGATTTCTGCAGCAAATCTTGAGAATATCCTTTAATCTCAAAAACTCTCAACCATTGTATTCTGTCAAATTCCTTGCTCAGCGTTGGTTGTGCATCGACCCAACCATAAATAACATAGGCGTATGTTCCAGGTTTATGAATGGTATGGCTTATGTAGGCGTCTGAACCGAGGGTTGAGTTGGTAGTTTTAGTTAAAGGGATGCTTAGAATTTTATTAAGTGTTCTTACCGCGGGTCAGAGTATATATATATATATATATATATATATATATAACTCTTATATATTATTGTTGGTGAGGTTTGTATTATTATTTATTTTTGTTTTGTACCTCAATACTACCAAGCATAGACGAGGGCCAGACAAGAAGCACCAGAGGGAATGACCATTTTAGCAATTAAGTCGTTCTGAAAACCAGCAACCCAAGCGGCCCTTCAAACCAGTTCCCTCATACCATAAGTAGCCATGAAGTAGTGTAATTAATAATAATACTTTTATTAGAAGCTAGTTGCTATAGTTTTATTCCCCTTTCAGGGATACAAATTCTCTATAGGCAATTTAGCTCTGATACCATTCTGTCACATCCCCGGCCAAGGCGACGGAACATGCCGTGTTGTGCGTCTAAGTTCATGGATCACATGTAAACTGAATATATAGCACAGGTACAACAATAAACGAAACAACATTTGTATTCCATCTTTTAGTTTGAATACACGGTTCTTACAGATAATAATAATACATGATTTGCCTTAATAATTAGTCATACATAACAAAAGATAGTAAACTAGATTGCCTGAAATCCATGATTTTTCATCGTCTAAAATGCTTGAATTCACTGATTCCCTGAGAATACATGTAGTTTTGAGGGTCAACACAAGGTTGGTGAGAGTTATAGGTTTTCTGCTAACAGTAATATGATACTTTTAAAAAGTATAAAAAGTATTTTCTTTGTAAGTATAATCATCTTAAAACAGTGTTAGTAAAGATTCTTTGAATAAGTTTGGGAAACCAAATTGTATCTTTGCATAAGTAAATACATATTTAAAATAATTTTGAAAACAACCAAGCCCATGGTTCGTAGTAAGAGAGACAGAGAGAGAGAGAGAGAGAGAGAGAGAGAGGGAGAGAGAGAGAGAGAGAGAGAGATTCTAGTTAATGTTTATAGTGAGTCTTATAACCGACTAATGTGACTAGGTGTAATCCTTACAATGCTTCATTTGACGTCATAGGTAGTGACTTAAGATATTTATACAGGTAATGTTGTACGGATGAATTTATACAGATAAACGAATATACGGATACAGGGATAAAGTTATCTGCCCATGTTGTAGTTAGCAACCGCAAATACGGATATAGTTGTGCGGATATACGGATAGAGTTATCTGCCAAGGTTGTAGTTAGCAATCACAGATACGGATAAAGTTTTACGAATATACGGATAAAGTTATTCCATAAAGTTTGACTATAAAAGTCATTAACTAAGGTATACGGATATAATTGTATGGATAAAAGTCGAGTATGTTCGATATGTATAAGCGTAACATTGTATGATATTCATTTAAACAGGTGACGAATCTTATGGGAGTGAACACAAGTACATGTAAGAATATACGATATAGGTTTTATGGCTTATATATATATATATATATATATATATATATATATATATAACTTGAAAACTATAGAGTTGATAACCGTTTACGACACACGTTTTATGACAAGCTCTATATACATAAAAATCATAGTACTTTGTAGTTCGAAGATATATCATTTTTTTATTAGTCGTAATATATTTATAACAACTATAATATATCTATATAACATGTTTTGATTAGTTTATTTATAAATAACATGTTACTTGATGAAATAACATTTAATAAACTTGATACGATTTGTAAGACAAAACGGGAAAATTAATCTAGAATAACGATTTTTTCCTTGTTTAAGAAATATTGTAGAAAAATCATCGGGATTCAGAATTAGGTTATGTAAACTGTCAAGGCGTTTAGTCTACTTTGTCCTTGATTTTTTTTCCCTAGCATGCTATGTATTCTAACCAGGGTGATTATGGTCGTTTTCACATACTGGTCTGAAATGGACTGAAATGATAAGCAGTTTTTAAAAAATCATAATAAATTGTATAAAAATCGTATGAACGTGTGTGAGTAGCCATTGCAAAGGTATAAATCTAAACTACTTAGATATGGTACAATTTTGAAAACCATAAAGTTTAAGAGGGAAAAACAGGTCTTGAACATACCGTAATTTTGGTGTAAAACATTGATATATATATATATATATATATATATATATATATATATATATATATATGCATATGTGTTTGCATTTTTACTTAAATAAGATTTTATTTCATCCAAATAACAATTATTTAGCATGTCTTTTTCCCTGAAATATATAAAAGCGTTAAAATGGGGTCGTAAGCACTTGCCTTAACGTGCTGTTGTTGTTTTGTTTCGAGAGTTTAACGCGCGAAACCGAAATGTGTTGCTTCTAAAACATGCAACGACGAGAGGGAGAGACTTAGAGAGATTGAGAGAGTGAGTTTAGAAGATGAAGGTTGTGATTTGGTGTGATGAATGAGGAAGAGAATGATTCTTTTTATAAGGAAATGGGTGTGTCGCAAGCTTATAAAATAATATACATTAAACACCCATAATTGTACCTTATAAAGTATTCCACACCAAACACCCATATCATACAAGTAGTCCTCCTAGGCTATCAGGCGTCATACATCCGACAATTCTATCATGCAATTCATGAAGATCCCTAGCCTATCACTAACATGCAGTTCTATCATAATCATCATAAACAAATAAAGTGTGCGTAACTTAGGGTATACTTTCTGCTCTGGCTAATCATACACGTTGCGTCCTTCCCTGGTTACTTTTGAAAAACAATTTTGAAAAATAACTCTGAAAAAAAAAATTTGGAATTTATTTTGAAAACTTTTACAGATCAATTGTTTGAATCTGGATTCACACGAATGCGCATCCAATTCTCTCAAACCAAGGCTCTGATACCAACTTGTAACATCCCTAAAACATGATAAAATTTTTCATTTTTAGTTTAAAGGAAATCATTGTGTTCAAGAAAACCCATATCAAAATCAAGTATCATAATACAAATATTCCCAAGATCAATGTATCATAAATCTCTAAAAGATAACAACGAAGGATGTGTACGATCACGCCTTCGCCTTGCCCTGGTCATCTAAAGTACCTGAAACATAAACTTAAACCATAAGCCAAAGCTTAGTGAGTTCCCCCAAAGTACCACACACAACCATACAAACAACAACATGCATATATGAGACTTCAGCCTACTATACCGCTGCACCAAGCACACAGACTACCTGGACCGCTCTTAGAGACTTCAGTACGACTGGACCGCCACACCGGGCCCACAGACTATGTGGACCGCTCTTAGAGACTTCAGCATGACTGGACCATCACACCAGGCCTACAGAATATCTGGACTACTCTTTGGGCCTTCGACCTGACTGGACCGTCTCGCAAGCCTTCAGTATATCCGGACCGCTCTGGGTATCTTGGCCTTCAGCACAAAGCAGGGCCGCCTCAACCCAATCGACTATATCACATCAACACAGACCATAACAATCAAACATGCCAACACATATAGGTAATCATATTAATCTATCAAGCTAATGCATATGAACAATCATTAGGTGGTCATACAGATCTACCACATACTCAGCTTATCATCAATCAACATATATCAGGATATCGAATCCAATGGGCCGGCATTGGTGCCTTCGACCCATAAGTACAGTGAGGAAAACTCACCTTACAGTCTGCAAAGATCACTGAACTGGATACAGCTCTGACTATCGGCTTATCCGGTCACCTAATCATTGGAACATAACCAAACTTAACTTATAATCAAAATACCCAAATACCCTTAGGTCGAACCCTGCTTAAAGTCAAAAGTCAAAAAGTCAACCGAGTCAACTCAGATAAGTAAGTTGGGTGTTCTCAGCCTGTACGCGGGGCGTACTCGCGCATTGACCAAAAGAGGGGGTTTGATTGCGTATGCGCGGCGTACCACTTGGTACGCCCAGCGTATGTGCCTAACTCCTTTTCCCTCACATTAAGAGCTTAATGCTTAAGCTCATACGTCTAAATTACAGATCTAAACCCCAAATGTCGTCCTTGACTATAAAGTTTCCAACTTTATGGTCTTGTATGGCCATTAAGTGCTAAATACCAAGAACCCTAACATCTTAACCCATTAATTCATCCAAACTCATGCATGGAAGGGAAATAATGACCAAGACCACATTTTTATGCTTCTAAACACTCCAAAACGCCTGAAAAGGAAAGCTTAAATGGATTTGAGTAACTCATACACAAAATACCAAACTAATGGGACCAAAAGGACACAAACTTCATGGCTAAACTAGATCTAAGCATAGCTTCATCAAGTTCAGAGATTTTTACCTTCAAAGAGTGCCCAAAGGTGATGTGATTTTGGATCCAAGTTGCTCCACACTTCTATGATGATCTCTTATTCTTCCTTCCCCCTTCAAGTTTACCAAAACACATACATCAAGCTCAAAATGGCCTCAAGAGGGATTAGGGTTTGCTAAGGGTCGAAATGGGGGTGGGGGCTGATGAAAGGAAGGAGTCTTAGGACATAAAGATGTTTAAATAGGGTCCATACCCCAAAAATTAGGGTTTGGGATCCCGCCACGTACATCCCGCATACTCAATGTACGCCCACTCACCTCGAGCCTAAAATTACAAAAATGTCAATATGGGCCATTTTGCAACACTTCTCACACATAAGGGCTAAAATGCAAATAATTTTCATACTTAGGGTAAGAATTGGAAATACCTCAATATCAGGATGTTACACCAACAATGATCACTGACGCCTTTGAGCACCAGCAGTTGATCCTAAGTATGCAGTCCAAACTGTGGCCAACTGGTCTCGGTACGATGTGTGTGATAACAAACAAGATCATGGACCAATAATGATATAATGACTATGACCCTGTTTCATGGCATCCAAGGGGTGAGAAGAAAATAGATAACAAAAATGCATGAATGCTAATAAAATAAAAAGTGGAAAAGAAGAAAGTAAAATCTTTTTTGGAATTTTAGATGTAACAAAATAAAAATGAATGCAAGTTAACTAAAATGTAACTTACTTATAATGCATAAAAAAAATAAAAAGGAAATACCCTACCCCAAGCTTAAAAATAAGCATTTTCCTCAATGCTTGGGGGAAGGGCGAAAGTACCTAAATCGGGGGATCAAAAGTTTGATATGGGTCGGGGTAGGGTAGGTAAGGATAAGGACGATGGGTAGTAAAGGAGAAGAATAACCGTGGTTTCACATGATTCCGACCAGTGGAACTTCAACAATCTTGATTTTTCCGGCGAACATGAGTGTGGCTGGGTGTTTTCTTGAGAGAGAAGAAGGTGTAGAGAGAGGGAAGAACTAGTGATATAAGGGAGGAAATGTTAGCATCTTATTTAACTCATCGGGTCAACAAAAGTAAAAATTGGTCAAAGTTGGTCAACAGACTTAAATGATTGGTCAATGATCCTTATGTGGGTGGGGAATGGGTCGTGTGGTGTCCGTTTCTATCATTCGATCCCCAAACAGGAAAACATAAATCATTTTTTACGATCTTGTGGGTATCGAATGGGCCGAGCACTGGCCACACGACCTAAAGCTTGGAAAAATTGCTAAGTGTTGGAGATGTCATGCGGGTCGAGTACTTCCCGCATGCTGGGTGCACGAACTGATCAGTCAAGTTTGAAATTCTATACGCGGTCATTGAATGGGCCGAGTACAGGTCACGTGAGCTGAAGCTCAAAAAAAAATTCCAAGTGTTGGAGATTTCGAATGGGCCATGTGGTCTCCAAGTGATGGTTATGGCAACCCGAAAATTTCTACCTTGTAAAGTCAATCCAAGCAATCAAAAGTCAGACTTGTTTCTGTTAACTTTTAGCTTTGTTAAGGGTCTGCTTGAGAGTTCTAAGCCTAGTACACTCAAGGATTATGTATCAGGAAGTATTAACTTGAGATCTTTGAGTTGAATTCGAGCCAGAAAGCCCTTCACAAGGAGTTCACGGCCGCAAACTAGGGTTCACGGCCGTGAACCCATGTTGGTCGTGAAACCCTCTTCATTTGTATGAAGTTCCTTCATTATTTCTTCATTTCTCACATCTTCAAGCCAAGAACTCTCAAAACTCTCTCAAGTATCATCAAGAACACTCTTCTTTCTCTTCAAAATCGTAAGTGATTCATCCCTTGTTACTTGATATCTTTCTTATTCACAAGAAGCTCTTTGATTCATCCATGAATTCAACACTTTTGGTTTAGATTTTCAAATCACCATCTTTTCACCAAGAACACCAAGAACACACACTTGTTCTTGGGCCGTAAACTCCCTAAAGGCTTCCAATTAGTAAGTATCCTATCCATATACTTGTTGTCCATTAGAAGCTCTTGAATCCCCATGAAACAAACACCTTTTAAGCATGATCCTTCAAGATTTCACGGTCGTGAACCCTTCATTGGTCCATAAACCCTTCATCCATGGCCGTAAACCCTTTTTAAGGCCAAGCTTGGGCCGTAAACACTTCAACAATCCTTGGCCGTGAACACTTCTTGGCCGTAAACACTTCCTTGTGTGGTCGTGAACTCCCTTCTATCAATCACATGTGATTGTAACACTTCATTGCAAGTGTTTCCTAGTCCCTAAGGTTGTTTCCCTTACATGTTAGTTGTTATATACACTAATTATATACATATATGTATCAATATATGTCATTTAGGACTTGTTTGTGTCTCAGGACTTCATTCGTGGAACTTCTCATCCTTACTCGAACCTTCAATTGAATCACCCACATAAGGTGAGTTCATACCTTTATAATCAATCTTTTAAATGTTTTAAATGCTTTAGGGGGGGGGGGAATACAAGTTGAACACAATGATATTGTGTAAATATTTACCTGTGATAACCATCATATTAAAAGATTTCTTACGCTCTTGTAAGTGATCAAAACAATTCAAAAACTCTTTTTAAAGTTATTAGTTTGCTATTTGTAAAACTTCATTCTTAAAGTACATGCTTAACTCAATAAATAATTGAGTCTTTTCTATAGGCCAGTAACAGTTCTAACAAACATACTAGTAAACTATAATAGGTATAGTTTAGAGGGTTACTACTTACTATTTCTAGAATAGTGAAACTTACATGAGTCAGTTCATACATGAGTCAGTTCAAACATACTATAACTAGAACAGGAAGGAACATACTATAACAAGAACAAGATAACAATAATGTGAAACCACTACTTCACGGCATAGCAATACACTTGTTATGTCGCGTTTTGTAACCAGAGTCTCCTGGAGGGAGAGCGTGCATTGTGTGTATAGATCTATACGGGACTGACAATCTCGCATCCCGACTGTTCGCTATAGTTTGGCCGGTAGGCCAAGGGGTGACAAATGTCACATTAGTTTTGACGCCAGCAGGTCGTCGTGTTAAATACTAGTCAATCAGCATCGTTATAACCACATCACATTTTAACCTTAATTAAACTTATTGGTTTTAAGGTAGTTAGTGCTTCAGTAGTTATTTTATACAATACTACTGCATACTTTCATTTTCCCATTACATTCATATAGTGATATTCTCACATAAATGGTAATGCAAACTATTTTCTAGTAAAGATAGTCATTAAACTTGGGAAAACATACACTCTTACGAGAGAACAAACAAACAAAGCACTCGGGTCTTGTTACATTCAATCGGAAGGGGCCTATAATTCTAACTTTATGATTCCTCGGTATATACATTAGGGATATATATTAATCAGATTCGACAGACAGTAGGATGTATGCTTTCCGCTTCATTTCCTGTTCCTTGTTTGGTTGTGGGCTTAGAGCAGATTCACACAGTCTACTCTCTATTCGATCTTAGCTATATATATATATATATATATATATATATATATATATATATATATATATATATATATATATATATATTCCTGTATACACCTAGAAATCATAGGGAGTAACAGGTATGGGTCAGGTCATAGCATACAAATTCAGTACACCGCTTTCTAGTACAAAAACATACTTTTCGGATAGAACATTAAGTAGGCGAAACTAGAAACTTATATGTAAAAGGTTTGATACGCATTATTAAACCAGTATAACTTAAAGGACCTTAGGTGGTTAATTCTATAATACATTAGCTTATACATCAGGGTTATATATAATTAATATCCGATAGGCAGTTGAATGTGTGACTTCCGCCTCATTTCCTGGTCTTTGTTTGGTTGTGGGCTTAGGGCAGATTCACACAATTAACTGTCCGTTCGATATTAGATTATATATAGCTAGTATAAACTAAGTGATTATAGAAAGAACTATTGTGGTTACCATTTTTACTAAAGGAAATATATGATTTTCTTAAAGAATGTTTTCATCAAATATAAAAGAACTATTATAGTTAACTCCGTAAGTACCAAATGAATACGCCAGGGTTATATACAATGAAGATCTAACAAATAATGAGATGTGTGATTTCCGCCTCATTTCCTGTTCCTTGTTTGGTTGTGGGCTTAGGGCAGATTCACACAATCGATTGTCTGTTTACTCTAAATTATATATAACTTGTATCCATTTAGTACTCATAGAAGGAATTGTAGAGTCATTTTTACTTATCTTTCATCATATCAGAAAATATAGGATTTTCTGGAGGAATAGCTGAATTTTTCTAAAGAACTTACATTTTACTTTTCATAACTAAAATACTTATGAACTCACCAGCTTAAATGTTGATCTACTCTTTCAAAATAACTTGTATTCTCAGGGAACTAGTAGACAGGTACGCGCTCAGGGATTCAGAAGATGGAGCATAGTAGCTTCATGTCTTGTTTTGTTATTTACTTGAAGTCAATCTTTTGTGAATCACATACTTTGTAAACACTTTAATATTAATGTAACGGTTGTTTGTTACTTTGATTACTATGATGCATGTGTTGTGATACTACATATGACGTCCTCCGCCCCCGAACGTTTCCGCCGTTCCGGTTTGGGGTGTGACAATGGCCGCACGAACTGATCAGGAAATTTTGAAACTCATTTACGCTAGAACTGAATGGGCCGAGTGTTGGCCGCTTGAAGCCCTACAATTTAAAAAAAATGTAATTTTTCCAAAACTTGATTGTTTGACCAAAAATGATTCTCATAAAGTCCTTGTTTCAAAAACATGACAAAAGTTTGGACCAAAGGCGAGAGTGAAGCTTGAAATTTTTCAAAAATGAACACTTTTAAGACAAAAATAAACTTTAAAACGAAAATTTTGAAAAAAATAACGAAAGTACCCTCGGGTTGCCTCTCGAGCAGCTGCCCTTTTTAAGGTCATTGGCTCGCCCTAACCCCTATAATATGTTATTCTTTGAAAGTTGGGTCTCTCCAACTCAGTAAACTTCTTACCAATTCCTCTAATGGGACACTTATCTTGTACTTGACTTTCTTTTTGTGTGGGAACCATACTGGACTTAGATCCTTGATGACAACAATCGTCCAACCGAGTCCTTTTTTGCAACTGTTCAGCAAGGTGATCAACTCTTCCTTCTTTGATAGTGTGGTTGATTTGATGAACGGTTGGGCGTCTTCCTTCTCAACATAAGCATTCTTTGAAGGGTCCTGCAAATTTATCATTTTCGGCTCTTGTGGTTGGTCTACTAGTAGAATGAGTTTCTTCGTGGTATTGGGTGGATCAAACTCTCTTTCGTTAACCTCCAACACCTCCTCTGCAACTTCCTTGACAGCCTTCTCAACTTTTTCTTCTGCTTCCTTTTCCTCGTCTTCGTATTGCAATCTTGGGTCATCCAAACTTTTCCCATCGTTCAAGGTGACAACACAAATGGTAAACCTTGGGTCCTTTTCAGTTTGTGATGGTAATTCGCCTAGAGTTTCCATTAAACTCAGATTGAGTAAGTTGTGCAATTTGTTTCTCTAAGCTTTCGAGGCTAGCTTTGGTTTCTTACTGGAAGATTTGGGTTGTAGTGGCAATGTTTTTTACAATATCCTCCAAGGACATGCTCGACGTTTAATTTTTTGAGGAGGTGGAAGATATGGTTGTTGGAACTATGGACTTGGTTGGTATTGGTCATTTCCCCAAGCTTGGTTGTTGTCCCACCATTGATCATATTGAAGCTGATCATAACTCCATTGCTTTGACCAGTAGTAGCTTCCCCTTTCTTACACTTCTTCCAATTCTCCTTGTAAATATGGACACATGTCGGAATGATGTGCATTTTGGGCGCAAAAATCGCAAGGAAGAGGTATGGGTTGCACACTTTGGTCACTTCCAATCATCATAACTAACTGAGATAGTTCAGAAAGTTGGTCTTCAATGTAAGGAGTGTTCATTTCCAAGCCACATTTTTTTTTCAAAATCGGGATTGTAAATTAGAGTATATATGCACGATGAGATCTAGGCATAGAGAAACAAACTGATTAAAAATAAACCAATCCCCATCAACGGCGCTAAAATCTGGTGGTTGTTGAGGTCAACAAAAATAATTACTTTCAATATTACACACTAAAATAGTGTATAGTGGTAAAGAGATCAAATCCACGGGAATTGGTTTAATAAATAACTCTATGAAAATCTAGTTATACAAATACTTGTGAAACTAAAATAAAAATAAAATGGGTTTTTTTGTCTTTTGAGATATTTAAAAGAAAACTAGAGTTAAAGTAAGATTTAAAAAACACAATTCAACAAAAGCAACTTTTGATATAAAATCAATGAGGGAAAGGTGGTTGACTTAAGGTTTCATCACTTGAACACTTGGTAAATATATCATTAGAACACAAAGTGCAATACTTGTCTTAAGCAGTGGCAGTGGAAGAACCTTTGGGCACACTTATCTTGCTAGTTGTTTCATCGCATATCAACAAACGAGTTGAGAATCAAACCCAGATAGAGAAGCAAGAATATTGCAGAAAAATGGATTCCATACAAACCCTAAAAAATCGAGCTGCAAGAACATAAATCAAACACCAATTTCATAAAAACCAAACATAATATGTTTTAGGGTATGGAAAAGACGACCAAAAAAATTGGCCTGAAAAAATCGACTAAAAAGAAAAGGAGAAGAAAACTTACCGGCGAAGGGGGAGGTGTCGAGGGGAGAGGCGATGAAGGCGAGGGCGACGAAGGTGGAGTGGCGCTATCGGAGGCTGGCTAGGGGAAGTGGTCGGCACCTCAGAATAGAGAGATTGAGGAGGAGTGTTGTGTAGCGGGGGAGAAAGAAAAACCAAAGGCAGACGTGTTTTTTTTCTTAGGGCAGAGGGCATTAGAAGTCTTTTTTTCATTCAGATTCCTCCCCATCTCTTCCCGATTCAGACCATATTTTGCCACATCTGACCGGTTAAGAGGGTAAAAAAGTTTCAACCAAACACTCTGAATCTGAACGATCTAGAACTAGCCTCTTGATGGGATGATTAAGAGGAGAAACAAACATCCCCTTAGTTAATAAAATAGCTAGAGAAGCTCATAACATATTTCCTTAGTTAAAGTCATAATTTACATTAAGCATGTAATTAGTGAAAGTTAACTAGCATTAAGAACGAAAAAGTCACCAAACCCAAGAGGAGTCAAAAGCTTCTACTACCATGTTGGAGAAAATGTTTTTGTGATTGTGTGAAGTGAAAACTAACACAAGAATCACTTGTTGCTTGCTAATTTGAGGATCCATTACTTAATCAAGAAATTAGCCAACTAATCACTACAAATACATTTAAATTCATGAAAGTAGAAAGAAGATGTTAAAATATAAAACACTTTCATAAAGAATCAAGAACAAGTTCATGGAGTCCAAGCTATTTCAAAATTGGCACACCAACCTTCCTCAAATAGCAGCCAAAAGGAAAATCCTGAAAATGCCCCTGCAGGAGGTCATGCGGGTCATGTGGCTTTTAGCCTATTTCTTACGCGGGATGCATAAGCTAGTCATAAATGGGCGAACTTCATTTCTTGGGCCTGAATTGCATTAACCTACTAGCCAAGTTTACATTCCATCAGCTCAAAGCTCACAATTCTTCATTATTTCTTCAACTTTGGCCCGATTCATCTATTCTAAGCCATCCAAAGCTCAAATACTTACTCGATCAATCAATTTCGTAATTTTAAATATCTTTTTTTAAATATAAAGCCCATATTTCTTGATCCTAGAGGCGTAATCCTGAACATCTCCGATCCATATTAGTCTTCTAAAAATCTGCAATTATACTCAAAGACTATATAGAACCCGATAAAAGATAACAATAATAAAAAGAGAAAATATGCATGAAGACTAACTAAAATGGGATGATTTATGTATCATAATAATCCAAACTAAATTCAAATCTGATCCAATCCAACCAAATTACAACTCGGTTCGATCGATTTTTTTAATTTGATATTCAAGAGCTGAGATATTTTTTTTAAAAAAAAGTTGAATACTGTAACACCTCATTTTTACCGTTCCGTATGATTCAATATAAACCATTGTTTATAAAATTCGAAGTAGAAAGATATTACTCTTTAGCCTAATTAATCGCCATAAACATGTAGGAAACGTCGAAACGATTTTCGTAGATATATAGAACGCTTAGAGCCGACTTCTTATCAAGAAGTTATGTTTCTTCGAAGTTTCGCGATTAAACCGGCACGGCTCTGCGTATCGTAAAAAGTGAATTTTTGATAAATCACTTTTAACTTAAGATATCTAAACGAAAGCCATAGTAGTCGTAAAACTGAGTGCGTGCATATAGAGAACGCACAAATCCGACTCCTTATGGAATAGATATGATTTTTCAAAGTTTCTATGCAACCAGGTATAGAAATGCACGACACAAAAATCAAATTTTAGAATGGTAGATTATTAGAAAAAATAATTTAATTTAGAGTTGAAGATCTCGTAAATAGGAATCTATCGATATAAATAACATCAAGAACGGAGTTCGTATGTAGGAGTTATGCCTTCTGCAGCGATCTCTAAATAATCTAAGCCTATCAAAAATATAAATTTTTGATAGAGTGAGAATTAGCTATTGGGACCTAAAGGAAAGTTGTAGATTTCGTCGAGGGTTTTCTTGAAATATAAAGAACGTCAAAACGGAGCTTATATGAAGAAGTTATGCCATTTTAAAAATCTAGAAAATCGCATGCATGAAGTGCACAACTCGCATGATGATGTGACACCACAAGAGAGCGCCACATGGCCATGTCGGGGCAGCCCATTTCTCCCGAGACATTGTGACGTGGCTCCACAAGGTTGTGACACTTGGCACCGTAGGAAGGTGACATGTCGTACCTTCTAGAAGAGACATATGTGGACCACTAATATCATGACACGTGACACGAGCCGGGAGGAGCGACATCGCAGAAGCGCATGACGTGCATCCCAAATGCACGACATACACTTGGAAAAATCACCTAAAATTGTTGCTGCTTTATAAGATCCTCACCCATTACCCCTAGAGCTCTCTCTCTCTCTCTCTTTATAGTTCTCCGGTCTTAGCCCTTTTTCCTTCGTTTTTAGCATGCGGCGAAGCCCTATGACACCCCTAGCACTCATCTGAGTAGTAGCCTTCGATTAGAAAATCTCGAGTCAATATTCTTCTCGCTTAGTGTTGGATTAGGTGTCTAAGCCCATAACTATAATTGGTATGTACTTGATTTGATAGTAGCATGGTCCTTTTGGGTTGCCTTCACCATAGCAACTGGACAGGATGAATTATGGAGAAAGAGATTGATAAATGATTTATTAATATATTATAAGAATAATATATTAATTAAGAAATCATATTATTTAATTAGTGTTAATCAGAAATTAATTTGGAATTAATTTTGGGATTAAAGGAACTAATTAAAAGGAACTGGGAGTGATATTGCAAATCATTGATAGTTGCAAGTTAGGCTAATGGACTCCTAAAAGAAGGAGTGGATGAAATCTATAGGAAGCCCATAGAGATTTCGTCCATAGGCTTTCTAGAAGGGTTCCATGGACTGCTTAAGGCTTAAGCAATCAGATTAGGGTTTCACCTGGAAACCCTAGCAGCCTCAGCTATAAAAAGGACCCTTGGCTTACAGTTTTCGGCCCTATGCATTCTAAGAAGAACCCTAGCCGAATTTTGTAAAGTCTCCATCACCTCTCTCCTTCATCCTTTGCTAAGTGGTGTTTGTGACTCCATTAGAGGTGCAACGTTTGGGGCATTAAGTTCTTAAAGGTCAAGATCAAGCTAGGAATTACTTGTTACTACTAGTTAACAAGAAAGGTATTCTTCTAACCCTAGTTAATTCATTGATTTCGAAAACTGTATGCTAGATTAGGGTTATTGCTTTGGAAATCTTATTTGTATGTATAACTTGAAAAAAACCTAGATCCAAAGCAATTAGGGTTGCATGTGCACATAGGAATGTTGTAATGCTTAAAACCCATCACTTAGGTCCCGGTTCTCATCTAGGATACTCTGTAAGTAACCTACACTTACTCTACTTTCGTGTAATTTATTATTATAATTATATCTGTGTGATTCCAGACTCAAACTAAGGATCAGAATATCTTAACAAATCTTTTTAGAAAAAGAAATTTATTCAAAAGAAAAGAATGTGATGCGTACAATCAGCCAAATCTCATAAAGGAAAGTGATTCCCAAAATATTTGTATTTGTTATGTTTACTGATATGTTAGAAATGCATGCTAGTATGTAGGCTAGGGATCTTTTCAGGAATTGTAGATTAGAATTTCCTGATAAATTATATGTCTTATAGCCTAGGGATTTGCTTGTTAGTTGTTGCTTAGAACCTATACTGAGATTAATTCGTTATTTGACAAATATGTTAGGTTGCATGCTCCCAGAATTAAATTTTAGGTTGCTTAATTTGGCGCTATTTCGTAGCTCTCATATGAGTCTAACCGTTGTAGTGTCAAATCTTTCAGCCAACAGACGGTTTGATTTTTAGAGGCGTGCAATTGTATTTGTCCGATAAATAACTAATATTGGTAGAAGTTCTTCCTCATTTAATATTATAGAGAAATGGAAAGGAATCCAAGAAGGATAGCCTAGGAAGTTTAATATATGATTGATAGGGCATATATTCATAAGATAGGTCATCAATAAAGATGCAAGGTCCTAGTGGAGTCTAGGAAAACTTGTGGTATGTGCTCATAAGACAAACACACACACACACACACACACACACACATATATATATATATATATATATATATATATATATATATATATATATATATATATGTGTGTGTGTGTGTGTGTGTGTGTTTAGTGGTTATCGTGTGTAGTGTCAGAAGTGACTTGGAAACTGCGAGACAATTTTTGGGACACGTATGAGTAGGTGTGAAAGGTAGTAGAGGCCTATGCTACCCGAAGCACATGACTCACACTTGGAATCCTACAGAATTCAAAGGAATCCTACAGAATTCAAAACTAATTAAGTAAAAGGAAAGCTAAGAATAAGGAAACATTATCCCAATCTTGAAGCCTATCTCTTCCTGCGCTGATAAACTCGACCAAACCTACCCATTTGGTTCATATCAGGAGTTTGTTCTTTTTGTCAGGTAATATTTCACATGTCTGATTTGTTTTCAAGAAGGTTGAAATTTCCTTCTAATAGAGATGAAATCTTGAAGAATTATAAATATTTTCCTCACATATCAACTACTAAGAAAGGAACTACCTCTATTGATGGCTCCCACAGAGTTTACTTGGAATTTTCTTTGGGGTAATCCATTTGTACTCTCTTTCTTCCATTTAATTTATCCATGTATATTGTGGAGGTCGTGTTTGGCTTTGGCAATGGAATGTTTCACTCCATTGCAATAAAAAAAACTGTTTGTTTTACCTGATAGGATGGAACATCTGATTTCTATCATTTTGTTAAATTTCATTCTTTAGGCTGGGGGTGTTCTTTTCAATAGATAATGTATTCAGATTTTGTATATTAAGTTTTTCATGAGATAACTTTTTACAATTTTATGATATTATTTTTTACCAACTGTTTAAGTAGAGTATAATGTACTAATAAAAATAATGAAAGTACAATATT
The DNA here is from genome assembly GCF_052849685.1 of Lactuca virosa. Taxonomy (NCBI): domain Eukaryota; kingdom Viridiplantae; phylum Streptophyta; class Magnoliopsida; order Asterales; family Asteraceae; genus Lactuca; species Lactuca virosa. The sequence continues at coordinate 252,136,620 of NC_136430.1, forward strand.
CAAGTTTTATGTTGTTTCGGAGATGAAAAATGGTAAATATGAAATTACTAGACCTTCTTTTTTGCTTTTTTACGGTTCTAAAGTCATAAAATAGCAATATACTTTCGATTGTTTTACAGTGGATGTCATGTTTTGAAATTTAAACTTTTTTAGGTGAAATTCTCTTTTGAACTCATTGATTTTGAATTAAGAAACCAATGCTTTTGTTGTTATGCATTAAATATTTGTTCTCTTCGTTATTCAGCTTGGTTTTGACAATGATGGAAAGGAAGCTAATGACCTTTTTTGGTGATTTGAATCCGTTACCGAATAAAAAAATTACTAAAAACCTTCTTTTCATGCAATAATTTTGGCTTATTTTAAAATCTAATCACGTTATTATGTTTTAGGTTATCACTGATGATGATCTACAAGCACCGGTATCAGATGAGGTATTCCAACCCCAAGTTGTTTAGAAGTTTGGAGATGTTCAGGTATTCCAGCCTCAAGATGAGGTATTCAAAGCAAAAATCTTTAAAAATAAATTAAAGCAAATTGGTAAGGGTAAAATTGTCACTTAGTTTTAAAATTTTGAGTTTTTTTTTTTTTTTTTTTTTTTTTTTTTTTAAAACTACCTGACCACCCAAAAATGTAATTTACTCTAAATTAGGTGCTTGGAATTTTATTATCATACCTTAACAACAACATTTAGGATCTGATATTTTGTTTAAATCATTCTCTCGAGTCATGCTTGAAAGCCATCTACATTTTAGTTACAAATCATATGAAAATTGTAACATTTAATTTCGACTTGAAAACTATTAGGCAAAAGCATTAAATGCAAAAAAAAAAGCAACGTACACTTATTTATTTATTTGGTATAGCATTCTACTTTCATTTTTTTTACTATAATATTGTACTTTTAATTTTTTTTATCGAGACATTCTATTTTCATTTCTTTGATTATAATATTATACTTTATTCAATCTATTCAATTATAGCACTACCTAATTGCTATGTATTTGAATGACATTATAACATTCTACTTTTGTGACCTACCGAACATGAACAAAAAAAAAGTCTGATCCGTGCAACGCACGAGCCTCATCACTAGTTATAGTTAATTTCTAATAATATATATTAATCAATATTCATAATATTTATTAATATCTAAATTATTTAATAATATTTATTAATATCTAAATTATTTAATTGAAATTGGCCTAGTAAAATATTAAATAAAGTATATAATGAAAATGAAAATATATTTAAATGGGTTAATCAGCCTATAAATCATTATTTTATTATATACCAAAATAATATATAAAAATATTATTTTATATTTAATAACAATAATAGTTATTTTAAAATGTTGTATTTATTCATATTAAAATTTTTTGATTGATATTCGCCTTGTTAAATATTTTTTTGAAAGATGGCCTAGTTAAACATTAAAAAAAAGTATACAATGAAAATGAAAATATATTGAGGTGTAAGGGTTGTTTATTTAAAATAATTTATGTTTTTATATAAATATGCTTATTAGTTATCTGTGTTAAAATATAATTTTTTTAAAGGTGTTTGAATTAGCTCATTCATCAAAATAGAATAAAATGACTAAAAAAAGACATCTTGACTATTTTATTTTTAATTATAATTTATCTTTTGTGATTTATATGATAAAAGTCGAATACGTCATATAGACGATTATTCATTTATATGAAAAAAGAATTGAATCAAAAGTATTCATGTGAATTGAACACTTCTACCCTATTGGAAGCAGTGAATGGTGCAAAGCATTTAATAACCATCAAGTGCATGTCGACGAAAAAAAAAACAAAGGAAAAAGAAAACAAAGCATGAGATAATATATTAGGTTAAAATAAGGGTAAATGAGTAAGTAGGTTCCAAACTTAAATAAAGAGTTTCAAATAAGTAAGGAGAAACCAACTTATTCAAAACTCTTTATTTAACCCAATAAGTGTTTATAATTTTTACCTAGTCCAACACTAAAAATTGATTATTACGGATACCAACTCGGTATAAGCAACTAAATAGTTTAAATAAGCAATCCCAAACATTGGGTTAGCGGGTTGATTTAAAATAATAAAAAACAAGTATCACTAATTTAACCAATTTAGTTAAATGGGTAATTAATTATACCTTGAATTAAACTGATTTAAAATCTGAACTCAATTTTCTAGTAAGTGTTAGAGTTTTAGTGTCTTCATATAACTCCAAAAAGTAAATAATGCGTTTTATTTCGTAGAGTAGGCTTAGAGCATGAACCACAAAATCACTATGTAATTGTCGTTATGTCTTTTATGTCACGTTTGATAATTGAAAGAGTTCGAAATCTATGTCACACCTTTGTCAATGACACACCATGTGTTTATTAAATGTAGCATCCTTTCAATAATAATTAATAAATCATGTGTTAAACAACTTCCCAACTAACTTTACGGCCATCGTGTATAATTCCATTGCCAATATAGACTACATAGTTTATAAAAAACAATTTACGTGTATGTAGGCATTAGACCTGGCAAAATCTGGCACGACACGACAACCCGGCACGAACCCGGCACGAAGTTAGCGGGTTAGGGTCGGAGATTTCGACCCGTTTATGTACACGGGTTGACACGACACGACACGATAATTAAACGGGTAGGGTTAGGGTCAATACTTTCAACTCGAAGATGACCCGTTTAATTATATATATATATATATATATATATATATATATATATATATATATATATATATATATATATATATATTTCATATTTTTATAAATATTTTCAATATTATACATTTTTAGTGGCCCAAATTCAAGAACTAAAAGTAAAATTCAAAATTTCAAAGTGATTTAATTTTACTCCTCCTCACTACCTATCTCATTTTCTTCCTAACTCTAACTCTTTCCATTTTGCTTTCTAAACTTACTACTACCTCCGTCCCATATTTATTGTCCAATTTTGACTTTTGAAGTGTTTATTCTTCAAATTTGACCTTAAATATTTTTGTTTTTGATATATAACACTTAATGCAAAATATATGAATGGATTGTGTTTTAAATGTCTTTTCATTGTTATATGTTTTATCAAGTAATTTATAACACAAATAAAAATATTTAAGGTCAAAGTAGAAAAATAAAAACTTTAAAAGTAAAAAATGAACAATAAATATGGGACGGAGGGAGTATAATTTTTTTCCGTTCCACCTTCCAACTCCAGCATTTCACTTTTTCATTTTTTTCCTCCATGACTCTTACTTTTCAACATTTAAAATGTTTCAGCCCGGCATGACACAACATATTTATAAGGTTTAAACCTTAACCCGAAACCCAACACGAAATCGATACGAAAATAAACGGGTTGACACGACACGACACGATAATTAAACGGGTCGGGTTAGGGTCAAACACTCCCAACCCGTTTAATGTCTTGACACGGCACGAACCCGACACGACACGACACGTTTGTCAGGTCTAGTAGGCATCAAGAAATCGAGGGCCGAGGAGTATAAATCTCAGCCCAATAACATGTTTTTCATTTTGGCCTAACGTTTCTATAATTGCAGTTTCTTTGTGTAATGTCAGTTTGTAGGATGCTATGTAATCTCAGTTCATAGTGATTGCAACATAAATACAGGATCTAGAAATTAATTGATCGTGCCATTAGTCTTGTTTGATTTAAATAGAAAAAAATATGTTTAACCAACAAATAAAGGAAAAGGAGAAAAGACTCAAAATAGAGAATATTGTCATGTGTGATTAATTTATATTACTTTGGCATTTCAATAACCATTTTTTGAAACTTTGAAGAAATATAAGTATATTGCTATATGATTAAGGAATTCTAAGTATGTTGCTTTTATCCGTAAACAACCAAGTATGTTGCGATTATTAGTAAGGAAGTGAAATTACATTTGCTATATGGGAAAAACTGAAATACATTAAGTATATTGGTAAAAACTAAAATTCATTATTATTTCCTTCAAAAAACACCATATCTACAAGAACCAAAAAAAACATGTAATAATAAGAAGTGGATGTAGGATGGTATAATAAACATATTAATTGTATAAAACGTAGCTTACCTTTTTGATATATCTTTGGAGTTGAACAACTTTAAGGTCCTACTTGAACATTGTGACAATGTGACCATTGGAAATCTTTAGAGTTAACTTTCTTGCACACACAGCCATACACATAGAATATTTATAGAATGTATTTTGTTATTCTAGAAAAAATTAGAAAGTACGTAAGCTATTTCTATAAAAAAAATTAGAAAATACTTTGTTATTTCCAGAAAAGGTTAGAAAGTAGGTTGTTAGAATTTATGAAGCACGTTGTTATTTCTATAAATTTTTGGAAAGTATCTTGGTAGTTTTCTAAAATGTTTGAAAATACGTTGCTACTTTTTATAGAAAGTAAGTTGTTATATCTAGAAATGTTGGGTAGATTTTCCAAACTACAATATATGAATAAGAAAAAAGAAAAAAAAAATAGAGATACACCATTGTAATCCAAAGTAATGAAAGTAGGATTCTATAACAGATTTATAAATGAAGGGTGGACCAAAAACAAAAGGAAAAGACGGAAAAAAAAAACAATGTATTTCAGTTTACTTGTGTAATCATCTTACTTTAATTTGTATTTACTACAACTAATTAACCATTCTTGTGACATCTCTAAATTTAGCAAAAGAATAACCACACTTAAGTCGATGAGAATTTCTTAACTCCTTCACCACAAGGTAAAGAAAGCGTTATAATTTACATCTTAATGCTTAATTGTACCACATATATGAGAACAACAGAAACAATCTCAGCGATATCATTCAATATTACATAATGGGGCAAATTTTGAGCAAATAAATTATAAAACTATTGAAATATATATACAAATCTAGAATGTAACTAATACGTCTATCGAGCAATAACTTGAGCAACACTTCCAGCATATATATCATCATCTGTCCCTTTCATAGCATGAGTAGCAATACCAATAAGTGCGATCACAAATGTATAATCTATATTCTATATTATGATATATTTTCACCATGAATTTACCCTTAGCTGAACTTGCTTTCTTCGATTTTTACATCTTATGCATCTACAACGCAAAAAAGCAAAAATCAATTGCAAATTAAGCATAATATAAGAAAATTACCTCGTGGTTTAAGTATCACAATCAATCACCCCTATAAGGGGTAAGAAAATACTAAATAAGAAAGTAAAAAAAAATGGAAATTTTACATGACCTTATAATCTTTGAAGAATCTCAGATGTAAATGGTACAGTTTTTCTTCGACCAGCTTCCTTTGATCTTTAAATAATTAAATCACAAACATTTTTTTCTATTTGTTTTTTTATTATTTTTTTTTGCCAAGAGCACGTGATAACCTTCCTAAACTGCATCACATTTTGGTGTTTCCATTTTGGTGTTTTTGCACTAAATATCATATCTGGATTAGCATTACTTTGTCTTGAAAATTCATTACATCGACTATGTTTAGGCAATATTTGCAAATTAAAATAAGATCTAAAACAAATCAAAGATCCAAAAATGAGAAACTTATTCTAGAGCAGCAAAATGGGCCATCAGCAAGATGACTACACGCTGATGATGGATTATTGTATTGCACGGTTCTACTTTGAGCATGATTTAATAATTATTAAAATCTATGACGGCAGACTTTCCACTTGAATTTGTGTCGACTATAATATCTATTGGATATGGTACAACAAACTGAAGCCCTATTACGGAAACTCGATTGGATATTGATAGAGACCCGGCCTAGCCCAATCATAGAAGAACGCATGATCCCAATTGTTTTGAAGGTGTACAAAAGGAGAGGACTAGAACCATGAATACCACATACACGTGTCATTCTAGGTGGACATTGTGTACATAAAATTTCTTCATTTGGGTCTAAATTAATGAAATTATTTAGATATAGTTAATTAAATATTATATATAATTTAGAGCTAGCCCATTTGGCTAACAATGAGGTTTTTAATCTAACAACTAACTAGAAGGTCATGGGTTCAATCACAGACAATTAGATATTTAAATTATATATATATATATATATATATATATATATATATATATATATATATATATATATATATATATATATATATATATATAATTTAAATATCTCCTATGTCTGGGATTGAACCCATAACCTTTGAGTTAGTTATTTGGGAAGGCGTACTTGGCGGCAACGTCAAGCCTTAAGCTTTTTTGAGTCGTGGCGAGCCACGTCGTTAGTAAGCGTAACTTTAGGCTGCAATTTAGTATAATATATATATATATATATATATATATATATATATATATATATATATATATATATATATATATATTATTCATTTATATATACATATATATGTGACTTAAGGCGGCATTTTGTCAAAGCTTGGCGGTAAGTACAAGCATTGGAGTCATGACGAGCTTTTTAGAACCTTGATATATATATATATATATATATATATATATATATATATATATATATATATATATATATATATATATATATATATATATATGTGTGTGTGTGTGTGTGTGTGTGTATGTATGTATGTGTGTGTGAGAGAGAGAGAGAGAGAGATAAACTGATGATAGAAATTAATTAGAAATCTAATAGAGTCAAATAAAAGAAATAGTGTTAGAAGGACCATAATTGCCCATTAGTGAAATAGAGGGTTTGACTATAGTTGACTTGTTGACTTGAAAGCACTCGAATGTAAGTGATTTGGTGGGGAAGGGTTGTTTATGGAAAAACATAGGTTGCTAATTAAGTGGAAGGTTAAATGACATACCATGTTGGAATAAAAAGGAATATAAGAAGTAAAAGGGCCATTCTCGTCAATAACTCATAAGTTTGGAAATAGATCATCATCTCCTTCTCCATGCCTTCATTTGAAATGCTTTTGTAACACCCAGATCTCGAGGTACCTTATATTTTCTTAATTTTGGCATTTTAAGGTTTGCCACGACGTGGTGGGGAGGCTCAATGACGTGGCAGGTCGGGTTTTGTCTACATGTTTCATTTAAGTCATCACGAGGTGGCAGAATAGGCCACGACGTGGCAGCTGGAAAGTAAGAAACCCTATTTCTGGGTATTGCTTCCTATTTAAAGGAATGAGGAGGCTAGGGTTTTCTCACCCTCAGCCTCCACCGGCCTCTTTGAGATCTGAGAAACCCTAAATCTCTCTCTCTCTCTCTCTCTCTCTCTCTCTCTCTCTCTCTCTCTCTCTCTTGTTTTGGACCCTTTTGGTGTTATTTGAAGCCTTGGAAGGCATTAAGATGTTAAGATTTTGTGTATTACGCACTTAATGGACATGCAAAGTCATAAAGTTGGAAACTTTATGACTCTTGATGGTATTTTAGCCTTGGATCTGCAATTGGACGTGTTAAGTCGAATAAATAAGCACTTAATAAGTTAAGAGGGGGACTGTTGCATACGTTGGGCATACCGAAGGGTACACTGCATGTAAAATCCCAAAATCGAGACCCAAAATTTTTTGTTTCAAAGTATATTACTTGTAAAAATAGCTAACGTAAAACAGCATTGAAAGCCTTTCAAACATAAAGTCTCAAATCACAAGTCTCAAAACCATTTTAGCAAATAGTATAATATCAGAGTACAATCCCAGGTTTCTCAAATGCTGAATATCATGTGTGGATGTGTGACGCGCTGCTACCCCGCCGTCTCATTCCCCTTAGATGAAGAAGTACCTGAAACCAAAACTAAAAGCTGTAAGCACAAAGCTTAGTGAGTTCCCCCATCATACCCATACCAAATAATGCATAATCTTCGGTATCCTTCAACCGGTAACTGTCGAGCATAGCCAGGAGCTGGGCTCCTTCCTCGGTATCTTTCAACCGGTAACCGGGAACTAACCTCCCCTTCGGTATCTTTCAACCGGTAACTGGGAGCTACCCTCCCATTCGGTATCTTTCAATCGGTAACAGGGGACTAGTAATCCCCTACTACTGCTAACACATATCAAGCACAGTAAGCATATCAAGCACAGTAAGCATATCAAGCACACTAATCATATCAGGCACAATAAACATATCTCATATCAACACTAGATAATTATCACAAAGACAATCATCTATCCAACACTCTTACTTGTGGGTCGACATTGTGGTCGTATACCCACTTCTACTAGGAGGAAACTCACCTTAAAGTCGTGTAGTATCTGCGTTGATCTCGGTATGAAAACCAACTCTCCTCGAATCCTCGATCCCTACACAAGAACTTTTCTAACTTATCAATCCATACTTGTAACCCTTACAAGGGTCAACTCTAGTCCAAGACAAAGTCAAGGTCAACACCTTGGTCAAAGTCAACCTCTAGTTGACTCGACTCGCCGAGTTGGTCTACCAACTCGCTGAGTCCCCATGTCCACAAAATGCCATAATCCCGTCCCTACTCGTCGAGTCTAGCAAGAGCTCGACGAGTTCGCCTTCAACAACACATCAGACTATCTTCAACCGACTCGCCGAGTTCGTCCTTGAACTCGTCGAGTTCATCTTCATCCATATGAAGGTGTTCAGTCTATGACTCACTAAGTTCTCCTTAAACTCGTCGAGTCCATCTTCATGTGGTTGGGACATTGCCTTGAACTCGCCGAGCCTGTTCATCCACTCGTCGAGTCCTATGATCTCTAGGTCCAAAACAAACCCCTAGCAGGCTGAGGGTTCCTTACACTTAACCAAAACCATTTCCAGAAGACGTTCGGGGGGGGGGGGGGGGGGGAATGCATCCCGAATCGCCGATTCACCCAAGCGACTCGCCGAGTCTCTCTTTGTCCAAAACTATACAGTCGATTATAATGGTTCTTAATGCATTAAAACCATAGATCTGACCTCCTAGGGTCCATTTTATACGTAAAGTTCCAATCTTGACGTCTATGCATGGGGATTTTTGGCTCAAAAGCCTTAAAAAGAAGTCTACAAGATGCATGGGGTGCTTATGGCAAAAAAGTTGGCACCTTTATGCCATAAGGAACCCCAATAGCTCCAGATCTGGAGTGCAACTCCAAGCACCCCCACCAAAATCCGATTTTAGCTTTTCTAAACTCATAAAAAGGGTAGAAATAGCCCCAAATCAAAATCTAAGAGATAGATGGTCAAGGTTCCAGCTTTTTACCTTGAATGAGCTGAGAATGGAGCAAAACCTCTGGATCTTCTTGCTTCTACTTGAACTCCCAAACTTCCTTCCTCCTTTCCAACTTCAAAGACACACAAAAGGTACCAACAAGCTCAAGAACACACAATAATGGCTAGGGTTTCGAGTTAGGGCTTTCTTTGGGTTGGGAGGAACAATGGAGGCTGTGTTGGGGCGTTATAAGTTGTTTAAATAGGGTGCAAACCCAAATATTAGGGTTTTATCCAGACAGCTCCTACTCGTCGAGTCGGTCCCCCGACTCGTCGAGTAGATCACTAAAACCCCCGCATAATGTCGAGTCTACTCGACGAGTTGGGCCTTCAACTCGCCGAGTCCCAGAGTAAAACACCAAAATACTTGAATTTAGATACATACCAAGAACCAGGTGTTACACTGCACGTATGCAGATCTGGCCCCGATGCCTCGGATAGCTAGTATTCCCCGCATACCTCCGAAGTATGCCCCGCATACGAAGCCCGAGGCGACTCGGTTGAGTTGTTGATTTTGACCAGTTTTGACCAAGGGTATTTTGGGGAAATGTTATTAATTTAGAATGGAAATGTTTTGACGTTTAGGATTTGGATTGAGCCGGTATTTGGGAGCTGAGTATTGATCAGTTATTCTTCAGACTGTGAGGTGAATTTTCCTCACTGAACTTACAGGTCGAAGGCACCAATGTCGGCCCATTGGATTAATATCCTGATTATTATATATTGTTATGCTGTTGTGATCCGTTAGATGCGTATGATTATCTGTATTTTCCGTCTTTGTGTTCATGTTTGTTTGTTGCATATGTCGACATGTTGGTTTGGGTTGAGGCGGTCCTGCTTTGTACTGTAGGCCAAGACACCCGGGACGACTAGATAGGTTGTAGGCCCTGCAAGGAGGTCCAGTTAGGCCACAGTCCGTAGAGCGGTTTACATAGGTTGTAGGTCCTGTGAGGCGGTCCAGTCAGGCCGGCTGCTCGTGGAGGTGTCCAGATAGGCTATAGGCCTTGTGAGGCGGTCCAGTCAAGCTGGCTGCTCATGTTTGCATGCTTGCTTGTTATGTGGTGTGTTGGTAATTTGGGGGAACTTACTAAGAGTTGGCTTACAATTTTAGTTTTGTTTCAGGTACTTCAGAGGACCGTGGGAAGGCGAAGGCGTGACCATACACATCCTTGGTTTTATGTTGATTGAATCTTGGGAGACTCTGATTTTAAATAATGTTTTGGAAACAATGGTTTGGTAAACACTTTTTTTTAGTAAATGGGTTGTTTTGAAAAGTTTAAATTTGCTGTGATTTTTGAGACGTTACCATTCTGATATTTGTCATATTAAGAAAATTAATAAGGTGTTGTTTGTTTTTTAGAAGCCAAAACGTCTACAGTCTGCGGACCATGTTTGCAACCCTATGTTGTAACATCCCGTTTGAAATTAAATAAATAATAAACTCTAAAACCCCAAGATGTAATGTTTATTATTATTTTATAGATTATTGTAGCCAGAAGCAATAATATTTAGCGGGGTGTTGGTTTCGGGAAGCCAAACAATATAAATTGGGCTTTCGGGGGTTAAAGTGTAATTCCAGGATTTATTTTGTAAATATTTTCAGAAGTCAGGGGGTGTTTGGTAAAATATTGAACTTAAACTGAAGGGGCTTTGGAATATGGAGGGCTGAATGGTAAATTATGTACCTAAGTTGAATGGAATTTGTCATGGAGGGGCTATATGGTAACTCATGGAGCTGAATTGAAAAGAAATTTAGAAGAGGGGCTGAAAGTGTAATAAAATGGTTAAGATGATCATGGACGGGCTTATATCCCGTCACCCTTCTCTTAGCCTTCATATTTAAGGAATATGAACCCTAATCCTTATGGGGATGCAGCAGCCGCCACCCTTATATCACCTACATCCGGCTGCCACCTCCAACCTCCTCGTCGTCGTTGCTTGCACCACCATCTCAACTGTCGCCGGACGTCGTGTGTAGCCGGGAAAAACCACCGAGACCGACGTTGTGGTCGTGGGGAAACCAACTGAACGCGTTCTATAGCCGCCATTCTCTCACCGTCGATGACGCAACCCCCCAGCTCCACCTCTTCGTTGCTACTGATGTGGCTCGTCGTTGCCGTCGGAAATGGCTTTCGGTCGCCATTTCATTTTGTTCCAGTGCCATCAACCGCCTAGTCGATGGTTGGGAGCGGTGGACTTGTGTCGGGTATGGATATGTGTTGATGTTGAACCCGAGATGTCTTGTGCGAGTGTTGCTGGCCGGAAATCGAGGAAAAGAACCATCATGGCCGCCAGCCATGGTGGCCGCCGTCTGTTGCCATCTTCTATCGCCACCAGCCACCGTGGGAAGGTGGTTGTGTGTGTGTTTTACTGTGTATTTAGGTGTGTGTTGGTGTATTATGTTGTATGTATTTGTGGACGGAAAATCCGAAGAACCCCCCCCCCCCCCCCCAACCCCCACCGCCGTGAGGTCGTGGCTGCCACCTCATGCCGCCATTCTGCCACCATTAGCCGCCACCTTGGGTGGTTGTGTGCTTTTGTGTGTGTGATTGTTATTTTGGTATGTTTGGACATTTTTAGCCAAAAATCATAACCACCACCACGAGGTGGTGGCCGCCGCCGTGAGCCACCATTACCCGAGGTGGTAGTGGGTGGTACCCGACTTAATTAACAATTACTTAACCTAAAAGCTTAACAAATGGACTAATTGGATCGCAATTGGGTTGGAAACCCTAATTAGGGTTTAGAAAACCCTAATTAGGGTTTAGAAAACCCTAATTTTTGGATATGTTAATTTGGAATTTTCGGGACCCGCATGTTTGGAATATTGGATTGGAATTATGAATTAATCCCCGACCACATTGTATGTTTGGACTAGTGGAGTGGTGGACTTAATGGATTAAGTCCTTAATGGGTTAAGTAGGAACACTTAACCCTGATCGTCATTTTCTGTGAAAAACCCTAACTAGGTTTGGGTTCTTGTTGGGCCATTTCTTGGACTAAGTTGTTGTGGGCCTTCGTGGGCCAATTGGGGAGCATGTGTATGGACCAAGGAAATTATTGGGCTTTAGGATAAGGCCCGTTGGAAAGGCTTGGGCCCAATTTGGAAAAATTGGGCCGTAGGTGGGCCATAATTGGTCCTTGATGATTATGAGATATTGGACCATCGGAATGTCAAAGGTTTGGACTAGGATAAATGGTTGGGCCATAAGATTAGTCCATGTAGAGGTTTGGGCCCAATTTGGAAAATTCGGCCATATGTTGGGCCTTGGTTCATTGATTGGTTTTTGGGCTTTTAGAGTGTGTGTTTGGACCTTGGTTTTGGATCAAGTTAGGTTAAGGGTAAAATATTATTTTTACCCCAAGCATGGAATTATGGTTATGTATTGGAACCCAATTATTAATTGGGTGTTGTTTGATGTTGACAGTTCAGGAATCTTTCAACCAGCAGCTAGAGTTTTATCCGCAGGACTTCGGCAATGTGAGGTGAGTCTCCTCACCATACCAATGGGTCGAAGGCACCAAGGCCGACCCATTTTATGATATGTGGTACACTAGTTAATGTAGTGTTATGTGACATGTTAGTTGGTTATATGCTAGGAGGTATGTTAGTTGTATATTGTTGGGTTTCGAGCAATACATCAATCCTATGGTGTACATGCAAACCCTAATAGCTTTGGATCTAGTTTGTCTAATGAACATGCAATTGATAATCCAAAGCTATAAACCCTAGATCTAATAAACTATAACTGAAATTAGGGTTTAGATCTTACCTTTGATTGTTATATAGCAATAACAATCAATCCTTGGCTTTAGAAAGCTTAGTGCCTCAAGTGTTGCACCTCTAATGGAGTCACAAACACCACTAAGCAATTGGATGAAGGAGAGAAGAGAGGGGAGGCACCAAAAACGGCTGGAAACCCTAAAGGAACACTTGTCCACGTTTTTGGGGCTTAGGGGCTCCTTAAATAGGTAGGAAATTAGGGTTATCTAACAAGGAAACCCTAATTTGACTGCTTAAGCTCTAAGCAGCCCATGGACCCCTTCTGGAACATGCCTTGGACGATTTCTAATGGGCTTCCCATAGAATTCGTCCAACCTATTATTCCAAGGTGATCCATAGCCCAATTATGTAATTATCTTATAATTACACAATAAGTCCCTTAAGTTTAATTAATCTCTTTTCGTCACAAAATTAATTCTTAATTAATTCTTGACTAATATTAATTAAACAATATGATTTCTCCTTTAATATATTATTCTTATAATATATTAATAAATCATAATTAAACCTTTCTCTCCTTAATTCATCCTACATATTGCTATGGTGAAGGCAACCCAAAAGGACCATGCTCATAATCGGGTCAAGTACATACCAAAATAGTTATGAACTTAGACACTAATCCAACAGTCTCCCACTTGGATAAGTCTAATAACTATTTTGCATAACTTCAGAACCTGATCAGCAATCGTAGCTTTCAAAAGCCGCTGTCAACTCTGATCTTATCAGATACGCGTGTCCTTTAGATAAGGGATCATATATTCCTCCATTCTCAAGATATCGTATAGACACGAGACAAGATTTAAATCATTCTCTCTGTCTATGTATTGTTTCCCGACATCTGATTTATGACGACTGACAACAGACTACAATTGAACACATCAACTTAGTCCCGACTTGGCCAAGCGCTTAGGGTGTCATCACTAAATCATCGAGGGGCCCACAAATATCGCTTTTATCCCACTTTGGGTAAAAGGAATGGATAAACTTCGACTCAAATGCTTGCTTGCACCTACTAATCGAATCACACACAACAATAAGTTTTATAACACCAAGTTACTGGTGCGTTTACTTATCATCAATGTGCAACCGACCAGCAAATAACAACTCACACGTCTCGGTTTCAAGAATATACAATGTTATCGTCTCACTAATCACCCGTGATAAATCCATGAAGTGATTCAAGTGAGCGTGGGTTTAATCCAATACTTTAATCTTATCAAAGCACTCATGAACTCTGTAGCAAACTTGTGCTATGTCTAAACACTTTAAACAATCTACAGACAAATTCATGACAATCTTCCTTCATACTTACTTCCAACGTATGACCGATTGTGGAGGTTCGAATAACCCAGTTATTCTGGAAGTCAAAACATGCAAAGTGAAACACAATAATAATATTATTCCTATATGGCCCCAAAACTTTTGAGCGTAAATAAAAACACTTTTATTTAAACACCATATTGATTACTCATTATTCATTGCTTACTGTTTCAGAAAATCAACTTATTACTCGAATTATAACCACAATTGTCCCATGCTCCAAACATGCGCACTTTGGTTTCCTATGGTCCATACTTTGTGAAATAGATCTATTGAAAAACTTTTCCAATGAAACTCATTTCACAATCCCCAATCCTTATTATTAGTATAAGAATACCAAATTCTTGCCACTTTTAGAATATGTCAGATTCTAACATTTTATGCAATGATTCTTTCCTAATGTCACAGCACAAAAGTCACCAAGACCCGGCTAATGAAATTACAAGGTATTCTATCGGAAATTGTTACAAGACAATTCCATAGACGTGAAGTCTCACATTCAAAGTACATTCCTTTGAACATCCTTCTCGCATAAAAGTTTCTAATCTAGACATATTTCTTAATATCCAACTCCCATTAATGGAAACATTTCCATATTTTCCATATGACAACTCATTCTTAATAGAATCTTATCTATTCATAATAATGTCACTATGGTCCATCCAGTACTATACTTCCAACTATTCACAAGCGACCAATCCTCAGTGAACCTCAGATCATCCTTTGATAGTTGTTTAATTATTTTAGTCAAAACCAGTTCTAGTCCTTTTCCCTCTTAATGCCCTAGGCAATTGGAAAATTTTAGAATGGTCAAATATTATAGCATATGCAATCGATCCTATACCCGAAGCGTATTGGACACGATGCATAATGTCTCACATAAAGACGTTATACTTTATCATCCTTCTGCCATAATACTTTATGTGCCATGTTCCCACAATTCGAACTATGAAGAGGGATGTCGTAATCATAATCGAATTTTGAGAATGCACTATGTATCCTTGACTAAATTTTATTAACATTTCTCGATCTAAGCTTTTAGATTTTGAAACGAAGTATAATATTCTCTCCCTTAATTATAGCAAAACAACTTTTCAACCCTTGCAACTTTGCAAAGTGAATCTTTGTTTTCTATAATTAATATTGCTAACTTGCAATACTTAAAATAATAATCATGCTCCCACTAACACGATGATTATTACCATACAAGCATAACACTTATGCTCCCACTAGCTTTGACATATATCTAGAAAACATCTGAATTTTTAGCAAACAATGCTTATTGAATTCCTTATGTTCATATTTCTAAATACTTGATGCTTTGATAAGCCTTTATCTAAGCTTCTTAACCTCATACACCTTTGCCTTAGAAAGCTCACATGTGTGTCTAAAGAAATTCAGAACTTATGTTATTAAGTCCCAAATGTTCATACTAATTGTCAAATCTCACAATTCGAACTATGAAGAGGGATGCCGTAATCATAATCGAATTTTGAGAATACAATTTTCACAATTGCAATCTTCTTAAAATCTCTCTTAGTGAAAGCATTTCCTTACAATCATTTTCATGAAGGAGGGAAACCTCATGACACTTAGATTTTAAAGTGTATGTGTTCCTATCCATGTGAATTTGCCAAAACCAAAGTTTGTGAAAAATCCAAACTCATATGGACCGAACGTGCTCAATCTCGATTTCTTGCCTCATGGTAACACGAGTGCCCACCATGTCTTCCAAGTGGTTTAGCAACTCATCCTTACTTATGAATGTACTTTCCAATGATCAAGGTGCTTTGTCTTTATGCATTCACATGAGAACTCATAGAACTCACATGCATAATTAACTCAATTGGAATGGCACAAAAAAAGAGTATGTCATCCACGATAGCCTTTAAACCTCAAGTCGTGTGCTAGTGATGATCAAGTAGGTTTAACTCTTGATTTGTTCTTGAAACCTTTCAAGACCATTAAGACTCCGACTGACTCCTTGACATATAAGATTCTCTTGTCAAGAAACATTCCTTGACAAAACAAATATTCAAGAGTTAGTGCAGTTTTTATCAAGACTATCACTTTATATAATTGGTTCAGGTTGGTCTTTGTCTTATCCAAGACATCACAACTTACCAATCTCAAATGTGCAGGAATAAGAAGACTTTTTCCAATTCCACATTTGTTGAGTGTTATAAACCTACTAAAGACGTGTCACTCATGTCAGAATCTTGGAGTATGACTCTTAAGACTTGATATTGGAACAAAATATGATTGACTTATTGATTTAACTATTTCCATAATTCTCGATTCCTCTTCTTAGACAGGCAAATGCACTATCACTCACTTAGAGGACCAATTGAGAAATAGTTCTTAATCATTAAGACCTATCATAAAACACAATAAAAGGTACTCTCCCTTCTTCTTAGAACAGAGAAACTTTTATCTTTCTGCCTTCTTGATTCTTCTTATTCGTTCTGCCATTTATTGAATCCTTTTCAATCAACTCAGAATTACACTTAGTCTTATAAGTACAATCATATTTACTAAACTTTAGTAAATCATGACAAATATCTTTATCACTCTTGTGGTGGACTTGATCAGTGCACAACCAAGTGTACCTGATCCCTAGCCCTTCACTTGACTCTTTGTCAAGGAATTAGTCTAATTTCCAAAATATGAAGTTTCTCATTCATCACGCAATGCATGTTGCATGATTCCAAGTTTCTTTCCAATTGAAACTTGGGCTATGAGAAACTCTCCCTATTTAGTAAATTCTCGACATTTCACAAATAACATAATCAAGAATCACATCCAATTCAATATTGCTAAAATTAGAAATATATAAACATCCATTTTCACATATGCCATTGCAAGGATGAAATCAAAATTCATTTTATTGCGGAAAAACTTGTCCTTACAATGTAATTCAAATGAAAACTCTGCTATTTCAAAACTCTGCTATTTCAATTTCTAAGCAATCTATTCTAACTCTAAAGTAGTAGCTCAAAAATCTGATCTTCAAGCAATGCGATCGAAATCCATTTCTTCACGATCAGATTTAGCTTACTTCTTCCCTTAATTTTCCTCTCTTTTCTTCGATCCTACAAAACATCAAAATGTAATCTTATCACATCATGTATTTAAAATCAAAGAATAGGAACTTATAGAGTTAGTTATTGGATTTTTCCTGAAGTAGAGCCATACGTCTTGACTCTCCCATCTCTTAGATCTCTCAGGTAGTTTGGGCATCTTCGTCTCCAATGCCCCTTCTCTTGGCAGTAAAAGCAAATGGACTCCTTTGGTACATAGCAAGGGACAATCTCAGTCTTTTCTGGACTTTCAATGTAGCCAGTGTCCAATGAAGTATGGGAGTTTGATCGACCAATCAAGTTTGCTTGACCAGTGCGCCAAATCATCGCTGATTCAGCAACAATAAGCAAATAGGTCAAATCAATGAGGGTCACGTCGTGAACCATCGTATAGTACTCTCTTACGAACTCACTATACGAATCAGGAAGTGACTGAAGAACCCAGTCAACAGCCAACATCTCTGAGATATCGACACCCAACATCCTTAACCTATCAATGCGTGACTTCATCTCTAAGACGTGTGCACACACAGCTTTCCCATCTTCGTGCTTACTTGCCAATAGGGATTAAGTGAGCTTGAACTTTTCAAGCCTTTGAACTTGTGGGTCAAGGAGAACAATTGGAGGAGGTGGAGGAAGTGAAGCATGACTCTCATTTCCTTGATCGTATCATGGAACGCCATCTTCATTTGGAAAGCTTGTTCCAATGGATTTGGGAAGACCATTGTTAGATTCAGACATCTACAAAATGGGAGAAATTCAAGTCAAGTTGATTAGAGTCCTTGATGTAACACCCAAATGAAACATCAAGTCTAGGATCCAACACAACATTCTACAACCTAGAAAAGGGATGCCGTAATCTAGTTGCAGAATATTTGAAGGTAGGTAAATGACGATTTACCAATTTCCACCATGAAAAACGAAAAATAAGTTTAAGTTTTAAATGAATTGAAATTCCTAGATCTTTTGAGATTCATTGAACTTTTCAATGGCATGTTTAATCTCGATTATGCCCTTCAAATTTGCGACTGGGATGCCGAGGATCACAAACAAGGTGTGAATAACCATACGAATCTACGTGATGCACTCAATGATACTATCACCTAATCAATGTGCCGGTTAACCACACACGCTCCATTGATCTATGATAAACATCGAGCCACCCTTCACAACCAATGTCAACCCCAAATTAGTGTGCCGGTTAACCACGCACGCTCCACTAACGTTTGGCAAGGGTGTGAAGTGTAATTCCATGGATTAGCATAGAAATTCACATTTTGCCTAAAGTAACTATGATTTGGGAATTTGTGAAAGCATTTAGTTACTTTGTACTTCATTATACTTATAATGGAAGGTTTCGTCCTACCATACCCGTTCGGCTAATGACCCTCCACCAGTCAAGAGTGCGGTGGGTAAGAGTGGATACCCATTCAATCGCCATTTTATAGGCAATTTCCTTAAACACCCCTTATAGACCAGTTTCGTGAATGAGGCCTACTAACGGTAAGACTGAGTGTTTACTCATACATATATATAATATTAGACTTTTAATGTTATATATAGTATAGTGTACATGCAAACCCTAATAGCTTTGGATCTAGTTTGTCTAATGAACATGCAATTAATAATCCAAAGCCATAAACCCTAGATCTAATAAACTATAACTGAAATTAGGGTTTAGATCTTACCTTTGATTGTTATATAGCAATAACAATCAATCCTTGGCTTCAGAAAGCTTAATGCCTCAAGTGTTGCACCTCTAATGGAGTCACAAACACCACTAAGAAATTGGATGAAGGAGAGAAGAGAGGGGAGGCACCAAAAACGGTTGGAAACCCTAAAGGAACACTTGTCCACGTTTTTGGGGCTTAGGGGCTCCTTAAATAGGTAGGCAATTAGGGTTATCTAACAAGGAAACGCTAATTTGACTGCTTAAGCTCTAAGCAGCCCATTGACCCCTTTTGGAACATGCCTTGGACGATTTCTAATGGGCTTCCCCATAGAATTCGTCCAACCTATTATTCCAAGGTGATCCATAGCCCAATTATGTAATTATCTTATAATTACACAATAAGTCCCTTAAGTTTAATTAATCTCTTTTAGTCACAAAATTAATTCTTAATTAATTCTTGACTAATATTAATTAAACAATATGATTTCTCCTTTAATATATTATTCTTATAATATATTAATAAATCATAATTAAACCTTTCTCTCCTTAATTCATCCTACATATTGCTATGGTGAAGGCAACCCAAAAGGACCATGCTCATAATCGGGTCAAGTACATACCAAAATAGTTATGGACTTAGACACTAATCCAACATATATGTGGTATACTTGTATGAAAGACCATGGGGGAGCCCATGGCACTTGGATGTTAGACCATGTGGAGAGCCCATCGCTTTCCTATTAAATACCATAGGGGAGCCAATGGCTTTCCCATTAAAGACCATGGGGGAGCCCATGACACTTGGATGTAAGACCATGTGGGGAGTCCATGGCTTTCCTATTAAAGACCATGGGGGAGCCCATGGCACATAGGTGTAAGACCATGTGGGGAGCCCATGGCATCCCGGAGTAAGACCCTGGGGGGGAGCCCACAACATCCTTATATGTTTATATGCATGGCTTATGTGATTGATATGGTTTATGTAGCTGTTATAGCTAATTTGGATTATGTGGTTATGTGGATTGTGTGGGGTATGCTCTGGGGAACTCACTAAGCTTCGTGCTTACAGTTTTGTTTATTATTTCAGGTATCATCGGTTTGGAAAGAAAGGGTCCGACTTGATCGCGGTGCACACACCCATGTTTTCCGCAATGAATGATTTTGGGATGAACTCTGATAAATGTTTTAATTACCAATGTTTTGGAATGTTGCAATAAATGATATCTATGTTTTGGCTATATTAAAAATGAAATTTTTACCCTTGATTTTTGGGTCGTTACAAGTTGGTATCAGAGCCTTGGTTTGAGGGATTTGGACATACTTTCGGGTGAGTCTGAACTCAAACTGAGGATCTGTAAGGTTTTCAAAAAGAAAAATGTTTTCAAGGAAAGAATTTTCTAAGACAAGAATGGATGTGGTACATGCAATCGGCCGAGATCAAGTAAGTTTTCCCCAGAATACCCATATATGTTATCTGTTATGACTTGAGTTATGAATCTGTGAATCACATGCTAGTTACGGCTAGGAGAGATGCCTTTGTATGTATGTTGTATGAGCTGGTAGACTTGCATGCTAGTGCTGATTAGTCAGCAATAGATTGGCTAGATGTGTGATCCTTGAAGTCTTGGGGATACTGGTTAACTGCTAAGTGTATGCTTTTGAAAATTGTATACGGTTAGGATCTTATAGCCTTAGAATAACCGATTTGGCTTTATTTCTGTTCCTTGTATGGTTGTGGTCATAGGGTAGAGTCTATTATTCGACAGTCTATTAGATCGTGTTCGGTGTATAATTTTCATACATAAGGCAATCGGCAGTGAGGATGGACTTGGATAGCATGAGTTGTGGGATGTGGACCGAATTTTCTATGATAGTTCTTTGGATCGGAGTGCTACTGCATGAATGCTGCTTGCTTTGTTCTTTGTGGAACTCTTGAATAATGGGAGTCAGCCACTAAGTGAATATGATGATATTCAGGAGGTGGATGACTAGCATCATGAGGAGTTCTTCAGCAGATGATGGCAAGGCAAGGTTGGGAACCTAGGAAAGCCTAGGATATGCTCCAATGAGTTAGTGGGGCGGTTCGGTGAGGTTGAGAGCCCAGGAGTTGCTTCGGTGGGTATCGTGCTACTGTTTAGCGAATATTTGGTGCATCAGTGGAGTAGGTGACTTAGAGGATTCAGGAGGATTGCTGAGGAAAGTATGGATAGGTGTGGAAGTTAGTATTGCGCCCGTACTATTGAAAGCATAGGATCCATACTCGAATCAGTGAGAGTCTTGGAGAATCTAAGAAGCTTATGGGAAGGAGAATTCTTGGTTATGCGCTAATCGTGGGGATAGCTGCTTTACCAGATGAGGATGAGCACGCATGGGGAAAGACCAAGGTTTGGTCCCGGCTCCAATGGTGAGCTAGTTAGTGGAAGGACTTCCAAGGATTTGACGTTGGATTAAAGGGATGGAAAGTGTTTTCCGCACTAGTCCATACTCCTTAGGAGCTAAGGTTCGGTTCACTTTGGATCTTTTGTATCGGGAGTGAAACATCCCAAAAATACGGTCCAAAAATTTCGTTTTGATTATTTATAAAACCATAAATATCATTTGTCATTTCACAAAAACATAAGTAATATATCTCAAATCATCACGGTAAAATATTGTCTCAAAATCATGTGCCAAATCTCAGAGTCTAAACATCCCAGGCTAAAAGTTGTGGTGTGTGCCATGCAGTCATCCCGAGCTATTCCCCTTGCTAGTGGAAGTACCTGAAACCAAAACTGAAAACTGTAAGCACGAAACTTAGTGAGTCTCCGCAATCTACCACATAACATACACATAATCACATAATAACATACATTGGGCCTTGCCCACTACATCGGGGCCCGCCCGACATCAGACTGAAGTCCGGCATTGGGCCCTGCCCGACATCGGACCGAAATCCGACAACATGCCCCGCCCGACATCGGACCGAAGTTCGGTATACATATAACATATCAACAAGCATATAACATAAACATATAAACATTCCTCGGGCTTGCCCCGGCATTGGACCGAAGCCCGGTACACATAAACATAACATATAAGCTAAACATTCCTCGGGCTTGCCCCGATATCGGACCGAAGCCCGAAACATATAAACAAACACATGCAAGAATCACGAAGACATCAAACATACAAACATTCCTCGGGCTTACCCCGGCGTCGGACCAAATTCCAGAAACATATAAACTACATCGGGCTAACCCCGGCATCGCTAACATACACAAACGGGCCGACACTGGTGCCTTAGAGCCGTTCCTAGGAGGAAACTCACCTTGCAAAGCTGACAGCTGAATCTCACAGTGAGGAATCTCTAATGGCTGCTCCAACGACCCCCCGACTATCATAATCATAACAACACTTAGTCAAAAATCCATAATCCTTCTTAGGGTAAAATGACCATTTTACCCCTTGGTCTACTTTGGACCATGACCTAGGCCCAATTCCTTCTAATCTTTCTAAACTTACTAATGGCCCACTAAAACCCCACTAATGGACCAATTTTCTAAATTGGGCCCAACTCCTCAAATAGGCCTTCCCTTAAGCCCAAACATGTCCTTGGTCCATTATCTGACTTCTGATGGCCTATTTCGGCCCAA
This sequence comes from Lactuca virosa, assembly GCF_052849685.1. Taxonomy (NCBI): domain Eukaryota; kingdom Viridiplantae; phylum Streptophyta; class Magnoliopsida; order Asterales; family Asteraceae; genus Lactuca; species Lactuca virosa. The sequence goes on from NC_136430.1 coordinate 252,159,271, forward strand.
CATCTGCTAAGCCCAAAGATTGGCCCAAAAGTCACAAAGCCCAAAATCTGAGAGTAAGTTGAGCGTACTCCTCTGTACGCTAGGCGTACAGCTTGCATGGCTTGTACGCTGTGCGTACTGGCGTGTACGCCCAACGTACCACTCTGTTAAGCCATTTCCTTCAAAACTGCTTAATCCCTTAAGACACTAAGTCCAAATTACAGATTTGAGTTCAATAACCCGTCTTAACCCATAAAGTCGATGACTTGGTGGCTTGCAACCCACCAAGTGAGACCAAACTTGGAAAATAGCAACTAACTTCCATGGAATGACTCCAAACTCATGCATGGTCATAAAAGGACCTTAAAGATCGAGACTTTACTGATTATAGGACATGAATGTCACTGTGAGTGTCACCTCTTCGCCTAGAAACGAACTTGAGTCATAAAGGTGTTGGATTAGGTGTCTAAGCCCATAACTATAATTGGTATGTACTTGACCCGAAAATAGCATGGTCCATTTGGGTTGCAACTCTCTGGAACAATTTGATAGGATAGATATTTGAGAAAGAGGTTAATGTGATTTATTAATATATTATAAGTACAATATATTAATTGAGAAATCATATTATTTAATTAGTATTGATCAAGAATTAATTTGGAATTAATTTAGTGATCAAAAGAAACTAATTAAATTAACGGGGACTGATTATGTAAATCAGTGATACATATGGTTTGGGCTATTGATCCATGATGGACTAAGCTTATGTGAGATTCCATGAAGAGTTAGTCCACGTGTGTTATGGATCATAAGCCTAAGTGTATGGATTAGGGTTTACAAATGACCCTTGGAATTCTACACTATATATATGTAGCCCCTAAGCCAAAAATCATGCACTAGTGATTCTAAGAAGCCCTAGACGATTTTTGTGTCTCCAAACCTCTCTCTCAAGTTCCTCATTTTGTTCTTGGTTTGTTGTAAGACATTTGAGGCATCACACTTGAGATGCTAGGCTCTTGAAAGGCCAAAACTCTACAAGCTACAACAAGAGGTAATCTTCTAACTAGTATTTTATGATTCAAATATCAATATTGTATGCTAGTTGTAGGCTTCATGCTTTGGATAATTTTGTTGCATGTATAACTAGAGAAAACTTAGATCCAAATCTATTAGGGTTGTATGTGCACCATAGGAGTGTTATAGTACCTAAAACCCAACAACGGTATTAGTGACATGGGTGTTTTCTGTTATATAGATGCATCGATTAATTGTTCAAAGTTGAAAAAGTTGAAAAATTCCATTCTGACTGAAGGACTCGACGAGTCCATGTTCATCAGTGATAAACTCGACAAGTCCATTATCAGACTCGACGAGTTGGATCATCTGTTGGCAGTTTCTCGGGTTTTTTGGCCAAAATTTGATTAGGATCATTACCACAAACTGTTTTGTATCATAAAATCTGTTTTTTCTGATATGGTAGTGATTATCCTCATCCAATTAAAAGATAAATTGTCAAATTATAAAATAATTACTAGATTATATGATAAACTAATTATTTGTGTAATTTGATTTAAAATTATCTTACTACGAGAGTTGTATTATGATCAAATTAGTAAAAGATAAAATGGTTATTTTATAAGTTTAAAATTTGATCTAAATGTTTTAAGGAGTTACAAAACTTGTCATCAAGATTTGGAACTCAAAACGTTTTCTAAGGAGTTACAAAATTTGTCATCAAATTTGGAACTCAAAAGGTTTTGAAGAGTTTCATAACTTGTCCTCAAGTTATGGAACATGAAAAGTCACATTCATAAAAAAAAAATTAACTCCATAAGTTATGGAATCCAAAAGTTTTCAAGAGTTACAAAACTTGCCCTCGTGTTTTGGAATTTGAAAAGGTCTTTTTTTATGAAACATTGAATTCTAAAACTCTTGGGTTCATAAATTAAAAAATTAATTAAATGGTTTTAATTTTGAATTTAGTATTTGGAACCTTGATGTTTTGTTGAATAGTTCAAATTAACTCTTATGGACTTTATTAATAGTTAATTATGTTGGGTTTTGAGCATTCTAACACTCCTAAGTGTACATGCAACCCTAAATACCTTGGATCTATGTTTTCTCTATTATACATGCAAATATCAATTTTTCCAAGGTATTGTTCTAACTAGCATAATATGAAGAACATATAATATAACTTCTAGTAGAATTACATACCTCTTTGTTGTAGCTTGATTCCATGGAGCTTAAGAGCCTAGTGCCCCAAGTGTGACACCTCAAATGGTTCACACAACACCAAATACACTTAGAATAACTTGAGAGAAATGAAACACTTCATGAAATCTGTCACACCCCCGAAACCAGACGGCGGAAACGTCCGGGGGCTCGCGTGACTTAAATTGAATACCATCACAATGAATATACATGAATCATAACATAAACATCACCATGCATCAATACATTACAACTTATATTGTTTACATCCAGTATATTGAATTAAATATTACACATTCATGACACAAATTGTTTCAGAGTTTTCAAAACAAAACATTCTAACATACTTGGTATTACCCTTCCGCTTATCTGTTACCTGAGAATACAAGTTATTTTGGAAAAAGGTCAACATATGAAATGTTGGTGAGTTCATCAGCAAGGTTGTGAATAAAATGATTTGTATACTTTGTAAAACCCAGAAAATCCGATATTTTCTGAAAAGACAATAGTTTAACAAAGTGTGAAGATCCATAAGTTGATGCATGAATGATTTCAAAACATATATATATATATATATATATATATATATATATATATATATATATATATAAAGGATGTTTTGTATTATAGTCATAGAAATCCCGAGCGAGTAGTATTGATTTCCCCGGAAAACCTGATGTTTTCCGATGTCGAAAAATATACGTGATTACAAATAGTTATACTGCCACAACGAATGGCTTTTGATTACTCATCCTTGAATACTCGGATGGTGTCGGATAAACCAAGTGAGTCGTCGTAACGATGTCCGGTGAAGACAAGTTATAACAGCCAACTACGAACGTCCCATAGAGGTGTCGTCCGTTGTTACTCACTTAATCCAAACCACCTTGATTACTGTTGAATAACGTCCTAATTCCGTCTACCTTGATTACTCATGAGCCTTAGCGAACGAAGAGAAGAGGAGTACGAAGTCCTGCTACTATCGTAAGTACCTTAGGCTGTCGGGGATGCGAAGGACACGTTGGCCCAACTCGCATTTGATTACTCTGACCTTACTAGCAATACTAATGGACCACTAAGGCCCAATAGCACATATAAGCCATTGAAAGTCCTTTTATATGGAATTGAGCCATAGGAGGCCCAATAACATATAAGCGTTATCCCTTTGGGCCCAAAGATCAGTTTGATGGACTTGCAAGGTCCAACAAGCATGATTTGAGACTCTCAAGCCCAAAGTTTGTAAGTTTATTCGTCATAGGTATCGCGTATCTATTGAAGGGTTTGATTTAACGGTTGTTGTAATGGTATCGAGTCGAGACCGATCGATTCGTTTGTAACGATATTTGGAGTTAAACGTGTATTCGTCTTTTGATTTTTCGGTAGCCGTGGTTTTTATATTTTGACTCAGTGAAATAATTTGTTTAAAAGTAGAGGTTTGACCCTTTTCACACCTTTCTTTTTTTATAAAAATAACAAGTTTAGTCCTTCATATAAAAGAAAAGACATTTTTAGCCCTTAAAACATTTTCTTGATACTTTTGCATCATAGATTTGTTAAAATGAGAGTTTTAACTCAAAACTTATTTTATTAACAGTTTCAGCCCTTTCAGAATAGTATTTCTCGATTGAAACCCAACTTTTCGCAATTTTTATAGTTTTGGCCCAAAATCCAAAAACTTTACATTTTTGATCCTTTTTGGAAATGAAAAGCATTTTTGACCCTTGAAACAGTTTTGTTACACTTTTTACCCCCTGTTTTGAAGAAAAATTCATTTCAGCCCCTTTAATTGTCATTTTTCGCAATTTTGGGCTTATTGGGCCAAAAAGCCCAAAATTAGCCCATTAAGCTAAAAATTTACATTTCAAGTCCTTTGAAAATTTTAAAATTTAGAAAAACAATTATTGAAACTGTTTTGACTCTTTTGGCCCTTAAGAAACCGTGACTTGGCAATTTTTAACCCAAGTTTTGTATTTTTGACAATTTAAGCCCAAAAATGGGTTTTATGTTGAAGTATGTTTAACACAATCTTATAAGTTATTATTCTTGACTTGTTTGATGTGAAATAACTTAGATCATGTTTGTTTGCTTTCTCATGTCATAGATCTCGACATATCACCCCTGTTTGGTTGCATGTTCATCACAAAAAACACATAAAATCATACATACATGCATAATATCACACATAACATACACATACACATAGATCTACACATTTTCTTGTATTCTCCCCCATAAAACATACAAAAACCAAAAAGAGAGGGGTATGAAGCTCACCTTGAGTTGTGGGTTCGGTTTTTGAAGGAAGAGGTGAAGAAATTTCGATCCTAGCTAGTGTTCTTGGAAGATTTTGACTTAGATGTGTTCTAAGAGACAAGATCACGAATTTTGTATGTGATAAGGGAGATTGTTGATGAAATGAAGAAGATATGTTATGAATCAAAGAAATAACTTACCAAGGATGTGAATTACTTGATGAAAGTCCTTAGACTTCAAGCCAAATTTTCGAGATCTTCAAAGAAGAAGAGGATGATCTTGAGAGTGGTTTAGAGAGAATTTTTGTGAGGTGTGTGTGTTTCTTTGTGGTTCTCGGCCGAGAGAAAAAGAGAGAGGAGGAAGAGAGAGTGTTGAAGTGATGTGGGCATGGAAACATGAGACTTTTGCATGGAAACCCAACAAGTAATAGTGAGGTGGCAAATGAAAAGTCAACTCTTTCTTCTTGGGTTGTTGGGCCGAGAATGGAGAGGAGAAAGGAAGAAAATTGGGCCTTGCATGCTTAAGCCCATATCATGATTTAATTAGATGATTTTTGGCCCAACATAAATCAAAGAATGATTTTTATGACCTATTAGGGCTAAATTAAATTGGTTGTGACACAATAAGGACCATTAAAGTTAACCTAGTTTATTTTAGGCTTATAAGGCCCAAAATATTAAGTTTCATGTATATGGGTCCAATCAGGCCCATTTGAGAGTTCTATGTTCAAGATAGTTAAATTGGAAGCTTATTGGTCCATTAGGTCCAATAAGGAAATCCTAGTCCAAAATGGACTTAAACCGAGATTTCAAGGGTTTCCAATTCTTTGTTGACTATTTGTAGTACTTGAATGAAGTATTAGATGAAAATTTGTTGTTATTGAATAAGCATCATACATGCTTTCTCATTGTTGGTTCATAAATGACATAATTGTTGTAGTTACAAATCATCAAAATTCCTAGTTGTGACGTCATCCCCCCGTTAGAGGGAATTTCGTCCCGAAATTCTTTTGAAAGCTAGATTTGGGAATGCGAGAATAGGTGAGGGTACTTTTGCTTCATTTGATCTTCGCGTTCCCATGTGAATTCTGGTCCGCGTCATGCGTTCCATCGAACCTTCACAATCGGAATGCGGCTCTGCTTAGTACGCTTCACCTCTCTGTCCATGATTTCGACTGGTTCTTCGATGAACAGAAGATTCTCGTTGATTTCGATTTCTTCTAATGGAATGAAGAGAGTCTCGTCGGATAAGCACTTTTTCAAATTGGAAACGTGGAACACGGGGTGTACACTGCTGAGCTTAGCGGGTAGTTGCAGTCTATAAGCCACTGGACCGATTCGGGCAAGAATCTCGAAGGGTCCAATGTATCGAGGGTTCAGTTTTCCCCGCTTCCCAAAACGAATCACTCCTTTCCAAGGAGAGAATTTTAGTAACACCCTATCTCCGACTTTGAATTCCAAGGGCTTTCGTTGTTTATCGGCGTAGCTCTTTTGTCTGTCTCGTGATGATTGCAGTCGGGCCCTGATCTGAACTATCTTTTCGGTCGTCTCACGTATGATTTCCGGTCCCGTTAAGGCATTGTTTGGCGTTTGCCCTCTTGCTAGCTGGGTGTCTCCTACCTCAGTCCAGCACAACGGTGATCTACATTTACGCCCGTATAATGCTTCGAAAGGAGCGACTTTGATACTCGAGTGATAACTGTTGTTATATGAGAACTCGATCAAAGGCAAGTGGGTATCCCACGATTTTCCAAATTCTATCACACACGCGCGAAGCATATCTTCTAGCGTTTGAATGGTTCGCTCGCTTTGACCATCCATCTGTGGGTGGTAGGCGGTGCTCATGTCAAGTTGTGTTCCCATGGCTTTTTGAAGCGATTGCCAAAAGCGTGAAGTAAATCTACTATCTCTATCTGAGATGATAGATACGGGTACTCTGTGGAGTCTCATGATTTCTTTGATGTAGATTCTTGTCAGGCGCTCCATCTTGTATGATTCTTTTATTGGTAGGAAATGGGCAGATTTCGTTAATCTATCAACTATCACCCAGATGGTATCCAAACCATCCATCGACTTGGGTAGTTTGGTTACAAAATCCATGGTAATCCTTTCCCATTTCCACTCGGGAATTACTGGTTGCTGTAGTAATCCGGAGGGCTTCTGATATTCCACCTTTACTTTAGCACATGTGAGGCACTTGTCAACGTAAGTGGCAATCTCTGCCTTCATGTTAGGCCACCAATAATGTTGCTTAACATCCAAGTACATTTTGTCCGAACCTGGATGGATGGAGTATCGCGTCTTGTGGGCTTCGTTCATGACCACTTCTCTGAATCCTCCAAGTTTAGGGACCCAAATGCGGTTCATGAAGTAATTCGTTCCGTCTTCCTTCACTTTGAAGTTCTTCTCCATTCCACGCAACGCTTCGCTTGTTTTGTTTTCTGCCTTCATGGCATCGAACTGGGCTGCCCTGATTTGAGAGGTTAGGTGGGATCGAATGGTTATGAAGAGAGTCTTCAAACGATGATTCGAGTATTCTTTCCGACTCAAGGCATCAGCTACCACGTTAGCCTTGCCTAGGTGGTACTTGATCTCGCACTCGTAGTCGTTCAGCAGTTCAACCCATCTTCGTTGTCTCATGTTCAACTCCTTTTGGTTCAAAATGTGCTGGAGACTCTTGTGGTCGGTGAAGATGGTGCACTTGGTACCATAAAGGTAGTGCCTCCAAATCTTCAGGGCGAAGACCATTGCTCCCAGTTCCAGATCGTGAGTGGCGTAATTCACCTTGTGCGTGTTTAATTGCCGGGACGCGTAAGCTATCACCTTTCCACGCTGCATGAGTACACAGCCTAAACCCTGATTTGACGCATCGCAGTAAACTATAAAGTCTTCTGTTCCTTCGGGTAGCGATAGCACCGGCGCACTGCAGAGTGCTTGCTTCAGAGTTTGAAATGCAGCTTCTTGCTTGTCCGTCCACACGAAGGGTACGCCCTTTTATGTAAGCGAGGTGAGTGGCTTTGCCGTTTTGGAGAAGTTTTGAATGAATCTCCTGTAGTAGCCTGCGAGGCCTAGAAATTGGCGAATTTCTGTGGGTGTTGTTGGAATTGCCCATCCTTCGATGGCTTGGATTTTAGAAGGATCCACATGAATTACTTCCTGACTAACAACATGTCCCAAAAAGTTCACACTTCGGAGCCAAAACTCGCACTTAGAGGGTTTTGCGTATAACTTCTCGGTTCGCAGGGTTTCTAGGATTTGTCGGAGATGTCGGCTGTGTTCTTCCTCGCTTCGAGAATAGACGAGGATGTCGTCGATGAAAACGATGACAAAGTTATCGACGAATGGTCGGCAGATTCGATTCATTAGGTCCATGAATGCGGCAGGAGCATTCGTTAGACCGAAGGGCATTACGACAAATTCATAATGTCCGTAACGAGTTCGGAAGGCGGTTTTTGGAATATCCTCCTCCCGGACCTTGAGTTGGTGGTAACCAGATCGCAGATCTATCTTTGAGAAGTAACTAGCTCCTTGGAGCTGGTCAAATAGATCGTCAATTCGCGGAAGTGGATAGCGGTTTTTGATGGTAAGCTTATTAAGTTCTCTGTAGTCGATACACATCCTGAAGGTACTGTCTTTCTTTTTGACAAAGAGAACCGGAGCACCCCAAGGTGAGAAACTGGGTCGGATGAATGCTTTGTCCAAAAGCTCGCTGAGTTGACTGGACAACTCTTGAATCTCCGCATGAGCCAATCTGTAGGGCGATTTGGCGATGGGAGTAGCTCCTGGCACTAGATCAATTCGAAACTCGACTTGTCTTTCTGGGGGTATCCCCGGAAGATCATCCGGAAAGACATTCAGGAAATCACAAGCCACAGGGATGTTTCGAATATTGATCTCTTCTTTGGATTTATCCACTATATGAGCTAGGAACGTCAAGTCCTTCTTTCGTAGGTACTTTTGCGCCTTAATGCACGTAATAAGACGAAGGTTCGTGCTGGGTTTGTCTCCGTTAATAACTAGGGTTTCGTGATTTTGGAGATGAAGGCGAACGGCCTTCTCGTGACACATAATTTCAGCATGGTGGAGGCTTAACCAATCCATGCTGATAATCACATCAAAGCTCCTAATGGAAACAAGCATTAAGTTTATTGGAAAGACGTGATGATTTAAAGTCAGGGTACATCCGATGTAGATTTCCCCAGTGGATTCTGTTTTCCCATTAGCCATTTCCACCGTGAAGATTTCATTAAGCTTCTGGGGTTGTTGTTTTAATAAGTGTTTGAATTTATTGCTCACAAAACTTCGTTCTGCCCCCGTATCAAATAGGATGCATGCATAAGTGTGGTTTAGGAGAAACGTACCGGTAACCACAGCGGGATCCTGAACCGCTTCTCCCTGACCCATAGCTAGCACCCATCCTGTTCCTTCGTTCCCAGGGTTGTTGGTGTTGGGGCAGTTTCGACGGATATGCCCGGTCTTTCCACATCCATAACAGGTGGGGCTTGATCCTGTGTTATTGCCGCTATTGTTGGTGTTGTTGTTGTTGATGCGGTTATTGTTGTTGTTTTTTCCTTGTGGTTGGTTCTGGGGTGGATAGGTCCTGCAATACCTTGCCGTGTGACCCTTCCGATTGCAACTGGTGCATTGCATTTCCTTGCATTCGCCATTATGATGGAAATTGAACTTGTTGCACTTTGGGAGATTCCCAGAATACTGCCTGGGAGTGCTTGGATTAGCTGAGGCTGGAGTATGGGTACTTGGGTGGTTGCAGCATTGACTGTCACTGTTTGTTGTTTCTTTGTTGATTCCGAGCCTTGTCGCCCCTTTCTCTTGTTGTTCTTTCCTTTCTTGTTGTCACTCTCTTTCTTTCCTTCAATTTCCGCTGGCTTCTCGCCCCTTTTGTTGTTGTGGTCGTACAGTCTCTTGGCCAACCTCTTGGCACTGTCGAAGGTTTCAGGATTTGCAGCGATCACATTTCCTTGAATTGGGGAGGTCAATCCCCAGATGAATCGTTCGATCTTCTTTCCTTCGGACGTAATCATGCCAGGGCACAACAATGACAGCTCGCTAGACCTAGATATGTATGCATCTATATCAGAGTTTCGGACGGTGAGATTCCACAGCTCTTGTTCCATCTTCTAAATTTCACCACGAGGGCAGTATTCAGCCATCAGCATTTCTTTCAGCTCTGTCCATGGCATAGCGTTGGCGACGGGGAGAGTCATGGCCTCTATATGTCCATTCCACCAGGTGAGAGCCTGGTCGACGAATGTGCACGCGGCAAACTTCACTTCCACCTCCTCGGGGCATTCACATATTTCGAACACTGATTCCACCTTTTCCACCCATCTCTTCAGGGTTATCATTCCACCCGTGCCATTGAAGGTTCGGGGTTTAGCGTTAGTGAAGTACTTGTAGGAACATGTTCTGGTAGGTCTGTGATTTGTTCCATTGTTCGAACTCCCAGCCCCTTGTCCATTGACTCCACCGTTGTTTCCTTGCTGGATTTGTGCCATGGCTGCAGTAACTGCAGCAGATACAGCTGCCTGGAATGCAACTGAGTTGACTTCGGGTGGGGTAGGTCCAGGGTTTCCACGAGTTGGTCGTCGAGGCATCTTCCTGTCATGGAACGGAAAGATGTTGAGTGCCTATAGTTTTTGTGAGATTGTGGTCCTATAGACTAGGTGTTTCGCATGAACTTAAGTGGTTTTGCAATTTAGCATATAATCATGTATATATAACACATAGCAGATCACAACATCACAATAGAACACATAAAGTTTTTCATTAATATTATCCGCATTTTTGATACATGAAAATTTTGCTCAGAAGAGCATACATAAGTGGTGCAAGTTCGGCAGCGTAACGGCTCTATGAGTAGTGTAATCACTTAAACATAGAGTCGATGGTACATAGTATAGGTCACATAAGCCTAATACTAAAGATAGATATCACTAGTCCTAGTCATGGTGGGATGCGCCAGGGGGTGGTGCTGAAGAAGTGGACGCTCCCTGAAGGTGAGCCACCTGTCGTTCCGCATCTCGGAGGCGAGTCTCCCATCTCACCTCCCTCATGTGGAACTCTCGAATAACCTCTCGCGTCTCCTGTTCTGCACGCTCAACCCTAGCCCGCATCTGGTGTATCTGATCAGCGGTGTTCTGTGCCAGGTCGCTAGTGTTCCGCAGTCGTCTCACCATGACCGGAAGTGCGCGATCAGCTGGTCCTCCCTCCCTCAAGTCGTAGAACTCGCGTGACATGCCGAATGGAGGTCGCTGTCCCTGCTGTCTGCTCCATCTCCAAAGGTCGATACCCCAGGGGGGTGTACGGTCGGTCGGGCCCATCCGGTGAGCGGGCACCCTAGTCGGGTAAGGGGGGTTGATGACTTCGGACTCTATGTCCGAATCATCATCATCGCCAGGTTCTTCCTCGGAGTCCTCTCCGACTTCTTCTTCTTCCAGGACCTCCACCAGCTCGGCAGGTCCACCCTCGACTTCCTCCTCAGGTTCCTCTTCAGACCCTTCCTCAGGGTCTTCTTCGGGTTCCTCTTCCAGCCATCCGTTATTTCCCTGGTTAGGGAAATACGGATCTCCGGGGCGATGGAAGCCGGCCATACTGTCTGCGAGAGTATATAAATGTAATATTCATTATTTCTAAGATGTTTTAGTTACTATGTAATTTGAGTTAATGTTCTTTTCTTGGTAATCAAGGGTATGTTTTTAGGTTTACTGACCATCGGGTTTTCCCGGATCATGTGATAGTTGCACTTCGGAGGAAATGTAGTTGATCAGGCTACATTCACCCTTTACTACAACCATGCACAGTCCCGACTTAACCGAGATGTCAGTGTTATCTTGTTTGATTTGGTATCATGTTCTTTTTCCTATAACACACAAGTAAAGATGTTTTATCGTTGTGTTTTATTTGTTTTGTTCAGAGTTGTTTTAGTCCCTCTTTGGTTTATAGTTGCATATCAATGTGTGGTTAGATATGCCAGTTCACTATAAACAGAGCTGTGATACCAACCTGTCACACCCCCGAAACCAGACGGCAGAAACGTCCGGGGGCTCGCGTGACTTAAATTGAATACCATCACAATGAATATACATGAATCATAACATAAACATCACCATGCATCAATACATTACAACTGATATTGTTTACATCCAGTATATTGAATTAAATATTACACATTCATGACACAAATTGTTTCAGAGTTTTCAAAACAAAACATTCTAACATACTTGGTATTACCCTTCCGCTTATCTGTTACCTGAGAATACAAGTTATTTTGGAAAAACGTCAACATATGAAATGTTGGTGAGTTCATAAGCAAGGTTGTGAATAAAATGATTTGTATAGTTTGTAAAACCCAGAAAATCCAATATTTTCTGAAAAGACAATAGTTTAACAAAGTGTGAAGATCCATAAGTTGATACATGAATGATTTCAAAACATATATATATATATATATATATATATATATATATATAAAGGATGTTTTGTATTATAGTCATAGAAATCCCGAGCGAGTAGTATTGATTTCCCCAGAAAACCCGATGTTTTCCGATGTCGAAAAATGTACGTGATTACAAATAGTTATACCGCCACAACGAATGGCTTTTGATTACTCATCCTTGAATACTCGGATGGTGTCGGATAAACCAAGTGAGTCGTCGTAACGATGTCCGGTGAAGACAAGTTATAACAGCCAACTACGAACGTCCCATAGAGGTGTCGTCCGTTGTTACTCACTTAATCCAAACCACCTTGATTACTGTTGAATAACGTCCTAATTCCGTCAACCTTGATTACTCATGAGCCTTAGCGAACGAAGAGAAGAGGAGTACGAAGTCTTGCTACTATCGTAAGTACCTTAGGCTGTCGGGGATGCGAAGGACACGTTGGCCCAACTCGCATTTGATTACTCTGACCTTACTAGCAATACTAATGGACCACTAGGGCCCAATAGCACATATAAGCCATTGAAAGTCCTTTTATATGGAATTTAGCCATAGGAGGCCCAATAACATATAAGCGTTATCCCTGTGGGCCCAAAGATCAGGTTGATGGACTTGCAAGGTCCAACAAGCATGATTTGAGACTCTCAAGCCCAAAGTTTGTAAGTTTATTCATCGTAGGTATCGCGTATATATTGAAGGGTTTGATTTAACGGTTGTTGTAATGGTATCGAGTCGAGACCGATCGATTCGTTTGTAACGATATTTGGAGTTAAACGTGTATTCGTCTTTTGATTTTTTGGTAGCCGTGGTTTTTATATTTTGACTCAGTGAAATAATTTGTTTAAAAGTAGAGGTTTGACCCTTTTCACACCTTTCTTTTTTTATAAAAATAACAAGTTTAGTCCTTCATATAAAAGAAAAGACATTTTTAACCCTTAAAACATTTTCTTGACACTTTTGCATCATAGATTTGTTAAAATGATAGTTTTAACTCAAAACGTATTTTGTTAACAGTTTCAGCCCTTTCAGAATAGTATTTCTCGATTGAAATCCAACTTTTCGCAATTTTTACAGTTTTGGCCCAAAATCCAAAAACTTTACATTTTTGATCCTTTTTGGAAATGAAAAGCATTTTTGACCCTTGAAACAGTTTTGTTACACTTTTTACCCCCTGTTTTGAAGAAAATTTCATTTAAGCCCCTTTAATTGTCATTTTTCGCAATTTTGGGCTTATTGGGCCAAAAAGCCCAAAATTAGCCCATTAAGCTAAAAATTTACATTTCAAGTCCTTTGAAAATTTTAAAATTTAGAAAAACAATTATTGAAACTGTTTTGACTCTTTTGGCCCTTAAGAAACCGTGACTTGGCAATTTTTAACCCAAGTTTTGTATTTTTGACAATTTAAGCCCAAAAATGGGTTTTATGTTGAAGTATGTTTAACACAATCTTATAAGTTATTATTCTTGACTTGTTTGATGTGAAATAACTTAGATCATGTTTGTTTGCTTTATCATGTCATAGATCTCGACATATCACCCCTTTTTGGTTGCATGTTCATCACAAAAAACACATAAAATCATACATACAGGCATAAAATCACACATAGCATACACATACACATAGATCTACACATTTTCTTGTATTCTCCCCCATAAAACATACAAAAACCGAAAAGAGAGGGGTATGAAGCTCACCTTGAGTTGTGGGTTCGGTTTTTGAAGGAAGAGGTGAAGAAATTTCGATCCTAGCAAGTGTTCTTGGAAGATTTTGACTTAGATGTGTTCTAAGAGACAAGATCACGAATTTTGTATGAGATAAGGGAGATTGTTGATGAAATGAAGAAGATATGTTATGAATCAAAGAAATAACTTACCAAGGATGTGAATTACTTGATGAAAATCCTTAGACTTCAAGCCAAATTTTCGAGATCTTCAAAGAAGAAGAGGATGATCTTGAGAGTGGTTTAGAGAGAATTTTTGTGAGGTGTGTGTGTTTCTTTGTGGTTCTCGGTCGAGAGAAAAAGAGAGAGGAGGAAGAGAAAGTGTTGAAGTGATGTGGGCATGGAAACATGAGACTTTTGCATGGAAACCCAACAAGTAATAGTGAGGTGGCAAATGAAAAGTCAACTCTTTCTTCTTGGGTTGTTGGGCCGAGAATGGAGAGGAGAAAGGAAGAAAATTGGGCCTTGCATGCTTAAGCCCATATCATGATTTAATTAGATGATTTTTGGCCCAACATAAATCAAAGAATGATTTTTATGACCTATTAGGGCTAAATTAAATTGGTTGTGACACAATAAGGCCCATTAAAGTTAACCTAGTTTATTTTAGGCTTATAAGGCCCAAAATATTAAGTTTCATGTATATGGGTCCAATCAGGGCCCATTTGGGATTTCTATGTTCAAGATAGTTAAATTGGAAGCTTATTGGTCCATTAGGTCCAATAAGGAAATCCTAGTCCAAAATGGACTTAAACCGGGATTTCAAGGGTTTCCAATTCTTTGTTGACTATTTGTAGTGCTTGAATGAAGTATTAGATGAAATTTTGTTGTTATTGAATAAGCATCATACGTGCTTTCTCATTGTTGGTTCATATATGACATAATTGTTGTAGTTACAAAGCATCAAAATTCCTAGTTGTGACAAAATCGGATAGCCCTCACCATTCCTTCATAGTGGCCGATTTTTAGGAAGAATAAGATGCTTATATAGTGTGTCACAATTGAGGTTACACCATGTAAACCCTAATTGTCATGGCCTTTCATTTCCATGATCCATGGGTACAAAAACACCATGGAGCATCCATGGAGCATCCTATGGGTTTTAGCTCAACTTGATAATACATGGAGCATTGGCCCACTGTACAAGTATGGATGATTTACACAATGAACCCATATATTTAATTAGTCTCCTTTTAATCACTGAATTAATTCCAAATTAATTCTTGATCAATACTAATTAAATAATCTTATTAATATATATTAGAACTTATAATATATTAATAAACCTTAAGTGTTATTTCTCTCATTTTAGTCTATCCAAATGCATGATGTCATGCAACCCAAATGGACCATGCCAATCGGGTTAAGTACATACCAAATATAGTTATGGACTTAGACACTAATCCAACAGTCTCCCACTTGGATAAGTCTAAAACTATTATTGCGTATGACTTCAAAACCCGACTAGCAATCGTAGCTCTTAAAAGCTGCTGCTGTCGAACTCTGAACAAATCACTGACGCGTCCATTAGATAAGTGATCATATATTCCTCCATTCTAGATATCATATGGACTGAGACATGGATTAAAATCATTCTCTCTGTCCATTTGTTGTTTCCCGATTTCTGATTTATGACGAACGACTAATTGAACAAATCAAATCTGTCCTGGCTTGGCCAAGCACTTCGGGGTGTCATCACTAAATCATCGAGGGGCTCACAGATATCGATTTTATCCCTTTAAGGGTAAAAGGAATGGATAAACTTCGACTCATATGGCTTGTTCTACTACTTGTTGAATCATACACAAAGGCATGTTTTATAACATCGAGTTACCAATGCGTTTTCGTGCAATCAATGTATAACCAACTCATAGTAACAACTCTTTTTTCTAGGTTTGAAGAATATAAGATATTATCGTCTCATGATCACTCGTGATAAAATCCATGAAGTGAGTCAAATGAGCGTGGGTTGAAACCAATACTCAGAACTTATGAGCACTCATGAATGTTGTAGCAACTCTTGCTATGTCCCATACCTTGGACATCTACAATCCAGCTTCATGACAGTCTTGATTCATATCTACTTCTAACATATGACCAACTGTGGATAGTTTGAATAACTTAGTCATTCAGGAAGAACAACCTAGTTATTCTGGAAGTCAAAACATGCAAAGTGAAACACAAGAATAATCGAATCCAATATGGTCTCAGAACTTATGAATATAAATAAAACACCTTTTATTTATCACCATATTGAGTACACATTATTCATTGCATACCGTTTCAAACTATCTGCTTTATACTTGAATTAAAACAATAGTTGTCCCATGCTCCAAGCATGTACACTATGTTTTCTAAACACTAGTCATGTCATACACCAAGTATGCACACTATGTTTGTCTAAACATTAGTTATGTCATACACCAAGTATGCATACTAAGTTTGTCTATGATCTTTTACTTTGTGAAATAGATCGATTGAACATAATTCCAATGAACTCATTTCACAATCCCAAATCCTTACCGCAAATGCAAGAATCCCAAATTCCTGCCATTTACCTAAATCTGTCAGATTCTAAACATATATGCATTGATCCTCTTGTAATGATTATGCACAAAGTCACAAAGACTTGTCAACTGACATTACATAGTATTCCAATGGAGATCATTCCATGGAAACGAAGTCTCAAATTCAAAGTACATTGCTTTGAACATCCTTCTTGCATTAATTTTCCTAATCTTACACAGATCTAATAAATAACTTCCACCTATGGGAATATTTCCATATTCTCATTTTGACTATCACTTCTGAACAAGAGTTGCCTCTTTTCAGAATATGTCAATATGGTCCTTCCAAAATTAACACTATACTTCCAACTGTCCCTGAGCAATCAATCTTTGGTAAACCTTTGATTGTCCTCGACAATTGCTTAGTCATATCCAAATCTAGACCTTTTCCCTTATTAATGCCCCAGGCATTTGGAAAATTTTAGAAAGGATGAATATTATAGAACATGCAATCGATCCTATATCCGAAGCATATGGGACACGATTCATGATGTCTCACATAAAGACATGATACTAGACCAGTCCTTTTGCTATAATATTTCTATTTGCCAAGTTCTCATAATTCAGATTATGAAAAGGGATGTCGTAATCATAATCGAATTTTAGAACGCAAATAATGAACTCATATATAGAATTTCCTTATGTTGAGCCATTCCAACATAAAATTCATATATATATCCTTGACTAAAGATGAGTAAAACCTCAATCTAAGATTTTAGAATTGAAATTAAGTATTATTTCCTCTCCCTTAATTATAGCAAAAACAACTTTTCCCAATTGAACTTTTGTTTTTCTATAATTAATATTGCTAACGTGCAACACTTATCATAATTATCATGCTCCCACTAACATGATGATTATTAGCATAACACTTATGCTTCCACTAGCTTTGACATGTACTCAGAAATCAGCTGGACTTCTAGAAATCAATACTTTATTGACTTTCTTACCAAAGTTCAGACTTCTTATATGAAATACTTTGACAAAACTTTATCAAAATCATACATATTTCCTTAGATAGCACACATGTGTGTCTAAACAGTTTCACAACTATGAAAAGGGATGCCATAATCATAGTCTCAATTGGTTAGACCTTTGCCATTCCTCACAGGTCCATGTTAGTGTGCCGGTTAACCACACGCGCTCCACTAACGACTGTTGAGAATGCAAATACCACAATTGCTATCTCCTTAAAATCTACTTAGTGAAAGCGTTTCCTCACCATCATTTTCATGAATCGGAGAGAAACCTTATGACACTTAGATTTGATGGTGTATGTGTTCCTATCCATGTGAATTTGTCAAAACCATAATCACAAGACAAGGTTAGTGAAAAATCCAAACTCATATGGATTGAACTTGTGCAGTCTTAACTTCTTGCCACCTGGCAGCACAAGGGCCTGCTATTCCTTCCAAGTTGTTATGCAACCAATTGAGAACTCTCAGAACTCATATGCAAAGCCAAATTTAACTGGAATGGGCACATAAATAGGAATATGTCAACACGATAGGTTATAAACCTCAAGTCGTGAGCTAGTGAGAAACTACAGGTTTTATTCTTGATTAGATCTTGAAATTCTTTCAGGATCTTTTAGACTCCCACTATCCTCTTTACATATAAGACTCTCTTGCCAAATTTTCAAGAGATAGTGCGGATTCTTTATCAAGACAAACACTTCACACAATTGGCCTTAGTTGGTCTTTGTTTTATCCAAAACATCACAACTTACCAATTTCAAATGTACAGGAGTAGGACACTTTTACTCTTACATTTGACAAGTGTTATAAACCTTTCTTTAAGATATGTCACTCAACTTAAAGTCTTGGAGTATGACTCTAAGAATTGTTTTGGAACGAAGTATGACTCATCTTCTTGATTTAACCATTCCAAAAATTCAAGATTCCTTTTCTTAGTCATAAGAATGCACTAAGATGTCCTTAGAGGACTAACTGTGACATGATTTCTAAATCATTAAGATGATCAAAAAATATGATACTAAAGTACTCTCCCATCTTTTCAAATTTGAGAAACTTTTATCCTTCTGCCTAATTTGATTCTTCTCATTTGTTCTGCCATACATCGAAAATTTTCCAATGTTTTAGAATTATACTTAAACTTGTAAGTATAACCATATTTACTAGGCTTTAGTAAATCATGACGAATAGTCTTATCGATCTTTTGTGGTGGACTTGATCAGTGCACCAAAATATGTACTCGATCCCTTAGTCCTTCACTTGAGTCACATATACATGTGAATAAGGAATTAATCTTAATTTTCCAAAGATGAAAATTTTCATTCATCATACTATACAACTTGCATGATTTCGTAGTTTCTATCCAACTAAAACCTTGGGTGATGAGAATCTTTCCTTATTTGGTAAATTTAGACACTACCACAAGTGAAAGAATCAAATTCATATTTCCATTATTGCTAGAAATATACAAACATCAATTTTCCATAAGTGCCATTGCAAGGATATATAAAATAAAAGAAAATTTTATTTATTTATCAAATGCGGAAAAACTTTCCTTACAATGCAACTTTAAATGGAAACTATGCTATTACATATTTCCTAGCAATCTATCATAACTCTCTAAATAGTAGCTCAAGAATCCGATCTTCGAACCATGCGATTGAAATCCATCTTCGCGATCAGATTCAGCATACTCTTTTTCTAAGTTCCCTTCCCTTTTCTTGATCCTGCCATACATTAAAAATGTATTAAGAATCTTCAAATAGGAACTTAAGAGAGTTAGACAGTGGACTTACCTGAAGCAGAGTCAAGCTTTTTGACTAGACCTTCTCTCAGATCTTTCAGGTAGTTAAGGCAGCTTCGCAACCAATACCCCTTCCTTTGGCAACAGAAACATATGGACCCTTTGGGAATGGTGCACTGGACTGTATCAGACTTCGCATTTCTCTTTACCAATTGGTCAACCGAGTTGACTATGGCCGATCCCTTTCCATTGGGAAGAGAAAGCTTTTCTGGATTTTTAATGTTACCATTGTCAATGTCCATGGAAGTTTGGGAAGTTGATCTTCTAATCAAATTTGCTTTACCAGTGCTCCAAATCATTGCTGATTCAGCATCACCTAGCAAATAGATAAGATCATTAAGGGTCATGTCATAGTCTCTTTCATAGTAGTCCCAAGGAAACTCACTATGTGACTTAGAAAGTGATTGAACATCCAACTTTCTTAAGACTTTGACACCCAACTCTCCCGGCTTGTCAATATGTGACTTCATCTCCAAGATGCAATCACACATAGACCTTGCTTGCCAATAGGGCTTGAGTGACCTTGAACTTGTGGGTTTGGGAGAAGAATTAGAGGAGGTGGAGGAAGTGAAGTTCCAAGAGATTTGGGAAGATCATAGATGTCTGAACTAAACAACTTTTTGGAGATATTCAAGATAGTTGATCTAAAGTCCTTAATATAACACCCAATATGAAATATTAAGGCTAGGACGCAACACAATACTTTTATAACTTGGAAGAGGGATGCCGTAATCCAAGCTATAAAATATTTGAAGGTAGGTGAATGACGATTCACCAATTTCCATCATGAAAACGAAATAATTTAATTAGGTTTTACTTAAATTTGAAACTCCTAGATCTTTTGAGATTTATTGAACTGTTCAAAGGCATGTTTCAATCTCGATTGTGCCCTCTCAAATTTTATGACTGGGATGCCGAGGATCACAAAACAAGGTGTGAATAACCATGCAAATATACTTGGTACCCTTAATATTTACCCCTCAATCGATGTGCCGGTTAACCACACGCGCTCCACCGATACTATGATAAACATTAAGTTACCCTTTGCCTACCTTGTTAAATCCAGGTTAGTGTGCTGGTTACCCACACACGCTCCACTAACGACTTAAGCAAAGTGCAAAGTGTAATTTCATGGGTTAGCACCAAATTTACATTTTGCTAAGTAACTAAAATTGGGAATTTATAAAAGGTTTAGTTACTTTATATTTATCATTAATACTTTTAATGAAGGGAGAATTCTAGTCCTTGTCCTACCCGTTCGGCTAACGACCCTCCACCAGTCAAGGAAGCAGTGGGTGAGAGTGGACACCCATTAAACTGCCATTTTATAGGCAGTAACCTTATACCCCCCCCATAGTCCGGCTTCGTGAATGAAGCCTACTAACGGTAAGACTGACTTGCTCTTATACATATATATATTATTAACTTATAATACTATAAAGTATAAAGGTTGAATTTTAACTTTTAAAATTCTAAGGGCTTAACTTGGAATTAAAGTAGTCATAAGGGAAAACTTTACAAATTCCAAAACTTGAGGGCAGGTTTTGAAACTATTCAAAACTATTCAATTCCATAACTTATGTGTTTAAAGTAGTTTTAATTCAGAAAAAAAAACCCTTCAAGTTCCATAACTTGAGGACAAGTTATGGAAGACTTTAAACTATTAAAAGAATATGACTTTTCTTTATTCATAACCTATGGAAATATTTATGAGTTTTATGAATCTTAAATTTGACTTTTCATATAACTTGAGAACAAGTTACAAAAACACATTTTAGAACCAACTCTTAGATTAATTTGGATTGAAAACAACAATTTCACATAACCTTTCTATTAATCTAAGCAACTCATAAGAACAAGATAATTCAATCAAACTTTTTCATGTAATTAGCCTAATCATTAAACTAATACAAAACATGAATCTATTGACAATTATCTTTGAAATTGGATTAGAATGAACATTACCACATCAAAAACAGGTTTATAGGTTCAAAAACAGCTTAGGGTAATGATTCTAGTCCAATTCCAGCCTTAAAAGTCAAAAATATGATGTCAGGGGGTCCTACTCGTCAATTGTATGAACCTACTCGACGAGTAGGATGAGTTTCCTCATGGACTTGGCGAGTCCATCAGTGGACTCGGCGAGTCCAGTGCCCAGACAGCCCGAAAATCGATTTTTTTTAGCATTTTTCAGCACTTTGCATCAAGTATAATTGAAAACAAGCCTAGGCTCTGATACCACTGTTGGGTTTTGAGCATTATAACACTCCTAAGTGTACATGCAACCCTAAATACCTTGGATCTATGTTTTCTCTATTATACATGCAAATATCATTTTTTCCAAGGTATTGTTCTAACTAGCATAATATGAAGAACATATAATATAACTTCTACTAGAATTATATACCTCTTTGTTGTAGCTTGATTCCATGGAGCTTAAGAGCCTAGTGCCCCAAGTGTGACACCTCAAATGGTTCACACAACACCAAATACACTTAGAATAACTTGAGAGAAATGAGACACTTCATGAAATCGGCTAGCCCTCACCATTCCTTCATAGTGGCCGATTTTTGGGAAGAATAAGATGCTTATATAGTGTGTCACAATTAGGGTTACACCATGTAAACCCTAATTGTCATGGCCTTTCATTTCCATGATCCATGGGTACAAAAACACCATGGAGCATCCTATGGGTTTTAGCCCAACTTGATAATCCATGGAGCATTAGCCCACTATACAAGTGTGGATGATTTACACAATCAACCCATATACTTAATTAGTCTCCTTTTGATCACTGAATTAATTCAAAATTAATTCTTGATCAATACAAATTAAATAATCTTATTAATATATATTAGAGCTTATAATATATTAATAAACCTTAAGTGTTATTTTTCTCATTTTAGTATATCCAAATGCATGATGCCATGCAACCCAAATGGACCATGCCAATCGGGTCAAGTACATACCAAATATAGTTATGGACTTAGACACTAATCCAACAAATTAAATGTTTAATTAAAAGAGTATTATTAAATCCATAATCATATGGTTAATGTTTAATTAAATTAAGAGTATAATTTATTAATAGATTAAACCATAAAGTATTTTAAAAGTTTAAAATACACCCTTATACTATTTAAAATTAAAAATTTAATATATTATATATGTATAATTAAAAAGGTCAGTCTTACCATTAGTAGGCCTCATTCACGAAGCCAATCTATAATGGGGGTATAAGGAAACTACCTATAAAATGGCAGTTGAATGGGTGTCCACTCTCACCCACCGCTTCCTTGATTGGTGGAGGGTCGTTAGCCGAACGGGTAGGATATGACAGAAACTTCCATTAAAAAGTCTAATGAAAATACTAAGTAACAAAACACTTATAAATTCCCAATCTTAGTTACTTAGGAAAAATGTGAATTTGATGCTAACCCATGAAATTGCACATTGCACCTTATTAGTTGTTAGTAGAGCGTGTGTGGTTAACCGGCACACTAATATGGGACTAATGAAGGATGGCAATGGGTAGCTCGTAGTTTGTCATAGATCAATGGAGCGTGTGTGGTTAACTGGCACATTGATTAGGTGATAAATATCTTCGAGAATACCAAGCTAATTTGCATGGTTATTCACACCTTGTTTGTGATCTTCGGTATCCCAGTCACAAACTTGAAGGCATAATCGAGATTAAACATGCCATTGATAAGTTCAATGAATCTTAAAGAATCTAGGAATTTCAATTCATTTAAAACCTAATGTTCATTTTCGTTTTTCACGGTGGAAATTGGTAAATCTTCATTTACCTACCTTCAAATATTTTACAATTGGATTACGACATCCCTCTTCCGAATTGTGAAATATTGTGTTGGGTCCTAGCCTTAATATTTCATTTTGGGTGTTATATTAATGACTTAAATCAATTTACTTGAATTTCTTCCTTGTAGATGTCTAGTTCTAGCAACTATGGTCTTCCCAAATCTTATGGAAAAAGCTTTCCTTACGAAGATGATGTCCCACGATTGGATCATGGAAATGGATATCATGTTTCACTTCCTCCACCTCCTCCAATAGTTCTCCCTAACCTACATGTTAGTCGACTTGAAAAGTTCAAGGTCACTCAAACCCTATTGGCATGCAAACACCAAGATGGAAGGTGTGTGTGTGCACATGTCTTAGAGAGTTAGAGATGAAGTCACACATTGACAGGCTGGGAATGTTAGGTGTCATTTTTCCAAAGAAGCTGGATGTTGACTTGGTTCTTCATTCACTTCCTAAGTCATATAGTGAGTTTGGTAAAGACTACAATGTGACAGATCACGACGTAACCATTATCGATCTAACATATATGCTTATTGTTGTTGAATCAGCAATGATTTGGCGCACTATTAAAGAAAAATTGATTGGAAGATCCACTTCCCAAACTACCATGCGCATAGGCAATGACATGGATATCCCAGAAATGATTCCTTCTCCTAAAGGAAAGGAATTGGCCATGGTCAAAAGTTTTGATCATAAGAGAATAGCCAGTTCTGCGATAGTTCTTTGTGCAAATGCCAAAGTGTCTACTTGTTTCTACTGCCATTTAAAGGGACATTGGAATCGAAGTTTTCCTAACTACTTGAGAGATCTAAGAGATGATAAAATCAAATTGTATGGTTCTACTTCAGGTAAGTTCACTATCTAACTCTATTAAGTTCCTATTTGTAGATTCTTAATACATGATGTGCTAGGATTGCATTTTGATGTTTTGTAGGATCAAAGAAAAGAAAGGAAGCTTGAAAGAAGAGTAAGCTACGTCTGATCGCGAAGAGATGGATTTCAATCGCATGGTTTAATGATCAGATTTTTGAGATGCTACTTAGGAGTTATGATAGATTGCTTAGAAATATGTAGTAACATATTTTTCATCTGTAATCGCATTGTAAGGACAAGTTTTCTGCATTTTATAAATAAAAGAAAATTTTTGATTTTTATCTTATTTTATATTTCCTTGCGATGGCAATTGTGAAAATTGGTGTTTATATATTTTTAACAATAAAATGGATTTGATTCTTTCATTTGTGGTAATGTCAAAATTTACCAAATAAGGAAAGATTCTTATCACTCAAGTTTCAATGGACAGAAATTTGGAATCATGCAACTTATATTTTATGATGAATGAGAACCTTCATCTTTGGGAAATTAAGACTAATTCCTTGTTCACATGTATATGTGAGTCAAGTGAGGGACTAAGGGATCTACTACACATCACTGGGCACTGGTCAGGTCCACCACAAAAAACAATAAGACTATTCGTTATGATTTACTAAAAGTTTGGCAAATATGGTTATGCTTACAAGATTAAGTGTGATTCTGAATCATTGAAAAAGTTTCAATGAATAGCAGAACAAATAAAAAGAATCAAACAGGCAGAAAGATTAAAAGTTTCTCCAATCTAAAAGGAAAGGAGAATATTTTAGTATCATGTTTTATGATCATCTTAATGATTATGAAAACCATATAACAATTGGTCCTCTAAGGACACCTTAGTGCATTTGTATGACTAAGAAGAGGAATCGGGAATTGTTGAAATGGTTAAATCAATTAAGGTAAGTCATACTTCATTCCAAAATTGAGTCTTAGAGTTATTCTCCAATATTATGACTTGAGTGACATATCTTAAGTAGGTTATAACACATTAAAATTGGTAGTTGTGATGTTTTGGATAAAACAAAGACCAACTAAGACCAATTGTGTGAAGTGTTATTCTTGATAAGAATCCACACTAACTCTTGAATATTTGTTTGTCAAGGAATGTTTCCTGACAAGAGAATCTTATATGTCAAGAGGACAGTGGGAGTCTTAAAGATCTTGAATACTTTCAAGAACTAATCAAGAATAAAACGTATTGTTTACCATTACCACACGACTTGAGGTTTGTAACCTATCGTGTTCACATATTCTTGTTTTTGTGCCCATTCCACTTAAAGATGACTATGCATGTGAGTTCTATAAGTTCACAATTGATTGCATAAGGCAAGTCACCTTGATCAGTGAAAGTTCATTGATCAGCAAGGGTGATCTGCTCAACAACTTGGAAGACATAGTAGGCCCTTGTGCTTCCAAGTGGCAAGAAATTAAGATTGAACAAGTTCAGTCCATATGAGTTTGAATTTGTCATAGACCTTATCCTATGATAATGGTTAGAAATAACAAATTCACATAGATAGGAACACATACACCATAAAATCTAAGTGACATAAGGTTTCTCTCCATTTCATGAAAATGAGTGTGAGGAAACACTTTCACTAAGAAGATTTTGAGGAGACAGTAGTTGTGTTAATTGCATTCTCAAATTCGATTATGATTACATCATCTCTCTTCATAGTTCGAATTGTTAAGAATGGCAAATAATTTGAACATTCAGGACTTACTGCTGTAAGTTCTGAAATAGTTTAGACACACATGAGATTTCTAACTAAAGGTGTATGAGCTTAGATAAAGGCTTATCGAAGCATCTCAGATCAGAACTCTGAACTTTGGAAAGAAGGTCAATAAGTATTGATTTCTAGAAGTCCAGCTGATTTCAGGGTACATATCAAAGCTAGTGGGAGCATAAGTGTTGTGATAGTAAGGATATAATTATCGTGATAGTGGGAGCATGATTATTATGTTAAATGTTGCTGGTTAGCAATATTATTCATAGGAACAAACTTTTAAATTTGCAAAGTTGCAGAGTTTGAAAAGTTGTTTCGCTATAATAAGGGAGAGGATACTTATACTTTATTTCAAATCTAAAAGCTCAGATTTAAATATTAATTAGACTTAGTCATGGATATATATATATATATATATATATATATATGTGTGTGTGTGTGTATATATATATATATATATATATATATATATATATATATATATATATATATATATATGATTACCATATTGGAATGTTTCAACATGGGAATTCTATGTATGGAAATGTTATAGAAAAAGACTGGTCAAGTATCATGTCTTTATGTAAGATATTATGAATTGTATCCCATATGCTTCGGGTATAGGATCGATTGCATATGCTATAATATTCTCGTGTTCTAATTTTCCAAATGCCTAGGGCATTAAGAGGGAAAGAGGACTAGAACCGGATATGACTAAAATGGTTAAACAACTGTCAATGACGATCTAAGTTTCGCCATGGATTGGTCACTTGTGGGCAGTTGGAAGTATAGTAATGAATGGACTGTATTGACATTCTTATGAATAGACAGGATTCTATTAATAATGAGTTTTCATATGGAAAATATGGAAATGTTTCCATAATGGGAGTTGGATTTTGAAAAAATATATGTGTAGGTTAGAAACTTTTATGCAAGAAGGATGTTCAAAGGAATGTACTTTGAAATTGAGACTTCGCTTCCGTGGAATTGTTCTTGTGACAATTTCCAAAGGAATACTTTGTAATATCATTGGCAAAGTCTTTGTGACTTCTGTACCTTGACTTTACGAAAGGAATCATTGCATAATAGTTTAGAATCTGACACATTCTAATAGTGGCAAGAATTTGGCATTCTTACACTTGTGATAAAGATTTGGAGTTATGAAATGAGTTTCAATGAAGATGTATTCAATTGATCTATTTCACAAATAAAGGACCATAGGTAAACATAGTGTCCATGCTTGGAGCATGGGATAACTATTGTTTTAATTCAAGTATTAAGTTGATTAATCGAAATATTATACAATGAATAATGTGTAATCAATATGGTGATTAAATAAAATGTGTTTTATTTATATTCAAAAGTTTTAAGACCATATTGAATTTGATTATTCTTGTGTTTCACTTTGCATGTTTTGACTTCCCGAATAATAAGATTATTCAAACTATCCACAGTCGATCATACTTTGGAAGTAGGTATTGAAGCAAGACTGTCATGAATCTGTATGTAGATTGTATAAAATGTTTAGACATAACACAAGTTTGTTGCAGTATCATTAGTGCTCTTGAAATAAGATTTGAGTATTGGATTAAACCCACGCTCATTTGAATCACTTCATGGATTTTATCACGAGTGATCATGAACGATAATATCTTCTATTCTTGAAACAGAGAGATATGAGTTGCAGTTTACAAGTCGGTTGCACATTAATGATAGGTAAACGCACCAGTAACTTGGTATTATAAAAACTATTGTTGTGTGTGATTTGATGAGTAAATAGAGCAAGCATATGAGTCGAAGTTTATCCATTCCTTTTACCCTAAGAGGGTTAAAAGCGATATCTGTGGGCCCCTCGATGATTTAGTGATGACACCCCTAAGCGCTTGGCCAAGCCTGGACTGATTTGATTTGTTCAATTAGTCAGTTGTCATAAATCGGAAATCGGGAAACAACACATGAATAGAAAGAATGATTATAATCCCACTCTCAGTTCATACGATATCTAGAATGGAGGAATATATGATCCCTTATCTAAAGGACGCGTTACTAATAAGATCAGAGTTCGACAACGGTTTTTTAAGAGCTACGATTGCTAATCGGATTTTGGAGTCATACTTGCAATAATAGTTATAAGACTTATCCAAGTGGGAGACTATTGGATTAGGTGTCTAAGCCCATAACTATAATTGGTATGTACTTGACCCGAAAATAACATGGTCCATTTGGGTTGCAATTCTCTTGAACAATTTGATAGGATGGATATTTGAGAAAGAGGTTATTGTGATTTATTAATATATTATAAGTATAATATATTAATTGAGAAATCATATTATTTAATTAGTATTGATCAATAATTAATTTGGAATTAATTTAGTAATCAAAAGAGACTAATTAAATTAACGGGGACTGATTATGTAAATCAGTGATACATATAGTTTGGGCTATTGATCCATGATGGACTAAGTTTATGTGAGAGTCCATGAAGAGTTAGTCCATGTGTTTTATGGATCATAAGCCTAAGTGTATGGATTAGGGTTTACAAATGACCATTGGAATTCTACACTATATATATGTAGCCCCTAAGCCGAAAATCGTGCACTAGTGATTCTAAGAAGCCCTAGACGATTTTTGTGTCTCCAAACCTCTCTCTCAAGTTCCTCCTTTTGTTCTTGGTTTGTTGTAAGACATTTGAGGCATCACACTTGAGGTACTAGGCTCTTGAAAGGCCAAAACTCTACAAGCTACAACAAGAGGTAATCTTCTAACTAGTATTTTATGATTCAAATATCAATATTGTATGCTAGTTGTAGGCTTCATGCTTTGGATAACTTTGTTGCATGTATAACTAGAGTAAACTTAGATCCAAAGCTATTAGGGTTGTATGTGCATCATAGGAGTGTTATAGTACCTAAAACCTGTGACAACCGTCAATTTCTAGTCAAGTCAAAGTCAAATAAAGTCAACAAGTCAAACCGGTCAACTCATCTTACCCTTATATATTAGGGTTTACATTATGTTACTACTGTACAACTCGCTATTTTAATAAGAAGTTATCACTTGGAAAATTCATATGTTCAGAATTCTTAAACCCTAATAAGGGTAAGTGATGAAACTACTTGGTAAAACCTTATTCCGTACCCCTCGGGGGCGTATAACACTCATAACAAGGATTACCGGGTCTTGAGAACCTTGCATTTCAAGGCTAAACACTCACAAAAGTCACAAATAAAGTCTCTCTAAATCTCTCTCGCTCTATCTCTATCTCTCTATCTCAAATCTCTCTCAAATCTCTCCCAAATCTCTCTCAAATTCTCTTTCAACTTTTTATAATCACTCGGGGCATCCCGACCCTTAAGTTATTCGAAAACAACTCTAAACGGGAAGATAAATGGAGAAACAACCTTAAGGAACCGAACCCTCTTAAGGAACCAGACCCTCTTGAGGACTGAAACCTCTGATAAGAACCGAAACCTCCTTAGGACCGAAATGAACCGAGCCTTCGGTCCATTTCGCTTTTGTGACAACCCGAAAATTTTGCCTTGTAAGGTCCAACCATTCAACTCAACTGAGTGTCAGACTCATTGCTAATGAGTTATAGCATTATTAAGGGTCATTCTAAGGAGTTTTAACGAAGTACACTTAAGGACTAAGTGTATGAATGGGTCAGCTAAAGTTCCAAACCATCAAGCAAGCCATAAACCCTCGAATGACGAGTTTACGGCCAAGGTGTAAACTCCTTGCCGTAAACTCCAGCCTATAAGTATGAAGCTTGGGCCATTTTCTTCACTTTTTCCTTTCCTTGGCTGAAATCTCCCATTCTCTCTCAAGTATCATCGAGATTTCACTCGCGATCTTCATCAAAGGGCGTGCAAAGTGTGAGTACTCTTCCCCTAACTAAGTTGTATGCTAGAAACACTTGATCTACACTTTGAAATCATCCAATTCTCAAGAACAAAGAGAGTTTACGGCCATGAGTTTACACCCTGGCCGTAAACCCCTATAAAGGTGCCATTTGAGCCTTAAACTCTTCCTAAAGCTTGGATTTGAGGCTAGAACACTCCCTTGTGCTTTTTAAGACCTTGAATCATCACCAAACTCATCATCAAAGAGAGTTTACGGCCAAGAGCTTACACCTTGGCCGTAAACCCTTGTAGTTGTCATGATTTGGACCTTAAACACATCTAGACCTTTACTAACCATTGGAACACTTGAGCCTTTGAACCTCCTTGCCTTTAAGACCCAATATATAACCATTTGGAGAGTTTACGGCCATGGAGTTTATGGTCTGGCCGTAAACACCTCAACACCCTCCAAAACATTGGTTTTGCTCATCCTTGTGAAGAGCAATGATCCCTCAAGTTTCCCTAGCATTCAAACACCCTCTTATGCACATTACCATGAGTTTACGGCCATGAGTTTACATCCTGGCCGTAAACACCTTTTCCTAGCCGTAAACACCCTGTAGTCCAATCACATGTGATTACAACACTTGGTCAAAGTGTTTCCTAGTCCCGTGAGGTGTTTCCTTGCATTGGGTTGCTTCCAAACACTATATTTATGTCAGTATATGCCATTATATGTCATTTAGGACTCGTTAAGTCTCGGGACTTCATTCGTGGAGCTTCTCATCCTTACACACATATTCGCTTGAATCACCCACATGAGGTGAGTTCATACCCCGTAATCAATCTTTTAAACTGTTTTAAATGCTTTTAGGGGGGGGGGGGATACAAGTTGAACACAATGATAATTGTGTAAATGTTTGTTATAAAAATTTTCAAAAGATTACTTATGTCATTTATAAGTTGTCAAAACATTTCAAAAACTCTTTTGAAGTTATGTTACTTTATAGTTTAACAAAACTCCGTTTTTAAAGTACCAGCATAACTTAGTAGCAAAATGAGTCTTTTCAATAACAGTACAAGTAAAACACTAGTAAACTATAAAGGATATAGTTTAGGGGTTCAGTAGATACTAAATACTAGAGCATACTATAAAGAGAAACAGGGAGGTAGAAACAATACACGATAACATAAAGAGAAACAAGGAGGTAGATACAATACATCAGAGACACATACTATACACTACATACTATACACTACATACTATACAGAACGAACACACTATACACTATAACAGAACGAACATACTAAGATGCTATAGCATGAGAACATACTAGATCTAATTATACCAATGAATCACTAACTCATTGTTTGTAACAAAAGGTGATAGTTATATTGGGTATACATGATCACATAAATTTAATGTGAATTCTACACGACCTAGCAATTTGTTTGCGTAAGTCGCGTTTGGTCCCCAGAATCTCTTGCAGGGAGAGCGTATAGTATGGGTACTATTCGTCACATTATGACATTAATAAAACAAGCATGTTTTAAAGGTAATTAGTACTACAGAATGTCAATTCAAAAGACAACTGCGTACTTATAAATTCCCATTACTTTCAGTAAGTGACAGTTCCACTTGAAAGATAATACAAACTATTTTCGAGTCAAGATAGTTATAAACTAGGGAAAACTTATATTTTACAAACGACAAACAAAACAGTCGGGTCTAGTACATTCAGTAGAAAGGGACCTATAATGCTAACTTTATGATTCCTTAGTGTATGCATTCAGGGATATATATTAATCGGGTCCGACAGGTAGTAATATGTGTGCTTTCCGCTTCATTTCCTGTTCCTTGTTTGGTTGTGGGCTTAGAGCAGATACACCCAGCCTACTATCTATCCAAGCTTAACTATATATATATGTTCCGTATACACTAAGTAATCATAAGGGGTACCATGTATGGGTCAGGTCATAGGACACTATTCAATGCACAATTTCTAGTACAAAACATACTTTTCAAATGAAGAACTTTTGGAATACAAAACTAGAAACTTAACCAGTAAAGGGTTTAATCCATTTTATTAAACCAGTAAAACTGAAGGGACCTCAGGTGGTTAATTCTATAATACCTTAGTTTATGCACCAGGGTTATATATAATTAATATCCGATAGGTAGTTGGATGTGTGCTTTCCGCCTCATTCCCTGTTCCTTGTTTGGTTATGGGCTTAGGGCAGATTCACACAATTAACTATCTGTTCGATATTAGATTATATATAACTAGTATAAACTAAGTGATTATAGAAGGAACTACTATGGTTATCATTTTATAATAAGAAATAAGGGTTTTCTTAAAGGATCTTTTCATCAAATATAAAGGAACTATTACAGTTAACTACGTGAGTACCGAGTGAATACGCAGGGGTTATATACAACGATGATCTAACAAACAATGGGATGTGTGCCTTCCGCCTCATTTCCTGTTCCTTGTTTGGTTGTGGGTTTAGGGCAGATACACACAACCGATTGTTTGTTTACTCTGAGTTTTATATAACTTGTATCCATTTAATACGCATAGAAAGGACTGTTGAGTCATTTTTACTTATCTTTCATCAAAACAAGAAATATAGGATTTTCTGGAGGAACAGGCAAACTTTTCTAAACATAACTTACTACAACTTTCTACAACTTTCTTACTACTTACTACATCACTAAAATCTTATGAACTCACCAGCTTAAATGCTGATCTACGCTTTCAAAATAACTTGTATTCTCAGGAGACCAGTAGGCAGGTTCGTGCACTGGGATTCAGAAGATGGAGCAGTATAGCTTCAAGTCTTTTTGTTATTTGCTATGTATTCTATATTATGTGAATCACATACTTTGTAAACACTTTCTTCCTAATGAAATGGTTGTTTATTACTTGATTACTATGATGCATGTCTTGTGATACTAAACACGAAGTTCTCCGCCCCAGAACATTTCCGCCGTTCCGGTTTTGGGGTGTGACAGATTGGTATCAGAGCATTGTTTATAGTGAACTAAGTATATCAACTGATAAAAGATATACAACTATAAATACAATGGGGCCGAAGTGCTCTGGATAAGAATATATTTTTAAAAAAATATAAGTATACCTTATAAAAGTATACATACTTGCTTATACATATATACATACTAGAACAAGTATCACGAGAAGAACAGAACAAAATAAGTTAAAGGTTGAACACTATGGTCAAACTTGGACAGTTATGTAATCATAGCTAGGATCAGTATAGCCTGATCAACTATATTCATTCGAGATGTGACTGACATGTGTTTGGGAATGATGTGGTGTTGCAACAGTCTTAAAACTTACCTAATACTAGTCAAGAGAATACTAGAATAAGTACATTAGAGTTAGAATACTATAGGAGTATTCTATGATACTATAACGCGATAACAAGTTTAAAACATACCAAGTTCATTACATTAAAATACTATAGGAGTATTTTAGGCACTATACAAATAACTTATGTGATAACTTAAAAGACCCTTATAGATAGGTCTATAATCTCACAGTGTATACTCCCAAGGTTATATATAATTGAGAATTTATAAACTTAGAATTTGTGATCTACGCTTCACTACTTGTTCCTTGTTTGGTTGTGGTTTTGGAGTAGGATCACTTATTCGAAGGTCTATTTAGTATTAAGTTATATACAACTTGTATACATTGTGCAATTATAGGAGGACTCTGTAAGGATCACCCTATAAAGCTTCACTTAAATCTCATAGATTCTTTAGTCACTTCCATTCTCGCACGACAAACCCAGATAGATGTAACCACTTCCTCATAGTAGACAACAGAAGAGTCAAGAGGAAACGAGAGCAAGTTCATGAGGAATTCTCAAAGAAGGACCAATCGAAGTAACCCAAACGTCTTATGCGTCACACTAATAAATAATAATCTTGTTTAACTTAATGAGCGAGTGGAGACACTGCTCACCTTATATGTTAGGATTAATTTCTTACATGCAGCTGGTAACAGTTATTCAGGCAACAGATATTCATTCAAGGATAGCTATTCCAAATTCATAGAGTTTATTAGGTATAGACTCTTCTATGAATTGTTTCCAGAACCCTGTGGAAGTCAGGACCCAATACACCCAGAACTAGGATAACCTTGTCTTTTCAGCTTTTGGCTTGTGTCCATTGCTTTAGACTTATTCCGTCTCATCTTTGTATTCTTTTAGCAAAGATGCCTCCTTGCAGATCAAACAGACGCACTACTCCGATAACTTCAACTCCACCGTCGCAATTTGATCCTACTGCTCTTCAAGCAGCGATATCCTCCGCAGTGGCAACTGCTCTAGCCCACTTCAGTGAAAGTGGTACCCTCGGATCTTGTAGCGGTACCCACTTAACCAACCCCGGAGTTACCCACAAACACCCAAGGGAGTGTTCGTATAAAGACTTCATGAACTGAAAACCCAATTCCTTCGATGGAAATGGTGGAGTCATCGCTCTGACGCGATGGTTCGAGAAAGAAGATTCGGTCTTCGAAATCTGTTCCTGCCCGGAAGGGAGCAAAGTGAAGTTTGCTGCCTGCACCTTCTCTGACAGAGCCCTGACATGGTGGAACAACCATGTTAAGTCATTGACCCTATCAGCGGCTAACTCAATAGGTTGGAAGAACCTAAAAGAGTTAATGCGGGAAGAATACTGCCCGTTAGGCGAAATTCAAAAGCTGGAACAAGAGCTGTGGGAGCTCACTATGGTCGGCTCAGACATAGTGACTTACACTGACCGGTTCAGCGACCTAGCAGCTCTATGCCCCGGGATAGTTACCCCGTAGAGCAAGAAGATAGAGAGATACATCTGGGGTCTAACTGCCCCGATCCAAGGAGATGTACTGTCTTCTAACCCAGCCACATTCAATAGTGCTAAACTCCTGGCTCAGTGACTCATCGACCACGGAGTCCACCATGGTGTAGAAGTCCCTATTCCCGAGCCATCGAGGGAAGAGGACTATAAACGGAAGTCGGGGAACAAGAGGAAAAAGAAGCGAACAACACAGGACACCCCGCAGGCAGAACAAACGAGTACTATGTACGCCGCCACAACACCTTCTACTCTAGCACCTACCAGTCGATATCCTGGAACCCTCCCGAAGTGTGGAAAGTGCAACTATCACCACACCGGAGTATGTCGGGAAATGCAGTGCCTGAACTGCCACAGAAAGGGACACACAGTCCGTTTCTGTAGGACACCGGCTCAACCGATCTCCCAAGTCCCCGGATTTGAAGAAAACCAAGCCTGCTATGGCTGTGGTGAGACTGGACACTACCAGGAGGACTGCCCCATAACAAGGAACTTAGGAGCGGATGGACGAATTCTGATGATCACCGTAGGAGAATCGACCTCGGAGTCGCCATCGAGCAGGGGTACGTTTTCGAAATAGTAATTACTTTGAAAATTAATTTATATTAATATAAGATTAAAACTTGGGGATAACACTTAAAAGTAATTATAATAACTCACTTAATGAAGTAGGTCACAGTATTCAAAAGAACTAAGAGGTCCGTTCTGAGAAGCTATGATGGCTTAATATGTACGTTAGGGTTGTGCATAGCTAAGATTTTGCAGACTCAGAGTGAGTGATTTCGCCTTAATTCCTGTTCCTTGTTTGGTTTGTGGATTTGAGGCAGAGTAACTCAGTCGACCGTCTAATTCATCTTAATTTTTCCTAACTTGTATATTCCAGGCGATCGTAGTGGTACCAAGGAGGATCATAGTTAAAGTATCAATACTAGATAACGAAGCACTTTCGCGGTATGTACGCGCACATCACGGTACGATACGTAGAAGTGTTAACCACAAGAGGAAAACAGAAACTACTAGAAAATTTACAAAGAGTACATTTTCGAGCACACTAGGGAAGTACATCATCGTATAACATACATTTCTTTCGACTCGGCCAAAACTTTGTTCAGTAAAGAGTCCGTTTCTATCATTCGTCATGAGTTGGCGTAGTCCTCACCATACTAAGTTCATATGTTTCTATCGCCTCGACCGTCAAGTTCATGAAACCTTCGTCATTCGTCACGACAGTTTGACCCAAAACTTAGTTTTGTCTTTCGTAGTCTAAACCCCGAAGTACTCGTGCGAAGAGTTCTTTGTCCTCCGAAGCCTTGCCGTCGTATGTCCGCAGACCTTTCCGAAACACCACTCGTCCAGCAGACCAAGTTCAAGCACAAAGGCTAAGGACGAATACAGCCCACCTATCACTATTCAGTATATACACGAGGGTGGTATATAATTATGATTACACAGATTTAGTATGTGTGTTTCCGCCCTATCTCTTGTTCCTTGTTTGGTTGTGGATCTGGGGCAGAGTCGCACATTCGACCATCTTACTAATCCTAATTCTATACGACTTGTATACATGAGGTAATGATAGATGGACCGAGTATGAATCCTATCATGAACAATATGGCAAGTTGCCAGGTCTACGAGTGGGTATTTTGCCAATCAGAGGAGCGCAACCACAGTAGTACTGCTAAGAAAGCTAATTTCGAGACGAAATTCCATCTAACGGGGGGATGATGTGACAACCCGAAAATTTTTCCTTGTAAGGTCCAGCCATTCAACTCAACTGAGTGTCAGACTCATTGCTAATGAGTTATAGCATTAATAAGGGTCATTCTAAGGAGTTTTAACCAAGTACACATAAGGATTAAGTGTATGAATGGGTCAGCTAAAGTTCGAAACCATCAAGCAAGCCATAAACCCTCAAATGAGGAGTTTACGGCCAAGGTGTAAACTCCTGGCCGTAAACTCCAGCCTATAAGTATGAAGCTTGGGCCATTTTGTTCACTTTTTCCTTTCCTTGGCCGAAATCTCCCATTCTCTCTCAAGTATCATCGAGATTTCACTCCCGATCTTCATCAAAGGGCCTCCAAAGTGTGAGTACTCTTCCCCTAACTAAGTTGTATGCTAGAAACACTTGATCTACACTTTGAAATCATCCAATTCTCAAGAACAAAGAGAGTTTACGGCCATGAGTTTACACCCTGGCCGTAAACCCCTATAAAGGTGCCATTTGAGCCTTAAACTCTTCCTAAGGCTTGGATTTGAGTCTAGAACACTCCATTGTGCTTTGTAAGACCTTGAATCATCACCAAACTCATCATCAAAGAGAGTTTACGGACAGGAGTTTACACCTTGGCCATAAACCCTTGTAGTTGTCATGTTTTGGACCTTAAACACCTCTAGACCTTTACTACCCATTGGAACACTTGAGCCTTTGAAACTCCTTGCCTTTAAGACCCAATATATGACCATTTGGAGAGTTTATGGCCATGAAGTTTATGGTCTGGCCGTAAACACCTCAACACCCTCCAAAACATTGGTTTTGCTAATCCTTGTGAAGAGCAATGATCCCTCAAGTTTCCCTAGCATTCAAACACCCTCTTATGCACATTACCATGAGTTTACGGCCATGAGTTTACACCCTGGCCGTAAACACCTTTTCCTGGCCATAAACACCCCGTAGTCCAATCACATGTGATTCCAACACTTGGTCAAAGTGTTTCCTAGTCCCGTGAGGTGTTTCCTTGTATTGGGTTGCTTCCAAACACTATATTTATGTCAGTATATGCCATTATATGTCATTTAGGACTCGTTAAGTCTCGGGACTTAATTCGTGGAGCTTCTCATCCTTACATACATATTCGCTTGAATCATCCACATCAGGTGAGTTCATACCCTATAATCAATCTTTTAAACTGTTTTAAATGCTTTTAAGGGGGGGGGGGATACAAGTTGAACACAATGATAATTGTGTAAATGTTTGTTATAAACATTTTCAAAAGATTACTTATGTCATTTATAAGTTGTCAAAACATTTCAAAAACTCTTTTCAAGTTATGTTACTTTATAGTTTAACAAAACTCCGTTTTTAAAGTACCAACATAACTTAGTAGCAAAATGAGTCTTTTCAATAACAGTACAAGTAAAACACTAGTAAACTATAAGGGATATAGTTTAGGGGTTCAGTACATACTAAATACTAGAGCATACTATAAAGAGAAACAGGGAGGTAGAAACAATACACGATAACATAAAGAGAAACAAGGAGGTAGATACAATACATCAGAGAGACATACTATACACTACATACTATACAGAACGAACACACTATACACTATATAACAGAACGAACATACTAAGATACTATAGCATGAGAACATACTAGATCTAATTATACCAATGAATCACTAACTCATTGTTTGTAACAAAAGGTGATAGTTATATTGGGTGTACATGATCACATAACTTTAATGTGAATTCTACATGACCTAGCAATTTGTTTGCGTAAGTCGTGTTTGGTCCCCAGAATCTCTTGGAGGGAGAGCGTGTAGTATGGGTACTATTCCTCACATTATGACCTTAATAAAACAAGCATGTTTTAAAGGTAATTAGTACTACAGAATGTCAATTCAAAAGACAACTACGTACTTATAAATTCCCATTACTTTCAGTAAGTGACAGTTCCACTTGAAAGATAATACAAACTATTTTCGAGTCAAGATAGTTATAAACTAGGGAAAACTTACATTTTACAAACGACAAACATAACAGTCGGGTCTAGTACATTCAGTAGAAAGGGACCTATTATGCTAACTTTATGATTCCTTAGTGTATGCATTCAGGGATATATAATAGTCGGGTCCGACAGGTAGTAAGATGTGTGCTTTCCGCTTCATTTCCTGTTCCTTGTTTGGTTGTGGGCTTAGAGCAGATACACCCAGCCTACTATCTATCCGAGCTTAGCTATATATATGTTTCGTATACACTAAGTAATCATAAGGGGTACCATGTATGGGTCAGGTCATAGGACACTATTCAATGCACATTTTTCTAGTACAAAACATACTTTTCAAATGAAGAACTTTTGGAATACAAAACTAGAAACTTAACCAGTAAAGGTTTAATCCATTTTATTAAACCAGTAAAACTTAAGGGACCTCAGGTGGTTAATTCTATAATACCTTAGTTTATACACCAGGGTTATATATAATTAATATCCGATAGGTAGTTGGATGTGTGCTTTCCGCCTCATTCCCTGTTCCTTGTTTGGTTGTGGGCTTAGGGCAGATTCACACAATTAACTATCTGTTCGATATTAGATTATATATAACTAGTATAAACTAAGTGATTATAGAAGGAACTACTGTGGTTATCATTTTATAATAAGAAATAAGGGTTTTCTTAAAGGATATTTTCATCAAATATAAAGGAACTATTACAGTTAACTCCGTGAGTACCGAGTGAATACATAGGGGTTATGTACAACGATGATCTAACAAACAATGGGATGTGTGCCTTCCGCCTCATTTCCTGTTCCTTGTTTGGTTGTGGGCTTAGGGCAGATACACACAACCGATTGTTTGTTTACTCTGAGTTTTATATAACTTGTATCCATTTAATACGCATAGAAAGGACTGTTGAGTCATTTTTACTTGTCTTTCATCAAAGCAGGAAATATAGGATTTTCTGGAGGAACAGGCAAACTTTTCTAAACATAACTTACTACAACTTACTACAACTTTCTATAACTTTCTTACTACTTACTACATCACTAAAATCTTATGAACTCACCAGCTTAAATGCTGATCTACGCTTTCAAAATAACTTGTATTCTCAGGAGACCAGTAGGCAGGTTTGCGCACTGGGATTCAGAAGATGGAGCAGTATAGCTTCAAGTCTTTTTGTTATTTGCTATGTATTCTATATTATATGAATCACATACTTTGTAAACACTTTCTTCCTAATGAAATGGTTGTTTATTACTTGCTTACTATGATGCATGTCTTGTGATACTAAACATGACGTCCTCCGCCCCAGAATGTTTCCGTCGTTCCGGTTTTGGGGTGTGACAGCTTTCGGGTACCTTCGCTCCATTTCACCTTCGGTTCGGATCAGGATTCTCGGACCGAAGCTTCGCTTTCACATCCCACACAACACTTTCGCCTGCGAGACTTATCAGATCAGCCACTCTTGGTTCCTTCCTGACCAAGTTCGCGTGCAATCTTAGGACCGAACCTACCTTCGGTTCTTACTCTATAGGACCGAACCTTTGGTCTGGTCTCGCAAGTTCGCTCCTTTTTCCCGGTTTTCGACTAGATTCGTCTTTTAAGCTCGTTTTTCATGGTTTTGACGGGGATTTTTCACCCAAACCCATATTTTAATATATTAAACTCCATAGAACCATAATTTAAACATATCTTTGAGGGAAAATCATATCTTTGGACAAAATCTTGTACAAGGTATGGCTTTGGAGTGTTGACTTTGCCATGAATTTATGACACCAACCACCCACCCACTCCATGACCACTCCATGTCACTATTCCCACCTTACCTCAGTCAAATCGAGATCTCCCCATACCTCTACCATATCTCTTCCATCAGCTCCCTCTCTAATCCCTCACTCTCCTCCCTATAAAACCTCACTCTCCTCCTCCCAAGATACATTTTTTACACACTCTCATACTTCTTTCTAAAAACTCGAGTTCCTCTAGAAGTCACAAGTTCTTCCCCTGTTGCTGGTACGTTTTTCCTTCCTACACATAAACATTCTACACAACTTTACCAAAATCATAGAATTCTTACACAAATATCGACATATTTGTTCTTAGATCCTCGAATCTTCAAGCATCTCCCAAGTGTTCTTGACTTGGAAACTTCTTCTCTTCATCATCCAACCTAAGAGATCACTCAAGGTGAGTTCATACCCCCCACATTTTCGTGTTTTCTTCAAGTTTTAGGGGGAGAGTACAAGTTAAAATACCAAAAACTTAACTAAATTCAAACATCAGCTTTCAACAGGAAAGTTTAGTCCCATTCACGGACTGTTTTGACCATCTTAAACTTAATATCCTTCAAAACTGTCTAATATAAAAATATTTCAGGTTCATACCTTTAAAACGACTACTTGCACATCTCCATACGATTCTTCTACAATTTATGGTGATTTTTACAAAACAGCCTATCATTTCAGAAACAAATTCGGACCAGTATGTGAAAATGAACATTTTCACACAAGTTAGAGACTTCTAAAAATCATAATAAAAATTATGAACAAACTAGACACATTTTCTAAACTCTCAGAGTTTACGGATTCAGTTTTCGACTTCGTATGATTTTTCTAAAACAGTGCAAAAGGTTAAAAACGAGTTAACAGCTTACAATTTACGTAACACTTTGTAACATGTTGAGCAAAGTGTAATCTTTGATGACTTCATATTTTGCATGTGTTTTTCTGTGGTGATATATTTATATAACAGAAAATATTCTCTGAAATATAAGAGTCCTTTGTAATTACAAATAATGTAAGATGAAACATAATAAGTATAGTTATGTATTTGTTAAACTGTTACATACACATGAAGGGTCTTACCACAATACAAACGAATTTTCAATTACTATATGGTAAACTATAATAGGTATAGTTTATGGATTCCTCATTTCAAACACACTACACGTAAACTCGTTATCGTAAATTGTGAGACACGTCTTCATTGTACTCTTTGAGTACTGGTTAAAAATTCCTGAATTAGTTATAACCAGAGTCTCTTGTAGGGTGAGCGTGATAATTGTGTATAGATCTATATTGGGGTTGACAACCCACACCCATGCTGCTAAGACAGTCCGATCGGCCGATCGGGAGTGAAAAATGTCATTTCGATTTCCGACGTTTGAAGAACGTCGCAGCAGACATCTCTGTTATAGTATGGTTATAGCGACTCCCATAGGGAGATAACGACACATATAGTTTACGGGAATTTCTACTTAAAAAGGGGTTTTATCTATCTAAGACTACAAACACGTTACAAGTACAAAACACACTCTTATACTCAGTCTTGGGATTTAAGACTACATAACATTTTATAAGGAAAATATTGGATTTTCTTGAAGTACACATTACTTTTATAACCAAAGGTTTTCAAACTCGGAATATAATACTCGGTCTCATTTCAAACAGAAACTACTATACATGCTGGTAGTAACCAGGGCTTTCAAACTCTTCATCCAAAAGCTTATGAACTCACCAACTTAATTGTTGACACTTTTTCAAAACTACTTGTATTCTCAGGGAATCAGTAAAACAGGTAAACCGCTGCTTTTGAGGATGGGACGCTAAGGCGTCAAACAGTTTATTTTGTTATCATAGTGTAATTGATTTTGAAACATGTAAACTCATACTATGATGTTGTTGGGTTTTGAGCAAACTAACACTCCTAAGGTGTTCATGCAACCCTAGAAACCTTGGATCTATGTTTGTCTAAAATACATGCAAAATAATTTTCCAAGGTTCATACCCTATCTAGCATACTTGGGGTACTTTTAAACATAAAAGATACTAGAAGAATTACATACCTTTTGTTAGTGAGTTGATTCCTTGGGAGTTTGAGAACCAAGCACCAATAATGTGAATGCCTCAAATGGAAATCACAAATCACCACAAACTTGGAAAACTTATGAGAGAGTATCCAATCACTCTAGAAATTCGGCCACTCTTATGCACACACACATAGTGTCTTTTCAAGCACCATAAGCCTCTTTATATAGTGTAGATGATTAGGGTTATGAACCAGCAAACCCTAATAACCCATGTCTTTTCCTATTCCAAGGATCCATGGGTTAAAAGCTCCATGGATCATCCATGGACTCCCATTTAAGCTTAGCCCATTCCCTAATGAGTGTTAGCCCACACTATATAAGTACAATAGCCCATTATTTAATTAGTCACCTTATGATCACTAAATTAATTCATAATTAATTTAAGACCAATACTAATTAAATAACACAATTTCATATTAATATATTATAATTTATAATATATTAGTAGGCCGTAAATATACTCTTCTCATAATGTTATCCATATAAATAGTTCGGGTGAAGTGTAACCCAAATGGACCATGCCGGGTCGGGTCAAGTATATACCAAATAAGTTATGGACTTAGACACCTTATCCAACAGTCTCCCACTTAGATAAGTCTGATAACTGTATTTTCCTATATAGCTTCAGGAACCAACCGGCAATCGTAGCTCTCAAAAACTTTATTGAACTATGAAGCGCCATTTTAGATAAGTGATCACATAATCTTCTGCTCTCATGATATCAGCCGGACAAATACATGGAACAATGTCTTACTTATTGTCCAGCAGTTTGTTTCCTGATTTCCAATTTGTTTGACAAAGAACTTAATCGAACACATCAATTTAGTTCTGACCGGGCCCGGTACATAGGTCAAAACAAAATCATCGAGGGGCCCAAATATCGCTTCTATTTCTAGAAGGAACAGATAAACTTCGACTCATATGCTTGTTCTACTACTTATTGAATTGCACACAAAGGCATGTTTTATAACATCAAGTTACTGATGCGTTTACGTGCAATCAATGCACAACCAACTCATAGGTAACAACTCATATCTCTAGGTTTGAAGACTTATATGATATTACCGTCTCACGATCACTCGAGATAAATTCCATGAAGTGATACAAGTGAGCGTGGGTTTATTCCAATACTCATAACTTATGAGTACTCATGAATGTTGTAGCAACCATTGCTATGGCTAAACACCTTTAGTCATCTACAATCCCAATTCATGACAGTCTTGATTCATACCTACTTCCGACATATGACCGACTGTGGAGAGTTTGAATAAACTTATTATTCTGGAAGTCAAAACATGCAAAGCTGAAACAATAGTAAATAATTGACAATGATAGCAACACCTTACTCATGAATAAATCACAACTTTTATTAATCATCAAACGTCGATTACATTTTACAAGTTTCAGTAATAACTATCTAATCTGTAAAAGTAATATCGTCCCTCAGCCCGATGCATCTCGCATGCTGCAAATGCTTCGCCCTCGTCAGTCCCTTCGTAAGGGGATCCACAGGGTTCTCATCTGACGATACCCTCTTTGCCACGAGGAGTCCCTCTTCTATCTTGTGTCTTATGAAGTGATATTTTATGTCAATGTGTCAGGATCTGCCATGATCTCTTGGTTCCTTGGCTAAGGCAACCGCACTATTGCTGTCACAGAAAATCTCCGTAGGCTCCTTAATAGCTGGTACAACTCCAAGGTCTCCGATGAAGTTACTCAGCCATATCGCCTCCTTTGCCGCTTCACTCGCTGCTATGTACTCTGATTCACAAGTCGAATCAGCTACAGTCTCTTGTTTGGAACTCTTCCAAGTGATTGCCCCTCCATTTAAGGTAAAGACCCAGCCCGACTGAGAGCGGAAGTTATCCCTATCAGTTTGAAAACTAGCATCACTATACCCTACTACTCTCAAGTCATCACTCCCACCAAGGGTAAGGATCCAATCCTTAGTCCTCCGCAGGTACTTGAGAATATTCTTTACGGCAGTCCAATGAGCCTTGCCAGGGTTCCCCTGATATCTGCTGACCATGCTCAAAGCGAAGGCCACATCAGGACGGGTACAAGTCATAGCATACATGATCGAACCAACAGCGGAAGCATAAGGTAATCGACTCATCTCAGCTATCTTATCTTCTGTACTCGGGCTCTGAGCCTTGCTCAGTTTGGCATTGCTTTGGATCGGTAATTCTCCTTTCTTGAAATTCTGCATGTTGAACCTTTTCAACACCTTATCCAAGTAGATACTCTGACTAAGTCCAATTAGTCTTTTACTCCTTTCTCTTAATATCCTTATCCCTAGGATATAAGCAGCTTCTCCAAGGTCCTTCATAGCAAAGCACTTCCCAAGCCAGGACTTAACCTCCTGCAAGGTTGGGATGTCATTTCCTATGAGTAGTATGTCATCCACATACAGTACCAAAAAGCTAACTAT
Source organism: Lactuca virosa (assembly GCF_052849685.1). Classification (NCBI taxonomy): domain Eukaryota; kingdom Viridiplantae; phylum Streptophyta; class Magnoliopsida; order Asterales; family Asteraceae; genus Lactuca; species Lactuca virosa. The sequence goes on from NC_136430.1 coordinate 252,203,387, forward strand.
ACTCCCACTAGCTCTGACATACACGCAGGACTCATCTTCACTTCTTGAGAAACCAAACTCTTTGACCTTCTCATCGAAACAAAGATTCCAACTTCGAGATGCTTGTTTCAATCCATAAATGGATTTCTCAAGCTTGCACACTCTATTGGGGTACTTTGCACTGACAAAACCTTCTCTCTGATTCATGTAAACATCCTCAGCCAACTTTCCGTTAAGGAAAGCGGTTTTGACATCCATTTGCCATATTTCATAATCATGAAATGCAGCAATAGCTAGCATAACCCTAATAGACTTAATCTTTGCTACTGGTGAAAAGGTTTCATCATAATCAATACCCTGAGTCTGAGTAAAACCCTTCGCGACCAGTCGAGCCTTATAAGTGTGCACTTTCCCATCCATGTCGGTCTTCTTCTTGAAGATCCATTTGCACCCGACTGTCTCACGGCCTGGTACATTGTCAACCAAGTTCCAAACTTGATTGTCATACATGGACTGTATCTCGCTGTCCATAGCCTCCTTCCATTTAGCAGACTCTAGGCCTGCCATGGCTTCCTTAACACTGTTAGGTTCATCCATATTTACCAGTGTACTGTCACTGATAAATGTATCACATTCCGTAGTAATATGAAATCCATAATAAAACTCAGGTGTGTTCCTAACCCTTGTGGAACGCCTCGGAAGTATAGATTCGTCAGCTGGATCAACAGGAATTTCCTCCTCAGGTTGATTGCTAGTGTCTGAGGTTCCTTCACCAATTAAGTCTTGAATTTCTTCAAGGTCAATTTGCCTCCCATTGTCTCCTTGGTTTATAAATTCTCTCTCTCGAAAGACCCCTCTCCTAGCCACAAAGACCACATTCTCACTGGGTCTGTAGAAGAGGTAACCAAAGGATTTTTGTGGGTAGCCGATCAAAATACACCTTTCACTTCGAGGTTCGAGCTTGTCATGAGTCCCGCGCCTCACGAAAGCCTCGCAACCCCAAATCTTGATATGGTCGAAATTGGGAACTTTCCCAGTCCACATTTCATGAGGTGTTTTGGCAACCTTCTTTGTAGGGACTAGATTGTGGGCGGCAGTCTCTAAGGCATACCCCCAAAAAGAGATTGGTAGCGAAGTTCGACTCATCATAGAGCGAACCATGTCCAACAAAGTTCAATTACGCCTCTCAGCTACACCATTCAGCTGTGGTGTCCTGGGAGGTGTTAATTATGAGACAATCCCACACTCCTTAAGATAGTCGAGGAACTCAGTACTAAGATACTAACCACCTCGATCGGATCGAAGCATCTTAATGTTCCTGCCCAATTGATTTTCTACTTCCTGTTTAAGCTCTTTAAACCTTTCAAAAGTTTCTGACTTATGTTTGATTAAGTAGACATAACCATATCTACTAAAATCATCAATAAAAGTCACATAATAGCGATTAGCATCCCTTGTGGCGGTTTTGAATGGTCCACATACATCAGTATGTATAAGGTCCAACAAACCCTCACCTCTTGCACAAGTACCAGTGAAGGGTGATTTTGTCATTTTTCCAAGCAGACAAGATTCACAACTATCATCCGACTTGAGGTCGAACGACTCTAAGACTCCATCCTTTTGGAGCTGGCCTATGCGTTTCTTGCTTACATGTCCAAGACGACAATGCCACAAAGATGCTTTATCTAAGCTAGTAGAAGAATCAATACATAATACATTATTTCCTAAATTATCTACAACCGATATAGCTTCATACACACCATCACAAGGTAATGCTTTAAAATAAAGAACATTATTAAAGAAAGCATTAATACTACCAACTTCATTATCAAAAGAAAATGTAAAACCTTGTTTGTACAAAGCATGAAAGGAAATAATATTCCTCGCCATTTCAGACGAGTACACACATTTATTCAAATCTAACTTTAACCCACTATCTAGCAATAAAGTATAAACTCCAATCTTGGCAACAGGTGCAACCTTCTTGTTCCCCATGATTAAGTTTATCTTTCCATGCTCCACATCCTCACTTCTTCTTAGGCCCTGCAAGTCACAACAGATGTGAATACCACAACCTGTATCAAGAACCCAAGAATGAGAATATGGTGAGTTATTTGACAATATAGTGTAAATACCTGCATGGGATGGTTTCACTTTCCTATCCTTGACATCCTGCAAGTACTTTGGGCAGTTTCGCTTCCAGTGCCCCTTATTTTGACAGTAGAAGCATTCAACATCCTTAGGGATGGAAGAAGGAGTGATAGAACCACCTTCGGTTCCAGATGAGGAGCCTTCAAGGGACTTTCCCTTGGTACCCTTCGAAGGGTGCTTCCTCTTCTTCCCTTTGCCTTGCCCGATAGCCAAAATAGGGGTAGTAGTAGGAGTAGGAGTAGCAACCGACTTACTCTTAAGACCACTTTCGGCAGTCTTCAGAAGTCCTTGAAGCTTACTGAGTGTGACTTCCTCCTTGTTCATGTGGTATGTCATACGGAATTGATCATAACACGAGGGCAAGGAGTGCAAAATGATATCAATTTCCAACTCCTCAGGGAAGTTCACATTCAGTTTCATTAGACGGTCCACATACCTTTGCATTTTCTGCATGTGGCTCGTGATTTGTTCGCTATCCTTCATACAAGTAGTGATCATGGAGGAGATTATTTCATACCGCTCTTGACGAGCACTCTGATGGTACCTTTCCATCAGATCCTGATGCATCTCAAAAGGGTAATAGTCCTCATAGGACTTTTGGAGTTCAGCTGTCATGGTGGCCATCATGATGCATGCCACCTTGGTGGCATCTCGTTCATGTGCCTGATACTCAGCGACCTCCTCAGGAGTAGCAGTGGACTCATCAAGCTCCTTTAGCTCCTTATCGAGGACATATTCCTTGTCCTCGTAACGAGTGACCATCCTGATGTTCTGGATCCAATCCATGAAGTTGGAACCATCAAAGATGACCCTCCCACAAAGGTTCATGAGGGAATAGGAGCCAGTAGGGTTAGAGCCCGAAGCATTGTTGTTGGAAGACATCTAAAAAGAAGAAAACAAGTTTAGATTAGATATATCGAATCCTTAATAATACACCCAAATGTAATATTAAGGCTAGGATCCAACACAATATATTATAACTTAGAAGAGGGATGCCGTAATCTAAGCTATAACATATTTGAAGGTAGGTGAATGACGATTCATCAATTTCCACCATGAAAACGAAATGAATTATTAGGTTTAATTGGTTTTGAAATTCCTACATTATTTTGAGATTCATTGAACTTTTCAATGGCATGTTTCAATCTCGATTGTGCCCTTCAAGTTTTGTGACTGGGATGCCGAGGATCACAAAACAAGGTGTGAATAACCATGCAAATTCACTTGGTACCCTTAATATTATCACCTAATCAATGTGCCGGTTAACCACACACGCTCCACCGATCTATGATAAACATTAAGTCACCCTTTGTGATCCTTACTAGTCCAAGTTAGTGTGCCGGTTAACCACACACGCTCCACCAACGACTTGGTAAGGTACAAAGTGTGAATTTCATGGGTTAGCACCATATTCACATTTTCCTAAAGTAACTAAGATTGGGAATTTATTAAAGGTTTAGTTACTTTATAATATTCATCATACTTTTAATGAGAATTTAAAGTCATTGTCCTACCCGTTTGGCTAACGACCCTCCACAGATCAAGGAAGCGGTGGGTGAGAATGGACACCCATTAAGTTGCCATTTTATAGGCAAAAACCTTATACCCCCTTATAGACCGACTTCGTGAATGAGGCCTACTAACGGTAAAACGACTTAATCTTATACATATATATAATAATTAACCATTAATGTTATAAATAGTATAAGGGTTGAATTTTAACTTTTAAAACTCTAAGGGTTTGGAATTAAAGTATATTAAAGTGTGTGTAACTTTACAAATTCCAAAACTTGAGGACAAGTTTTGAAACTATTCAAAACTTTTCATTTCATAGCTTATGAATTAAAGGTTAATAAAATGAAGACTCTTCATTTTCATATAACTTATGTGTTTTAAGTGTGCATAAATGAAAGTGACCTTTGGAAATCCATAACTTGAGGACAAATTATGGACTCCATTAAAACACATAAATGATCAAAAATTATCAATAAACAATTTAGCAAATAATTCCTATGATCTAACAATAATTCAAAAGAACATGAACATCATATCAAAAATTCCAAGAACATATGAACACATATTATCATGCAATTTTGATATAAGCCATTGTAAATGGATTAGCATAAACATTACACCATCTAAAACAGGTTTTATAACACCAAAACAGTTTAGGGTAATGTTTCTAGTTCATTTCCAGCAGCAAAACTCGAAAATCTGCATTCTGAGGCTTCTACTCGTCGAGTGCACGAACCTACTCGACGAGTAGGATGAATTTACTCATGGACTCGGCGAGTCCCCCCATGGACTCGGCGAGTTCATGCTGCAGAATGCAGAAAACTTGAGTTTTTCAACAAGTTTGCATCAAGTATCAAACAAACAAGCCTAGGCTTTAATACCACTGTTGGGTTTTCAGCAAACTAACACTCCTAAGGTGTTCATGCAACCCTTGAAACCTTGGATCTATGTTTGTCCAAAATACATGCAAAATAATTTTCCAAGGTTCATAACCTATCTAGCATACATGGGGTACTTTTAAACATAAAAGATACTAGAAGAATTACATACCTTTTGTTAGTGAGTTGATTCCTTGGGAGTTTGAGAGCCAAACACCAATAATGTGAATGCCTCAAATGGAAATCACAAATCACCACAAACTTGGAAAACTTATGAGAGAGTATCCAATCACTCTAGAAATTCGGCCACTCTTACGCACACACACATAGTGTCTTTTCAAGCACCATAAGCCTCTTTATATAGTGTAGATGATTAGGGTTATGAACCATGCAAACCCTAATAACCCATGTCTTTTCCTATTCCAAGGATCCATGGGTTAAAAGCTCCATGGATCATCCATGGACTCCCATTTAAGCTTAGCCCATTCCCTAATGAGTGTTAGCCCACACTATATAAGTACAATAGCCCATTATTTAATTAGTCCCCTTATGATCACTAAATTAATTCATAATTAATTTAATACCAATACTTATTAAATAATACAATTTCATATTAATATATTATAACTTATAATATATTAGTAGGCCGTAAATATACTCTTCTCATAATGTTATCCATATAAATAGTTCGGGTGAAGTGCAACCCAAATGGACCATGCCGGGTCGGGTCAAGTATATACCAAATAAGTTATGGACTTAGACACCTTATCTAACAGATGTAACTCTTTCAATTATATTTATGATGGTTGTATTTACTTTGAGCACTATTATAGTCGTTGTTGTGATACTATACATGAAGTCCTCCACCCCCTGATGTTTCCGCCATCCTTGGTTCGGGGGTGTGACAAAACCCAACAAAAGGTCCATTCTTGGAACTAAAAAGACCCCAAAACAATGCTACACTAGATCTAAGTATTAAAAAAGAAAGCTTAGAGATTTATACCTCCAATGAGTCCCAAAAGCTGATGTTATCCTTGATCTATGAGCTCAAGATACTCAAGATCCTCTTCACTATCTTCTCATTCCTTCCTTCAGGCTTCTAATCTCCAAACAAGCTTCACAAGGCCAAAACACACAGAAGAATGAGAAAGGGAGGCTGTCTAGGGTTTCTGAGAATGAGGGGCTGGTATAGAGGCTAGGGTTTCTATCATAACGTGGTATTTATACGACTTAAACCCTAAAAATTAGGGTTTGTAATCTACTCACGTACGCTGCGTGTACGTGCATGCATCCCCCGCATCCAATGCTTCTCTACGCCCCGCGTACACCAAGGCTACGCCCATCGTATGTCTTATGGGCGACCCAAGTCTTCGGCCCACTTACTACAAGTCCACTCAATTGGTCCTTCTAATAACACTTAGCCCAACAATTAATTAAGAAATGTTTAATAATTATTACCTCAAGTGACGGTCGTTACAATTCTCCCCCACTTGAATCAGACTTCGTCCTCGAAGTCCGCTGCATCCGGGAACAACTCTGGGTAGTGCTCTCTCATCTCCTCCTTGGGCTCCCAGGTTCACTCCGAGCCCTTGCGGTGCTGCCACTGCACCTTCACCAGCTCAACCCACTTGTTCCTCAGCTCCTTCATCTTTCTGTCGAGAATAGCTGCTGGTCTCTCGATGTAATTCAGGTTCTCATCAACCTGAATATCCTCTAAAGGCACAACCGCTGAATCATCCACTAAGCACTTCCGCAGCTGAGAAACATAGAAAGTGTTGTGGATCTGGCTGAGATCTGCTGGAAGGTCCAATCGGTACGCCACCTTGCCCACCCGGGCTATAACCCTGAAAGGGCCGATATACCTGGGGCCCAGCTTTCCCCGCTTCTGGAACCAGATGACACCTTTCCAATGTGACACCTTCAGGAGGACCATATCGCCCACCTGAAACTCTAATTCTGAATGCCTCTTGTCGGTGTAGCTTTTCTGTGGACTCTGAGCACTTTGGAGTCTGCTCCAGTCCTGCTGGATCCACTCTGTAGTCCTGAGTACTACCTCAGTACTTCCTATAACTCTCTGACCGACCTCGCCCCAGCAGATTGGGGTCCTACACTTCCTCCCGTAGAGCATCTCGAAGGGAGGTCGGTCTATGCTGGCGTGGTGACTATTGTTATACGAAAATTCCGCTAACGGAAGATACGTATCCCAACTGCCACCGAAATCCAAGACACATGCGCGTACACTACAAGAAAAAGACCCTTTTACGACGTGCAAACCACGACACTCATTGATTTATGTTATGCAAAAGAGAGTGGCATTAAAAAAGTGTCATCTCTTCAAAAAAAATTTAAGGATTTAGGTCACGCATTATTGCGTGCCCTTAAATTAGTGTCTAAACAAAAAAAAAACACGGAGTACACCTATAATAAAATGCATGTCATCTAAGGATGTCGCTTTATAAATTTTATTGGAACGCGCGTTCCATCCTTTATTAACCAAGGGAAAATGAAATCCTAAAAAATTAAAAACCCCGCCTTCCTTTTTTTTCCTTTCCCTCTTTCCCTAACCATCGACGCTCCTTCCTTCCCCCTCCCGACATTGACTGCCGCCTTCTTCTTCCCTCGCACTTGGACCATCGTTACTTTCCATTCCCGGTCATCGATGTCGATCAAGGCAATAGTAGGCATGCCATCTCCGAAGTTATGGGGCAACGACGATGGCTCCAAAGAAAAAAGACGCCATGCCGGTGACTTTAGGGATGGAAGATAACAATAATTGGACATTATGTCTTATAGATGAATTTGTTGGATTAATGTCTAAGTGCATAACTATATTTGGTATGTACTTGACCCGACCCGGCATGGTCCATTTGGGTTGCACTTCACCGGCACAATTTATATGGATAGTCTTTTGAGAATAGTATATTTATGATTTATATTAATATATTATAAGTTCTAATATATTAATATGGAATCATATTATTTAATTGGTATTGATCAAGAATTAATTTAGAATTAATTAAGTGATCAAAAAGAACTAATTAAATATGGACTCTTATATATATGGAATGGGCTAAGTTCATTTAGGTTGGGCTAAGCTTTCATGGATGGTCCATGGAGCTTTTAACCCATGGATCCTATGTAAATGAAAGGTCATGGGTATTAGGGTTTACATGGATGTAACCCTAATCCTCCATAATATATAAAGGGGTCCTTGGCTCACAAAATTGGCACAAGTGTGTGAAAATAAGAGTGGGCCGATTTTAGTGTGCATACATATTCTCTCAAGTTCTTCCAAGGTGTTTTGGTGATTTGTGATTCCATTTGAGGCTTCCACACTATTGGGGCTAAGCTCTTAAAGCTTGAAGACATCAAGCTACATCAAAAGGTATGTCATCTAACTAGAACTTTGTAGTATAGGTACTTCATAATATGCTAGTTAGGATGAAACCTTGGAATAGTTAATATTTGCATGTATAATAGAGAAAACATAGATCCAAGGTTTATAGGGTTGCATGTACACCACAGGAGTGTTAGAATGCTCAAAACCCAACAGTGGTATCAGAGACTGGTTGTTTTCTGTTATATTGATGCAAATGTTTTATTTTCAAGTTGAAAAAAAAGGAAAAAAAACATGACGTTTGTCAAATTTTAAGATAATTACTTGTTGTGTGAAAAACTAATTATTTGTAAAATTTGAATCATTTGCTATATGAGTTGAATTAGGTCAAATTTAGTAAAAGATAAAATGATATGATTATTTTATTAGTTTTAAAAGTTTGATCTAAATGTTTTAAGGAGTTACAAATTTTGTCATAAAATTTTGGAGCTCAAAAGTTTTTTTTAAAGTTGTGATCTTAAGTGTTTTGAAACCTCCATAAGTTATGGATATGAAAGTTTTTTTTTTAAAAAAAATTGATTTAAAGTTTTTATGGAGTTACAAAATTTGGAGTTAATGTTTTAAAGAATTCCATAACTTGTTCTTAAGTTATGGAACATGAAAATTTTCATCATAAAACAAATATTTAACTCCATAAGTTATGGAATCCAAAGGTTTTCAAGAGTTACAAAACTTGCCCTCAAGTTTTGGAATTTGGAAAAAGCTTTTTATGAAAAAAAAGAATTGAATTCTAAAACTCTTGGGTTCATAACTTAAACAATTAATTAAATGGTTTTAATTTTGAATTTAATAATTGGAATTATGATGTTTTATTGAATAATTCAAATTAACTCTTATGGACTTTATTAATAGTTAATTAAAGCGTTTAATTAAAAGAGTATTATTAAATCCATAAATAAAGATATGGTTTGAGTTTAATTAAATTAAAAGTTTAGTTTAATTAATAGATTAAACCACCAAGTATTTTAAATGTCTAAAATACACCCTTATACTATTATAATATTAAAAGTTTAATATATTATATGTATAAGAACAAGTCGTCTTACCAATAGTAGGCCTCATTCACGAAGCCGGTCTATAAGGGGGGTATAAGGTTACTGCCTATAAAATGGCAGTTTAATGGGTGTCTACTCTCACCCACCGCTTCCTTGACCGGTGGAGGGTCGTTAGCCGAACGGTTAGGACAAGGACTATAATTCTCCCTTCATTAAAAGTATTAATGATAAATACTAAGTAACTAAACTCTTAATAATACCCAATCTTAGTTACTTAGGAAAATGTGAATAAGGTGCTAATCCATGAAATTACACTTTGCACTTTGTTTAAGCTGTTAGTGGAGCGTGTGTGGTTAACCGGCACACTAACCTGGACTTAACAAGGTAGGCAAAGGGTAACTTAATGTTTATCATAGTATCGTTGGAGCGTGTGTGGTTAACCAGCACATCGATTGAGGGGTAAATATTAAGGGTACCAAGTATATTTGCATGGTTACTTCACACCTTGTTTTGTGATCCTCGGCATCCCAGTCACAAAACCTGAAGGGCACACTCGAGATTGAAACATGCCATTGAAAAGTTCAATGAATCTCAAAAGAATCTAGGAGTTTCAAAACCAATTAAAACCTAATAATACATTTCTTTTATCTTGGTGGAAATTGGTGAATCGTCATTCACCTACCTTCAAATATTTTATAGCTTGGATTACGGCATCCCTCTTCCAAGTTATAAAATAGTTTGTTGGGTCCCAGCCTTAATATATCATATTGGATGTTATATTAAGGACTTAAATCAACTTTACGTGAATTTCTCCCATTGTTGATGTCTGGTTTAGAAAACAATGATCTTCCCAAACCAAGCTTTCCTAATGAATATGACTTCCCGAGTTTGGCTCATGGAAGTCATACTTCTCTTCCTCCACCTCCTCCAATTATTCTCCCTACCCCACAAGTTTAAGGTCACTCAAGCCCTAATGGCAAGCAAGGTCTATGTGTGATCACATCTTAGAGATGAACTCACATATTAACAAGTCGGGAGAGTTGGGTGTCAAAGTCTTGAGAAAGTTGGATGTTCAATCACTTTCTAAGTCACATAGTGAGTTCCTTTGGGACTACTATGAAACAGACTATGACATGAACCTTAATGATCATATCTATTTGCTTGGTGCTGCTGAATCAGCAATGATTTGGAACGATAGTAAAGCAAATTTGATTAGAAGATCAACTTCCCAAAAACTTTATGGACAGTGACAATGATGACACTGGAAATCCAGAAAAAGCATTCTCTTCCCAATGGAAAGGGATTGGCCATAGTCAAACCAGTTGACCAAATGGTAAAGAGAAAGGCTAAGTCTGAGATAGTCCTATTACCAAAGGGTCCATATGTTTATTTTGCCAAAGGAAGGGGCATTGATTGCAAAGCTGCCAAATTTACTTAAGGATGTTAAAGTCAATAAGTTTGACTCTACATCAGGTAGAGCCCATTATCTAACTCTGTTAAGTTCTATTCTGAGATCCTCATTACATGATGTGACTGGGTCATATGTTGAATTTTTAAGAATCAAAGAATAGAGAGAAATCTTAAAGGAAGTATATGCTGATTCTGATCGCGAAGGTGGATTTCGATCGCATCAGAATTTTGAGCAGTTGCGTAAGAAGTTATGATATATTGCTAAGGAATAGATAACAACAATTTTCCATGTGGATTGTAAGGATAAGTTTTTCCGCAAAGTTTTAAAATAAAAGAAAATTGTTTAATTTTATTTATTTGAAGTATCCTTACAATGGCATTTGTAGAAAATTGTTGCTTATATGATTCCACTGATAGCAATCTTGGAAAATGGATTTGATTCTTTCATTTGTGGTAGTGTCTAAATTTACCAAATCAGGAAAGTTCCTCATCACCCAAGTTTCAATTGGACCGAAACTTGGAATCATGCAAGTTGAATAGTATGATGAATGAGAACTTTCAAGCATTGGGAAATCAAGACTAATTACTTGTTCACATGGATGTGTGAGTCAAGTGAAGGACTAAAGGGATCGAGTACACATTCTTGTGCACTGGTCATGTCCACCACAAAGCTCGTTAAGACTATTTGATATACTAAAGTTTAGTAAATATGGTTATACTTACAAGTTTAAGTATAATTCTGAAACATTGGAAAAGTCTCATTGTATCGCAGAACGAATGGGAAGAATCAAATTAGGCATAAAGATAAAAGTTTCTCAAATCAGAAAAGATGGGAGAGTACTTTAGTATCATGTTTGTGATCATCTTAATGATTTAGAAATCATATCACAATTAGTCCTCTAAAGGTCATCTTAGTGCATTCTTATGACTAAGAAGAGGAGTCATGAATTGTTGAAATGGTTAGATCAGGAAGATGAGTCATACTTCGTTCCAAAACAATTCTTAGAGTCATACTCCAAGATTGTAACTTGAGTGACATATCTTAAAGAAAGGTTTAAAACACTTGTCAAATGTAAGAGTAAAAATGTCCTACTCTTGTACATTTGAAATTGGTAAGTTGCGATGTTTTGGATAAAACAAAGACCAACTAAGGCCAATTGTGTGAAGTGTTTGTCTTGATAAAGAATCCGCACTATCTCTTGAATATTTGGCAAGATAGTCTTATATGTCAAGAGGATAGTGGGAGTCTTAAAGATCCTAAAAAGAATTTCAAGAACTAATCAAGAATAAAACCTGAGGTTCTTCACTAGCATACGACTTGAGGTTTATAACCTATCGTGTTGACATATTCTGTGCCCATTCCAGTTAAAGTTGGCTTTGCATAGGAGTTCTGAAAGTTCTCAATTGGTTGCATAACAACTTGGAAGCAATGGCAGGCCCTGTACTGCCAGGTGGCAAAAAGTTAAGATTGCATAAGTTCAGTCCATATGAGTTTGGATTTGTCATTATCCTTGTCTTGTGACTATGGTTTTGACGATTCACATGGATAAGAACACATACACCATAAAATCTAAGGGTCATAAGGTTTCTCTCCGATTCATGAAAATGATGGTGAAGAAACACTTCCACCAAGTAGATTTGAAGCAGATCACAAAAGGTCTAAACAATTGAGACTATGATTACAACATCCCTTTTCATAGTTCTGAAATTGTTTAGACACACATGCATGCTATCTAAGGAAAGGTGTATGATTTTGATAAAGTTTTATCAAAGCATCTCGTATCAGAAATCTGAACTTTGGTAAGAAAGTCAATAAAGTATTGATTTCTAGAAGTCCAGCTGATTTCTGAGTATATGTCAAAGCTAGTGGGAGCATAAGTGTTATGCTAATAATCATCATGTTAGTGGGAGCATGATAATTATTGTTAGTGTTGCAAGTTAGCAATGTTAATTATAGAAAACAAAAGTTTCAATTCGTGAGGCTGCAGGGATTGAAAAAGTTGTTTTGCTATAATTAAGGGAGAGGATATACTTCATTTCAGTTCTGAAGGCTTAGAGTGAGACCTTAATCATCTTTAGTCAAGAATATATATATGAATTTCATGTTGGATTGGTTCAACTTAAGGAAATTCTATATATTGCGTTCTCAAAATTCGATTATGATTACTGCATCCCTCTTCATAGTCAAATTTTGAAAACATGGCAAATAAAAATATTGTAGCAAAAGACTGGTCTAGAATCATGTCTTTATGTGAGACATCATGAATCGTCTACCATTTGCTTTGGGTACAGGATCGATTGCATGTGATAAAATATTTGTCATTTCTAAATTTTTCCAAACGCCCAGAGGCATTAAGAAGGGAAAAGGTCTAGAATTGGATATGACTAAAATGATTAAGCAATTGTCGAGGACAATCTGAGGTTTACCAAAGATTGGTTGCTTAGGGACAGTTGGAAGTATAGTGCTAATTTTGGAAGGACCATATTTACATATTCTGAAAAGAGGCATCTCTTATTCAGAAGTGATAGTCAAAATGAGAATATGGAGTTGTCTTCATAGGTGGAAGTTATCTGTGTAAGATTAGAAAACTTAATGCAAGAAGCATGTCCAAAGCAATGTACTTTGAATATGAGACTTAGTTTCCATGGAGTTGATCTCCATTGGAATACCTTATAATGACTGTTGACAAGCCTTTGTGACTTTGTACATATTCATTACAGGAGGGTCAGTGCATATAAGTTTAAAATCTAAACAGATTTCGATAAATGATAGGAATTTGAAATTCTCACATTTTTCGATAAGGATTTGGGAGTGTGAAATTAGAATCATTGAAATTATGTTCAATTGGTTTATTTCACAAAGTAAGGATCATAGACAAACATAGAGTGCATACTTGGTGTATGGCAAAGCTATTGTTTAAGAAAAACATAGTGTACATGCTTGGAGCATGGGACAACTAGTGTTTTTAATTCAAGTATAAAGTTGATAAAACCGAAACAATAAATAATGAGTAATCAGTATGGTGATAAATAAAAGTGTTTATTTACATTCATAGGGTTTGATACCATATTTGATTCATTTATTCTTGTGTTTCACTTTGCATGTTTTGACTTCCAGAATAACTAAGTCGCTCTTCCTGAATGATTAAGTTATTCAAACCATCCACAATCGGTCATATGTTGGAAGTAGATATGATTCAAGACTGTCATGGGTTGGTTTGTAGAGGTCCAAGTTGGTGGACAAAGTGGTGCTACAACACTCATGAGTGCTCATAAGTTCTGAGTATTGGATTCGACCCGCGCTCATTTGAATCACTTCATGGATTTTAGCACGAGTGATCATGAGACGATAATATCTTATATTCTTCAAACCTAGAGATATGAGTTGTTACTATGAGTTGGTTATACATTGATTGCACGAAAACGCATTTGGTAACTCGATGTTATAAAACGTGCCTTTGTGTATGATTCAACAAGTAGTAGAACAAGCCATATGAGTCGAAGTTTATCCATTCCTTTTACCTTCAGGATAAAAGCGATATCTGTGGGCCCCTCGATGATTTAGCGATGACACATGTGCGTGCTTGGCCAAGCCAGGACTGATTTGATTTGTTCAATCAGTCAGTCATCATAAATCGAAAATCGGGAAACAACAAATGGACAGAGAGAATGATTTTAATCCATGTCTCAGTCCATATGATATCTAGAATGGAGGAATATATGATCCCTTATCTAATGGACAAGTCATTGACAAGGTCAGAGTTTGACAGCGGCTTTAAGAGCTACGATTTCCAGTTAGGTTTTGAAGTCATACTCAATAATAGTTTTAGACTTATCCAAGTGGGAGACTGTTGGATTAATGTCTAAGTCCATAACTATATTTGGTATGTACTTGACTCGACCCGGCATGGTCCATTTGGGTTGCACTTCACCGGCACAATTTATATGGATAGTCTTTTGAGAATAGTATATTTATGATTTATATTAATATATTATAAGTTCTAATATATTAATATGGAATCATATTATTTAATTAGTATTGATCAAGAATTAATTTAGAATTAATTAAGTGATCAAAAAGAACTAATTAAATATGGACTCTTATATATATATATATGGAATGGGCCAAGTTCATTTAGGTTGGGCTAAGCTTTCATGGATGGTCCATGGAGCTTTTAACCCATGGATCCTATGTAAATGAAAGGTCATGGGTATTAGGGTTTACATGGATGTAACCCTAATCCTCCATAATATATAAAGGGGTCCTTGGCTCACAAAATTGGCACAAGTGTGTGAAAATTAGAGTGGGCCGATTTTAGTGTGCATACATATTCTCTGAAGTTCAAAGGTGTTTTGTTGATTTGTAATTCCATTTGAGGCATCCACACTATTGGGGCTAAGCTCTTAAAGCTTGAAGACATCAAGCTACATCAAAAGATATGTCATCTAACTAGAACTTTGTAGTATAGGTGCTTCATAATATGCTAGTTAGGATGAAACCTTGGAATAGTTAATATTTGCATGTATAATAGAGAAAACATAGATCCAAGGTTTATAGGGTTGCATGTACACCATAGGAGTGTTAGAATGCTCAAAACCCAACAGAATTCATGTGACCTTCTCTGAAATTATGCTTGAATTTACTTTAAAATGGTTGATATATTACATATACATATGTTTATGGCGATCTTTATCGATATGATGTTGATAAAAGAGATTGGAAGCTAGTTTCTAGCCTTAACAGCCCCCTCCTCGCAGTCCACGTTCTGGTCATCGAATGGTATGTTCATATCTTTCTGATTTTGCTTATGTTATCCATCTTTTAGGTTTTCCATGTAAACCCTAGACCTCATTTGCTGGTTTCATTCTCTGATCTAGTTGTTGCTCAAGAAGATGATGATTGTGTTACTCATGCTATGATGTCTCAACTTACTGCTCAGGGGATGAAGCTTCTTCTTCATTCACTTCTCAAGGTCCCTCTCTTTTTCCTTCTTATTGTTATCAATAGCAGGATATCTGAGATTCTTATATGATTTATGGCTTCATGATATTTTCAAGGTCTTGAAGATAAAGCTTGGAGGACAAAACATAGTAGTGTTCAACTTCTTGGATCTATGGCATACTGTACTCCACAACAACTTTCTCAATGTCTACCTGGGATTGTCCCAAAGTTGACTGAGGTACTTTGGAAAAAAAATACAATGTTAGCTTACATCTTTATTAGTTAATATAATTAAATTTTTAAATATTTTTATTGATTTTAGGTGCTAACTAATACAACAAGTGCTACCAGCCATCTTAGCTAGTGCTGGTAGGAGCCAGTTGTTAAGTTTCATGGATGAACATTACAGTGATGCTTTATCATGCAGTGCTGAATCACGTCCTTTTGCAGCCATTTGTTTTTGTAATCGAGCTGCAGCATATGGAACTTTAGGTCAAATCACAGATGCCATTGCAGATTGCAGTTTGGTGGTGTCACCAGTCTCAATTGACCCCTACTTACACTCGGTTTCCAAAGGTTTGACACACTTAAACCCGGACACTTTAAAATCAAATTGATCCTTTTTATTGGAATGGAACCCACTCCATCTTTGCTCATGCCATTTATGTGCATGTGGGTCAATCACTTTTAATTTTAACCAAATCTCAGTGACTATGATATACCAAAAAAATGGCTGATATTTTCTTAAAAGCACTTAGACCATGTGACAGCTCTCTCCTTTAAAGACAAGGTTCCCTTATTTTGTGAATAGGATAATACAAGTGCAACATTTTGAGTATGGTAATTGTTGTTGCAAACAAAATTGGTCATGATTATTCAATTCCTAGGAAAGTTCACATGAACAGTTAGTTCTATTATTCTTATTTGTATTCATAATCATTATTAACATTGTTGAATAAAGAAGTACTAATAAATAAACACCATTGATGACTAATTATTATGATCTTGCACTCTTATGAGTTGAAACCTGGTTTAGTTTAAAAATTGTAAGTACATTGACCATTTTACATTTTTGCAATATTGCCAAATTCAGAATTCAATTCTCCACTTCAAGTGACTCCATTGTTTAGATCAATGGCTGCATGGATTCCAAGTCCATAATTTTCAAAAATTGTAAGTACATTGACCATTTTACGTTTTTTCCCTTGTTGTTCAATAATCTTCTACTTAAATCACATCCTGTGACATCAATTAAAGGGAAAGTTATATTTAAAAGAAAATTTTGAGCAGTTTAAAATTTTTAACCAAATAATACTTTATTTTTTGGGTTAATTTCAAAAAAGACATTATATTTTGTATTTTTTCTGAAAAAGCCCTCAACTTTGTATTTTTTTTTCCCGAAAAAAAAAACTCTCAACCTTCTAAATGCTTCCAAATAAGCCCTCAATATTTTTAGTTTTTCTCAAAAATGCCCTCACGTTTTACAATTCTTTTGGGAAAAAAAATAACTAAAAGGGCCAGATTGGAAAAACTGAAAAAAAAATCTTTGGAGGATTTAAACAAATTGATTTTAATTGCAATATGCTCAAACTTAATTGTTAAAATCGTTTTTTGTTTGTGAACAGGGGCATGATGTCGATTGACGCAGCCTCACTGATTGAAAATTTTAAGGTATGCCATGTTCACTACCTTTCAATGAAAACTTTTTATATGAATATCGTTGATGAGATATTTCATGTGAGTTCCTCAAAAGAAAAAAAGGAGATCAAATAGGAACTCAAATGTGTGTTTCCATTTTCACAAATTATATCTTTATTTTTTTTAAGCTTTCTGGTAAATGGTAACACAAGGAGCTATTCTTTTCTTTTTGCCTCTGGTCCAAAAATGATTTTCTCGATTTGAAAAGTTTTGGATCCTAACTTTAGCCAAAAATAAATTTGAGCATATACGGCTTCATAAGTATCCCTTTGAAAATTGATGAACCTTTTCTTGATTTTGTGAACCAGTTTGCTACTTAGATTTGTCACTTATCGTTAATCCAGAAAGAAGCTAGAATATATTAAACTCATAAATGCTATTTCATGTAGATTTGCTAACATGTTTCTTGATTCTACATGGGATGTGGATTTTGGACTTCCATACCGTCATCTGTGTATTTTGTCCAGTTTTCCTTCCATTTTAGTTTATTTTCAGCTCCTTCTCTTATTAATGTACAACTTTTTTTATATAGATGAAGGACTAGATTGCAAACCCAAGCATTTGATTGGGGATATTTGAGCAGTGCCTGATACAATAACTCAAGAATCTGTGGCATACTTCGAGTTACTATAAAATGTTAGTTGCAAGTAGGGCTGTAAACGAACTAAGCGTTCAGCGAACTGTTCGTGAACCGTTCTGCGGGAAGTTCGTTTATGTTTGTTTATTTAATAAACGAACGAACATGAACACAAATTATCGTTCGTTTAGTTAAACGAACGAACATGAACAATGGTCCCGTTCGTTCAGTTATGTTTGTGAATGTTCGTTTATGTTGTTTGTTTACGTTCGTTTATGTTCGTTCATATAAGTTCATTTTATGTTCACATATGCTTAATTGTGTTTGATTAAATTAGTGTATTATATATTTATTTATGTTCATATATCTTCAACTATGTTTTTTTTTGTCTTTGTTCATTTATGTTCGTTTGTTTATGTTCGTTTAGCATGTTCACGAACATAAACGAACGAACATGAACAATGTAATTTGTTAAACGAACGAACATGAACAAGAAAATTCGTTCGTTTATTCGTTCGTGTTCGTTTATTTGTTCGGCTAACTTAAACGAACGAACATGAACAAGCCCCGTTCGTGTTCGTTCGGTTCGTTTATAGCCCTAGTTGCAAGGCATCTGTTTATGAGATGTTGAATGTTTCAATATCATTTTGATTTTCAAATGGCAACAAGTCTAGGACCAGGCGCAATTCCTTTGGTGATATTCATAATTTTTAATACATCAAAGCACTGGTGGATCATCGTGATACATGTGTGGCTGTTTTTTGATCAGGTGTATTCAATTTAAACGATCATGTTTTCATAATGAAAACCTTTTTAAAGACACCTAATTACCCTTCCCATAATTTATAAACTCAATGTGCATGTGGAATGAGAAATTAGAAACTATTACAATATATGTGCGACACTACTTCTTATCCACAAACTTTTTCAACTTTTTCTAATTTAAATGGGCATTAATTTTTTTGGTCATTGGTCAAAACGTTTCCTGTTACTAAAATCATCAATGATACAATCCTAAACAATTCTACAATTGGTACAAAACATTAAACATTTAGGCCTGCATATATAATTTTCTTTTCTAGAGTGTAGTTGTTACTATATTGCTCTGATTATACTAATTTTGCTTCAATTTTTTTATGCAGAGGTTTTTTAATTGATTTACTTTGAGTGTTGGATGCCTGGATTATAGTTAGATAGAAGAAATGTTATTTACCAAGGTTTACATTTACTTTTACTTACTAGCCTAATTGTCAAATATTTTGTGAAAATGACTATTTTACCCTTCAATTTATACTTTTTTTCTATCTTTAATAATTAATAATTATTGTTATCCACTTGTAGGGAAAAGGGTATCCTTCAGCTGAGGAGTGGTATAACAGTAAATAATACTTTCTCATTTCCAGCAGCAAATATTCTCTTGCAGGGACTAAACTTTATCATTTCTAGCAGCAAACTTTATCAACCAACAAAAAGAGGTTAATAACGAATCTAAATGGTAATAAGGAATCTAAATGACATTCGATTGTAGCAACACCAAAACAAGACATGCACTCAAAACCCTCCAAATCAGCCCCTGCATGCACTCAATTGTAACAGCCCCTCTGTTGTGATTCCTTTAACTATGACCAAATTTCCCCTATGTTGTGATTCCTTTAGATTCAAGGTAACATTGTTTTAAATTAAAAGATCATTTCTTAGCTTGTTTACATAAATTCATTTTCTGCCAATTCCTTTATGGACAAAAAGAAGGAGAGCAGGAACTTGTATTCATGCAAGTATTTTCATTATTTTTCTCATTGATATTTTAAAGGAAGTGTATGATCCAGTTTATTAGGATTTCTGGTTTATGTGAATCTAATGGTTGCATGATTCAAATTTGTAGCTCATGTTGATGTGCATAGTGTCAAGCAAAGTAGCTCGGATGTTGTGAAAGTGGTCAGGAAATTCTTGTAGTTCAACTATTATTTGTTGATGAATTTCATCTCTTTCACATTTGATGTATTGCATCTGCCTACTATTGGAATGATTATTTGTATGGCATTAAATTTTATGCAATGGATTGTATTTTTTGTATACGATATTTTATTTTCTATTATGAGACATTAAATGCAAATTTAATTTGAAAATTAATAAATCTATAAATAATATTTTTTTTAAACATTTAAAATTACGATACGCAAAAATGTGTGTCATCTTCATTTATGACATGGCCTTTCTTGACAGGGGCTTTAATGATACGCAATGCGAGTCGTAAATACGCGTCGTAAGGTTACGACACGTAATTGCGTGTCGTCTTCATTTATGAGAGGGCCTTACTTGATACACATTGCGTGTCGTAAATGAGCATCGTAAATGCGTGTCGTAACTGTGCGTCGTAAATGTGTATCGTAAATAGACGACGCACAAAAGCGTGTCGTCTTTCGTTATGACAGGGTCTTCCTTGACATGCATTTGCGTGTCGTCTGAGCGTTTTACAACATGCATTGCGCGTCGTAAAAGGCTGTTTTTCTAGTAGTGGTAGCATGTCCTCGAGAGTCTGTATCGTCCTGTCACTCTGTCCGTCCATCTGAGGATGGAAAACGGTGCTGAAGTGGAGACGAGTATCCATCACCTCGTGAAACCGCTTCCAAAACCTGGAATTGAAACGGACATCTCGGTCTGACACCACCTAGACAGGCACTCCATGTCGTGCCACTATCTCACGCACGTAGATCTCGGCCAGCTTCTCAGCCGAGATACTCTCTTGGATCGGGATAAAATGAGCACTCTTGGTCAACCGATCCACTATGACCCATATCGAATCTACTCCACGTGCGGTCCTGGGAAGCTTGGTGATGAAGTCCATTGTGATATCTTCCCATTTCCACACGGGAATATCTAGCGGCTGCATCTTGTCGTGTGGTCTTTGGTGCTCGGCCTTGACCTTCCTGCAGGTCAAACACCGCTCTATATACCAAGCAACGTCCCGCTTCATGCAGGGCCACCAGTAATCAGGGCGAAGATCCCGATACATCTTCTTTGCCCCGGGACGGATGGAGAACCTCGACTTGTGGGCCTCATCAATCAGGACTTGTCGTACTCCGCCCCTGTATTGAACCTAGTGTTGGGTTTTGAGCATTCTAACACTCCTATGGTGTACATGCAACCCTATAAACCTTGGATCTATGTTTTCTCTATTATACATGCAAATATTAACTATTCCAAGGTTTCATCCTAACTAGCATATTATGAAGCACCTATACTACAAAGTTCTAGTTAGATGACATACCTTTTGATGTAGCTTGATGTCTTCAAGCTTTAAGAGCTTAGCCCCAATAGTGTGGAAGCCTCAAATGGAATCACAAATCACCAAAACACCTTGGAAGAACTTGAGAGAATATGTATGCACACTAAAATCGGCCCACTCTTATTTTCACACACTTGTGCCAATTTTGTAAGCCAAGGACCCCTTTCTATATTATGGAGGATTAGGGTTACATCCATGTAAACCCTAATACCCATGACCTTTCATTTACATAGGATCCATGGGTTAAAAGCTCCATGGACCATCCATGTAAGCTTAGCCCAACCTTAATGAACTTGGCCCATTCCATATATATAAGAGTCCATATTTAATTAGTTCTTTTTGATCACTTAATTAATTCTTGATCAATACTAATTAAATAATATGATTCCATATTAATATATTAGAACTTACAATATATTAATATAAATCATAAATATACTATTCTCAAAAGACTATCCATATAAATTGTGCCGATGAAGTGCAACCCAAATGGACCATGCCGGGTCGGGTCAAGTACAAACAAAATATAGTTATGGACTTAGACATTAATCCAACTGGCTCCCACTTGGATAAGTCTAAAACTATTATTGAGTATGACTTCAAAACCTAACTGGCAATCATAGCTCTTAAAGTCGCTGTCGAACTCTGACCTTGTCAATGACTTGTCCATTAGATAAGGGATCATATATTCCTCCATTCTAGATATCATATGGACTGAGACATGGATTATAATCATTCTCTCTGTCCATTTGTTGTTTCCTGATTTTCGATTTATGATGACTGACTGACTGAACAAATCAAATCAGTCCTGGCTTGGCCAAGCACTCACATGTGTCATCGCTAAATCATCGAGGGCCCACAGATATCGCTTTTATCCCGAAGGTAAAAGGAATGGATAAACTTCGACTCATATGGCTTGTTCTACTACTTGTTGAATCAAACACAAAGGCACGTTTTATAACATCGAGTTACCAAATGCGTTTTCGTGCAATCAATGTATAACCAACTCATAGTAACAACTCATATCTCTTGGTTTGAAGAATATAAGATATTATCGTCTCATGATCACTCGTGATAAAATCCATGAAGTGATTCAAATGAGCGCTTGTTGAATCCAATACTCAGAACTTATGAGCACTCATGAGTGTTGTAGCACCACTTTGTCCACCAACTTGGACCTCTACAAACCAACCCATGACAGTCTTGATTCATATCTACTTCCAACATATGACCGACTGTGGATGGTTTGAATAACTTAATCATTCAGGAAGAGCGACTTAGTTATTCTGGAGTCAAAACATGCAAAGTGAAACACACAAATAAATGAATCAAATATGGTATCAAACCTTATGAATATAAATAAACACTTTTATTTATCACCATACTGATTACTCATTATTCATTGTTTCGGTTTTATCAACTTTATACTTGAATTAAAAACACTAGTTGTCCCATGCTCCAAGCATGTACACTATGTTTTTCTTAAACAATAGCTTTGCCATACACCAAGTATGCACTCTATGTTTGTCTATGATCCTTACTTTGTGAAATAAACCAATTGAACATAATTTCAATGATTCTAATTTCACACTCCCAAATCCTTATCGAAAAATGCGAGAATTTCAAATTCCTATCATTTATCGAAATCTGTTTAGATTTTAAACTTATATGCACTGACCCTCCTGTAATGAATATGTACAAAGTCACAAAGACTTGTCGACAGTCATTATAAGGTATTCCAATGGAGATCAACTCCATGGAAACTAAGTCTCATATTCAAAGCACATTGCTTTGGACATGCTTCTTGCATTAAGTTTTCTAATCTTACACAGATAACTTCCACCTATGGAGACAACTCCATATTCTCATTTTGATTATCACTTCTGAATAAGAGATGCCTCTTTTCAGAATATGTCAATATGGTCCTTCCAAAATTAGCACTATACTTCCAACTGTCCCTGAGCAACCAATCTTTGGTAAACCTCAGATTGTCCTCGACAATTGCTTAAGCATTTTAGTCATATCCAATTCTAGACCTTTTCCCTTCTTAATGCCTCTGGGCATTTGGAAAAATTTAGAAATGACAAATATTATAGCACATGCAATCGATCCTGTACCCAAAGCAAATGGTACACGATTCATGATGTCTCACATAAAGACATGATTCTAGACCAGTCTTTTGCTACAATATTTTTATTTTCCATGTTTTCAAATTTTAACTATGAAGAGGGATGTCGTAATCATAATCGAATTTTGAGAACGCAATATATAGAATTTCCTTAAGTTGAACCAATCCAACATGAAATTCATATATATATTCTTTACTAAAGATGATTAAGGTCTCAATCTAAGCCTTTAGAACTGAAATGAAGTATATCCTCTCCCTTAATTATAGCAAAACAACTTTTTCAATCCCTGCAGCCTCACGAATTGAAACTTTTTTTTTCTATAATTAACATTGCTAACTTGCAACACTAACAATAATTATCATGCTCCCACTAACATGATGATTATTAGCATAACACTTATGCTCCCACTAGCTTTGACATGTACTCAGAAATCAGTTGGACTTCTAGAAATCAATACTTTATTGACTTTCTTACCAAAGTTCAGATTTCTGATACGAGATGCTTTGATAAAACTTTATCAAAATCATACACCTTTCCTTAGATAGCATGCATGTGTGTCTAAACAATTTCAGAACTATGAAAAGGGATGCCGTAATCATAGTCTCAATTGTTTAGACCTTTTTCCATCTGCTTCAAATCTACTTGGTGGAAGTGTTTCCTCACCATCATTTTCATGAATCGGAGAGAAACCTTATGACCCTTAGATTTTATGGTGTATGTGTTCTTATCCATGTGAATCGTCAAAACCATAGTCACAAGACA
Source organism: Lactuca virosa (assembly GCF_052849685.1). Taxonomy (NCBI): domain Eukaryota; kingdom Viridiplantae; phylum Streptophyta; class Magnoliopsida; order Asterales; family Asteraceae; genus Lactuca; species Lactuca virosa. The sequence goes on from NC_136430.1 coordinate 252,227,106, forward strand.
AGGATAATGACAAATCCAAACTCATATAGACTGAACTTATGCAATCTTAACTTCTTGCCACCTGGCAGTACAGGGCCTGCCATTGCTTCCAAGTTGTTATGCAACCAATTGAGAACTTTCAGAACTCCTATGCAAAGCCAACTTTAACTGGAATGGGCACAGAATATGTCAACACGATAGGTTATAAACCTCAAGTCGTGTGCTAGTGAAGAACCTCAGGTTTTATTCTTGATTAGTTCTTGAAATTCTTTTTAGGATCTTTAAGACTCCCACTATCCTCTTGACATATAAGACTATCTTGCCAAATATTCAAGAGATAGTGCGGATTCTTTATCAAGACAAACACTTCACACAATTCGCCTTAGTTGGTCTTTGTTTTATCCAAAACATCACAACTTACCAATTTCAAATGTACAAGAGTAGGACACTTTTACTCTTACATTTGACAAGTGTTTTAAACCTTTCTTTAAGATATGTCACTCAAGTTACAATCTTGGAGTATGACTCTAAGAATTGTTTTGGAACGAAGTATGACTCATCTTCCTGATCTAACCATTTTAACAATTCATGACTCCTCTTCTTAGTCATAAGAATGCACTAAGATGACCTTTAGAGGACTAATTGTGATATGATTTCTAAATCATTAAGATGATCACAAACATGATACTAAAGTACTCTCCCATCTTTTCAGATTTGAGAGACTTTTATCTTTCTGCCTAATTTGATTCTTCCCATTCGTTCTGCCATACATTGAGACTTTTCCAATGTTTCAAAATTATACTTAAACTTGTAAGTATAACCATATTTACTAAACTTTAGTAAATCAAATAGTCTTAACGAGCTTTGTGGTGGACATGACCAGTGCACAAGAATGTGTACTCGATCCCTTTAGTCCTTCACTTGACTCACTGTGACAACCGTCAAATTTCGGTCAATTCAAAGTCAGCAAGTCAAACCGGTCAACTCCAATAACCCTTGTATGCTAGGGTTTACGTTATGTAATCACTATACAATTCGCTATTTTAATGAGAAATCATCATTTGGAAAGTTCATGTGTTTGATTTTCCTTAGCCTTAACAAGTGCTAAACAACGAACCAAAGCGATAAAACACTATTGCACAATCATCGGGGTTGTGTACGACACTAAAACACGGTTTAATGGGGTTTACGAACCTTGCGTTGTGAAGCCGGACACTCAAATTAATCACAAACGAAACCTCTCTAAATCGTTTTCACTCTATCTCTTTCTATTTTGAAATCTCTCCCAAATCTCTCCCAAATCTCTCTCAAAAGTTACTTTAACTTTTTGTAATCATTTGGGTCATCTCGACCCTTAACCGGGTCAAAAATCGCTTGAAACGGGGTAAAAACGAGTAAAATAGCTTTAAGGATCCGAAACCGAAGCTTCTGGACCGAAGCCTCGCATCCGAAGCCTCGCATCCGAGGCCTTTGATCCGAAGCCTCGCATCCGAAGGTCCGAAGTCTCGCAGACAGCTCCTTTTTACCGGTTTTTCGACTACGACTTCGTTTTAACTCCGTTTTTCATTATTTTAACGTGGGATTTTCACCCAAAACTTTATTTTATAAACTAAGGCCCCAAAATATATAAATCTCCAGGGTTTTTATAAAATATATTAAAAGAATTGGTGATTGAACTAATTATTGAGGGAATATTTGCTTTTCCTTAATTTATGGCAAAAGCAAACCACTACCACCTCACTCTATGATTAGCCACTCTTTCCCACTACCCCTTGTCTCCTTAGTGGACCTTTACAGCCAATCTCCAGCTCTTCCCACGTTCTAAGAGCTGGAGGATTGATCCTCTCTCCTCATTCTCCATAAAACTCTTTCATTCTACACTTAGCAACCAAGAACACTCTCCAAAATTCTCTCATCTTTTCTCTTAACTTCAAGAACTTCAAGGCTTTCTCCAGGGATTTCTTTCTTCAATTAGTAAGTATCTTCATCATTCACATAATTATTAAACTCCATTCTACTCAAATCATTGATATCTTACACAAGTTTCATCTTATTCGGTGTTAGATTCTCGAATCATCAAGACATCTTCTTAGTGTTCTTGAGTTGAACACTTCCTCTCTCTCACTTTCATCTACTGAAACCACATAAGGTGAGTTCATACCCATACATTTACATGTTTTTCTTAAGCTTTAAGGGGGGAATACAAGTAAAATCATCAAGAACACAATTAAACTTTTTCTAACAGATTACATCAGAAAAGATGGATGTTAATCACGGACTGTTTTGGTCAACTTAAATAATTTAGTTTTCAAAACTGTTTCAGGTGCAAGTAGTTCAAACTCTTAGCTTTAAAATGGCTACTTGCACATATCCATATGATTTTTCTACAATTCATGGTGATTTTTACAAAACTGCCTGTCATTTCAGAGGCAAACCCGGACCAGTCTGTGATTATGAACATTTTCACCTCTGTTAGAGATCATTAAAAATCATGATAAAATTTACGAACAAACTAGACTCATATTCCAAACTCTCAAAATTTGCGGATTTGGATTTAGAGCTTTGATGATTTTTCTATAAATTTTCTAAGAACGGTAACAGAAACTGTTTTTAACGAAAAGTTGCTGTTAATTTCATATCACCTTGTAACATGTTGAGCAAGGTGTATATCTTTATGTGATTATATGTTACTGCAATATATGACATTTTATCTTAATATTTAGACACACATCAGTTTACAAATGGATTTGGTCATATAAAATATAAAGAATAACAAGTGATTATAATCAAAGTACAATCGATACATTCAAACATTAAATAAACTATTTTGAATATAGTTTGCATACATTACCACGTACTACCCTTGGTTGATAAACTATAATAGGTATAGTTTATGATACATTACATAACACATACATTTAAAAAGGGTACATTTATACAAAGGATATTTTCATTAAGCAAGGTACGGCCATATGGTACCAAATTTTCATAACACGTAATTTCGTTAATGACTTTGTGAGACATTTACTTCAAATTATCATTAAGTCCTGTATTGTAACCAGAGTCTCCTTGAGGGAGAGCGTGATACTTGTGTATAGATCTATATTGGGTTTGACAAACCCACACCTAAACTGCATGCAACAGTTAGACCGATAGGTCTGGGGTGACAAATGTCATAACATTTCCGACGCCTGAAGAACGTCGTTTTAGGCAACCTTGGTCATAGTATGGTTATAATAAACTCACATAAAGTATTAACAAACATTGGAATTTACGGGAACTTCATTAAAATTTAACGAGTTTATGTCGATTTAAACTTGCATTGTTTTACTATAAATATGACAAATTACTTGTACATTTCGGTCTTTGGGTTTTAAGACTACATTTACACATTAAGGAAAATATTGGATTTTTCTAACACAAATACTACTTTTACAAACGAAAGGCTTTTAATAATACCAAACAAAAGCTTATGAACTCACCAACCTTTGTGTTGACATTTTTTCAAACAACTTGTATTCTCAGGAAATCATTAAACAGGTAATCAAGTGCTTTTGAGGATGGGACGCTAAGGCGTCTACTATTTCGTATTTTATCAACATATTGTAATTGATTCGTAAACATGTAATTCATACAATGATGTAATTTTTTTCAATTATATATATGTTGGTTGTGTTTGCTTGAATTACTATTACAATTGCTGTTATGATACTATACATGAAGTCCTCCACCCCCGGACGTTTCCGCCATCCTTGGTTTGGGGGTGTGACAGATTGGTATCAGAGACCGGCCGGATTAAGTCACTTACTCTCGAAGTGGCTAGCTCCATAACCTAGGCAGAACTAAAAACGTTGATGATGAAGGAGTACTGCCCGAGAGGTGAAATTCAAAAGCCGGAACAAGAACTTTGGAACCTCAGGATGACGGGCTCTGACCTTGAAACCTACACCACCCGATTCAATGAATTGGCTCTCCTCTGCCCAACAATGGTTACTCCGGAGGAGAAAAAGGTGGAGCGATACCTTTGGGGACTGTCTCTCCACGTGCAAAGTAGTGTCCTGGCTTCAAGGCCAACTACTTTTGACAGTGCCAGGGAGCTGGCACAACAACTTGTTGACCACCGAGCCGGTCATAATACTACAACGACCACCACTGATAAATCAAAAGGAGGAAACAACAAAAGGAAGTTCTGGAACGAAAAGAAGAGCCAACCAGCACAGGACCCCGCTAAGAAGCAACAAATTGTTGCTGTCCATGCTGCCACTAATGCTGCCACTACTGCTACCACTCCAGCACCACCGAAGCCATATGCGGGAACCTTACCTAAGTGCAACAAGTGCAACTTTCACCACAATGGTGCTTGTAGGGAGATGCACTGTAACAACTGCGACAGGAAGGGGCACACTGCTCGTTTCTGTAAAGCGCCGGCTCGACCAATCAACCAAGTCGCCAGTACGGGGGCAACCCGAACCTGCTACAACTGTGGAGACGCAGGTCACTTCAAAAGAAACTGCCCCAAAGCACAAGCCCCTAATGCTGGTGGAGTAGGAAGAGTCCTGGCAATAGGACATGGGGAAGCAGTCGAGGATCCCACGGTGGTTACCGGTACGTTTCTCCTCAATAACTCTTATGCATGCGTACTATTCGATAGTGGAGCGGAGAGGAGTTTTGTGAGCCACCAATATAAACAATTACTTGAACAAAATCCCCAATCACTAAAGGATACTTATGTAGTAGAAATGGCAAATGGGAAAGTAGAACGCACTAGCAATATATACTCAGAGTGTACTCTCACTCTAGACAACCATACATTTAAAATTGACCTGATGCCGGTCACCATAAAAAGCTTCGACGTAATCATCGGGATGGATTGGTTAGTTCCTCACCGTGCCGACATTCTATGTTACGAAAGGGCCGTTCGCCTCAATCTACCAAATGACGAAACCCTTCTCATCTATGGTGACAAACCTAGTGCGAATTTACAAATCATCTCATGCATTAAAGCCCAAAAGTATCTCCGGAAGGAGTACCACGCCTTCTTAGCCCATGTAGTAGACAAGAAACAAGACGTGAAAGACATCAAAGACATCCCCGAAGTGTGTAACTTCCCGGATGTGTTCCCAGAGGATCTTCCTGGTGTACCACTCGCACGACAAGTCGATTTCAGAATTGACTTAATACCCGGAGCTACCCCCGTAGCCAGAGCTCCATACCGCCTCGCACCCCCAGAAATGCAAGAGTTGTCCAGTCAGTTGAACGAGCTTTTGAGCAAAGGGTTCATCAGACCAAGCTTCTCACCTTGGGGAGCACCAGTCCTTTTTGTAAAGAAGAAGGACGGATCCTTTCGCATGTGCATCGACTATCGGGAACTAAACAAACTCACCATCAAAAACCGATATCCTCTACCCCGAATCGACGACCTTTTCGACCAACTCCAAGGAGCAAATTTCTTCTCAAAGATCAACCTAAGGTCAGGTTACCATCAGCTACGAGTTCAAGAAGATGATATTCCCAAAACTGCATTCAGAACTCGCTATGGGCACTACAAGTTTGTGGTGATGTCCTTCGGTTTAACAAATGCACCTGCGGTATTCATGGACCTAATGAATAGAGTGTGTCGACCCTACCTAGACAAGTTTGTAATCGTATTCATCGACGATATCTTGATCTACTCGCGAAGCGAAGAAGAGCATCGCCTACATCTACGCCAAGTGCTAGAGACACTAAGAGCGGAGAAGCTTTATGCTAAGTTCTCTAAGTGTGAATTCTGGATTAGAGAAGTGGATTTCCTTGGACATGTGGTAAGTGAGAAAGGCATACATGTGGATCCCTCCAAGATCAAGGCAATCGAGAATTGGTCAGCACCCAAGACGCCAACCGAAATTCGACAATTCCTTGGGCTTGCTGGCTACTACCGAAGATTTATACAAAACTTCTCCAAGATTGCGAAACCACTCACTACCTTGACGCAGAAAGGTGTGATATTCAAGTGGGAAAATAAACAAGAAACTGCTTTCCAAACGTTAAAACAAGCCCTATGCAGCGCACCGATCTTGTCTCTCCCAGAGGGAACCGAGGACTTCGTAGTGTACTGTGATGCTTCGAATCAAGGCCTCGGATGTGTGCTCATGCAGAGAGGGAAGGTTATCGCTTATGCATCAAGACAGCTTAAGACGCACGAGGTCAATTATACTACGCACGACCTGGAATTAGGAGCAGTGGTATTCGCTTTGAAGATCTGGAGACACTACCTCTACGGCACGAAATGCACTATCTTCACTGATCACAAAAGTCTTCAGCATATCCTCAATCAGAAAGAGCTCAACATGCGACAGAGGAGATGGGTAGAGTTGCTGAATGACTACGAGTGCGAAATTCGTTATCATCCGGGCAAGGCCAATGTAGTGGCCGATGCTCTAAGCAGGAAGGAGTACTCGGGCCGCCGAGTAAAATCCTTAACAATGACAATCCATTCCTACCTGACCATACAAATCAAGGAAGCTCAACTGGAAGCTTTGAAACCAGAAAAGGTGGCAGGAGAGACATTAAGGGGAATGGATAAAAACTTAGAAGTCAAGGATGATGGAGCACGTTATATCATGAACCGAATTTGGACACCGAAGTTCGGTGGACTCCGAGATGTCGTCATGAATGAAGCACACAAGACTCGATACTCCATCCATCCCGGGTCGGATAAGATGTATCTGGACCTCAAGAAATTATACTGGTGGCCGAACATGAAAGCTGAGATTGCTACCTATGTGAGCAAGTGCCTGACTTGCGCTAAGGTCAAAATCGAATACCAGAAACCATCCGGGCTATTACAACAGCCGGATATTCCTGATTGGAAGTGGGAACGAATAACCATGGACTTCATAACCAAGCTGCCTAAGACATCGGGCGGGCTTGACACAATATGGGTAATCGTAGACAGATTGACCAAATCAGCACACTTCCTACCAATAAAAGAAACTGACAAGATGGAGAAGCTGACTAGAACGTACATCAGAGAGATTGTACGACTCCATGGTGTGCCGATATCCATTATCTCCGATAGAGATAGTAGATTTACCTCACGGTTTTGGCAGTCTCTACAAAAATCATTGGGAACTAGGCTTGACATGAGTACGGCCTACCACCCACAAACCGACGGACAGAGCGAACGAACCATTCAAACGTTGGAAGACATGTTAAGAGCTTGTGTGATAGACTTCGGTAAAGCATGGGATACCCATCTACCGCTTATCGAATTCTCCTACAATAACAGCTATCATACTAGCATCAAAGTCGCTCCATTCGAAGCTCTTTACGGTCGCAAATGCAGATCACCCCTGTGTTGGGCTGAGGTGGGGGATACACAGCTAGCTAGAGGGCAAGTCTCTAATAGCACCCTCACTGGCCCTGATATCATAAGGGAAACCACAGAAAAGATCGTTCAAATTCGAGAGAGACTGAAAGCGTCTCGCGATCGGCAAAAGAGTTACGCAGACAAACGACGCAAACCCTTGGAATTCCAGGTGGGTGATAGAGTACTACTAAAAGTTTCCCCTTGGAAAGGAATGATACGATTCGGCAAACGCGGGAAACTAAATCCAAGGTACATCGGGCCCTTCGAAATCCTTGCTAGGATTGGGCCAGTAGCATACAAACTTCGATTACCTCAGGAACTCGACAAAGTACATCCCACATTTCACGTGTCGAACCTAAAGAAGTGTTTGTCTGATGAGACACTCGTAATACCACTCGACGAAATCAAAGTTAACGAAAATCTCCACTTCGTGGAGGAACCAGTCGAAATCATGGATCGGGAAATCAAACGAACGAAACAAAGTCGTATTCCCATCGTGAAGGTACGTTGGAACGCTAAACGAGGACCCGAATTCACCTGGGAACGTGAGGATCAGATGAAACAAAAGTATCCACATCTCTTCCCAAACTCTTGAAATCCCAGTCAAAATGAAAATTTCGGGACGAAATTCCTTCTAACGGGGGGATGATGTGACAACCGTCAAATTTCGGTCAATTCAAAGTCAACAAGTCAAACCGGTCAACTCCAATAACCCTTGTATGCTAGGGTTTACGTTATGTAATCACTATACAATTCGCTATTTTAATGAGAAATCATCATTTGGAAAGTTCATGTGTTTGATTTTCCTTAGCCTTAACAAGTGCTAAACAACGAACCAAAGCGATAAAACACTATTGCACAATCATCGGGGTTGTGTACGACACTAAAACACGGTTTAATGGGGTTTACGAACCTTGCGTTGTGAAGCCGGACACTCAAATTAATCACAAACGAAACCTCTCTAAATCGTTTTCACTCTATCTCTTTCTATTTTGAAATCTCTCCCAAATCTCTCCCAAATCTCTCTCAAAAGTTACTTTAACTTTTTGTAATCATTTGGGTCATCTCGACCCTTAACCGGGTCAAAAATCGCTTGAAACGGGGTAAAAACGAGTAAAATAGCTTTAAGGATCCGAAACCGAAGCTTCTGGACCGAAGCCTCGCATCCGAAGCCTCGCATCTGAGGCCTCTGATCCGAAGCCTCGCATCCGAAGGTCCGAAGCCTCGCAGACAGCTCCGTTTTACCGGTTTTTCGACTACGACTTCGTTTTAACTCCGTTTTTCATTATTTTAACGTGGGATTTTCACCCAAAACTTTATTTTATAAACTAAGGCCCCAAAATATATAAATCTCCAGGGTTTTTATAAAATATATTAAAAGAATTGGTGATTGAACTAATTATTGAGGGAATATTTGCTTTTCCTTAATTTATGGCAAAAGCAAACCACTACCACCTCACTCTATGATTAGCCACTCTTTCCCACTACCCCTTGTCTCCTTAGTGGACCTTTACAGCCAATCTCCAGCTCTTCCCACGTTCTAAGAGCTGGAGGATTGATCCTCTCTCCTCATTCTCCATAAAACTCTTTCATTCTACACTTAGCAACCAAGAACACTCTCCAAAATTCTCTCATCTTTTCTCTTAACTTCAAGAACTTCAAGGCTTTCTCCAGGGATTTCTTTCTTCAATTAGTAAGTATCTTCATCATTCACATAATTATTAAACTCCATTCTACTCAAATCATTGATATCTTACACAAGTTCCATCTTATTCGGTGTTAGATTCTCGAATCATCAAGACATCTTCTTAGTGTTCTTGAGTTGAACACTTCCTCTCTCTCACTTTCATCTACTGAAACCACATAAGGTGAGTTCATACCCATAAATTTACATGTTTTTCTTAAGTTTTAAGGGGGGAATACAAGTAAAATCATCAAGAACACAATTAAACTTTTTCTAACAGATTACATCAGAAAAGATGGACGTTAATCACGGACTGTTTTGGTCAACTTAAATAATTTAGTTTTCAAAACTGTTTTGGGTGCAAGTAGTTCAAACTCTTAGCTTTAAAATGGCTACTTGCACATCTCCATATGATTTTTCTACAATTCATGGTGATTTTTACAAAACTGCCTGTCATTTCAGAGGCAAACCCGGACCAGTCTGTGATTATGAACATTTTCACCTCTGTTAGAGATCATTAAAAATCATGATAAAATTTACAAACAAACTAGACTCATATTCCAAACTCTCAAAATTTTCGGATTTGGATTTAGAGCTTTGATGATTTTTCTATAAATTTTCTAAGAACGGTAACAGAAACTGTTTTTAACGAAAAGTTGCTGTTAATTTCATATCACCTTGTAACATGTTGAGCAAGGTGTATATCTTTATGTGATTATATGTTACTGCAATATATGACATTTTATCTTAATATTTAGACACACATCAGTTTACAAATGGATTTGGTCATATAAAATATAAAGAATAACAAGTGATTATAATCAAAGTACAATCGATACATTCAAACATTAAATAAACTATTTTGAATATAGTTTGCATACATTACCACGTACTACCCTTGGTTGATAAACTATAATAGGTATAGTTTATGATACATTACATAACACATACATTTAAAAAGGGTACATTTATACAAAGGATATTTTCATTAAGCAAGGTACGGCCATACGGTACCAAATTTTCATAACACGTAATTCTGTTAATGACTTTGTGAGACATTTACTTCAAATTACCATTAAGCCCTGTATTGTAACCAGAGTCTCCTTGAGGGAGAGCGTGATACTTGTGTATAGATCTATATTGGGTTTGACAAACCCACACCTAAACTGCATGCAACAGTTAGACCGATAGGTCTGGGGTGACAAATGTCATAACATTTCCGACGCCTGAAGAACGTCGTTTTAGGCAACCTTGGTCATAGTATGGTTATAATAAACTCACATAAAGTATTAACAAACATTCGAATTTACGGGAACTTCATTAAAATTTAACGAGTTTATGTCGATTTAAACTTGCATTGTTTTACTATAAATATGACAAATTACTTGTACATTTCGGTCTTTGGGTTTTAAGACTACATTTACACATTAAGGAAAATATTGGATTTTTCTAACACAAATACTACTTTTACAAACGAAAGGCTTTTAATAATACCAAACAAAAGCTTATGAACTCACCAACCTTTGTGTTGACACTTTTTCAAACAACTTGTATTCTCAGGAAATCATTAAATAGGTAATCAAGTGCTTTTGAGGATGGGACGCTAAGGCGTCTACTATTTCATATTTTATCAACATATTGTAATTGATTCGTAAACATGTAATTCATACAATGATGTAATTTTTTTCAATTATATATATGTTGGTTGTGTTTGCTTGAATTACTATTACAATTGCTGTTATGATACTATACATGAAGTCCTCCACCCCCGGACGTTTCCGCCATCCTTGGTTTGGGGGTGTGACACTCACACATCCATGTGAACAAGTAATTAGTCTTGATTTTCCAATGCTTGAAAGTTCTCATTCATCATACTATTCAACTTGCATGATTCCAAGTTTCGGTCCAATTGAAACTTGGGTGATGAGGAACTTCCCTGATTTGGTAAATTTAGACACTACCACAAATGAAAGAATCAAATCCATTTTCCAATATTGCTGTCAGTGGAATCATATAAGCAACAATTTTCCACAAATGCCATTGTAAGGATACTTCAAATAAATAAAATTAAACAATTTTCTTTTATTTTAAAACTTTGCGGAAAAACTTATCCTTACAATCCACATGGAAAGTTGTTGTTATCTATTCCTTAGCAATATATCATAACTTCTTAAGCAACTGCTCAAAATTCTGATGCGATCGAAATCCACCTTCGCGATCAGAATCAGCATATACTTCCTTTAAGATTTATCTCTATTCTTTAATTCTTAAAACATCAACATGTGACCCAGTCACATCATGTAATGAGGATCTCAGAATAGAACTTAACAGAGTTAGATAATGGGCTCTACCTGATGTAGAGTCAAACTTATTGACTTTAACAACCTTAGGTAAATTTGGCAGCTTTGCAATCAACGTCCCTTCCTTTGGCAAAATAAACATATGGACCCTTTGGTAATGGGACTATCTCAGACTTAGCCTTTCTCTTTACCATTTGGTCAACCGGGTTGACTATGGCCAATCCCTTTCCATTGGGAAGAGAATGCTTTTTCTGGATTTCCAGTGTCACCATTGTCAATTTCCATAAAGTTTTTGGGAAGTTGATCTTCTAATCAAATTTGCTTTACTATCGTTCCAAATCATTGCTGATTCAGCAGCACCAAGCAAATAGATATGATCATTAAGGTTCATGTCATAGTCTGTTTCATAGTAGTCCCAAAGGAACTCACTATGTGACTTAGAAAGTGATTGAACATCCAACTTTCTCAAGACTTTGACACCCAACTCTCCCGGCTTGTCAATATGTGACTTCATTTCTAAGATGTGATCACACATAGACCTTGCGTGCCATTAGGGCTTGAGTGACCTTGAACTTGTGGGTTAGGGAGAATAATTGGAGGAGGTGGAGGAAGAGAAGTATGACTTCCATGAGCCAAACTCGGGAAGTCATATTCATTAGGAAAGCTTGGTTTGGGAAGATCATTGTTGTCTAAACCAGACATCAACAATGGGAGAAATTCACGTAAAGTTGATTTAAGTCCTTAATATAACATCCAATATGATATATTAAGGCTAGGACCCAACAAACTATTTTAATACTTGGAAGAGGGATGCCGTAATCCAAGCTATAAAATATTTGAAAGTAGGTGAATGACGATTCACCAATTTCCATCAAGATAAACGAAATGTATTATTAGGTTTTAATTGATTTTGAAACTCCTAGATTCTTTTGAGATTCATTGAACTTTTCAATGACATGTTTCAATCTCGAGTGTGCCCTTCAGGTTTTGTGACTGGGATGCCGAGGATCACAAAACAAGGTGTGAAGTAACCATGCAAATATACTTGGTACCCTTAATATTTACCCCTCAATCGATGTGCTGGTTAACCACACACGCTCCAACGATACTATGATAAACATTAAGTTACCCTTTGCCTACCTTGTTAAGTCCAGGTTAGTGTGCCGGTTAACCACACACGCTCCACTAACAGCTTAAACAAAGTGCAAAGTGTAATTTCATGGATTAGCACCTTATTCACATTTTCCTAAGTAACTAAGATTGGGAATTTATAAGTGTTTAGTTACTTAGTATTTATCATTATACTTATAATGAAGGGAGAATTATAGTCCTTATCCTACCAGTTCGGCTAACGACCCTCCACCGGTCAAGGAAGCGGTGAGTGAGAGTGGATACCCATTAAACTGCCATTTTATAGGCAGTAACCTTATACCCCCTTATAGACCGGCTTCGTGAATGAGGCCTACTAATCGTAAGACGACTTGCTCTTATACATATAATATATTAAAACTTTTAATATTATAATAGTATAAGGGTGTATTTTAAACATTTAAAATACTTGGTGGTTTAATCTATTAATTAAACTGGACTTTTAATTTAATTAAACTCAAACCATATATTTATGGATTTAATAATACTCTTTTAATTAAACGCTTTAATTAACTATTAATAAAGTCCATAAGAGTTAATTTGAACTATTCAACAAAACATCATAATTCTAATTATTAAACTCAAAATTAAAACCATTTAATTAATTGTTTAAGTTATGAACCCCAAGAGTTTTAGAATTCAATTCTTTTTTTCATAAAAAACTTTTCTCAAATTCCAAAACTTGAGGGCAAGTTTTGTAATTCTTGAAAACATTTGGATTCCATAACTTATGGAATTAATGGTGTTTTATGATGAAACTTTCCATGTTCCATAACTTAAGAACAAGTTATGGAATTCTTTAAAACATTAACACCAAATTTTGTAACTCTATAAAAATTTTGAATCAAATTTTTTTTTTAAAAAAAAAACTTTCATATCCATAACTTATGGAAGTTTCAAAAACCCTTAAGATCACAACTTTAAAAAAAACTTTTGAGCTCCAAAATTTTATGACAAAATATGTAACTCCTTAAAACATTTAGATCAAACTTTTAAAACTAATAAAATAATCATATCATTTTATCTTTTACTAAATTTGACCTAATTCAACGCATATAACAAATGATTCAAATTTTACAAATAATTTGTTTTTCACAAAACAAGTAATTATCTTAAAATTTGACAAACGTCATGTTTTTTTTCCTTTTTTTTTCAACTTGAAAATAAAACATTTGCATCAATATAACAGAAAACAACTCATGTCTCTGATACCATTGTTGGGTTTTGAGCATTCTAACACTCCTAAGGTGTAGATGCAACCCTATAAACCTTGGATCTATGTTTTCTCTATTATACATGCAAATATTAACTATTCCAAGGTTTCATCCTAACTAGCATATTATGAAGCACCTATACTACAAAGTTCTAGTTAGATGACATACCTTTTGATGTAGCTTGATGTCTTCAAGATTTAAGAGCTTAGCCCCAATAGTGTGGAAGCCTCAAATGGAATCACAAATCACCAAAACACCTTGGAAGAACTTGGGAGAATATGTATGCACACTAAAATCGGCTCACTCTTATTTTCACACACTTGTGCCAATTTTGTGAGCCAAGGACCCCTTTATATATTCTGGAGGATTAGGGTTACATCCATGTAAACCCTAATACCCATGACCTTTCATTTACATAGGATCCATGGGTTAAAAGCTCCATGGACCGTCCATGAAAGCTTAGCCCAACCTAAATGAACTTGGCCCATTCCATATATATATAAGAGTCCATATTTAATTAGTTCTTTTTGATCACTTAGTTAATTCTAAATTAATTCTTGATCAATACTAATTAAATAATATGATTCCATATTAATATATTAGAACTTATAATATATTAATATAAATCATAAATATACTATTCTCAAAAGACTATCCATATAAATTGTGTCGGTGAAGTGCAACCCAAATGGACCATGCCGGGAATGGTCAAGTACAAACCAAATATAGTTATGGACTTAGACATTAATCCAACACCCAAACCCTCCCGTGTAGGGTCTATAACCCTTCGCTGTCGTAATCAAATGAGGCCACTCAGCCTACGATCCGCTCTCACTTCTGGCGCTCTTCCTTCATGCCCTCGGCCTGCGCCTCTCTGATCTGCTCCAACAATGTAGTAATCACTGTCATCCTCAGACAGATGTCTCGAATCAGGGCCGCTACCGCCTTGCGGCTCAGGGCATCGGCCTCCACATTGGCCTTGCCCGGGTGGTAAAGGATCTCATAGTCGTAGTCCTTCACCACATCTAACCACCGACGCGGCCTTATGTTTAGATTCGGCTGATCCATGAGGTACCTCAAACTCTTGTGGTCCATGTAAATGGTACAACAGGCCTTATAGAGGTAATGCCGCCAAATCTTGAGGGCGAAAACCACAGCCCCCAGCTCCAAATCATGCGTCAGATAGTTAGCCTCATGAGGCTTTAGCTGCCTCAAGGCGTACGCTATCATGTGACCCCGCTGCATCAGTACCGCACCCATGCCCGTAATCAAAGCGTCACAGTAAACGACAAAGTCATCGACGCCCTCCGGCAAAGTCAGAATCGGTGCCTCATATAACCGCTGTCTGAGAGTCTCGAAGGCTTCCTGCTGCTCAGGCCCCCAGCAGAATGTCACCGACTTCTTGGTCAGTCGGGTCAAAGGAATAGCGATCTTGGAGAAATCCTGGATGAATCTCCGGTAGTAACCTGCTAGACCAAGAAAAATCTGAATCTCAGTTGGAGACCTCGAAACCTACGACTGCATCACGGTCTCTATCTTGGTCGGATCGACCAGAATACCCTTCTAGTTGACAAGGTGCCCCAGAAACTGCACCTCGTTCAACCAGAACTCACACTTGGAGAACTTTACAAAAAGTCTCTCCCTCCTCAGAGTTTCCAGCACCTCCCTCAGGTGCTCCTCATGCTGCTCCTGAGTCTTGGAATAAACCTAGATGTCATCAATGAAAACTATCACAGACCGGTCAAGCATCGGTCTACACACGTGGTTTATGAAGTCCATGAACGCGGATGGAGCATTGGTGATCCCAAACGACATCACCCGAACTCATAGTGTCCATAGCAAGTCCTAAAAGCTGTCTTCTGGACATCCTCGTCTCTGACTCGCATCTAGTGATAACCCGATCGCATATCAATCTTGGAGAACCAAGATGCACCCTGTAGCTGGTCAAACAAATCATCAATCCTCGGGAGGGGGTAACGGTTCTTCATCGTTACCTTATTCAACTCCCGGTAGTCTATACACATGTGATGTGACACGTCCTTTCTTCACAAACAGGATCGGGGCTCCCCATGGCGAACTACTTGGCCTGATAAATCCCTTGGCTAGCAGCTCTTGCAGCTGCGTAGACAACTCCTGCATCTTAGGAGGAGTCAACCGATATGGTGCCTTGGCTATCGGAGCCGCACCAGGGACCAGGTCAATCCTGAACTCAACCTGTCTCTCCGGAGGTATCCCATGTAAATCCTCAGGGAATATGTCCAGGTACTCTAGCACTACCGGTACGTCATCGACTGTCGCCTTACCCTTATCCCGGGTATCCATGACATAGGCGACATAACCTATGCAACCCTGCTGAAGGTAGTGCCTCGCTCTCGCTGTAGAGCATAGAGTCAATCCACCCTGTGGCCTCTCGCCCTGAATCACTAACCCTCCCCCGCTAGGAGTCCGAATCCTCACTAGCTGCTGCTCGTAGTCAATCACTGCCGCATTGGGGCTCAACCAATCCATACCCACTATAACCTTATTCCCTCACAGAGGAATAGGGACTAGATCCATATAAAACTGCTCATCAAATAACTATAGTGTACATCCTCGGTGAACTCTCGCAACCCTGACGATCCTATCGTCTACTATCTCCACATCAAGCGGGGTATCTAGCTTTCCAGGAGCCCCTGTGAATCGCTTGTTGAGCGCGAGCGACATAAAAGATCGGGTGGCACCCGAATCAAACAGTACCAAGGCTGATATACCGTTCACTAAGAACGATCCTATAACAAACACATAAACATAAGCAATAATCAAAACAAATAAAGAGATAAGGAGAAGATACATATCCTTCACCACGTCGGGAGACGCTCGTGCCTCCTCTGCTGTCAACTGGAAGGCTCTGCTCTTCGCCACTGGCGCATCCGCCCGGCCCTGGAGACCGTCAGAAATCCTCAGAGTAACAGGAGCGGGTGCAGCCACCTTCCCTGCTGGTGCCAAACTCGGATACTAGGACCTCTTGTGGCCGCTATGATTGCACTGGAAGCAAATCAGATCAGATACTATGGTGGTAGTGGTGGTAGAAGCAGCAGTACAATCCCTGCTCATATGCCCAGTTCGGCCGCACTTAAAGCAGCCCGAACTATGCGCCCTGCACGCCCCATCGTGCAACTTATCGCACTTGCCACAATGGTTGCGGCCCTGCTGGCTCCTCGATCGATGATCTGATACCTTGGGCTTCTTGCCCGCACTCCCTGACTGGCCCTCCTCTGGTTTTCTCTTCTTCCCCATCTCTAAATCCAACTCTCTCTCTCGAGCCCTAGCAATCATGTCCTCCAGCGTCTTGCAGCTGGAGCGGCTCACAAACTGGCGGATATCACTCCGAAACATCTCACGATATCGGACCTTTTTCATCTCCTCATCCGCCGTGTACTGCGGAATGAGAAGGGCCCTCTCCCTGAACATAGCGTGATCTCGGTCACCGTCTTTGTAGTCTACAGGAGATCTTGGAACTCCCTCGCAAGTTGTTGCACCTCTATCACAGGTGCAAACTTGGCCCTGAACCTGGCTGAGAAATCACTCCAAGTCATCATGTCTAGGACTGCATCATCTCCAATGGCTCTCCCAACCTCCTCCCACCAGCCACGTGTCATGTCCTTCAGAATACTAAACACAAGTCTAACCTTGTCCCCCTCGGGACATCTGCTGGTGTGGAATGCATTGGTGACATCCGCCAACCATCTGGTACTCGCAATGGGGTCCCGAGCCCCATGGTAATCGGGAGCTCCACAAGCCCTGAACTCCCTGAATGTCAGTGTGCACGCCCTTAGCATGGCCGCCATCTCGGTGCGGAAGGCACCCAACCTTACATCAAGTATCTCCAAGATGCCCTCCTTGACCGATCCAAAGATCACAGGAGTCTGGTCTAGAATGTTGTGTGTGATCTCAAATGAGATGAACTCTCTCGTCTGCTCGTCAAGCTGCCCGGCTCCAGAGCCCGAGCCAGATCCCTCACCAGTGCCTGAAGTGCCGACTGGCCTAGTGCGTAGCGTCACCATACTGAAAATACACCATAACAAACATCAGTATACTCATCATATCTCGAGGGATCTAAAACACTACAAGTTTCCTGGATTCATCTCAGCCTTCCTTAATTCGAGTACGGATCCTCTACTTTCTGTAGTACGGGCCCATACTACCTTCCACATCTATCCGTACTTTCCTCAAGAACCGCCTTGACTCCACCAAGTCCCTTCTATTACTACTGTTGTTCTCACGCTAATCTCATCATAGGCTTGACCTAGGGTAATCAACAATCCACTCTCCGCCATCAGCTGCATAAGAAGTTCCTGCTATCTCCCCCTAACTAGCTCGCGAATACTATTATATATTACTAAGACTAGATAATTTTTCGAATGAGAGGTCCTACCCTACAACGGTTGGACTCAAACAAGAGTTGCGCAATAGAGCTAGACCTAACCTTCTGAAATTATTTAGTCCTCGCAATATGTAATTTAACATATTCGTTTACTAGTTAGTAAAAGATAACTAGAACTCCTAAAAGCACAAAGCAAGCAGCATTCGAGCATCGAGTAAACATAATCAAGCATATCTCATTCAGGCCATCACTGACTAATTTGTACTAGCATGTAGTTCATAAAGCTGAGATACATATAACAGACACATAAGGCATCCTTCCTAGATCCTTAGTCCTAATCTAGTATGCAGTTCTCATAAAGTTGGTACACATATAACAGACACATAAGGCATCCTTCCTAGATCCTTAGTCCTAATCTAGCATGCAGTTCTCATAAACATATCATATCATAAACTTGTATGGGTAATTTGGGAGTACTTACTAGAGCTCGGCTGATTGCATGCACCACACCCTTTTTCTCTTTTCAAAGTTCTTTTCTCTTTTCAAAATTCCTTTTTACAAAATGATTTTCTTTTAAAAATTTTCATAACAAGTCCTTAGTTTGAGTTCAGACACACCCGAGAGTGTGCCCAAATCCCTCAAACCAAGGCTCTGATACCAACTTGAAACATCCCACAAATACGGTCCAAAATTTTCGTTTTGATTATTTATAAAACCGGAAATACCATTTGTCATTTCATAAAAACATAAGTAATATATCTCAAATCATCACGATAAAATATTGTATCAAAATCATGTGCCAAATATCATAGTCTAAACATCCAGGCAAAAAGTTGTGGTGTGTGCCATGCAGTCATCCCGAGTTATTCCCCTTGCTAGTGGAAGTACCAGAAACCAAAACTGAAAACTGTAAGCATGAAGCTTAGTGAGTCTCCCTAAGCTACCACATACCATACAGATAATCACATAATAACATACATTGGGCCTTGCCCGCTACATCGGGCCCCGGCTGGCATCGGACCGAAGTCCGGCATCGGCCCCGCCGACATTGGGCCCCACCCAGCATCAGACCGAAATCCGGCATAGGGCCCCGCCCAGCATCGGACCGAAGTCTGGTATACATATAACATATCAACAAGCATATAACATAAACACATAACATAAACATATAAACATTCTTCGGGCTTGCCCCGGCATCGGACCGAAGCCCGGTACACATAAACATAACATATAAGCTAAACATTCCTCGGGCTTGCCCCGGTATCGGACTGAAGCCCGGAACATATAAACAAACACATGCAAGAATCACGAAAACATCAAACATACAAACATTCCTCAGGCTTACCCCGACATCGGACCGAAGTTCGGAAGCATATAAACTACATCGGGCTAACCCCGGCATCGCTAACATACATAAATGGGCCGTCATTGGTGCCTTAGACCCGTTCCTAGGAGGAAACTCACCTCGCAAAGCTGACAACTAAATCTCACAGTGAGGAATCTCTAGTGGCTGCTCCAACGACTCCCCGACTATTATAATCATAACAACACTTAGTCAAAAATCCATAATCCTTCTTAGGGTAAAATGACCATTTTACCCCTTGGTCTACTTTGGACCATGACCTAGGCCCAATTCCTTCTAATCTTTCCAAACTCACTAATGGCCCACTAAAAGCCCACTAATGGCCCAATTTTCTAAATTGGGCCCAACTCCTCAAATGGGCCTTCCCTTAAGCCCAAACATGTCCTTGGTCCATTATCTGACTTCTGATGGCCTATTTCGGCCCAACATCTGCTAAGCCCAAAGATTGGCCCAAACGGAGGCCCAAAAGTCGCAAAGCCCAAAATCTGAGAGTACCCTGAGCGTACTCCTCTGTACGCTACACGTACAGCTTGCATGGCTTGTACGCTGCGCGTACTGGCATGTACACCCTGCGTACCACTCTGTTAACCCATTTCCTTCAAAACTGCTTAATCCCTTAAGACACTAAGTCCAAATTACAGATTTGAGTCTAATAACCCGTCTTAACCCATAAATTCGATGACTTGGTGGCTTGCAACCCACCAAGTGAGACCAAACTTGGAAAATAGCAACTAACGTCCATAGAATGACTCCAAACTCATGCATGGTCATAAAAGGACCATAAAGATTGAGACTTTACTACTTATGAGACATGAATATCACTGAGAGTGGCAACTCTTGGCCTAGAAACGAACTTGAGTCATAAAGGTCCATTCTTGGAACTAAAAAGACCCCAAAGCAACACTACACTAGATCTAAGTATTCAAAAAGAAAGTTGAGAGCTTTATACCTCCAATGAGTCCCAAAAGCTGATGTTATCCTGGATCTATTAGCTCAAGATACTCAAGTTCCTCTTCACTATCTTCTCCTTCCTTCCTTCAAGCTTCTAATCTCCAAACAAGCTTCACAAGGCCAAAACACACACAAGAATGAGAACGGGAGGCTATCTAGGGTTTTTGAGAATGAGGGGCTGGTAAGGAGGCTAGGGTTTCTGTAATAATGTGGTATTTATATGGATTAAACCTTAAAAATTAGGGTTTGGAATCTGCTCACGTACTTTGCACGTGCTCCTTGGTACGCTGAGCGTATGTGCATACGTCCCCTGTATCCAATGCTACTCTACGCCCCGCATACACCAAGGCTACGCCCAGCGTACGTCTTATGGGCGGCCCACGTCTTCGGCCCACTTACTACAAGTCCACTCAATTGGTCCTTCTAATAACACGTAGCCCAACAATTAATTAAGAAATGTTTAATAATTATTACCTCAAGTGACGGTCGTTACAGGGCGGCAAGGAAATGTTGGGGATTGATTGTGCGATCTATTGCGCTTTCAGGATTGGAGACTATATCTTGGGAGTAGTATGTAGCCCGGGTTAGGGAAGATTTTGCTCCATCTATTGCAGTTTAGCTGTTGACGAGTGAGCTGGTGAGGGTGCCAAACCCTGAATGATATGAAACCCAGAGTCCGAGGGCAGGAGATTGATTTGGGGTACCTCGGGGAGAGAGGATAAAGTCGGGTGCATTTTAATGGAGGGACTCGGGAAGAGACCCAAGATTTCTGAAAAGGGTTGGAGAGGCCAGCAGGGTCGGGGTCGGTGTAGCGCGTGCGAGAAAGGCACAATGGAGCTTGCCAATCCAAAAGTGTGGGTTGCTACGAGCGTGGCAGGTTGATTATGTTAGTAGAAATTGTTCCCTATGAAGGCAAGGGAAGCCAGTGCTCCAGCAGGTGGTTCGGTGGGTGTGTCATCATATATGATTCTTTCGATTACTATGGGTTTCTTGTTGCTTAGAATCTTATAGTATGTTGGATTCGCGTTATCTTTGGGTTGTGATTATGTCATCGCCAGACTTTACCTTCGGGGAGTATCTTACGTCTTTTGCATGCCGTGAATCATTAGTGGGTTATTGAAGGGTCATTTTTCGTATAGCAAGCTCCAAGTGTTCAGTTGCATGGTGGGTGGTAGTCGAGATCGGTTCAGGGGCGTTGTGTGGAGGGTTTACAGTCAGGATTCAGCGGGTTAATTTTCCAGTATTGTTAGGATTCAATATTGTTTCCAGGAATGTTGATTAGCTTTAGGGACGACTAGGGAAGTGATCCATTGCTGACGTTTTAGTTTGGGAATCAATTCTGAGGGTTGCAAGTGTTGGGTGTAGTATCATCTAAAGTATTTGGAATCAAGAGTGTTGTTGGGCTTCATGAAATGTTCGGCATATCTTCGACGATTATGTTGTCTTTTAGGAGGGTTAGTGATGGAACAATAGCATTGGTAAGCGCGGGTTGTCAGCGGATCGTTAGGGGGTAAGAAGGATTGGGGAATCCTTCAATTCTCGTGTGCCTTGAGAACTTATCGAATCAAAGTGGGGGAGAATCATTCAGGTATTCAGGAGCAGGAGCAGTTATGAAAATAGGATAAGTTTCGCATCCCCGTCAGGGAGGAAGGTGGCCCAAGTGGTTGTTTGGTTTGAGGGTTGTGTGAGTCGGGATTTCGGTAAAAATCCCCAGCACGTGAATCACGTCTTTAGGGTGCTTGGTAGTAGAATTTGGGGAATCAGGTTGGGGTACAGTCATAAATTGAGTTCAGTCTGGGTGTTCGTTCGAGTGCATGCTCGACTCTGTGTGCGATTCGAATTGATAGATTAGGGGTAAGGCATTGGGTTGCGGTTGTGTTAGGGTGAATATGTTGTAAGACTGCGGGGGAGCCGTAGTATTTACTAATGGTCAGTTAGGGTAAAAGTGTTGTCAGACTGCGGGAGAGTCGTAGCATTCACTAATGGTCAGTTAGGGCGAAAGTGTTTTAAGACTGCGGGGGAGCCATAGCATTCACTAATGGTCAGTTAGGGTGAAGTGTTGTAAGACTACAGGGGAGCCGTAGCATTCACTAATGGTCAGTTAGGACGAAAGTGTTGTAAGAATGCGGGGGAGCCGTAGCATTCACTAATGGTCAGTTAGGGTGAAAGTGTCACAAGACTGTGGGGTAGCCGTAGCATTTGCAAGCGGTCAGATAGTATGGAAAGTGTTGTAAGACTGCGGGAGTAGCTGTAGCATTCACCAGTAGTCAGATAGTGTGGGAAGTGTTATAAGATTGCGGGGTAGCCATAGCATTCACAAGTGATCAGATAGTGTGGAAATAACTACAGCCTTCCCAAGGCAACCAAAACCAACCAAACCAGACTCCCTCTAATCCCGGCGAAGGATGAATCCTTTGTCTCATGCAGGAAACTAGTCCTGCCTCCCATATCCCAAGACCTCACATTGGTCTGACTCCTCGACAGACCTCCCACACTGGAATCGTACCTTAAAAGTTTCCTTCGCGGATAACTGATCGAACAACCACTTCCGGTCCTGATTATCTCAGTGTTACCAACCAAATAAATTCACTTACCATGTCCATATTTCGAACGCCCGTCTTAACAGATAGTCCAAATAATCCTTCAAGTAGAGGATCCATGTCTGCAACGGTTAGACTCAGACGAGAGCTGCGCAGCAGAGTCAAATCGATTACTCTAAGATTATTTAATCCCACTGCAAATGGCATAGCATCTCCCGGTCAACGACTACTCCACATAAGGATCCCAAATCACTGCCGCTACTCGGAGTTGGGCCAGTTCGCAAGGTTGCGAGTAGGTCACAACATAATTAGAATCAGGAAACGGTAGGTCGAAGGAGACCGGGCATGATGTAAGACTACAGTTATTCTGGTAGCATTCACCTTTTTGCGTCGGATTCAGTAGCGACAGGTTGTCAGCCTATCATGATCGGATGGATCAAAAGGATTGAAGGAGCCATGAGTGGCGGTATAGATAAGTCAATTATTATTAGACGAGGTATCTTTCAGAGGTCGCGTGGGGCGAATGCAAGGTTGCTTGTTGGCTCAGCAACTGAGCAGGAATCAGATAGTTCGGATAGTGGCTGACAAGATTGGATCCAGGGAAGTCATGGCTGTTATGGAAAGCAGCTAGACGACGGTATGGCATTCCGAGTAGCGGCAGTGATTTGGGATCCTTATGTGGAGTAGTCGTTGACCGGGAGATGCTATGCCATTTGCAGTGGGATTAAATAATCTTAGAGTAATCGATTTGACTCTGCTGCGCAGCTCTCGTCTGAGTCTAACCGTTGCAGACATGGATCCTCTACTTGAAGGATTATTTGGACTATCTGTTAAGACGGGCGTTCGAAATATGGACATGGTAAGTGAATTTATTTGGTTGGTAACACTGAGATAATCAGGACCGGAAGTGGTTGTTCGATCAGTTATCCGCGAAGGAAACTTTTAAGGTACGATTCCAGTGTGGGAGGTCTGTCGAGGAGTCAGACCAATGTGAGGTCTTGGGATATGGGAGGCAGGACTAGTTTCCTGCATGAGACAAAGGATTCATCCTTCGCCGGGATTAGAGGGAGTCTGGTTTGGTTGGTTTTGGTTGCCTTGGGAAGGCTGTAGTTATTCCCGGGTAGTGGAGGTATTGATCAAATTATTGGATGTGTCGGGGAAGGTAAGTAATGATTTCGAGGACGAAATATGATTTAAGTGGGGGAGAGTTCTAACATCCCATTTAAAATTAAATAAATTATAGACTCTAAAACCCCGAGATGTAATTTTTATTATTATTTTATATATTATTGTAGCCAGAAGCAATAATATTTAGCGGGGTGTAAGTTTTGGGGAGCCAAACGATATAAATTGGACTTTCGGGGGGTTAAAGTGTAATTCCGGGATTTATTTTGTAAAGATTTTCATAAGTCAGGGGCTGTTTGGTAAAATATTGGACTTAAATTGAAGGGGCTTTGGAATGTGGAGGGCTGAATCGTAAATTATGTACCTAAGTTGAAAGGAATTAGTCATGGAGGGGCTATATGGTAACTTATGGAGCTGAACTGAAAAAAAATTTAGAGGAGGGGTTGAAAGTGTAATAAAAGGGTTAAGATGATCATGGATGGGCTTATATCCCGTCACCCTTCTCTTAGCCTTCATTGAAACATTCCAAAAATATGGTCCAAAAATTTCGTTTTCAAATCATTATTAAAACATAAATCATCCATACTCATAAATAAAATCGTGCATCATGTATCACAAAGTATCATAATATCTGTCACATGTCAAAATCTCATATCAAAATGTCATAGTAAAACTCCCAGGCTGAAAACGGTGGTGTGTGCCATGAGATCATCCCGAGCCCTTCCCCTTACTAGTGGAAGTACCTGAAACCAAAACTGAAAATTGTAAGCACGAAGCTTAGTGAGTCTCCCCAACTACCACATACCATACACATATCATATAACATATCATGGGCCCCGCCCCTGCTACATCAAGTCAAGCTCGGCATCGGCTATCCCGACATTGGGCCCCGCCCGACATCGAACCCTATTCGGCATCGGGCCCCGCCCGGCATCGATCAGATCTCGGCATACATATACATATCTGTTGGATTAGGTGTCTAAGCCCATAACTATAATTGGTATGTACTTGAATTGATAGCAGCACAGTCCTTTTGGGTTGCCCTCAACCTAGCAACTGGACAAGGAAATTATGAAAGGAGAGATATTAATTTATAAGATTAATAAATTAATATATATATATATATATATATATATATATATATATATATATAAATGATTTATTAATATGTTAATGGATTAATATATTAATTAGAAATCATTATGTTTAATTAATTGTTAGCCAGAAATTAATCAGAATTGATTTTGGGGTTAAAAGAATTAATTATAAGGTGCAGGGACTAGTTTGCAATTATCTAATAGTTGAGTGGAAGGCTCTAGAAACCCCTTGGAAGAGGGTGGACGAAATCTTTAGGGGAAACCCTAATAATTTCGTCCATAGGGGCTTGGATAAGGCCCTTGGGTTTGCTTAGGCCCTAAGCAAAGGATAACTAGGGTTTCCCTTAAACCCTAAATCCCTCAGCTATATAAGGAGCCTCCTGGTTCATGTTTTTGGTCACTCTTTCTTTTGAAGAAACCCTAAGGCCGAGATTTTGCATACTCCCTCTCCTCTCTCTCTTCTACTTTCCTTCTTGCTAGTTTGGGTGTGATTCCATTAGAGGCATTACACTTGTGGTGCTAAAGCTTCCAAGAAGATCAAGATCAAGATCAAGGGATTATCAATTGTTTGCTATAACAATTGAAAGGTATGTAAACCCTAAACCCTAGTTTGTTAATTTCGAAATTAGCCTCCCTCCTCTAGGGTTCTTGTTTTGCAATTCAAAGTTGTATGTTCAATAGTTAAAACATAGATCCAAAGTAGGTTGCATGTGAACTTAGGAATTGTTTCTAGTTTATTTGTTGTACCTAAAACTCATCAATATCAACATCATATAACATAAACATATAACTATAGCATGAAAACATTCCTCGGGCCCCGCCCGACATCGGACCGAGATCCGTAACATACTAACATTCTTTGGGAACCGCCCCGGCATAGGACCTTAGCCCATAACTCATAACACATAACAAACACATGCAATAATCACAAAGACACCAAGCATACAAGCATACGAACGTTCCTCGGGACCGCCCCGACATCGGATCAAGACCCGGAAAACATATATCCTTACTTCAAGCCCCGCCCGGCATCGAACCGTGGTCCGGAACTACTATTATCTAAACGGTTCGGCCTTGGTGCCTTAGACCCGTTCCTACTGGAGAAAACTCACCTTGCAAGACTGACTGCTGAAAACTCGAGTAAGAAATCCCTGTCTGCTGCTCCGGCGACTCCCCGGCTATCAATTCCAATATAACACTTAATCAAAATCTGCTAATCCTCTCTTAGGGTAAAATGACCTTTTTACCCCCTGGTCAAAGTCAAAGTCAAAGTCAACTCCCAGTCAACCCAACTCGGCGAGTTCATGAACAATTCAGACCCGTGGTCAACTAAGTCAACTCGTTGAGTCCCTTCACATACTCGTCGAGTTCTTCCTGTCATAACATCGGGACATATCGACTCCTACTCGTCGAGTCCCTCCTCTCGTCGAGTCCCTCCTTGGACTCGTCGAGTTCTTCATCTTCCGAGCCCTAATCTTGTACAACTCATTAAGTCATCTCCTAAACTCAGTGGTTTCACTCATAACCATAAAGGGAGTTAGGGTTCACGACCCGACTCGCCGAGTCCAAGAACCACTCGTCGAGTCCTCCTTGTGACATTTCCATTCAGTCGATTCTAATCCATTCCAGTGCTTCCAACTCATAGATTTGGACACCTTAGGCTAGCCTTTCACGTAAAGTTGCTAAATTTACATGCATGCATGATGTTATAGAGCTAGAACACCAAAACCAAGCTAAAAATGAAGACCTAATGCATAGAAAGGGGACATGGCTGAATAAAGGTGGCAACTTTGAGCTTCTGGAGCTCAAGAGTGCCTAGATCTAAATTCGTTACGTCCCCAAAAGCTCTCAACTTGGAAATGGCCTTAGAAATGGCCCAAAATGACAATAAACAGCTTAAATAAGGATCTAAGTGGAAAGAAACCAAGGTACAAGCTTTATACCTTCAAAAGTTCTGAAATGCAACACCAACACCAGATCTTCTGCCTTCTCCTTGGATCTTCTAGCCTGTCATTCCTCCTTCTAACTTCAAATCACATAAAAAGGCAAGAAAAGCTTAATAATACTCAATAGCTGCTTAGGGTTTCGAGAGTGGGATGTGGATGTGATGGAGGTTGGGGTGGAGGCCTATTATGTTGCTTAAATAGGGTGAAAACCCCACAGATTAGGGTTTCCTCCTGATGGACCTACTCGCCGAGTCCAGGCTCGGACTCGTCGAGTAGACCATTTAAATCCCGCGACCAAGATGACACCTACTCGACGATTTAGGGCTACCAACTCGCCGAGTAGCTCTTATAAAATGAACATTTTAATAATTTAAATATGTACCAGGAACGGGGCATTACAATTCTCCCCCACTTGTCTTAGACTTCGTCCTTGAAGTCTGCTGAATCTGAAAACAACTTTGGGTAGTGCTCCCTCATCTCTTTCTCAGGCTCCCAAGTCCACTCTGAACCCTTGGGGTGCTGCCATTACACCTTTACCAACTCCACTCTCTTGTTCCTCAAATCCTTCAACTTCCTGCCAATGATAGCTACGGGTCGCTCGATGTAGTTCAAGCTGTCATCAACCTGAATATCCTCAAAGGGTACCACTGTTGAATCATCCACTAAGCATTTCCGCAACTAAGAAACGTGGAAAGTGTTGTGGATCTGGCTGAGCTCTGTAGGTAGGTCTAACCGGTAAGCAACCCGTCCCACTCGGGCCAAAACCCTAAACAGACCAATGTACCTGGGGCCCAAATTGCCCCGCTTCCGGAACCGAATGACACCTTTCCAAGGTGACACCTTCAGGAGGACCATGTCGCCCACCTGGAACTCTAAATCCGAACGCCTCTTGTCGGCGTAACTCTTCTGCCGACTTTGAGCAGACTGAAGCCTGCTCCGGACCTGCTGGATCCGCTCTGTAGTCTTGAGTACGACCTCAGTACCTCCCATGACTCTCTGACTGACCTCACCCCAACAGATTGGGGTCCTACACTTCCTCCCATAAAGCATCTCGAAGGGAGGTCGGTCTATGCTGGCATGGTAACTGTTGTTATACGAAAATTATGCTAACGGAAGATATGTATCCCAACTGCCACCAAAATCCAAAACACATGCACGTAGCAAGTCCGCGAGAGTCTGTATCGTCCTCTCGCTCTGTCTGTCGGTCTGAGGGTGGAAAGCGATGCTAAAATGGAGACGAGTACCCATCTCCTCGTGAAACCGCTTCCAAAAACTGGAAGTGAAACAAACGTCTCGATCTGACACCACCGAGACAGGCACCCCATGTCGTGCTACTATCTCACGCACATAAATCTTGGCTAACTTCTCGGCCGATATGCTCGCCTGAATCGGGATAAAATAAGCACTCTTGGTCAATCGATCCACGATGACCCATATTGAATCCACTCCACGTGTGGTCTTGGGGAGCTTGGTAATGAAATCCATGGTGATATCCTCTCATTTCCACACGGGGATGTCCAGCGGCTGCATCTTGCCGTGTGGACTCTGGTGCTCAGCCTTGACCTTCCTGCATGTCAAGCACCTCTCCACATACCATGCTACGTCCCGCTTCATGTAGGGCCACCAGTAATCGAGTCAAAGATCTCTGTACATCTTCGTCGCCCCAGGATGGATGGAGAACCTCGACTTATGGGCCTCATCCATCAAAACCTGCCATACTCTGCCCCAGTATGGAACCCAGTGATGGGGTTTTGAGCATTCTAACACTTCCTAAGTGTACATGCAACCCTAATAACCTTGGATCTATGTTTGTCTAATTATCATGCAAAGTTGAATTCCAAGGTTATATTCCTATCTAGCATACATGGGGAACATTTTTAACTTGAATGAAAGATAGAATAACTTACCTTGTTGTTGATTATGATCCTTGAAACCTTGTGAGCCTAGCACCCCAAGTGTGATGCCTCAAATGCTTCACACAACACCAAATGCTTTTGGAATGACTTTAGAGAGAATACACACTTCTAAAATCGGCCTAGCCCACTTGTTTCTTATGTGTCGCCGATTTTGGTGGAGAACATGTTGCTTATATAGTGTGTCACATCTAGGGTTACACCATGTAAACCCTAATGTGGCATGACTCTTCATTTCCATGACCCATGGGTTTGTAACTCCCATGGAGCCTCCATGGAGCATCCTATGGGTGGAACCCAACTTGATAATCCATGGAGCCTCTTAGCCCACTATATAAGATATGGAAGATTTACATAATCTACCCATATATTTAATTAGTTATCTTTTGATCACTTAATTAATTCTAAATTAATTCTTGATCAAACTAATTAAATAATATTATTAATATATTAGAACTTATAATATATTAATAAACCATAAGTGTTATTTCTCTCATTTTAGTTTATCCAATTGCATGGTGCCATGCAACCCAAATGGACCATGCCGGGTCGGGTCAAGTACATACCAGAAATAGTTATGGACTTATACACCTTATCCAACAGTCTCCCACTTGGATAAGTCTAATAACTATAACTGCAATACTTCAGGAACCGATCGGCAATCGTAGCTCTTTCAAGGTCTCTCGGAACTGAGAAGATGATGATACGCCATTTAAGATAAGTGATCATATAATCCTCTGTTCTAGATATCAGCCGGACAAATACATGGAACAATGTCTTACTTATTGTCCAGAAGTTTGTTTCCCGATTTCCGATTTGTTTGACATAGAACTCAATTGAACATATCAACTTAGTTCTGACCGGGCCCGGTACATAGGTCAAAACAAAATCATCGAGGGGCCCAGATATCAGCTTCTAATCCAAGAAGGAACAGATAAACTTCGACTCATATGTTTGTTCTACTACTCATTGAATTATACACAAGAGCACGTTTTATAACATCGAGTTACCAATGCGTTTTCATACAATCAATGCATAACCAACTCATAAGTAACAAATCATATATCTAGGTTTGAAGACTTATATGATATTACCGTCTCACGATCACTCGAGATAAATTCCATGAAGTGATTCCAGTGAGCGTGGATTGAGTCCAATGCTCAGAACTTATGAGCACTCATGAGTGTTGTAGCCATGTCCAACAACTTAGACCTCTGCAACCAATCATGACAGTCTTGATTCATACCTACTTCCGACATATGACCGACTGTGGAGGTTCGAATAATATGATATACCAAACATAATTATTCTGGAAGTCAAAACATGCAAAAGAAATATAGTAAACGATCGACAAGAGATACCAACACTTTACTCATAAATAAAACACCTTTTATTCATCATCTAATGTCAATTACACTTTACAAATTTCAAGGTTATCTAACTACTAAATCTAATATCATCCTTCAGCCCTATGCTCCGAGCATGCTGGAGATGCTTAACCCGAGTCAGTCCTTTCGTGAGGGGATCTGCTGGATTCTCATCCGATGATACCCTCTTTGCCATGAGGAGTCCTTCTTCTATTCGATGTCTGATGAAATGGTATTTTCTGTCGATGTGTCTGGATCTCCCGTGATCCCTTGGTTCCTTGGCTAAGGCAACTGCACTTTCACTATCACAGAAAATTTCCATTGGCTCTTTAATAGCTGGTACAACTCCAAGGTCTCCAATGAAGTTCTTCAGCCATATCGCCTCCTTTGCTGCCTCGCTAGCTGCTATATACTCTGATTCGCAAGTTGAATCAGCCACTGTCTCTTGCTTGGAACTCTTCCAAGAAATTGCTCCTCCGTTTAACGTAAAGACCCAGCCTGACTGAGAGCGGAAATTATCCCTATCAGTCTGAAAGCTAGCATCACTATACCCTACAACTCTCAAGTCTTCACTCCCACCGAGGGTAAGGACCCAGTCCTTAGTCCTCCGTAGGTACTTGAGGATATTCTTTACCGCAGTCCAGTGTGCCTTGCCAGGGTTCCCCTGATACCTGCTAACCATGCTCAAAGAAAAGGCTACATCAGGTCGAGTACACGTCATAGCATACATGATCGATCCTACAGCCGAAGCATAAGGTATTCGGCTCATTTCTGCTATCTCAGCCTCAGTACTAGGGCTTTGTGTCTTACTTAATCTGGCGTTACTCTGGATGGGTAACTCTCCTTTCTTGGAGTCCTGCATGTCGAATCTCTTTAGCACCTTATCCAAGTAGGTACTCTGACTAAGTCCAATTAGTCTTTTACTCCGGTCTCTCAAGATCCTTATCCCTAGAATATAGGCAACTTCTCCTAGGTCCTTCATAGAGAAACACTTCCCAAGCCAGGACTTAACTTCCTGCAGAGTTGGGATGTCATTTCCTATGAGTAGTATGTCATCCATATACAATACCAAAAAGCTAACTATACTCCCACTAGCCTTGACATATACACAAGATTCATCTTCACTCCTAGCAAAGCCAAATTCTTTCACTTTCTCATCAAAGCAAAGATTCCATCTGCGAGGTGGTTGCTTTAACCCATAAATGGATTTCTCAAGCTTACACACTCTATTAGGGTACTCTGTGTTGACAAAACCCTCTGGCTGACTCATGTAAACATCCTCAGCCAACTTTCCATTAAGGAAAGCGGTTTTGACATCCATTTGCCATATTTCATAGTCATGAAATGCGGCTATGGCTAACAGAACCCTAATAGACTTAATCTTGGCCACTGGAGAAAAGGTCTCATCATAATCAACTCTCGGAGTTTGTGAGAAACCCTTTGCAACCAGTCGTGCCTTATAAGTGTGTACATTACCATCCATGTCGGTCTTCTTCTTGAAGATCCATTTGCACCCTACAGTCTTACGACCTGGTACATTCTCAACCAAGTTCCAAACTTGATTGTCATACATGGACTGTATCTCGTTGTCCATTGCCTCTTTCCACTTGGCTGACTCAGGGCCTGCCATGGCTTCCGCGTAACTGTTAGGTTCATCCAGACCTATCAGTGTCTCATCACTGATAAGTGTATCACCTTCCGCAGTAATATGGAATCCATAGTAATGCTCAGGTGCATTCCTAACCCTTGTGGAACGCCTCAGAGGTACAGACTTGTCAATTGGCTCAACAGAAGTTTCCTCCTCAAGTTGAGTGCTAGGGCTTGAAGTTCCTTCACCACTTGACTCTTGAATTTCTTCAAGGTCAACTTGCCACCCACTGTCTCCTTGGCTTATGAACTCTCTCTCCCGAAAGAAAGCCCTCCTAGCTATAAAGACCACATTCTCACTAGGTCTGTAGAAGAGGTAACCAAAGGATTTCTGTGGGTAGCCGATGAAAATACACCTCTCACTTTGAGGACAAGTTATGGACTCCATTAAAACACATTATGATCATGAATTAAACTACCATGAAGGTTACAAACAATTCCTACGATCATCTAATCTTCATAAGTTCAAGAACATGAATATGAACACTTTCAAGAATCAAAAATTACACTTAAAAAAAACTTGTAATTTTAATAATTGCCATTGTAAATGGATTAGCATAAACATTACACCATCTAAAACAAGCTTTAAAACATCAAAACAGTTTAGGGTAATGTTTCTAGTCCATTTCCAGCAACAAATGTGCAAACTTTCATACGAGCAGAAAACAGAAAAACGATTTTTTTTCAAGCTGTTTGCACACAAAAAAAAACAACAACAACAACAAACAAACCTAGGCTCTGATACCACTGATGGGGTTTTGAGCATTCTAACACTTCCTAAGTGTACATGCAACCCTAATAACCTTGGATCTATGTTTGTCTAATTATCATGCAAAGTTGAATTCCAAGGTTATATTCCTATCTAGCATACATGGGGAACATTTTTAACTTGAATGAAAGATAGAATAACTTACCTTGTTGTTGATTATGATCCTTGAAACCTTGTGAGCCTAGCACCCCAAGTGTGTTGCCTCAAATGCTTCACACAACACCAAATGCTTTTGGAATGACTTTAGAGAGAATACACACTTCTAAAATCGGCCTAGCCCTCTTGTTTCATATGTGTCGCCGATTTCGGTGGAGACCATGTTGCTTATATAGTGTGTCACATCTAGGGTTACACCATGTAAACCCTAATGTGGCATGACTCTTCATTTCCATGACCCATGGGTTTGTAACTCCCATGGAGCCTCCATGGAGCATCCTATGGGTGGAACCCAACTTGATAATCCATGGAGCCTCTTAGCCCACTATATAAGATATGGAAGATTTACATAATCTACCCATATATTTAATTAGTTATCTTTTGATCACTTAATTAATTCTAAATTAATTCTTAATCAAACTAATTAAATAATATTATTAATATATTAGCACTTATAATATATTAATAAACCATAAGTGTTATTTCTCTCATTTTAGTTTATCTAATTGCATGGTGTCATGCAACCCAAATGGACCATGCCGGGTCGGGTCAAGTACATACCAGAAATAGTTATGGACTTATACACCTTATCCAACACCCAGACCCTCCCATGCAGGGTCAACAACCCTCGGCTATCATAATCCAACGAGGCCACCCAGCCTACAATCCTTTCACACTTCTGGCGCTCTTCCATTAGACCCTCAACTTGTGCCTCTCTAATCTGCTCCAACAGTGGAGTAATCACTATCATCCTTAGACATATGTCTCTAAACGGGTCCACTACTACCTTGCGGCTCAGGGCGTCGTGTAACGCCCGTGTTTCTAGGCTAGGCATTAATACTGACGTTATAGTCTAGGTTAACCTTTGTAACTCATTTTGAAGAAATGAACAGGAATTATGTGAATATTATGTGAAAATTATGTGTTTTATTCTTAATTATTAGGGTTTAATTAATTAAGAATAAAAATGAGCGTCAAAAAATAAATATTAGATAAAGCCGATATCTATTAAGAAAAGTTGTAGTGGTCATGACAAGGATTACGGATATATAAAGAATACCAAAATCCGAGTTATAACGAAGAAGTAATGACCTGTCGGAGTTTCGCGACAAAACCGGCACGGTGCCAAATGTCGAAAAAGGTGAGTTTTTGATAAACTACTTTTTAGCCTTAGTGATCTAAACGAAAGTTGTAGTGTTCGTTAAACCGAGAGTATGTATAAAATGAACTTCAAAATTAGCCGACGTAGTCTAAACGAAAGTTGTAGAGAGTAATTTTACCTACGCGTGCATATAAAGAACGTCAAAAACGGAGCCCGTATGCGATAGTTATGGATTTTAGAAGTTTTGGCGCAAAAATCGAGAAAAATTGCAAAATCCGAGAAATTTCGGATAGGTGGACTTCGGCCACCTCACCCTCGCTCAAATCATGCCACATGTCCGAAATCTGCTGAGTCATCCGAAGACGTGTCGCCTGCCCTCGCATCCGAAGCCGCGGTCCAATGGGTGTCCGACGCGTGCCTTCTAATGACGCATCCGAGCTTCGCAGGGAGTGCCACGTCCGAAGTCTCGGACCCTAGACCTCGGTCCACTAAGAAGCTGCCACCAGGACCTCGCATGCGCAACCCATGTGCTCCTCGCTCCGGATCTGCTGATGCATGGAGGCTTCTCAGCCCTTGGATCAGGAGCCTCACCCCTATAAATAGAAGGGTGCGAGACCTCCCGGGGAATATTTGGAAATTTGTCACT
Source organism: Lactuca virosa (assembly GCF_052849685.1). Lineage (NCBI taxonomy): Eukaryota > Viridiplantae > Streptophyta > Magnoliopsida > Asterales > Asteraceae > Lactuca > Lactuca virosa. The sequence continues at coordinate 252,261,765 of NC_136430.1, forward strand.
TTTAGCCCCTTTTTCAATATTTCTTTCATTCCAACTTCCCCCAAAGCCCCGGTATTATACCAAACACCCGAAATACGCCAAGAAGTGCCCGAGAAGTCCGAGAAATTTAGCTTTTCGGTTTCGAAGCCCAACCTTCGCAGAGCCCGGTTTCTCAATAAAACTCCCGGTTTTATTAGAAACGATCGTTTTAGGGAACGAAGTGCTGCCCGATTATCATCAAATCATGTGAGTGTATAGTTGTTGGGTTTTGAGCATTCTAACACTTCCTAAGTGTACATGCAACCCTAATAAACCTTGGATCTATGTTTGTCTAAAATACATGCAAAATTTGTTTTCCAAGGTTTATAACTTATTTAGCATGGCATGGGGAACTTTAAACATAAAAGAACTAGATGAATTACATACCTTTGTTTGTGAATTGATTCCTTAGGAGTTTGAGAGCCAAGCACCAATAATGTGAATGCCTCAAATGGAAATCACAAATCACCACAAACTTGGAAAACTTATGAGAGAGTATATCTATCCTCTAGAAATCGGCCACCTTTCTTCACACACACTAGGGTGTCATTTCATGCATCACAAGCTTGTTTATATAGTGCACATGATTAGGGTAAACCCTAATAACCCATGTCTTTTCCTTTCCAAGGATCCATGGGTTAAAAGCTCCATGGATCATCCATGGACTCCCATATAAGCTTAGCCCATTATCATAATGAGTGTTAGCCCACACTATATAAATATAGAAGCCCATGTTTAATTAGTCACCATTTGATCACTAAATTAATTCATAATTAATTTAATACGAATACTAATTAAATAATACAATTTCATATTAATATATTATAACTTATAATATATTAATAAGCCGCAAATATACTCTTCTCATAATGTTATCCATATAAATAGTTCGGGTGAAGTGACAAACTCATGACAGTCTTGATTCATATCTACTTCCAACATATGACCGATTGTGGATGGTTTGAATAACTTAATCATTCGGAAAGAATAACCTAGTTACTATGGAAGTCAAAACATGCAAAGTGAAACACAAGAATAATTGAATCCAATATGGTCTCAGCCCTTATGAATATAAATAAAACACCTTTTATTCATCACCATATTTTTCTAAACAACAGTCATGCCATACTATGTTTGTCTATGATCTTTACTTTGTGAAGTAGATCGATTGAACATGATTCCAATGATGCTCATTTCACAGTCCCAAATCCTTACCGTAAATGAAAGAATACCAAATTCTTGTCATTTACTGTAATCTGTTAGATTCCAAACTTATATGCATTGATCCTCTTGCAATGACTATGCACAAAAGTCATAAAACTTGTCAACAGACATTACAGAGTATTCCAAAGGAGATCAATTCCATGGAAACGAAGTCTCATATTCAAAGTACATTGCTTTGAACATCCTTCTTGCATAAAAGTTTCTAACTTTCTCATAGATTCTTAATATCCAACTCCCAATATGGAAATTTTCATATTCCCATTTTGATTATCATATCTGAACAAGAGCTACCTCTTTTCAGAATATATCCATATGGTCCTTCCAAAATTTAACACTATACTTCCAACTGTCCCTGAGCAACCAATCTTTGGTGAACCTTAGATTGTCCTCGACAATTGCGTAATCATTTTAGTCTTATCCAATTCTAGACTTTTCCCTTCTTAATGCTCTGAGCATTTGGAAAATTTATAAAGGATGAATATTATAGCACATGTGACTGATCCTATACCCGAAGCATATGGGACACGATTCACGATGTCTCACATAAAGACCTGATACTAGATCAGTCTTTTGCTACAATTTTTTTTTTATTTTCCATGTTTTCAAAAATCGACTATGAATAGGGATGTCGTAATCATAATCGAATTTGAGAATGCAATATATATAGAATTTCCTTATGTTGAACCATTCCAACATAAAATTCATATATATATATATATATATATATATATATATATATATATCATTGACTAAAGATGATTGAAATCTCAATCTAAGCTTTTAGGATTGAAATGAAGTATAATCTTCTCTCCCTTAATTATAGCAAAACAACCTTTTCCAAGTGAAATTCTTGTTTTCTATAATTAACAATACTCATCATAATTGATTATGCTCCCACTAGCATAATAATTATTTAGCACAACAATTATGCTCCTACTAGCTTTGACATGTACTCAGAAATCGACTTCTAGAAATCAATACTTTATTGACTTTCATCACCAAAGTTCAGACTTCTGATACGAGATGCTTCGAAAAAACTTTATCTAAGCTTCTCAGACTCATACATCTTTCTTTAGATAGCTCACATGTGCGTCTAAACAATTATGAAGAGGGATGCCATAATCATAATGTTTAGACCTGTTTGCCATTTCTCACAAGTCCATGTTAGTGTGCCGGTTAACCACACAAGCTCCACTAACGACTTTGAGAATGCAAACAACACAATTACTATCTACTTAAAATCTACTTAGTGAAAGCGTTTCCTCAGCATCATTTTCATGAATCAGAAAAAACCTTATGACACTTAGATTTTATGATGTATGTGTTCCTATCCATATGAATTTGTCAAAACCGTAATCAAAAGACAAGGTTAGCGACAAACTCAAAACATATGGATTGAACTTGTTCAATCTTGATTTCTTGCCTCTTGGTAGCCCAAGGGCCCACCATTGCTTCCAAGTTGTTATGCACACAATTGAGAACTCACAGAACTCACATACATAGTCAACTTTACCGGAATAGGCACAGGAACAAGAATTATGTCAACACGATAGGTTACAAACCTCAAGTCGTGTGCTAGCGATAAACTATGGGTTTTATTCTTGATTAGCTCTTGAAACTCTGAAGACCTTTAAGACTCCCACTGTCCTCTTGACATATAAGTTTCTCTTTGTCAAGAACCATTACTTGACAACCAAACAAATATTCAAGAGTCAGTGCGGATCCTTATCAAGATAAACACTTCACACAATTGGTGCCAATTGGTCTTTGTTTTATCCAAAACATCACAACTTACCAATTTCAAATGTGCAAGAGTAGAAAACATTTTACTCTTACATTTGACAAGTGTTATAAACCTTATTCAAGATGTGTCACTCAAGTTACAATCTTGGAGTATGACTCTAAGACTTGTTTTGGAACAAAGCATGATTCATCTTCTTGATTTTAACCATTCCAACAATTCATGAATCCTCTTCTTAGCCATAAAATTCACTAAGATGTCCTTAGAGGATGAATAGTGACATGGTTTCTTAATCATTAAGATGATCATAAAACAAGATACTAAAGTACTCTCCCATCTTTTCAGATTTAAGAAACTTTTATCTTTCTGCCCAATTTGATTCTTCCCATTCGTCCTGCCATACATTCAAACTTTTCTAATGTTTAAGAATTGTACTTCAACTTGTAGGTACAACCATGTTTACTAAACTTTAGTAAATCATGACGAATAGTCTTATCGATCTTTGTGGTGGACTTTGACCTGCACACACCTAATGTACCCGATCTTTTAGTCTTTCACCTGTCTCACATATACATGTGGTCAGGGAATTAGTCTTAACTTTCCAAAAATGAAAATTCTCATTCATCATGCAATACAACCTGCATGATTCCAAGTTTCAGTCCAATTGAAACCTTGGGTGATGAGAATCTTTCCTTATTTGATAAATTTAGACACTACCACTAATGAAAGAATCAAATGCACATTTCCATTATTGCTAGAACCATACAAACATCAATTTTTCATAAAATGCCATTGCATGGAGATAAAATAAAACAAAGTTTTATTTATTTATAAATGCGGAAAAACTTTTTCCTTACAATGCAACTTTAAATGAAAGGATTTTCTAGACTTCCAATGTTACCAATGTCGATCCCTTTGCCTTTTGGTCAACCGGGTTGACCAAGGCCGATCCCTTTCCATTGGGAAGAAAAGGATTTTCTGGACTTCCAATGTTACCAATGTCCATGTCCATGGAAGTTTGAGAAATAGATCTTCCACCCATATTTGCTTGACCATTGCGCCACATCATTTCTGACTTAGCAGCAACAAGCAAATAAGATAGATCTATTAGGGTCATGTCGTGATTTATCACATAGTAGTTCTGAATGAACTCACTATATGACTCTGGAAGTGACAGAAGAACCCAGTCAATAGCTAACTTCCTTGGGACAACGACACCCAACATTCTCAACCTGTCAAAGTGTGACTTCATTCCTAAGACATGAGTGCACACAGGTCTTCCATCTTTATGTTTCATTGCTAGTAGGGCTTGAGTGACCTTGAATTTTTCAACTCTTCGAGCTTGTGGGTCAGGGAGAATAATTGGAGGAGCTGGAGGTAGAGAAGTATGATTTCCATGAGATTTGGGAAGATCACAATTGTGTAAACCAGACATCTACAATGGGAGATATTCAAGTTAGTTGATTTTAAGTCCTTAATATAACACCCAATATGAAATATTAAGGCTAGGACCCAACACAATATTTTATAACTTGGAAGAGGGATGCCGTAATCCAAGCTATAAAATATTTGAAGGTAGGTGAATGACGATTCACCAATTTCCACCATGAAAAACGAAATAAATTATTAAGTTTTAATTGGATTTGAAACTCCTAGATCTTTTGAGATTCATTGAACTTTCAATGGCATGTTTCAATCTCGATTGTGCCCTTCAGGTTTTGTGACTGGGATGCCGAGGATCACAAAACAAGGTGTAAATAACCATGCAAACTCACTTGGTACCCTTAATATTATCACCTAATCGATGTGTCGGTTAACCACACACGCTCCACCGATCTATGATAAACATTAAGTCACCCTTCGTGATCCTTACTAGTCCAAGTTAGTGTGTCGGTTAACCACACACGCTCCACCAACGACTTGGTAAGGTACAAAGTGTGAATTTCATGGGTTAGCACCATATTCACATTTTCCTAAAGTAACTAAGATTGGGAATTTATAAAAGGTTTAGTTACTTTATAATATTCATTATACTTTTAATGAGAATTTAAAGTCATTGTCCTACCCGTTCGGCTAACGACCCTCCACCGATCAAGGAAGCGGTGGGTGAGAATGGACACCTATTAAGTTGCCATTTTATAGGCAACAACCTTATACCCCCCTTATAGACCGGCTTCGTGAATGAGGCCTACTAACGGTAAAACGACTTGATCTTATACATATATATAATAATTAACCATTAATGTTATAAATAGTATAAGGGTTGAATTTTAACTTTTAAAACTCTAAGGGTTGGAATTAAAGTATATTAAAGTGTGTGTAACTTTACAAATTCCAAAACTTGAGGGCAAGTTTTGAAACTTTTCAAAACTTTTCATTTCATAACTTTATGAGTTAATGGTTCATAAAACTGAAGACTCTTCATTTTTATGTAACTTATGTGTTTAAATGTGTGTTTAAAAGAAAGTGACCTTTGGATATCCATAACTTGAGGACAAATTATGGACTCCATTAAAACACATAAATGATCAAGAATTAATGATAAACAATTTAGCAAATAATTCCTATCATTTTTCTAAACTCATAAGAACATGAACATGATCATCAAGATTTCAAGAATTATATGAGCACATAAAATCATGGAATTTTGATATAAGCCATTGTAAATGGATTAGCATAAACATTACACCATCTAAAACAGGTTTTAAAACATCAAAACAGTTTAGGGTAATGTTTCTAGTCCATTTCCAGCAACAAAAGTCGTAAATCTGCTATCAGTTCATTCTACTCGTCGAGTGCACGAACCTACTCGACGAGTAGGATGAATTTTCACTTGGACTCGTCGAGTCCCCCCATGGACTCGGCGATTCCACTGTTCAGACAGCAAACAATTTCGATTTTTAACACAATTTTGCATCAAGTATCAACAAAAAAGCCTAGGCTCTGATACCACTGTTGGGTTTTGAGCATTCTAACACTTCCTAAGTGTACATGCAACCCTAATAAACCTTGGATCTATGTTTGTCTAAAATACATGCAAAATTTGTTTTCCAAGGTTTATAACTTATCTAGCATGGCATGGGGAACTTTTAAACATAAAAGAACTAGATGAATTACATACCTTTGTTTGTGAATTGATTCCTTAGGAGTTTGAGAGCCAAGCACCAATAATGTGAATGCCTCAAATGGAAATCACAAATCACCACAAACTTGGAAAACTTATGAGAGAGTATATATATGCTCTAGAAATCGGCCTACTTTCTTCACACACACTAGGGTGTCATTTCATGCATCACAAGCTTGTTTATATAGTTCACATGATTAGGGTAAACCCTAATAACCCATGTCTTTTCCTTTCCAAGGATCCATGGATTAAAAGCTCCATGGATCATCCATGGACTCCCATATAAGCTTAGCCCATTACCATAATGAGTGTTAGCCCACACTATATAAATATAATAGCCCATGTTTAATTAGTCACCATTTGATCACTAAATTAATTCATAATTAATTTAAGATGAATACTAATTAAATAATACAATTTCATATTAATATATTATAACTTATAATATATTAATAAGCCGCAAATATACTCTTCTCATAATGATATCCATATAAATAGTTCGGGTGAAGTGCAACCCAAATGGACCATGCCGGGTCGGGTCAAGTATATACCAAATAAGTTATGGACTTAGACACTTTATCCAATAATAGTCACCTTCATCTTACACCTAGATATGAAGTATTTTCTATAAAATACGTGCTACGTGTAATTATATTAATTGTTTAATTGAGGTGACTGTTGAATAGATGTTTTATACAAGTTTTAAACTGTATATGTATTTTTATCTACAAATATGTTGGGTAAAACATGGGTAGATAGTTGATGTGTGATGTAATAAAATGATGAGAGGCCTCGATGTGATTGTGATCCAGTCATCTAGCGAAGTATGGATGACGACCACGGACTTTTCTAGACAGTCCAGTGGAACGCTGGCAGGCCCGCAACCTGTAGGTGTTAATGAACTTGGGTGTTCATTTGCTGTACTCCATCCCCCTCATGGTTGCCTTTAGGACATGTATGGCTGAGGAGTCCCCTTAGCAGTAGTGTCCATCCCGATGATATTCTTTAGGCTAGGTCCCTTGTGATAAGTGTTTAGGGACGTAAAGTGAGGATAACGGGAACGGGTAATCAGGGTTATTGTTGATTGATGAACTTAATAAGTTTATTATTATTGTGGGTTGAAAACCCTTTATGCTCACAAGGCTCCCAAGCCTGACTCACTCAGCTTTTTATGTTACAGGTAGTGGACCCCGAGCATAGTCGGAGGATGATGAGCGATTTTTGGATTATAGGCCAGTAATTGTAAATAACTGTTGAAAGGCTTATAATGTCTTGTTTATGCTTTTGATCTATATCGGAACATGACATCCCGAGGTTTTGACATGAAATGAAATTATATATTTCTTAAAGAAAGGTTTTGACAAACTGTTATCATGTTTTGTATTGGGAACCAATTCCGCAACATCTTTTAAAAGGATTTCTCTGATTTTATTTTAAAAAGCATAAATTAAATCGGTCTTTTCTGGCCGAGAAATTTGGGGATGTCACAGTTGGTATCAGAGCATTAGTTTAAGCGAACTAAGAAATTGTAGGATTTCTAGACTTAAACTTAGAATACTAAGTGATAATTGTGAGATGAGTGTCTACCATATTTTAGACACGAGCACTAGTTTATTTTAGGAAAGATGCCTTAAATGCTTTTATGTGCTAAATGTTATATGTTTGCCATATATGCCATTATTTGTTCGGATCTATGGTCTGTTGCCGACCGGATCTGGAAACCTTATGTGTGTAGGATTCTAAGCGTACGATTACGATATTAGAACTAACATGTAAACGTTTCGGAGTGATAAGGGAATTTAAATACCTATCGAGGATAAAGACCTAAATTTGCCTTATTCGGTATATAGATTATAATGGCAAGAACTCGCAGTGGAGTTGCAAATGCAAACGGAAACAGGAATCAACAACCTCAACCCCAAGTAGTTGAGCAAGTACCTGTTGTAGGAGCTGCACCTGAGCCAATGACGATGGATGGGGTACAAACAATGATGCAGATGATGTTAGATCGCCAAATGGAGGAGACAAGGCGATTACTACAACAGAATAGGGAAGAAACTACGATACCTGTTGAACAACCCGAATTGAATGAAGGGCAATCAGTAGGAGGGAACTATAGTAGGACTCTTGGTCAAGCCAACCCACCGATAGTTAGACAAAACAACCAGGATGGAGGAGTTAATGGACGCGGATGCAAATACAAAGATTTCATGGCATCTAAACCACCGTGTCTATCTGGAAGTCCGACACCGGTGGAAGTCATGAATTGGATCTCCGAAATGGAGACGATGTTTGAAAGTTGTGAGTGCAGCAACAAACAAAATACCGCACTTGCAATTCCTCTGTTAAAATCTGGTGTATTGAGCTGGTGGAAGTTACTAGCTGATTCGATGCCCAAGGGAGAAGCTACCAAGATGTCTTGGGAAGACTTTGTTGTACAACTGAAATTGCAATACTGCTCTGAGCAGGATCTTCTGGAAATCAATAATGAGTTCCAGAATTTGAAGAAGGGAAAGATGAGCGTTACTAAATATGCTGCTAGTTTTACGGAAAATATGAAGCTTGTTCCTCATCTAGTTCCAATTGAATTCTCTAAGGTCAACAAGTTTGCCCTCGGATTACCAGCGGACTTTGGTCTGATGGTCAAGCAAGCAACCACTTTGAAAGCCGCCATCTGGGCTGCTAAGAACGTTGAGATTCACATCAGAGAGAAGGGTCTGGAGAGGGCAGAAGTTGGCGAAAAGAGAAAATTTGAATGAACTTCAGGTTCCAACAAGAAAAGAAAATTTTCAAAGTCTAAGAAGTTTGGAGGAGGAGGAGGCGAAGTGAAATGGTGTGAGAAGTGCAAGAAAAAGCACTCTGGGAAATGTAGTGAGGGGGTGACTTGCTACAAATGTGGAAAGACTGGGCATTTTGCCAACGAGTGTCCGTCCAACCAGAGGGTATGTTTTGGGTGCCATGAAGAAGGGCATATTTTGAAAGACTGTCCGAAGAAGAAGGATGCAGCAAAGCCCAATCTTCCACCAAAGCCGAAGGCGAGAGCCTTTCAGATGACACTTGAAGCTGCAAAAGAAGAAGTCGATGTCTCTTCAGGTACCTTTCTCGTAAACGAATTGCTTGCCCAAATTTTGTTTGATTCTGGAGCCAATTACTCCTTTATTTCACATGAATTTGGTAGAAAACTAGCTTTGCATGTAGATAGACTAGTTAATGCTATAATAGTCGAGATTGGTAGTGGCAAGTTTGTACCTGTTAGCCATCGTATGAAAAACATCCTCATTAACTTGGATGGGAATAAGTTCCACGAGGAATTATTGCCGATCGAGTTAAATGGATTCGACATAGTTTTAGGAATGGATTGGCTTAGTGTCACACCCCAAAACCGGAACGGCGGAAACGTTCGGGGGTGGAGGATGTCATGTTTAGTATCACAAGACATGCATCATAGTAAGCAAGTAATGAAGAACCATTTCATTTAGAAAGAAAGTGTTTACAATGTGTGTGTTCACAAAACATAGAATACATAAGCAAATAACAAAACAAGACTTGAAGCTATTATGCTCCATCTTCTGAATTCCCAGCACGAGTACCTGTCTATTAGTCTCCTGAGAATACAAGTTATTTGAAAGAGTTGATAAGCAATTAAGCTGGTGAGTTCATAAGATTTTAGTGATGTAAGTAAGTTGTAGAAAGTTGTTGAAAAATGTAGTTGAAATGTAGTAAGTTGTAAGTTCTGTTTAGAAAAGTTCGCCTGTTCCTCTAGAAAATCCTATATTTCCTACTTTGATGAAAGATACGTAAAAATGATTCTACAATCCTTTCTATGGGTACTAAATGGATACAAGTTATATAAAACTCAGAGTAAACAAACAATCAACTGTGCGCATCTGCCCTAAGCCCACAACCAAATAAGGAACAGGAAGTAAGGCGGATAGCACACATCCCATTATTTGTTAGGTCATTCTTGTATATAACTCTGGCGTATTCACTTGTTACTCATGGAGTTAATTGTATTAGTTCCTTTATATTTAATGAAAAGATTCTTTAAGAAAACCCTTATTTCTTATAATAAAATGGTGACCACAGTGATTACTTCTATAATCACTTAGTTTATACTGGCTATATATAATCTAATATCGAATAGATAGTTAATTGGGTGAATCTGCCCTAAACCCACAATCAAACAAGGAACAGGAAGTAAGGCGGAAAGCACACATCCAACTACCTGTTGGGTATTAATGATATATAACCATGATGTATAAACTAAGGTATTATAGAGTTAATCACCTAAAGTCCTTTAAGTTTAAACTGTATTAATAAAATGGATTAAACCCTTTACTGGGAAGTTTCTAGTTTTGTATACCAAAAGTTCTGATTTGGAAAGTATGTTTTGTACTAGAAAATTGTGCATTGACTTTGTGTCCTATGACTTGACCCATACCTGGTACCCTTATGATGACTTAATGTATACTGAACATATATATATCTAAAATCGAATAGATAATAGATTGGGTGAATCCGTTCCAAGCCCACAACCAAACAAGGAACAGGAAGTGAAGCGGAGAGCACACATCTTATTATCTGTCGGATCCTATTGTTATGTATATGCTTTGATGTATACATTAAGGAATCATAAGGTTAGCATTATGGTCCCTTTCTACTGAATGTACTAGACTCGACTGTTCTGTTTGTCGTTTGTAAAATGTAAGTTTTCCCTAGTTTATAACTATCTTAACTCGAAAATAGTTTGCATTTGACTTTCAAGTGGTATTGTCACTTTATGAAAGTAATGAGAAATGTAAGTACACAGTTGTCGTTTAAACTGACATACGGATGTACTGATGACCTTAAAACATGTTTTTTTTATACTGGTCATAATGTGAAGGCTAGCACCTCTACTATACGCTCTCCTTGCCAAGAGATTAAGGGAACCAAACGCGACCTCTGCAATCAATTGCAAGCCGTGTAATTCACATTAAAGTTATATGATCATTTATACCCAATATAACTATCCCCTTTTGTTTAGAACAATGAGTTAGTGATTCATTTGTATAATTAGATCTTGTAGTAGCTCCATGCTATAGCAACTTATTATGTTCGTTCTGTTTCTCATATAGTATGTTCTGCTTCTCATATAGTTTGTTCGTTCTGTTATCATGTATTGTATCTAGTATGAACTGAATCTCTAAACTATACCTATTATATTTTACTAATGTTTTACTCGAACTGTTATTGAAAAGACTCATTTATCTACTAAGTTATGCTTGTACTTTAAAAACGGAGTTTTGTTAAACTATGCAGTAACATAACTTTAAAAGAGTTTTTGAAATGTTTTGATCACTTATAAAAGACATAAGCAACCTTTTGAAAGATGTTTATAACAAACAATTACACAATTATCATTGTGTTCAACTTGTATTCCCCCCTTAAAAGCATTTAAAACAGTTTAAAAGATTCATTACGGGGTATGAACTCACCTGATGTGGGTGATTCAAGCGAATCTGTGTGTAAGGATGAGAAGTTCCACGAATGAAGTCCCGAGATACAACAAGTCCTAAATGACATATATTGGCATGAATATAGTGCTTGGAAGCAACCAAATGCAAGGAAACACCTCACGGGACTAGGAAACACTTTGACCAAGTGTTGGAATCACATGTGATTCATCAAAGGAAAGTGGAATGGCACTACCATGAGTTTACTGCCATGGGTTTACGGCCAAGGGAGTTTACGGCCGTTAACTCATGGTCAAACATGCATAAGAGGGTTTTTGAAGGCTAGGGAAGCTTGAGGGACTTTTTCTCTACACAAGGATGAGAAAGACCAACTCAATGGAGAGTGTTGAGGTGTTTACGGCCAAGGGAGTTTACTCCTGACCGTAAACTCTCTAAATGGTCACATTTAGGGTATTAAAGGTAAGGAGTTTCAAAGGCTTAAATGTCCCAAAAGTTAGCAAAGGCCTAGATGTGTTTAAGGTCCAAGACTTTACCATAATTGGAGTTTACGGCCAAGGGTGTTTACACTTGGGCCGTAAACTCTCTAAATGATGAGTTTGGTGATGATTCAAGGTCTTACAAAGCACAAGGGAGTGTCATAGCCTCAAATCCAAGCATTAGGAAGAGTTTATGGCCAAAATGGCCTATTTATAGGGGTTTACGGCCATGGGAGATGGCTTGGCCGTAAACTCCTTTTGGTCTTGCATTCTTGATAATTTTTAAGTTCTAAGCATCATTCTTAACTAGATATCAAGGATAGGGAAGAGTACTTACGATATAGAGGCTTGAAATGGTTGATTTTGGCCAAGAACACTAGTGTGTGTTCTTGATGTTCTTGGTGTTTCTTGAAGATCTAAGAAAAGATGATTTCCATGGATGAAATCCTTAGATGATACTAGATTAAGAGGTGTATCAACAAATCAAGGAAGAACACTTACAATTTTTGAAGATCTAGGATGAAAATCGGGATGATAGTTGAGAGAGAAATGGAGTGTTCTTGAGTTGGAAATGAAAGAATGAAGAAAGTTGAAGGATGTGAGCCTATAAGGAGGGAGTTTACGGCCCACCTTGAGTTTACGGCCGTAAACTCAAGTGTTGTGGCCGTGAACTCCTTTTGATGAGGATTAAGGCTCGAATGTTGCACAGTGTCTCTAGCAGGTACTTCCCAACACTTATTCCTTAAGTGTACTAGGCTAAAACTCCTTAGAATGACCTTTGACCAGGCTAAAACTCATTACCAATGAGTCTGACGCTCAGTTAAGTTGACTGACCGAGCTTTCAAAGCAAAAAAAATTCGGGTTGTCACACTTAGCGCCAATGATGCCGAAATATTGTGTAGGAAGAAGATAGTAAAAGTAAACCTGCCAGGGAAAGAGTCGTTTATGGTGTATGGAGACAAACGCAGAGTAAACTCTGGAATCATTTCCCTAATGAAAGCCAGAAAGTGTTTGGCCAAGGGATGTACATCATATCTAGCGTTCGTGATCGATGCTAAGAAGGAAAAGAAGGAGGTGCATAATATTCCAGTGGTGTGTGATTATTCGGAAGTCTTTCCTGAAGATCTTCCTGGATTGTCCCCTGATCGACAAGTAGAATTTCGTATCGACTTATTACCAGGAACGACGCCGATAGCAAAAGCATCGTATCGATTAGCACCAACAGAGATGAAAGAACTTATGACACAACTTCAGGAGTTATTGGACAAAGGTTTCATTCGACCTAGTTCATCACCCTGGGGAGCCCCTGTGTTATTTGTAAAGAAGAAAGACGGGAGCATGAGAATGTGTATCGATTACAGAGAGCTGAATAAAGCGACAATAAAGAACAAGTACCCGTTGCCGAGGATCGATGACCTGTTCGATCAGTTGCAAGGTTCGAGCTATTTCTCGAAGATCGATCTTAGGTCAGGATACCATCAACTAAAGGTGAGAGATCAGGATATCAAAAAGACTACGTTTAGAACAAGATATGGACACTATGAATTTTTGGTTATGTCGTTCGGACTAACCAATGCCCCAGCAGCTTTCATGGATTTGATGAACACGGTTTGTAAACCATACCTTGATAAATCCGTGATAGTATTCATAGATGATATCTTGATTTATTCGAAAAGCAAGCAGGAGCATGAAAAGCATATGCGTGAAGTGCTAGAAGTTCTGAAAAAGGAGAAGTTGTATGCAAAGTTCTCCAAATATGAATTTTGGATTCAAGAAGTCCAATTTTTAGGTCATGTGATGAAGTGGGAACAACCAAAAAGTCCTACGGAGATTCGAAGCTTTTTAGGATTAGCCGGATATTATCGCCGATTTATCCAAGGCTTTTCTTCGATTGCTACTCTATTAACAGCTTTGACCCACAAAGGAGCTACTTATACTTGTAATGAGAAGCATAAGGAAGCCTTTGAGAAGTTGAAGAAGAGATTGTGTGAAGCACCGATTCTTTCGTTACCTGAAGGAGTTGATGACTTCACAATTTATAGTTATGCCTCTGGAGTTGGGTTAGGTTGTGTTCTGACCCAAAGGGATAAAGTGATCGCGTATGCATCGAGGCAATTGAAAGAGCATGAAAAGAACTACCCCACTCATGACCTGGAGTTGGCAGCGGTAGTATTCTCCTTAAAGATATGGAGGCACTATCTTTATGGTACTAAATGCAAACTTTTCACTGATCATAAGAGTCTTCAATATCTCTTTAATCAGAAGGAACTGAACATGAGGTAACGGCACTGGCTAGAGTTACTCAAGGACTACGACTGTGAGATACTTTACCACCCTGGTAAAGCAAATGTTGTTGTTGATGCTCTCAGTCGGAAGGTGAATCTTGAAAAGAAAAGGCCAAGAGCGTTGAGAATTGAAGTTGTCTCTACAATTGTGGAAAGTATAAAGAAAGCTCAAGAGGAAGCTTTAGAGAAAAATGACCGGAAGGAGGAACGTTTGGGTTAAACGTCGGTGTTTGATACAAACGGTCAAGGACTGAAGGTATTCAAAGATAGGATTCGGGTACCTAAAACGGGAGGAGTAAGAGATCTCCTGATGGAAGAAGCTCACAAGACCATGTACTCGATTCATCCCGGCAGTACAAAAATGTATAGGGATCTAAAACCCTATTATTGGTGGCCGACGATGAAGCTCGATGTTGCTAAGTATGTGGCTGAGTGTGTAACTTGTGCTAGGGTTAAGGCACAACATCAGAAACCGTATGGGAGTTTAGAACCTTTAACTGTACCCATGGGTAAATGGGAAGACATCACCATGGATTTTGTGACTAAACTGCCCAGAACAAGGAACGGTCACGACATGATTTGGGTGGTCATTGATCGCTTCACTAAGAGTGCGCACTTCATAGCAGCCAACGAGAAATGTTCTATGGATAAACTTACGAATTCTTACGTGAAGGAAATTGTGAGGCTTCACGGTGTTCCGTTAACGATTGTATCCGATCGTGATAGTCATTTTACCTCAAGGTTTTGGAGAAGTCTACAAGAGGAATTGGGTACCAAGTTGTGTTTGAGTACAGCTTACCATCCTCAAACCGATGGTCAAAGCGAACGAACAATTCAAACATTGGAGGATATGCTGAGAGCATGTACCCTGGAATTCCAAGGTAACTGGGATGAACACTTACCTCTAGTAGAATTTTCCTATAATAATAGTTTCCACTCAAGCATCAAGATGGCACCTTATCACGCTTTGTATAGAGAAAAGTGTCGAACGTCGTCATGTTGGCTGGAGGCTGGGGAAAAGCAGTTTGTGGGACCTGAAATAGTTCATCAAACTGCTGAAAAGTTAAAAGTGATTAGAGAAAGGATGTTAGCAGCTCAAGATCGAAAAAAGAGTTATGCTGACAAGAAAAGACAACCGATATCCTTCGAAGTTGGAGATTCGGTTTTACTTAAAGTCTCGCCGTGGAAGGGACTTATAAGATTTGGTAAAAGGGGAAAGTTGAGTCCCAGGTTTATTGGACCATTTATAGTTCTTCAGAGGATCGGGAATCACGCTTACAAGCTAGAATTACCGGAAGAACTGGAGGGTATTCATAACACCTTTCATGTGTGTAATTTGAGAAAGTTCATGGGAGATGTGCCCGACATAATTCCCATTTCTGAATGAAGGTTGGATGAAAACAAGAGGTTGATTCAAGAACCTAAGGTAATCGTTGACCGTAAGACTAAGAAGTTGCGACGCAAGATGGTCGATTTAGTGCTTGTGCGATGGAAACATACGAATGGGCCAAATCTCACCTGGGAAACGGAGAGTGACATGATGAGTCGCTACCCGCATTTGTTTGTTGATGTGTGATTCCGGGGACGGAATCATCCTAAGGGGGAGAGAATTGTAACGCTCGTGTTTCTAGGCTAGGCATTAATATTGACGTTATAGTCTAGGTTAACCTTTGTAACTCATTTTGAAGAAATGAAAAGGAATTATGTGAATATTATGTGAATATTATGTGAAAATTATGTGTTTTATGCTTAATTATTAAGGTTTAATTAATTAAGAATAAAAATGAGCGTCAAAAAATAAATATTAGATAAAGCCGATATCTATTAAGAAAGTTGTAGTGGTTGTGAGAAGGATTACGGATGTATAAAGAATACCAAAATCCGAGTTATAACGAAGAAGTTATGACCTGTCGAAGTTTCGCGACAAAACCGGCACGGTGCCGAATGTCGTAAAAAGTGAGTTTTTGATAAACTACTTTTTAGCCTTAGTGATCTAATCGAAAGTTGTAGTGTTCGTTAAACCGAGAGTATTTATAAAAAGAACGTCCAAATCTGACTTCATATGAGGAAGTTATAATTTTTCTAAGTTCCAGCTTAGCAGTAGACAGCTAAAAACTCGAATTTTAGATCGAGTAATTTTTAGCCGATACAACCTAAAGGAGAATCGAAGGTCTCGTCAATAGTAGCACAACGGTAAAAAGACAGACGAAAACGGACGTCGGATGAAGAAGTTATGGATTTTAGAAGTCTAAACGAAAGTTGTAGAGCGTAATTTTACCTACGCGTGCATATAAAGAACGTCAAAAACGGAGCCCGTATGCGAAAGTTATGGATTTCAGAAGTTTTGGCGCAAAAATCGAGAAATTTCGCATAGGTGGACTTCGGCCACCTCACCCTCGCTCAGATCGTGCCACGTGTCTGAAATCTGCTGAGTCATCCGAAGACGTGTCGCCTGCCCTCGCATCCGAAGCCGCGGTCCAATGGGTGTCCGACGCGTGCCTTCTAATGACGCATCCGAGCTTCGCAGGGAGTGCCACGTCCGAAGTCTTGGACCCTAGACCTCGGTCCACTAAGAAGCTGCCACCAGGACCTCGCATGCGCAACCCATGTGCTCCTCGCTCCGGATCTGCTGACGCGTGGAGGCTTCTCAGCCCTTGGATCAGGAGCCTCGCCCCTATAAATAGAAGGGTGCGAGACCTCCCGGGGAATATTTGGAAATTTGTCACTTTTAGCCCCTTTTTCAATATTTCTTTCATTCCAACTTCCCCCAAAGCCCCGGTATTATACCAAACACCCGAAATACGCCATAGTGCCCGAGAAGCCCAAGAAATTTATCTTTTCGGTTTCGAAGCCCAACCTTCGCAGAGCCTGGTTTCTCAATAAAACTCCCGGTTTTATTAGAAACAATCGTTTTAGGGAACGAAGTGCTGCCCGATTATCATCAAATCATATGAGTGTATAGTCACCTTCATCTTACACCTAGATATGAAGTATTTTCTATAAAATACGTGCTACGTGTAATTATATTAATTGTTTAATTGAGGTGGCTGTTGAATAGATGTTTTATACAAGTTTTAAACTGTATATGTATTTTTATCTACAAATATGTTGGGTAAAACATGGGTAGATAGTTGGTGTGTGATGAAATAAAATGATGAGAGGCCTCGATGTGATTGTGATCCAGTCATCTAGCGGAGTATTTTTATCTACATCTAACCACCGACGCTGCCTCATGTTCAGATTCGGCTGATCCATGAGGTACCTCAAACTCTTGTGATCCGTGTATATGGTACACCGGACCCCATAGAAGTAATGCCGCCAAATCTTAAGGGCGAAAACCACTACCCCCAGCTCTAAATCGTGCTTCGGATAGTTAGCCTCATGAGGCTTCAACTCTCTCGAGGCATAAGCTATCACATGACCCCGCTGCATCAACACTGCTCCCATGCCTGTGATCGAAGCATCACAGTAAACTACGAAGTCATCTACACCCTCTGGTAGAGTAAGAATCGGTGCCTCGCACAATCGTTGTCTGAGTGTCACAAAGGTTGCCTGCTGCTCAGGTCCCTAGCGAAAAACTACCGACTTCTTGGTCGGTCGGGTCAACGGGACTGCAATCTTGGAGAAGTCCTGAATAAACCTCCTGTAGTACCCTGCCAGACCCAGAAAACTCTGAATCTCGGTTGGAGACCTCAGAATCTCCCACTGCATCACGGCCTCTATTTTGGCAGGATCAACGAAAATACCCTTTTGGTTGACAAGATGCCCAAGGAACTGCACCTCACGCAACCAGAACTCACACTTGGAGAACTTCACATACAGTTCTCCCTCCTCAGTGTCTTTAGCACCTCCCTCAGGTGCTCCTCGTGCTGCTCCTGAGTCGTTGAGTAAACCAAGATGTCATCAATGAAGACTATTACAGACTGATCCAGCATCGGTCTGCACACGCGGTTCGTGAGGTCCATGAACGCGGCTGGAGCATTGGTGAGCCCAAACGGCATCACCACAAAATCATAATGACCATAGCGAGTCCTAAAAGTTGTCTTCTGCACGTCATCATCCTTGACTCGTATCTGATGATAACCTGACCGTAGAT
This sequence comes from Lactuca virosa, assembly GCF_052849685.1. Classification (NCBI taxonomy): domain Eukaryota; kingdom Viridiplantae; phylum Streptophyta; class Magnoliopsida; order Asterales; family Asteraceae; genus Lactuca; species Lactuca virosa. The sequence goes on from NC_136430.1 coordinate 252,280,185, forward strand.
CAATCTTAGAGAACCAAGACGCTCCCTGCAGCTAATCAAACAAATCGTCTATCCTCGGGAGTGGGTAACGGTTCTTCACCATTACCTTATTCAGCTCCGAGTAATCAATACACATGTGATGTGGCCCGTCCTTCTTCTTCACAAACAGGATCGGGGCTCCCCATTGTGAACTGCTTGGCCTGATGAAACCCTTGTCTAGAAACTCCTGCAGCTGCGTAGACAACTCCTGCATCTCGGGAGGAGCCAACCGATATGGTGCCTTGGCTATCGGAGCCGCACCAGGAACTAGATCAATCCTAAACTCTACCTGTCTCTCCGGAGGTACCCCAGGTAAATCCTCTGGGAATACATCTGGATACTCTCGCACTACCGGTACATCATCAACGGTCGCCTTACCCTTATCCCGGGTATCCATGACATAGGCGACGTATCCTGCGCAACCCTGCTGGAGGTGGCGCATCGCCCTCGCTGCTGAACATAAGATTGGTCCGTGTTGTGGCCTCTCGCCCTGAATCACTAGCTCTCCCCAACTAGGAGTACGAACCCTCACTAACTGCTGCTCATAATCAATCACTACCCCATTGGAGCTCAACCAATCCATACCCACTATGACCTTATTTGTGACAACCGTCAAATTCAAGTCAAAGTCAAAGTCAACAAGTCAAACCGGTCAAACTTAATTACTATTTGTATGCTACAAGTTATTCTATGTATAAAAATGTGCATTTATATGTCAAGAATTCAAGTGTCTCGAAGAATCTATGTGTTTAGCAATTTAAAAACCCTAAAAAGGGAGTTAAACGCATCAAAACACGACTAAGGACCCTTTCGGGGACTTAAAACAATCATAAACGAAGCATAACGGGGTTCACGAACCTTGCATTACGAGATTATACGATAATAATGGCTAAGATTAAATCTCTCCCAAATCACTCCAAGTATGTGAAATCTCTCCAAGTATGTGAAATCTCTCCCAAATCTCTCCCAAATCTCTCCAAGTATGTGAAATCTCTCCCAAATCTCTCCAAGTATGAGAAATCTCTCCAAGTATATGAAATATCTCCCAAATCTCTCTAAGTATGTGAAATCTATCCAAGTATGTGAAATCTCTCCCAAATCTCTCCAAGTATGTGAAACCTCTCCAAGTATGTGAAATCTCTCCCAAATCTCTCTCAAAATCTCTCTCAGCTTTTTATAGTCATCCCGACCCTTAACTTAGCCAAAAAAAACCGCTTGAAACGGAGAGTTATATCGAAAAACAGCTAATTAGGGCCGAAACCGTTCTTAGGAACCGAACCTCTTAGGAACCGAACCTCTTAGAGCCGAACCCTTCTATTAGAGCCGAACCTCTTAGGAACCAAAGATGTCAGAAGCGAACTTGTCAGAAGTGAACTACCCTCCTCGGACCGAGCCTCAGCAGGACCGAGCCTTGATACAACCGAAATAGACCGAGGGCTCGGCCTATTTCGCTTCCCTCACCACTTCGGACCGAGACCCCCACCTTCGGTGAAATCTCTCCCAAATCTCTCCAAGAATGTGAAATCTCTCCAAGTATGTGAAATCTCTCCCAAATCTCTCCAAGTATGTGAAATCTCTCCAAGTATGTGAAATCTCTCCCAAATCTCTCCAAGTATATGAAATCTCTCCCAAATCTCTCCAAGTATGTGAAATCTCTCCAAGTATGTGAAATCTCTCCCAAATCTCTCCAAGTATGTGAAATCTCTCCAAGTATGTGAAATCTCTCCCAAATCTCTCCAAGTATGTGAAACCTCTCCAAGTATGTGAAATCTCTCCCAAATCTCTCTCAACTTTTTATAGTCATCCCGACCCTTAACTTTGCCAAAAACCGCTTGAAACGGAGAGTTATATCGAAAAACAGCTAATTAGGGCCGAAACCCTTCTTAGGAACCGAACCTCTTAGAGCCGAACCCTTCTATTAGAGTCGAACCTCTTAGGAACTGAAGATGTCAGAAGCGAACTTGTCAGAAGCGAACTACCCTCCTCGGACCGAGCCTCAGCAGGACCGAACCTTGATACAATCGAAATAGACCGAGGGCTCGGCCTATTTCGCTTCCCTCACCACTTCGGACCAAGACCCCCACCTTCGTTCCCTTCTCCATTCTCTCGGTTCCTTCTCCCTTCCTCTCGGTTCTCACCTCCTAAGAGCCAAGCCTCGCAGGTTCGGTCCATAATGCCCGGTTTTCGACTACTTCCGCTTCCTAAGCCCGTTTTTGACGTTTTTGATGGGATTTTTTCACCAAATTCATATTTTTACCATTTTAAACCCCCAAAACTCATATTTTATTTATTTCTCAAGGATTTATTAATTAAAAATCATTATTTTATAATAAGAGAAGTATTCTACCTCACAAGTGGGTCAAGTGTGCCCACTTGCCTCCATGTGTCATCCTCTCATTAGTCAACCTTATCCACATCACACAAACCAAGGCAAACATCACTTCAAACTTACAAGTTTCTCCAGCAACCTTCAATATATATAGAAATCCCTAGAGGATTTCTTGGCTTACTTGATCATTTCAAACACTTACAAAACACCAAAAGAGCCTCATTTTCTCTCTACTTCCCACCACTTTGTGAAAGTGTTCTTGAGCTACTACTTCACTTTTTGGTAAGTATTCCATCTAAACTCAAGTTTTATTCCATAAGTTCATAACACTCTTGGATCATCGACTCATATCTTAACACCAAAAATCATTCGTAGGATCATCCAAGCTTCCACGTGTTCATCAAGTGTTCTTGACTTGATACTCCTCGACTTCAACCTTCCACTCTTTTAGAAATCACTCAAGGTGAGTTCATACCCCTACATTTTCCCGTTTTCTTCAGTTTTCAGGGGGGGAATACAAGTTAAAACACCAAAACATATTTGAAACTCAACTTGATAGCTTACAACAGAAAAGTTGTGACCTGTTCACGAACTGTTTTAACCAACTTAAACTTAATATTTTTCAAAACTGTTTAATATGCAAATATTTCAGGTTTATACCTTTAAAATGACTACTTGAACATCTCCATACGATTTGTCTACAATTTATGGTGATTTTTACAAAACTGCCTATCGCTGCAGCATCAAAGTCGGACCAGGTTGTGAAGATGAACATTTTCACCCTGGTTTAAGATCACCAAAAATCATAGGAAAATTTATGCATACAGTACACTCTTTTTCCAAATACTAAGAGTTTACGGATTCAGTTTTTGACTTACGATGATTTTTCTATAAATATTCTAAAACAGTGACAGTTAAGGGTAAAAATTGTCAACTACATGTTAAGAGTTATTCACACCTTGTAACATGCTGAGCAAAGTGTGTACGATTTACACTTAGTATTTTCAATGTCATTTTATTGAAATACAAAGACATGCATAACAAGGTTTCATTCAAGCACACAACACTTTTGATAAACTATAATAGGTATAGTTTGAGCACTTTGCTTAACAAAGAAAACAGTAACACAATTGATTTACAAAACAAGTATTTCATTACACGCTACGTGAACTTGTTAATGAATAAATTTGTGAGACATTCTCCTTCGGGGTACTCCTAAGTACCATAGAAAAAGTCTTGTAGTTATAATCAGAATCTCCCGGAGGGAGAGCGTGATAGTTGTGTATAGATCTATACTGGCTTTGACAAACCCGCACCTAAGCTGCTTGCAACAGCTAGACCGGCAGGTCTGTGGTGACAATCGTCATAACATTCCGACGCCTGAAGAACGTCGTATACGAGGCCCACGAGTCTTAAGCATGGTTATAACATCTCACATGGGGTATTAACAAAACACACAGTTCACAGGAATTCTAAGATTTTTCACAAAGGAGTTTTATTTAAATATAAAACCACACACATAAGTACGACGATTTACTTACATACACTAAGTCTTGGTTCAGATAAGGCTATAACAAACCTTTAGAAAATATTGGATTTTCTGGAAACAAACTTGTAACAAACAAAAAGGAACATCATTCATTTTTCATTCATAAATTGCTTATGAACTCACCAGCTTTATGTTGATACTCTTTCAAAACAACTTGTATTCTCAGGTAATCAGTAATACAGGTAATCACAAGATTTCTAAAGTCAAGACGCTAAGGCGTAGATTCTTTTGCTATATTTTGACATCATATGTAATTTATTTGGAAACATGTACTTTTGAAACGATGTAATCTTTTAAATTATACTTATGATGGTTGTGTTTACTTTCTTCACTATGGTTATGATACTGAGCATGACGTCCTCCGCCCCCGAACGTTTCCGCCGTTCTGGTTTGGGGGTGTGACAGATTGGTATCAGAGCCTTTGTTTATAGTGAACTAAGTATATCGAACCACGTAAGATATACATACTATAAATACAACGGGACAAATTCTCTGACGTAGCTTTTCAAAAGCACTTTTAAAAATAAAAATTCATATTTTTATAAAAAGTACACATACAATCGCACTTGTTAAATTCAGTATCATAATGGCAATAACATAAAAGTGTCAAGACAAGTTGGACACCATGATTCAGCTTTGGGGTATATAGTCAGATCTTGGATGAATATAGCCTGATCAACTATATTTAGCCAAGGTAGGACCGATGTATGCCGAAGAAGAATCATGATGAGCAACGAGTCTTCAACTTTCCAAAGACTTCGAGAATCAAACATTAAAATACTATAGGAGTATTTTAACACAAGAACCGTAAAAACCACATTATAAATTGCGGTAACTAACTTCTTATTCCCAAAATTTCTCACGAAATCCTCCTTATCCATATTCTCGTACAGGCGCAATGGCAGGATTTCACTTGCCGGGTGATCCCTACTTCCCCAACCAAGGGAATGTCGGTTGGATTGAGGAAGATCCAGAGGAAGATCCCGAAGAGGAACCCATCGAGGATGAAGAACCCATGGAGGATGAGGAACCCATGGAGGAGGAAGAATCAGTAGACGGTGAAGAAGGAAGAAGACTCAGATGGAACCGACTCCGAACCCGAAGTTTACAATCCACACCCTGCCCCGATCCCTCCGCAACACTTCCAGGGTCCGACGCCCCAATGGGCCGAAAATATACATCGATGGAGCCGAGAGCAAGGTCAACGACCTCCCTATGGCATGGAACGAAGTTTCTACGATCTCAGCAGAGGAGGGTCAGCCGACCGAGCCCTCCCTGTCATATTTCACCGAGTCACACGCCACGAAGAGCAAACAAGAGTTAACGCCCGACACCTCATGGAAGTTGGTGCCACCAGCCAAGTCAACTTCGTTCGCATTCGCCGGTTGGATGACGACCACGATCGGACTCGAGACCGCACCGAGCTTCTTCGACGGGAAATGGCTGCAACCCGAGCTGAAGTGCAAGAACTCCGAGAACACCGAGCCACTCTAGAAGGACGTCTGGCTGAAGCAGAGCGCCAAGCGGCGGAATCCAAAGCCAAAATGAGGAACTTTGTATCTACACTTCGTGATCCTCAGAGCCTCAACCACCGTAAGTAGTGTTTGCACTGCTCGCTCCAGTTTAATCTAGTTTTGCGGATAAATATTACTATTATTTTCTAGTATTTTATGTCTGATCCCGCAATTTAAGTGTTTACACTTTCGGGATCTGTTAGGCGGTCAAAATTTTCCATACATTGATGTAGTATAGACCCCATGTAGGGTCAAATTTTCCCCAAGTATTGTATACTAAGTTATATCAATGATATTGACACGCTATTTGTTTTATTGGGAACACTACATCAGATTCATAACATGAGCTATTTTCAGATAAAATTTACTGGTGGTCAATCTATGATTGCCTGATGTATAAATCAAAGTTATATGTGATTAAGACCATGTCGACCTAGAAATGGTGATTCCGCCTTGGATCCTGTTCCTTGTTTGGTTGTAGGCCCAGGGCAGACCCATTAGATTCGAAAGTTTATTTAATCTTAATTATATGTAAATATTATACATCAAGCGATTGTTGGATGGACCCGGTATGGATACTATCATAGACATTTCATGAGAATCAATACTATCAAAATTCATAGAGTCTATATTTCCTTATCTATAGACTTCGGGTATGAATGGATTCTTACAACATCTTTACAAGTCGGAATCATGATGCATATAAAGAACTAATAATGTTTAGTTTTAACTCTCGACTTGTGAGTATTATCAAAGACTTATTGTCTTTTCATTCTTGATATGGCTGAAAATGCCACCTCGTAGAAATCCTAGACGTGGCGGCGCCGCAGGAGCTGCAGCGCCACCACCACCTCCACCGCCCCCTCAATTCGACCCAACAATGTTTCAGGCTGCCGTGACGGCCGCAATGGCAGCCACGATAGCCCAAATCAACCCCAGTAATTCAGGAGGTGCGGGTAGTGGTGCCTCAAATTCTAATAACGGGGACGGTCAGGGACGCTCGAGAGAGTGTACCTACAAAGACTTTACTAATGGCAAGCCCAAAACCTTCAACGAAAGCGGAGGTGTCATAGCGTTGCTACAATGATTCGAGAAAACCGAGACCATTTTCGAAATATGCACATGCCCTGAAGCCAGCAAGGTCAAATTTGTTGCATGCACATTCTCCGATAGAGCCCTCACCTGGTGGAAAGGCCACGTCAAAGCACTAACACTCCCGGTGGCTAATGCAATAACATCGGAAGACCTGAAAACCATGTTAATGAAAGAGTACTGCCCCAGGGAAAAAATACAGAAGCTGGAAGAAGAATTTTGGGGTCTCAAAATGACAGGCTCTGACATCCTGTCGTACACCTCAAGGTTCAGCGATCTAGCCATGCTGTGTCCCGGGATGGTTCCTACTGAAAGCAAGAAGGTGGAAAGGTACATATGGGGACTATCTCCCCAAGTCCAAGGAAACGTTTTGGCCTTAAAGCCAATTACCTTTGACAGTGCCAAGGAGCTGGCACAGCAACTCATTGACCATAAAGCCAGCCATGACACTGTAACAACCACCTTCGAGCAAGCAAAAGGGGGAAACAACAAAAGGAAGTTTTGGGACAAGAAGAAGGGCCAACCTGCTCAAGCCCCTGCCAAGAAAAAACAAGTGGTTGTTGTGCACGCTGCCACAACCACTACTAACCCAACTCCGATAAGGTAATACGCCGGGAACCTACCCAAGTGCAACAAGTGCAACTATCACCACAACAGTGCATGCCGTGAAATGCGTTGCATCAACTATAACAAAAAGGGGCACACCGCCCGATTTTGTAGAACTCTGGCCCAACAAAACGCACAAGCTGCCAACGCCGGAGCAAGTCGAACCTGCTACGGTTGTGGAGAAGCAGGACACTTTAAATGAAACTGCCCAAAGGCAAGAGACCCCAACCCTGGCGAAGTGGGTAGAGTTCTGGAGATAGATCATGAGGAAGCCGTCGCAGATCTAACTGTGGTTACCGGTACGTTCCTCTTCAACAATACATACGCATGCATTCTTTTCGATAGTGGCGCGGAGAAAAGCTTCGTGAGCCACCAATTTAAACGCTTTCTTAATCAAACCCCACAAACACTAAAAGACACATTCACCGTAGAAATGGCTAACGGAAAAACAGATAACGCTAATGATATTTACACCGGGTGTACCCTCACCTTAAACAATCACTCTTTCCAAATCGACCTTAATCGGGTTTGTCAACCTTACTTAGACAAGTTCGTGATTGTTTTCATCGATGATATACTAGTCTACTCCCGAAGTAAGGAAGAACACAGCCAGCATTTATGTCGAGTCCTGGAGACGCTGAGGGCGGAGAAATTATACGCAAAGTTCTCAAAGTGTGAGCTCTAGATTCGAGAGGTAAATTTCCTCGGACATGTAGTCAGCAAGGAAGGAATCCATGTGGAACCTTCAAAGATCAAGGCAATTGAAAGCTGGGCAGCACCAAGAACAACCACGAAGATCCGAAAATTTTTAGGACTCGCCGGTTACTGTCGAAGAATCATTCAGAACTTCTCCAAAATCGCAAAACCACTCACCACCTTGACTCAAAAAGGAGTGATTTTCGTCTGGGGGGATAAGCAAGAGGCTGCGTTCATAACACTAAAACGAACTCTGTGCAGTGCTCCGATCTTGTCCTTACCAGATGGAACCGAAGACTTTGTGGTTTATTGTGATGCATCAAACCAAGGTCTAGGATGTGTGTTAATGCAACGAGGAAAGGTCATTGCCTATGCCTCAAGACAATTGAAGACACACGAGGTAAACTACACGACGCACGATCTCGAATTAGGAGCAGTAGTTTTCGCCCTAAAAATATGGAGACATTACCTCTGCGGCACTAAGTGCACTATCTTCACCGATCACAAAATCCTTCAGCATATCCTCAATCAAAAAGAACTCAACATGAGACAAAGACGATGGGTGAAATTACTAAATGATTACGAATGTGAGATTCGTTATCACCCCGAAAAAGCCAATGTGGTTGCGGACGCTTTGAGAAGAAAGGAGTACTCGGGCCGCCGAGTAAAGGCATTAACCATAACCATCCACTCACACATGTCCGCACAAATCAAGGAAGCACAGGAAGAAGCCTTGAAGCCAGAGAACGTGGCAGGTGAAGCATTGAGAGGAATGGACAAAAATCTTGAAGTCAAGGATGACGGAGTTCGTTGTCTCATGAACTGAATCTGGACACCAAAATTTGGTGGATTCAGGGACGTTGTCATGAACGAAGCTCATAAAACTCGCTACTCCGTGCATCCCGGCTCAAACAAGATGTACTTAGACCTCAAGAAGTTGTATTGGTGGCCGAACATGAAAGCCAAAATAGCTACCTTTGTGGGCAAGTGCCTGACTTACGCCAAGGTTAAGGTAGAATATCAAAAGCCCTCGGGACTAATTCAACAGCCAGAGATACCCGAGTGGAAGTGGGAGCGGATTACAATGGATTTTATTACCAAGTTACCTAAGACCACGGGTGGACTTGACACCATTTGGGTAATCGTCGACAGATTAACCAAATCCGCACACTTCCTACCAATAAAAGAGACAGACAAAATGGAGAAACTGACAAGGATCTACATTAAAGAAATAGTGCGCCTTCACGGAGTACCGATATCCATTATCTCCGATAGAGATAGTCGGTTCACATCACGATTCTGGCAGTCACTACAGAAGTCTATGGGAACTAGGCTGGACATGAGTACAGCCTACCACCCATAGACTGACGGGCAGAGTGAAAGAACCACCCAGACGTTAGAGGACATGCTAAGAGCTTGCGTGATAGACTTTGGTAAAGCTTGGGATACTCATTTACCTCTTATTGAGTTTTCCTACAATAATAGTTATCACACTAGCATCAAAGTTGCTCCGTTCGAAGCCCTCTATGGTCGTAAGTGCAGATCACCCCTGTGCTGGGCTGAGGTGGGCGATACGCAACTAGCAAAAGGGCAAGTCCCTAACAGCGCACTCACTGGCCCGGAGATCATAAGGGAAACAATCGAAAAGATCGTCCAAATTCGAGAACGAATGAAGGCTTCGCAAGACCGACAAAAGAGCTACGCATACAAGAGACGAAAACCTTTGGAGTTCCAAGTTGGAGATCGAGTACTTCTAAAAGTATCACCTTGGAAGGGTTTAATACGTTTCGGAAAACGTGGGAAACTAAATCCAAGGTATATCGAACCATTCGAAATCCTCGCCAGGATTGGCCCGGTGGCATACAAGCTACGATTACCACAGGAACTCAATCACGTCCATCCTACCTTTCATGTGTCAAACCTGAAGAAATGTTTGTCTGGTGAGACCCTTGTCATTCCTTTGGAAGAAATAGAGATCAATGAGAACCTCCACTTTGTAGAGGAACCTGTCGAAATCATGGACCGAGAGGTCAAATCGACGAAACAAAGCTGCATTCCCATCGTAAAAGTCCGGTGGAACGCCAAGCGAGGACCTGAATTTACTTGGGAACGTGAGGACCAAATGAAACAAAAATACCCACATCTATTCCCCAACCCTTGAAGTCCCACTCAAAATGCAAATTTCGGGACGAAATTCCTTCTAACGGGGGGATAATGTGACAACCATCAAATTCAAGTCAAAGTCAAAGTCAACAAGCCAAACCGGTCAAACTTAATTAGTATTTGTATGCCACAAGTTATTATATGTATAAAAATGTGCATTTGTATGTCAAGAATTCAAGTGTCTCGAAGAATCTAAGTGTTTAGCAATGTAAAAACCCTAAAAAGGGAGTTAAACGCATCAAAACACGACTAAGGACCCTTTAAGGACTTAAAACAATCATAAACGAAGCATAACGGGGTTCACGAACCTTGCATTACGAGATTATACGATAATAATGGCTAAGATTAAATCTCTTTCAAATCTCTCCAAGTATGTGAAATCTCTCCCAAATCTCTCCAAGAATGTGAAATCTCTCCAAGTATGTGAAATCTCTCCCAAATCTCTCCAAGTATGTGAAATCTCTCCAAGTATGTGAAATCTCTCCCAAATCTCTCCAAGTATGTGAAATCTCTCCCAAATCTCTCCAAGTATGTGAAATCTCTCCAAGTATGTGAAATCTCTCCCAAATCTCTCCAAGTATGGGAAATCTCTCCAAGTATGTGAAATCTCTCCCAAATCTCTCCAAGTATGTGAAACCTCTCCAAGTATGTGAAATCTCTCCCAAATCTCTCTCAACTTTTTATAGTCATCCCGACCCTTAACTTTGCCAAAAACCGCTTGAAACGGAGAGTTATATCGAAAAACAGCTAATTAGGGCCGAAACCCTTCTTAGGAACCCAACCACTTAGGAACCGAACCTCTTAGAGCCGAACCCTTCTATTAGAGTCGAACCTCTTAGGAACTGAAGATGTCAGAAGCGAACTTGTCAGAAGCGAACTACCCTCCTCGGACCGAGCCTCAGCAGGACCGAACCTTGATACAGCCGAAATAGACCGAGGGCTCGGCCTATTTTGCTTCCCTCACCACTTCGGACCAAGACCCCCACCTTCGTTCCCTTCTCCATTCTCTCGGTTCCTTCTCCCTTCCTCTCGGTTCTCACCTCCTAAGAGCCAAGCCTCGCAGGTTCGGTCCATAATGCCCGGTTTTCGACTACTTCCGCTTCCTAAGCCCGTTTTTGACGTTTTTGATGGGATTTTTTCACCAAATTCATATTTTTACCATTTTAAACCCCCAAAACTCATATTTTATTTATTTCTCAAGGATTTATTAATTAAAAATCATTATTTTATAATAAGAGAAGTATTCTACCTCACAAGTGGGTCAAGTGTGCCCACTTGCCTCCATGTGTCATCCTCTCATTAGTCAACCTTATCCACATCACACAAACCAAGGAAAACATCACTTCAAACTTACAAGTTTCTCCAGCAACCTTCAATATATATAGAAATCCCTGGAGGATTTATTGGCTTACTTGATCATTTCAAACACTTACAAAACACCAAAAGAGCCTCATTTTCTCTCTACTTCCCACCACTTTGTGAAAGTGTTCTTGAGCTACTACTACACTTTTTGGTAAGTATTCTATCTAAACTCAAGTGTTATTCCATACGTTCATAACACTCTTGGATCATCGACTCATATCTTAACACCAAAAATCATTCTTGGGATCATCCAAGCTTCCACGTGTTCATCAAGTGTTCTTGACTTGATACTCCTCGACTTCAACCTTCCACTCTTTTAGAAATCACTCAAGGTGAGTTCATACCCCTACATTTTCCCGTTTTCTTCAGTTTTCAGGGGGGGAATACAAGTTAAAACACCAAAACATATTTGAAACTCAACTTGACAGCTTACAACAGAAAAGTTGTGACCTGTTCACGAACTGTTTTAACCAACTTAAACTTAATATTTTTCAAAAATGTTTAATATGCAAATATTTCAGGTTTATATCTTTAAAATGACTACTTTCACATCTCCATACGATTTTTCTACAATTTATGGTGAATTTTACAAAACTGCCTATCGCTGCAGCATCAAAGTCGGACCAGGTTGTGAAGATGAACATTTTCACCCTGGTTTGAGATCACCAAAAATCATAGGAAAATTTATGGATACAGTAGACTCTTTTTCCAAATACTCAGATTTTACGGATTCAGTTTTCAACTTACGATGATTTTTCTTTAAATATTATAAAACAGTGACAGTTAAGGGTAAAAATTGTCAACTACATGTTAAGAGTTATTCACACCTTGTAACATGCTCAGCAAGGTGTGTACGATTTACACTTAGTATTTTCAATGTCATTTTATTGAAATACAAAGACATGCATAACAAGGTTTCATTCAAGCACACAACACTTTTGATAAACTATAATAGGTATAGTTTGAGCACTTCGCTTAACAAAGAAAACAGTAACACAATTGATTTACAAAACAAGTATTTCATTACACGCTACGTGAACTTGTTAATGAATAAATTTGTGAGACATTCTCCTTCGGGGTACTCCTAAGTACCATAGAAAAAGTCTTGTAGTTATAATCAGAATCTCCCGGAGGGAGAGCGTGATAGTTGTGTATAGATCTATACTGGCTTTGACAAACCCGCACGTAAGCTGCTTGCAACAGCTAGACCGGCAGGTCTGTGGTGACAATCGTCATAACATTCCGACGCCTGAAGAACGTCGTATACGAGGCCCACGAGTCTTAAGCATGGTTATAACATCTCACATGGGGTATTAACAAAACACACAGTTCACAGGAATTTAAAGATTTTTCACAAAGGAATTTTATTTAAATATAAAACCACACACATAAGTACGACGATTTACTTACATACACTAAGTCTTGGTTCAGATAAGGTTATAACAAACCTTTAGAAAATATTGGATTTTCTGGAAACAAACTTGTAACAAACAAAAAGGAACATCATTCATTTTTCATTCATAAATTGCTTATGAACTCACCAGCTTTATGCTGATACTCTTTCAAAACAACTTGTATTCTCAGGTAATCAGTAATACAGGTAATCACAAGATTTCTGAAGTCAAGACGTTAAGGCGTAGATTCGTTTGCTATATTTTGACATCATATGTAATTTATTTGGAAACATGTACTTTTGAAATGATGTAACCTTTTAAATTATACTTATGATGGTTGTGTTTACTTTCTTCACTATGGTTATGATACTGAGCATGACGTCCTCCGCCCCCGAACGTTTCCGCCATTCTAGTTTGGGGGTGTGACATTATTCCCACGCAGGGGAATAGGGACCATATCCACTGAAAATGGCTGATCGAATAACCGTAGCGTACATCCTCTATGAACCCTCGCAACCCTGACGGTCCTATCATCGGCTATCTCTACATCAAGTGGGAAATCCAGCTCCCCCGGAGCTCTACTAAATCTCTTACTAAGTGCGATCAACACAAAAGATCGAGTAGCCCCCGAGTCAAATAGTACCAAAGCTGATATACCGTTCACTAGAAATGATCCTATAAATAAACACAAAAAACATGAGCGACAATTGTCACACCCCAAAACCGGAACGGCGGAATCATTCAGGGGTGGAGGACGTCATGTACAGTATCACAACAATGAATAGTAGTAAACAAGCAAGAACATCATCCATTGCATTAATAATATAATTTAATACAAGTGTGTTCTGTTTAGTTTAATAGACACCAAAAATATGAAACAAAATAAAAGATGAGTCTTGAACGATCTCCATCTTCTCAAAACCTGGCACCGGTACCTGCCTACTGGCGACCTGAGAATACAAGTTATTTTGAAAGAGTTGATCAGCTTTAAAGCTGGTGAGATCATAAGTATTTTAGTGTCATTGTTTGTGAGTATGCGATGTGTAAGTCTGTAAAAGTTTGTGAATGTTTTTAAAATGTTTGAATCTCCTAGAAAACCCTATGTTTTTCTACTAAAAGTAGCCTTCTACCAAGGCATCAAGTGTTTGTATGTGTTTCTCTTGTAAGAGTATGTATTTTCCCAAATCTGACTATCATTAACCAAAAATATAGTATTTACATTACTGTTTATTGTGTGAAGATCACAAAGTGAATGCAATGGGAAATAAAATAGTATTGTAGTGTTGTATTAAGTAACTACTGTTGTACTAACTACCTTAAACCAATTGTTATTTAAAGTACCATGTGATCGGCCTGTACCATACTACTGACTAGAAACACGACAATGTAAGACGTCGGAAGGAATGACGTTTGGCACCCGTAGACTTGCAAGTCCCACTGTAGCGAGCAGCAAGGTGTAGGATAGTCAATCCAGTATAGATCTATACACAAACTCAACACTCTCCACTTAAGGAGATTCTGGATACAAAACGAGCCATGACAGGTGATGCCATGCCCCGTTACGTGGCTCACATAACTGTAGTAGTGTTCTTGTATATGTATTGTGTGTACTAGTTGTATTGTGTGTTCTCTCTCTGTCTAGTATGTATGTATGTTCTCTCTGTTTCTCATAATAGTATGTTCTCTTGTATAATGTATAGTATGTACTAGCTGTATTGTGTGTTCTCTTTCTGTCTAGTATGTATGTATGTTCTCTCTGTTTCTCATAATAGTATGTTCTCTTGTATAATGTATAGTATGTACTAGCTGTATTGTATGTTCTCTCTCTGTCTAGTATGTATGTATGTTCTCTCTGTTTCTCATAATAGTATGTGTTGACTCATGTATGAACTGACTCATTGTATGTTTCTTTGTTCTAGTAATAGTATTAGTAACTTCCTAAACTATACCTATTATAGTTTACTAGCAATGTTGTTTGTATGAATGAACATGTTTGTATACCTTTGCTACCCAAAGGCATTGAATTTAAAGAAGGAACTTTTATATCTATATACATATACATAATATATGACTAGGATTCAAACGACCTTCGGACAAACAACCGATACCCTAAGTCCACAACCAAATAAGGAACAGGAGGTAAGGTGAGCTATCAGTCCTAAGTCCTTTCAATCCTACTTATATAACTATATCTATATAGATACACATATAATAGAATATAAGTTTAAAAGAGTTTAATAAAAGTATTTGACATGTAAAAGAGTTTGTAAAACAGTTTGAAGTAGTTTGTTTGATAACACAGTTTGAAAAGTAAGAAATCCACTTGTTTGGTAGTTATTAATCACATGTGATTGATATAATAACTATAATAGTTCAACTTGTATTCCCCCCATAAAAGCATTTAAAATCATTTAAAAGGTTGATTAAGGGGTATGAACTCACCTGTAGTGAGTGGTTTGGATGAACGGATGGTATAGGATGCTAAGTGTCAAGTGAAGACTTGAACACACACACGGATCCTAATTAACATATAATAACACATATATGTATCCAATTAGTCATTTAACAACTAATTAATCAAGTAAAGACACCCTAAAACATGGATAACACTTTGATTCAAGTGCTAGTAGTACCAAGGATTGCATCTAAGGGTTGTAGGGCTTTGCTTTTAAGTTTATGGTCCAAGGGTAAACTCTTCATGAGTTTATGGTTTTGGGTTTACGGTCCCAATGGGTTTACGGCCGTAAACCCATGGTAACTTCTACCATTTTGTGTTTTGAGGTCTTATAAGTCATAAAGAAGTATCCTTACTTCAATTCTAAGCCTTAGGAAGTAATTGTGGCACCATTACACTACCTTTTAGAGTTTACGGCCCATGGACCATTCCTCATGAGTTTGTGGTCGTAAACTCATGTGTGCTTGGTTCTTTTGTTTGTTTAAGGTCCTATACTCCACAAGGAAGTGATCTAGACTTGTATCCAAGGCTTAGTAAGGGACTAGTGCTCACAATGGCCCTTTCATTAGAGTTTACGGTCCAAGGAGATTGCCTTGGCCGTAAACTCTTATGATCTTATGTTTCTTGATGTTTTCTAGTTGTTTAACAAGTGTATCAAGCCTATAACAAGCTAAGGTAAGAGTACTTACAATATAGAAGCTTGTAAGGGTGTTAAGAGTCCAAGAACACTAGTGTGTGTTCTTGGTGTTCTTGGTGAAATGAAGAACACTTGAAGATCTAAGAAAATGGAATGATTTCATGGATGGAATCATGTAAGATCACTAGATAATGGAAGATATCAACTAAACAAGGCAAGAAACACTTACAAAGTTGAAGATCAAGAAGGAAAATCGGATGCTACTTGAGAGAGAAATGAGTTTCTAGGCTTGAAATGGTAAAAAAGTGTATAAAATGACTAAGTGTCATATTTATACTCCTTAGACTTTACGGCCGTAAACACCATGTTTGGGCCGTAAACTCCAAACTCTTGGAGTTTTGGAACTTTATTGATGCACAATAAACCCTAGAGTATCCTCTCTCCAGTTATCTCTTGCAGTACTAGGCTTTAGAACACTCAAACTGACTCCAAAAAGCTTAAAAGTTAGCAGAAACAGTTATGACTTCTATTGAAGTGAATGGTTGTACAGAATAGAAATTTCGGGTTGTCACATCATCCCCCCGTTAGAAGGAATTTCGTCCCAAAATTAGAGTTTAAGCAAATAAGTAGTTACAAATAACTAAGTAAAAACACGAGGATATTTCAGTTTCATCTGATCCTCTCGCTCCCAAGTGAATTCAGGTCCTCGCTTGGCGTTCCAGCGAACCTTCACTATCGGGATACAGCTTTGTTTCGTTTGCTTGACCTCCCGGTCCATGATCTCCACAGGTTCTTCCACGAAGTTGAGGCTCCCGTTGATCTCGATCTCGTCGAGTGGGATTACAAGAGTCTCGTAGGACAGACACTTTTTCAAGTTCGAGACGTGGAAAGTAGAATGTACGTTACTGAGTTCGCGGGGTAAGTTAAGTTTGTAAGCTACAGGGCCGATTCTAGCGAGAATCTCGAAAGGCCCTATGTATCTTGGATTTAGCTTTCCACGCTTTCCAAAGCGTATTAAGCCCTTCCAGGGTGAGACCTTCAATAGAACCCGGTCTCCCACCTGGAATTCCAACGGTTTCCTTCGTTTATCTGCGTAGCTTTTCTGTCGGTCTCTAGAGGCTTTCAATCGTTCACGAATCTGAACGATCTTCTCTGTCGTTTCCCGAATGATCTCCGGACCCGTGAGAGTGCTTTCAGGAACTCGTCCTTTAGCTAACTGGGTATCACCCACCTCAGCCCAGCATAGAGGGGATTTGCACTTTCGGCCGTAAAGGGCCTCGAATGGAGCAGCCTTTATGCTCGTGTGATAACTGTTGTTGTAGGAAAATTCGACAAGGGGTAAATGAGTATCCCATGCTTTCCCAAAGTCGATCACACAGGCTCGCAACATATCTTCCAAGGTTTGTATAGTCCTCTCACTTTGTCCGTCGGTCTGTGGATGGTAGGCTGTACTCATGTCCAGCCTAGTTCCTAGGGAACTTTGTAGCGACTGACAGAACCTCGAAGTGAATCTACTATCTCTGTCTGAGATAATGGATATGGGAACACCGTGCAGTCGTACAATCTCCCGAATGTAGGTTCTTGTAAGCTTCTCCATCTTGTCTGTTTCTTTGATAGGCAGGAAGTGTGCGGACTTGGTCAATCTGTCGACGATGACCCATATGGTATCAAGTCCACCCGTTGTCTTGGGCAACTTGGTTATGAAGTCCATAGTGATCCGCTCCCACTTCCATTCTGGTATCTCCAGCTGTTGTAGTAGACCTGAGGGTTGCTGGTATTCGACCTTGACCTTGGCACAAGTAAGGCATTTACTCACGAAGGTAGCAATCTCTGCTTTCATGTTAGGCCACCAGTATAGCTTTTTAAGATCCAGATACATCTTATCTGAACTTGGGTGGATGGAATAACGAGTGTTGTGCGCCTCGGTCATGACCAAGTCTCTGAAACCACCGTGTCTCGGTGTCCAGATCCGATCCATGAAAAAAAAGCTCCGCCACCCTTGACTTCTAAGTTCTTATCCATCCCTCTAAGGGATTCACTCGCCACATTTTCAGGTTTCAAAGCGTCGAGCTGAGCCATCTTAATTTGCGTGGACAAATGTGAATGGATAGTCATAGTCAATGATTTGACTCTACGACCAGAGTATTCTTTCCGACTTAGGGCGTCAGCTACTACGTTAGCTTTACCCGGATGATAACGAATTTCGCATTCGTAGTCAATGAGTAGCTCGACCCACCATCGTTGTCTCATGTTGAGCTCCTTCTGGTCGAATATATGTTGTAGACTTTTGTGGTCTGTAAAGATAGTGCTTTTTGTACCATACAAGTAGTGTCTCCAGATCTTCAGAGCAAACACAACTGCTCCTAGCTCGAGATCGTGAGTGGTGTAGTTGACCTCGTGTGTCTTTAGCTATCTTGAGGCATAGGCGATGACCTTACCTCGTTGCATTAGAACACAGCCGAGCCCTTGATTTGACGCATCGCAATAGACAACGAAGTCTTCTATCCCTTCGGGGAGGGATAGTATTGGTGCGGTGCACAAGGCTCGCTTGAGTGTTTGGAACGCTCTCTCCTGCTTCTCTTCCCAGTCAAAGGCTACGCCCTTCTGGTTCAGTGTTGTAAGAGGTTTCGCAAATCGGGAGAAGTTCTGAATGAACCTGCAATAGTACCCAGCGAGGCCTAGAAATTGACGAATTTCTGTAGGCGTCTTCGATGCTGACCAGCTCTCAATGGCTTTGATTTTGGAAGGGTCCACGTGTATTCCCTCTTCGCTAACCACGTGTCCTAAGAATTCGACTCTTCGGATCCAAAATTCGCATTTTGAGAACTTCGCATAGAGCTTCTCCGAACGCAGCGTTTCTAAGACTAGTCGCAGATGTCGACTATGCTCCTCCTTACTACGAGAATAAATAAGTATATCATCGATGAAGACGATGACGAACTGATCCAAGTAAGGACGACACACCCTATTCATTAAATCCATGAATAATGCAGGCGCGTTTGTTAATCTGAACGGCATCACTACGAATTCGTAGTGCCCATAACGAGTTCGGAAGGCTGTCTTCGGGACATCCTCCCCTAGCACTCGTAGTTGGTGATATCCGGATCTTAGATCGATTTTTGAAAAGAAGTTTGCCCCTTGCAGTTGATCAAATAAATCGTCTATACGAGGCAGAGGATAACGATTCTTGACGGTCAGTTTGTTGAGCTCCCTGTAGTCGATGCAGATACGAAACGATCCGTCTTTCTTCTTGACGAACAAGACTGGAGCTCCCCAGGGTGAGAAGCTTGGTCTTATAAAGTCGTTGCTGAGCAGTTCGTTAAGTTGACTGGACAGTTCTTGCATCTCTGCAGGTGCTAGACGATAGGGCGATTTGGCTACTGGGGTAGCCCCTGGAACTAAGTTGATTCTGAACTCGACTTGACGTTGCGGAGGTAATCCTGGGAGTTCTTCCGGAAAGATGTCGGGAAAGTCGCGTACTACTGGAATGTCCTGAATGTCTTTTGTTTCTTGGCTCACATCTACCACATGAGCAAGGAATGTGCGACATTCCTTTCGCAAGAATTTCTGGGCTTTGATGCTTGAGATGATACGAAGGTCTGTGTCGGGTTTGTCGCCATAAACTACCAGAGTTTCGCCAGACAGCAGATTAAGGTGAACAGCCTTTTCATAACACATGATGTCGGCACGACGAAGACTCAACCAATCCATGCCGATAATGACGTCGAAACTTTTAATTGAGACCGGCTTGAGGTCGATCGAAAATGAATGGCTATCTAGAGTTAGGGTACATCCTATGTATTTACTGCTAGTGCTCTGTCTTCCCATTAGCCATTTCTATAGTGAACGGTTCTTTAAGTGCTCGTGATTTTTGCTTAAGTAAATGAGCAAATTTTTGGTTCACGAAACTCCTCTCCGCTCCACTATCAAACAGAATGCATGCATAAGAGTTATCGAGGAGAAACTTACCAGTGACCACTGTGGGGTCGGCAACCGCTTCCTCATGGCCTATAGCCAGAACTCTTCCTACTCCGTCGGCGATCCCTGCCTTTGGGCAGTTCCTTTTGTAGTGGCCCACTTCACCACAATTGTAGCAAGCTTGGCCCACTGCAGCGCCGGGGACTTGGTTGACTGGCCTTGCCGGAGCTTTGTAGAAACGGGCAGTGTGCCCCTTCCTGTTGCAGTTAGAGCACTGCATTTCCCGGCAGGCTCCTGTGTAGTGGAAGTTGCATCTGTTGCACTTTGGCAAACTTCTAGCATACTGCTTTACCGGAGCAACAACGGCAGGTGCTATCGCAGCATGAATTGCCACGACCTGCTGCTTTTTGGCAGCCTTCTTCTTCTTCTTGTCATCCCAGAATTTCCGCTTGTTGTCAGCGGCTTTGGAAGGTTCTGAGATGGCTAGGGTTGATGTTACTATTGGGGTACGGACCCCATGGTCAATGAGCCTCTGTGCCAACCTCTTGGCACTATCGAATGTAGTGGGGTTTGAAGCTAAAACATTCCCCTGAAATGGAGGCACCAACCCCCATATGTACCTTTCGATTTTCTTTCCCTATGTATGAACCATGTTGGGACAGAGGGCCACCAGCTCGCAGAACCTGGCGGTGTAGGTCACAATGTCGGAGCCCTTCATGGTCAGGCTCCAAAGTTCTTGCTCCAGCTTCTGGATTTCGCCCCTCGGGCAGTATTCTTCAATCATTAGCTCCCTCAGAGCTTCCCAGCCCATAGCATTAGCCACTATGAGAGATAGTGACTTGACATGGCTATTCCACCATGTCTGGGATTTTGCCTCGAAGGTGCACGCAGCAAATTTGACTTTGCTTCCCTCCGGGCATGAGCAGATCTCGAAGATCGACTCCGTGTTTTCGAACCATTGCGAGAGGGCAATGACTCCGCCAGTCCCTTTAAAGGACAATGGCTTGCAGTTGGTGAAGTCCTTATAGGAGCACTCTCTCAAGCGCACAGGAGCTTCACCATGAGTAGAATGAACAGGTGTACCACCTCCGGTGGCACTCGAAGAATGATATTGAGCCATGGCTGTTGCCACAGCCGCAGCTACTGCAGCATTTAGAGCTATAGTATCAATTTGAGGAGCAGGTGGTGTTGCAGTTGATGGAGGATTGCGTCTCGTTGATCGACGCAGAGGCATCTTCTAGCTAAAAGTTTACAAAGATGACAATACTGGTAAGAATAGAGAAATTGATGAGAATGACTCATGGACTAACTCTCCATAGCCCAACAACACAATTGAATAGTATGATTGAATGTAGATCTAGTACTAACAGATGATAGCAGTTGGATAATAATTTCCATGAGATTAGATATCTGTCAATAATACTGGAATTACAGATGTAACGAGTTCGGGAAAAATGACCTAGAAGTAGGTCTTACATCAACCAAGATGGGAAAATCTTGACAGAACTTTGACCTAATCAAGACCTAACAGGTCCAAGTTTTAACAAAGATAGGAAATTAGACTAGAGTTTTACATAACTAAGTTATATCCAAGAGAGAAGGTTGAGTAGGCTCTATCTACGACGAGAGCCACTAGAGTGAGTCCTTGATTCGGACAGACGGCGCTCCATGTCTCTCATGCGCCTTTATGTCATTGCCTGACGAGCTCGAAGTTCCCTGACTTTAGCTCGGGTTTCAGTAAATTCTCTCTGCAGGGCTGCATTATGGATCTGAGTCCTTTCATGAGCAGACTCCAACTGACGAAGGCAGACTGTGTTAACGCCATTGTTGGTGTCAATCTCCACGACTCGGTCGATAGCTGCTCGTCCTTGCTCGGTGTTCCGAGAAATCCTACGGACCATGATGGGTAGGACCCTGTCAGCTGAACCTCCCTCGCTTAGATTGTAGAAGCTTCGGTCCCCATTGTAGGGTATGGGTTGACCCTGCTCCTGACTCCATCTGTTCAAGTTTGTGGCCCACAGAGGTGTGAGTCCTTGAAATGCTGGACGAGGGTTCGGGTTTGGAGCTACTGGGGGTAGGTTGTTGACTTCAGGTTCGGAGTCAGAACCATCAGAAAAGCCTTCAGCGAGGTGATCATCCAAAGGGATTGGATAATCATCTTCTGGCTCTTCTTCAAGCCACCCTGCATTGCCTTCGTTTGGGAAGTATGGATCTCCGGGAAGATGGAATCCAGCCATGATATCTACGCGAGAAAAGGGGTATAAGAAATAACTAAATAGACGCACTAATTGGATAATTATAAGATGATCTTTATCAGTTACTTCAATACTTTTTTAGTGCATACCAATTATATGTACTCAAAACAGGATAGACCTTCAAATAAGTGACCCTAACTGTAAGCCCACAACCAAACAAGGAACAGGGAGTAAAGCAAAGATCACAGATTCTAAGTCTATGCCATCCTAGTTACATATAACCTTAGCGTATCCACTCAGCAACTATTGACATACTAATAAAGATCTTTAGTTCTCAGAAAAGTAATTATAGTAACACAAAATACTCCTATAGTATTTTAAGTTTATGTTCTGTTCTATTGTTTTCATTATAGTATTGTTGGTAAGTTTTTAGACTTGTTGCAACCTCACAACCACCCTCAGGCACATGCTAGTCACTCATCGGATAATATAGTTGATCAGGCTATATCTTCCCAGGGTTGACTATATGTCTCTAAGTCTGATTGTGTAGTCCAACAATCGTAATAGTTTTGTTCTGTCCTAGTGACACTGATTTAAGTATGAATGCAGGTACGTATACTTGGTTAAATATTTTATTATTTAAAAGTATAAACTCTTGGTCAGAGTATTTTAATTCCGTTGTGTTTATAGTTTGTATATCTTTTATGGGTTGATATACTCGATTCACTATAAACAATGCTCTGATACCAATCTGTCACACCCCAAAACCGGAACGGCGGAATTGTTCAGGGGTGGAGGACGTCATGTACAGTATCACAACAATGAATAGTAGTAAACAAGCAACAACATCATCCATTGCATTAATAATATAATTTAATACAAGTGTGTTCTGTTTAGTTTAATAGACACCAAAAATATGAAACAAAATAAAAGATGAGTCTTGAACGAGCTCCATCTTCTCAAAACCTGGCATCGGTACCTACCTACTGTCCACCTAAGAATACAAGTTATTTTCAAAGAGTTGATCAGCTTTAAAGCTGGTGAGATCATAAGTATTTTAGTGTCATTGTTTGTGAGTATGCGATGTGTAAGTTTGTAAAAGTTTGTGAATGTTTGTAAAATGTTTGAATCTCCTAGAAAACCCTATGTTTTTC
Source organism: Lactuca virosa (assembly GCF_052849685.1). Classification (NCBI taxonomy): domain Eukaryota; kingdom Viridiplantae; phylum Streptophyta; class Magnoliopsida; order Asterales; family Asteraceae; genus Lactuca; species Lactuca virosa. Next base: position 252,303,267 of record NC_136430.1, read on the forward strand.
TACTAAAAGTAGCCTTCTACCAAGGCATCAAGTGTTTGTATGTGTTTCTCTTGTAAGAGTATGTATTTTCCCAAATCTGACTATCATTAAACAAAAATATAGTATTTACATTACTGTTCATTGTGTGAAGATCACAAAGTGAATGCAATGGGAAATAAAATAGTATTGTAGTGTTGTATTAAATAACTACTGCTGTACTAACTACCTTAAACCAATTGTTATTTAAAGTACCATGTGATCGGCCTGTACCATACTACCGACTAGAAACACGACGATGTAAGACGTCGGAAGGAATGACGTTTGGCACCCGTAGACTTGCAAGTCCCACTGTAGCGAGCAGCAAGGTGTAGGATAGTCAATCCAGTATAGATCTATACACAAACTCAACACTCTCCACTTAAGGAGATTCTGGATACAAAACGAGCCATGACAGGTGATGCCATGCCCCGTTACGTGGCTCACATAACTGTAGTAGTGTTCTTGTATATGTATTGTGTGTACTAGCTGTATTGTGTGTTCTCTCTCTGTCTAGTATGTATGTATGTTCTCTCTGTTTCTCATAATAGTATGTTCTCTTGTATAATGTATAGTATGTACTAGCTGTATTGTGTGTTCTCTCTCTGTCTAGTATGTATGTATGTTCTCTCTGTTTCTCATAATAGTATGTTCTCTTGTATAATGTATAGTATGTACTAGCTGTATTGTATGTTCTCTCTCTGTCTAGTATGTATGTATGTTCTCTCTGTTTCTCATAATAGTATGTGTTGACTCATGTATAAACTGACTCATTGTATGTTTCATTGTTCTAGTAATAGTATTAGTAACTTCCTAAACTATACCTATTATAGTTTACTAGCAATGTTGTTTGTATGAATGAACATGTTTGTATACCTTTGCTACCCAAAGGCATTGAATTGAAAGAAGGAACTTTTATATCTATATAAATATACATAATATATGACTAGGATTCAAACGACCTTCGGACAAACAACCGATACCCTAAGTCCACAACCAAACAAGGAACAGGAGGTAAGGTGAGCTATCAGTCCTAAGTTCTTTCAATCCTACTTATATAACTATATCTATATAGATACACATATAACAGAATATAAGTTTAAAAGAGTTTAATAAAAGTATTTGACATGTAAAAGAGTTTGTAAAATAGTTTGAAGTAGTTTGTTTGATAACACAGTTTGAAAAGTAAGAAATCCACTTGTTTGGTAGTTATTAATCACATGTGATTGATATAATAACTGTAATAGTTCAACTTGTATTCCCCATCCCCCCATAAAAGCATTTAAAATCATTTAAAAGGTTGATTAAGGGGTATAAACTCACCTGTAGTGAGTGGTTTGGATGAACGGATGGTATAGGATGCTAAGTGTCAAGTGAAGACTTGAACACACACACGGATCCTAATTAACATATAATAACACATATATGTATCCAATTAGTCATTTAAAAACTAATTAATCAAGTAAAGACACCCTAAAACATGGATAACACTTTGATTCAAGTGCTAGTAGTACCAAGGATTGCATCTAAGGGTTGTAGGGCTTTGCTTTTGAGTTTATGGCACAAGGGTAAACTCTTCATGAGTTTACAGTTTTGGGTTTACAGTCCCAATGGTTTTACGGCCGTAAACCCATGGTAACTTCTACCATTTTGTGTTTTGAGGTCTTATAAGTCATAAAGAAGTATCCTTACTTCAATTCTAAGCCTTAGGAAGTAATTGTGGCACCATTGCACTACCTTTTAGAGTTTACGGCCCATGGACCATTCCTCATGAGTTTACGGCCGTAAACTCATGTGTGCTTGGTTCTTTTGTTTATTTAAGGTCCTATACTCCACAAGGAAGTGATCTAGACTTGTATCCAAGGCTTAGTAAGGGACTAGGGCTCACAATGGTCCTTTCATTAGAGTTTACGGTCCAAGGAGATTGCCTTGGCTTTAAACTCTTATGATCTTATGTTTCTTGATGTTTTCTAGTTGTTTAACAAGTGTATCAAGCCTATAACAAGCTAAGGTAAGAGTACTTACAATATAGAAGCTTGTAAGGGTGTTAAGAGTCCAAGAACACTAGTGTGTGTTCTTGGTGTTCTTGGTGAAATGAAGAACACTTGAAGATCTAAGAAAATGGAATGATTTCATGGATGGAATCATGTAAGATCACTAGATAATGGAAGATATCAACTAAACAAGGCAAGAAACACTTACAAAGTTGAAGATCAAGAAGGAAAATCGGATGCTACTTGAGAGAGAAATGAGTTTCTAGGGAAATGGTAAAAAAGTGTATAAAATGACTAAGTGTCATATTTATACTCCTTAGACTTTACGGCCGTAAACACCATGTTTGGGTCGTAAACTCCAAACTCTTGGAGTTTTGGAACTTTATTGATGCACAATAAACCCTAGAGTATCCTCTCTCTAGTTATCTCTTGCAGTACTAGGCTTTAGAACACTCAAACTGACTCCAAAAAGCTTAAAAGTTAGCATAAACAGTTCTGACTTCTATTGAAGTGAATGGTTGTACAGAATAGAAATTTCGGGTTGTCACAACAATCAAGATAAATAAAGAGATAAGGAGAGAATACATACCCGCCACAACCTCGAGAGCCGCACGTGCCTCCTCTGCAGTCAGCTGAAAAGCCCTGCTCCTCGCTGTGGGCGCCTCAGCCCAGCCCTCACGGCCATCTGTAATCCTCATCGTGGCAGGAGCTGGTGCCACCACCTGTCCTGCTGCTGCTAAACTTGGATATTGGGCCTTCTTGTGGCCCCTCTGATTGCAATGGAAGCAAATCAGATCTGGAACTGATGTGGTGGTGGTGGTAGCTGTACAATCCCTACTCATATGACCTGTTCGGCCGCACTTGAAGCAGCCTGAACTCCCCGCCCTGCACGCCCCCTCATGCATCTTGCTGCACTTGCCACACTGGCTGCGACCCTACTGGCTCCTCGATCTGTGATCTGACACCTTGGGCTTTTTGCCCGCACTTGTTGTCTGCACCCCCTCAGGTTTCCTCTTCCTCTCTATCTCCAAGTCTAGCTCTTCTCCCAAGCTCTCGCAATCATATCTTCCAGCGTCTTGCAGATGGAACGGCTCACAAACTGCCATATGTCACTCCTCAACATCTCGTGATATCGTGCCTTTTTCATCTCCCCGTCCGCCACGTACTGCGGAACAAGAAGGGCCCTCTCCCTGAACTTGGCAGTGATCTCAGCCACAGTCTCAATAGTCTGCTCAAGATCCTGGAACTCCCTCGCTAACTATTGCACCTCGATCACGGGTGCAAACTCGGCCCTGAACCTGGCCGACAAATCACTCCAGGTCATAGCATCCAACACTGTATCATCCCCAATGGCTCTCCCAACCGCCTCCCACCAGTCACGTGCCCGGTCCTTCAGAAGACAGGACGCTAATCTAACCTTGTCCCCCTCGGGACATCTGCTGGTGCGGAACGCGTTGGCGACATCAGCCAACCACCTGCTGCTAGCAATGGGGTCCCGTGCCCCATGATAGTCGGGAGCTCCACACGCCCTGAACTCCCAGAAGGTCAGTGTGTGCGACCCCATCATGGCCGCTATCTCAGTATGAAAAGCGCTCAGCTTCTCATCCAGAAGCTCTAAAATACCCTCCTTGACCGATGCAAAGATCACAGGAGTCTGCTCTAGAATGTTGTGTGTAACCTCTGATGAAAGAAACTCCCTCGTCTGCTCATCCATCTACTCGGATCCAGAGCCTGAGCCTGATCCCTCACCTAAAGTGCCCGTCGGTCTAGGACGTAGAATTACCATACCAAAAATACACCATAACAAACATCAGTATACTCATCAAATATCGAGGGATCTAACATACTACAAGTTCCCTGGATTCATCTCATCCTTTCCTGATTCGAGTACGGATCCTCTTCTTTCATTAGTACGGGCCCATACTACCTTCCACATCTATCCGTACTTTCCTCAAGAACTGCCTCGACTCCACCAAGTCCCTTCTACTACTACTACTGCTGATCTCATACTAAACTCTTCCTAGGCTTGCCCTAGGGTAATCACCAACCCACTCTCCTCTATAAGCTGCATAAGAAGTCACTACTACCTCCCCCTAACTAGCTCGTGAATATTATTACATATTACTAAGACTAGATAATTCTTCGAATGAGAGGTCCTACCCTACAACGGTTGGACTCAAACAAGAGCTGTGCAAGAGAGCTAGACCTAACCTTCTGAAATTATTTAATCCTCGCAATATGTAACGTAACATATTCATTTACTAGTTAGTAAAAGTTAACTAAGACTCCTAAAAGCACAAAGCAAGCAGCATTCGAGCATCGAGTAAAACATAATCAAGCATATCTCTTTCAGGCTATCCCTGACTAATCTGTACTAGCATGCAGTTCATTAAGCTGAGATACATATAACAGGCACATAAGGCATCCTTCCTAGATCCTTAGTTCTAAACTAGCATTCAATTCTCATAAAGCTGATACACATATAATAGGCACATAAGGCATCCTTCCTAGATCCTTAGTCCTAATCTAGCATGCAGTTCTCACAAAGATATCATATGATAAAATTGTATGGGTAATTTGGGAGTCTTCTCCAAGTCAACCCAACTCGTCGAGTCTTCTCCCAACTCGGCGAGTTCATGAACAATTCAGCCCCATGGTCAACTAAGTCAACTCGTCGAGTCCCTTCATAGACTCGTCGAGTTCTTCCTGTCATAACATCGGGACATATCGACTCCTACTCGTCGAGTCCCTCCTTGGACTCGTCGAGTTCTTCAACTTCCGAGCCCTAATCTTGTCAAACTCACTGAGTCATCTCCTAAACTCATTGGTTTCACTCATAACCATAAAGGGAGTTAGGGTTCACGACCCGACTCGTCGAGTCGAAGAACAACTCGTCGAGTCCTCCTTGTGACATTTCCGTTCAGTCGATTCTAATCCATTCCAGTGCTTCCAACTCATAGATCAGTACACCTTAGGCTAGCCTTTCATGTAAAGTTGCTAACTTTACGTGCATGCATGATGTTATAGAGCTAGAACACCAAAACCAAGCTAAAAATGAAGACCTAATGCATAGAATGGGGACATGGTTGAATAAAGGTGGCAACTTTGAGCTTCTGGAGCTCAAGAGTGCCTAGATCTAAAGTCCTTATGTCCCCAAAAGCTCTCAACTCGGAAATGGTCTTAGAAATGGCCCAACATGACAATAAACAACTTAAATGAGGATCTAAGTGGAAAGAAACCAAGGTACAAGCTTTATACCTTCAAAAGTTCTGAAATGCAACACAAACACCAGATCTTCTGCCTTCTCCTTGGATCTTCTAGCCTTTCCTTCCTCCATCTAACTTCAAATCACACAAAAAGGCAAGAAAAGCTTAATAACACTCAATAGCTACTTAGGTTTTGAGAGTGGGATGTGGAGGTGATGGAGACTGGGGTGGAGGCATGTTATGTTGCTTAAATAGGGTGCAAACCCCACAGATTAGGGTTTCCTCCTGATGGACCTACTCGCCGAGTCCAGGCTCGGACTCGTCGAGTAGACCATTTAAATCATGCGACCAAGCTGGCACGTACTCGACGAGTTAGGGCTACCAACTCGCCGAGTAGCTCTTATAAAATGAACATTTTAATAATTTAAATACGTATCATCGGTTTGGAAAGAAAGGGCCCGACTTGATCGCAGTGCACACACCCATGTTTTCCACAATGAAAGATTTTGGGATGAACTCTGATAAATGTTTTAATTAGCGGTGTTTTGGAATGTTTGCAATAAATGATATTTATGTTTTGGCTATATTAAAAATGAATTTTTTACCCTTGATTTTTGGGTCGTTACATCTGCAGCAGAGAGATGGACCAAATGTCTGCAGTTTGGAATAAGAAGTCTGTTTGTTTTTTTTAATGTCTGTAGGCTACCGAAATAAACTGAAATTTAAATAAATTGATTTTACAAATTTGTGATGGTTTTTCAACACCGAAATCTTAATAATTATAGTCTTACAACATTGAAATAAAATTCATACAACGAAATTAATATTAAAATAACAATTTTAGTCTTACAATAACAATTTCATTTAAAATAATTCATTCCATATTTTGTATCAACTCCTCATCAATTTCATCTCGTAATTAAGTCACACATTTCTGGTCTGCTGCAGTACCATATGTTGGAACCTCTTCGTCATCATCATCATCATCATCATCATCATTATCATCATCATCATCATCATCATCATCATCATCATCATCATCCTCAACGAGCACATTGTTATTACGAAACGAGACATTGGGTTTGTCGTATCGTGCACAATACTCATCATTCAAATTCTTTTTCCAATAAGCATTTTAGATGGTCATTAGTCCAATGTTGTTTCTCACCCATTTCTAATAACCAAAAAGACATAATGACAACAATAAAAAACTTGATTTCATAACAAATTTCAGCAAAAAAAAACTAATTTTAGAAACCATATATGATATAACTACAATCAAAACAAATTTCAGCAACCACATAACAACAATCAAAAATCTAATTTCAAAATTTTGATTTCATAACATATTTTAGCGACAAAACTTGATTTCACTAGCATTGCAGCAAATTTGATGTGATTAGACATTGCAGGGGAAAAAAATTAACAACAAAACTGATTTCAATAAAAGATTTCATAACATATTTCAGCAACAAAATTTGATTTCACAAGCATTACAACAAATTTGATGTCATTACACATTGCAGGAAAAATTAATTAACATCAAAACTGATTTCAGCAAAAGATTTCATAATACTACATATTTTAGCAAAAAAAAATGATTTCACAAGCATTTCAATAACATATAACAACAAAATACAACAAATCAGTGGATTCGATATTCAACAACAGCAACAACAACAAAAAATAGCAAAATAAACCAAACCCTAGAAAATATAGTCGAGGAAGAAAGGGGGTTACCTGACGACGATGGAAGAATACAATGGGAAGAGGGTAGCAACTATAGAAGGAGGTGTCAGAATAGTAATTGTGGAAGGCGGAGACGGAGGCAGGATACGACAACAAGGTAAGCAAGAAGCCTCCGAAGAAAAGGAAGGAATGCTGGTCGCCGTAAAGAAGAGGAGCCTGCTGTGTTTTCTCTTTTCTCTGATGAATTTTTTAGGTTATAATGTGTAACGCCCATAGATCCGGGCTAGTCAATTTAGAGACAATGAGCATCAAAAATGAGTTTTTTATGGAATATTATTTAGAAGGAGTAATCTTAACCAAGTTGTAGAATATGTCACAAGGGTTCCGTACATATAAAGAATGCCGAAATCCGAATTATAACGAAGAAGTTATGGCCCATCAAAGTTTCGCGACAAAACCGGCATGGCACTACGTGACGTAAATAATGAATTTACGATAGAGGACTTTTTGGACTTAGTGATCTAAAAAAAAAGTTGTAGTATACGTTAAACCGAGAGCGTGTATAAAAAGAACGCCCAAATCTGACTTCGTATGAGGAAGTTATGATTTTTCTAAGATTTGGCCTAGCAGTGCACGGCCCGAAACTCGAATTTTAGATCGAGCAGTTTTTGGCCAACGCGACCTAAATGAGAATTGAAGATTTCATTAATAGGAACTCAACGACAAAAAGACAGACGAAAACGGAGTCCGTATGTAGAAGTTATGAATTTTATGCGGACATTTAACAGTGTAGTCACCTTCTACTATTAAATATTAGATCGGTCAAGAATTACCCGACAGAGTCAAAGATCTTATTTTTACCTACGCGTGGATATAAAGAACGTCAAAAACGGAGCTCGTATGCGAAAGTTACGGATTTTAGAAGTCGGAAGTGTGCTGTGCGAAAATGGGTGATGTGGCACAATCTTGGCCATTGCTTTCTCCCCAAGTCTTGCCACCAGATGGTGACATGTGGCACCAAGTTCAGCCATATTTCATCCTATAAATAGAACCTCTCCCACCCTTATTTTCTTCACACCTTTCCCATTCTTTCTTCTCTCTACACTCTCTCTAAACCTCCCAAAAACTCCCTTAGCGCTAGAAGAAAGCCCCGGAGCGCTCGACGGCTCCGAGAAGAAGAGCTTTCGGCTCGGAAGTCCTGCCCCTGCAGAGCCCGGCTTCTAGCCAAACCCCCTCGTAGGTAAGATACGCCTACCTAATTTTTAATATAGCTTTTATTTAAATATAGTAACGTTATTAGGACCTTATAATAATTATTTGAGCTATTATTATGGGTTATATAAGTGTCGTTATAATATCTTTTTAACTACTCGCAGTACGGGGAATCTGGTTTAAAGGGCCGCATATGGTTGTTGGATTTCAGAAGTGCTATATGCCAAAATGGTCCTTCCCTCTGGTGTTTTATGTCTGGATCCTGTCTGTACATAGTGGTTGGAAAATATTGTTTAAACGCTTATATAATAATAATAATGCTAAGACTAATAATTAGTCACGGTAAATATTAGACTAAAATTTAGCGATAATAATGCTAGGTTTCGTCGAAGGAAAATAGAATCGTTAAAAGTGAAGCGCTGCCCGAGTATGGAATCATCACTTTAACAAGTGAGTGCATAGTTACTTTCATCTTACACATAGATATGAAGTATTTTATATAAATTACGTGCTATGTGTGCATATTATATGTATACTTGTTATCTATTCTGGATGAACGACTTTATACATGTTTTAAATAATTTAAACTGTATATGTATTTTATATCTACGAATATGTTGGGTAAAACATGGGTAGATGAATGATGAGAGATGAAAGATGATATGAGTGAACATTGGTAGCTATAGACTTAGTGCCTAACAAATAACATCGGCTGCTATGGACTTAGTGCCTATTGAATAAACATTGGTAGCTATGGACTTAGTACCTGTTAGATAAACGGTGGTAGCTATGGACTTACTACCTATTAGATAAACACTGGTAGCTATGGATTTAATACCCGATTAATGAACTTTAGCAGCTATGGAATTAGTGCTTTACGAACGAGCATTGGCAGCTATGGACTTAGTGTTTGTCATATAAACCCTGGAAACAATGGACTTCAGAATGACCGAATGCAGGATAAATGACTCTTAGGGTAGACCTTAAGAGTAAGGAAGATAATAGGGATGGGTAATTGGGTTGATTGTTTGATTTTAAACATAATAATTAAATTATTGTGGCTTGAAAACCCTATGTACTCACCAGGTTTCCCAACCTGACCCACTCAAGCTTATTTGTATCACAGGTGTCGATATGAAGTTACATTACACTGAGAGATTAAAGAGATGTAGATCACTAGTGTAAATGAATGTAAGTTCTGTTTATGCTTATGTTTCTGTATTGATGATGACATCCCAAATGTTTTAAAATGAACAAAAATACATTTCTTCGGAAATGCTTTGATAACGTATTTATCATGTTTTTCTGGGAACAAATTCCGCAACACTTTTATTTAAAATGTTACTCTGATTTTTATAAAGCATAAACAAAATCGGTCTTTTCTGGCCATGAAAATGGGGATGTCACAGTTGGTATCAGAGCATTAGTTTAAGCGAACTAGGAATATGGATTTATTTCTAGACTTAAACTTAGAATGCTAAGCGATGATCGTGAGGAGTGTGTCTAATAAATTTAGGTAATACACATGAACAGACACAAGCACTAGCTTATTTAGGGAAAATGCCTAACATGCTTTTATGTGCTAAATGATTTATGATATGCATTATATGATCGGATCTACGGTCTGTTGCCGACCGGATCTAGAAACTTTATGTGTTCAGGTTTCTAAACGTTTAATTACGGTATTAGAACTGGAATATAAATTTTCGGAGTAATGGGGAGGTTTACACGTCGATCGTAAATAAAATCTTTCCTATCTTAATTCTCGTCATTTCACACCAAATGCCTAATTTGGTGAATAAGATCGAAATGGCAAGAACCCGAAGCGGAGCCGGAAACGCGAACGGAAACAGGAATCAACCCCCAGTGATTGAGCAAATACCTGTTGTGGTAGCCGCTCATGAGCCAATCACTATGGTCGGAGTACAAGCAATGATCCAAATGATGTTGGATCGTCAAATGGAGGAGACCAGACGCTTACTTCAACAGAACCGAGAGGAAGCTACAATACTGATCGTACAACCTGAACTAGTCCCCAAGCAATCGGAGGAAGGGAACTACACCCGCCCTGTGAGTCAAGTTGGGACTCAAGGAGAACGAAGAAATGGCCCGGAGAGGGGAAACGACAAGGATGGGCGAATGTATAAGAACTTCTTGAGTGCAAAACCACCGAGTCTCTCAGGAAGCCCGAAGCCTGTAGAGATTATGGACTGGATCTCCGAAATGGAGATGGTGTTTGAGAGTTGCGACTGTAGCAACAAGCAGAAAACCGTCTTTGCGGTCAGACAACTAAAGACCGGAGTCTTGAGCTGGTGGATGTTATTGGCAGATACGATGCTCAAAGGAGAAGCAAGCAAGATGTCTTGGGAAGATTTCCTGGTGCAACTAAAAATGCAGTACTGCTCTGAGCAGGATCTACTAGAGATCAACAACTTTAGAACCTAAAGAAAGGAAGAATGAGCGTTACCGAGTACACTGCAAGTTTTACGGAAAAAATGAAGCTTGTTCCTTACTTAGTTCCAACTGAACTCTCCAAGGTCAACAAGTTTGACCATGGATTACCAGCGGACTTTGGTCCAATGGTCAAGCAAGCAACCACTTTGAAAGCCGCCATCTGGGCAGCCAAGAATGTTGAGACCCAAATAAGGGAAAAGGTTCTGGAAAAAGCTGAAGTTGGTGAAAAGAGGAAGCTTGAAGAATCCTCAAGACCTAATAAGAAAGGAAAGTTCCCGAAGTCTAACCCAGATAACCAAAGTTATGGAGCCAAATGGTGTGAAAAGTGTAAGAAGAAGCACTTCGGAAGATGCGATGGAGAAGTAACCTGTTACAAGTGTGGGAGGATCGGTCACTATTCCAAGGATTGTACACAAAATGATAAGGTATGCTATGAATGCGGAAGCAAGGGGAACATGTCTAGAGACTACCCAACGAAAAATGAAGCAGCAAGGCCAGAGGCACCGCCAAAGCCAAGGGCATTCCACATGATCCTCGACGCAGCAGATAACAACGCAAGGAATCAAGGGTGAGGACTTCATATCCAAAGATCGAGTATGTAGTAGCCATAGTTGTTGGATTAGTGTCTAAGTCCATAACTATATTTGGTATGTACTTGACCCGATTGGCATGGTCCATTTGGGTTGCATGGCATCATGCATTTGGATAGACTAAAATGAGAGAAATAACATTTAAGGTTTATTAATATATTATAAGTTCTAATATATTAATAAGATTATTTAATTAGTATTGATCAAGAATTAATTTGGAATTAATTAAGTGATCAAAAGGAGACTAATTAAATATATGGTTTGATTGTGTAAATCATCCATACTTGTATAGTGGGCTAATGCTCCATGGATTATCAAGTTGGGCTAAAACCCATAGCATGCTCCCTGGATGCTACATGGTGTTTTTGTACCCATGGATCATGGATATGAAAGGCCATGACAATTAGGGTTTACATGGTGTAACCCTAATTGTGACACACTATATAAGCATCTTATTCTTCCCAAAATTCGGCTAATATGTGTGTATGGTGAGGGCTAGCCGATTTCATGAAGTGTCTCATTTCTCTCAAGTTATTCTAAGTGTATTTGATGTTGTGTGAACCATTTGAGGGGTCACACTTGGGGCACTAGGCTCTTGAGCTCCATGGAATCAAGCTACAACAAGAGGTATGTAATTCTACTAGATTTTATATTACATGTACATTATATTATGCTAGTTAGAACAATACCTTGGAAAAATTGATATTTGCATGTATAATAGAGAAAACATAGATCCAAGGTATTTAGGGTTGCATGTACACTTAGGAGTGTTAGAATGCTCATAACCCAACAGTGGTATCAGAGCCTAGGCTTGTTTTCAATTATACTTGATGCAAAGTGCTGAAAAATGCTGAAAAAAATCGATTTTCGGGCTGTCTGGGCACTGGACTCGCCGAGTCCATGAGGAAACTCATCCTACTCGTCGAGTAGGTTCATACACTCGACGAGTAGGACCCCCTGACAACATATTTTCGACTTTTAAGGCTAGAATTAGACTAGAATCATTACCCTAAGCTGTTTTTGAACCTATAAACCTGTTTTTGATGTGGTAATGTTCATTCTAATCCAATTTCAAAGATAATTGTCAATAGATTCATGTTTTGTATTAGTTTAATGGTTAGGCTAATTACATGAAAAAGTTTGATTGAATTATCTTGTTCTTATGAGTTGCTTAGATTAATATGAAAGTTATGTGAAATTGTTGTTTTCAATCCAAATTAATCTAAGAGGTGGTTCTAAAATGTGTTTTTGTAACTTGTCCTCAAGTTATATGAAAAGTCACATTTCAGATTCATAAAACACATAAATATTTCCATAGGTTATGAATAAAGAAAAGTCATATTCTTTTAATAGTTTAAAGTCTTCCATAACTTGTCCTCAAGTTATGGAACTTGAAGAGTTTTTTGAATTAAAACTACTTTAAACACATAAGTTATGGAATTGAATAGTTTTGAATAGTTTCAAAACTTGCCCTCAAGTTTTGGAATTTGTAAAGTTTTCCCTTATGACTACTTTAATTCCAAGTTAAGCCCTTAGAATTTTAAAAGTTAAAATTCAATCCTTATACTTTATAGTATTATAAGTTAATAATATATATATATATATATATATATATATATGTATAAGAGCAAGTCAGTCTTACTGTTAGTAGGCCTCATTCACGAAGCCGGTCTATAAGGGGGGTATAAGGTCACTGCCTATAAAATTGCAGTTTAATGGGTGTCCACTCTCACCCACCGCTTCCTTGACTGGTGGAGGGTCGTTAGCCGAACGGGTAGGACAAGGACTAGAATTCTCCCTGCATTAAAAGTATTAATGATAAATACTAAGTAACTAAACTTTTATAAATTCCCAATCTTAGTTACTTAGGAAAATGTGAATTTGGTGCTAACCCATGAAATTACACTTTGCACTTTGCTTAAGTCGTTAGTGGAGCGCGTGTGGGTAACCGGCACACTAACCTGGATTTAACAAGGTAGGCAAAGGGTAACTTAATGTTTATCATAGTATCGGTGGAGCACGTGTGGTTAACCGGCACATCGGTTGAGGGGTAAATATTAAGGGTACCAAGTATATTTGCATGGTTATTCACACCTTGTTTTGTGATCCTCGGCATCCCAGTCACAAAATTTGAGAGGGCACAATCGAGATTGAAACATGCCTTTGAACAGTTCAATGAATCTCAAAAGATCTAGGAGTTTCAAATCCAAGTAAAACCTAATTAAATTATTTCGTTTTCATGGTGGAAATTGGTGAATCGTCATTCGCCTACCTTCAAATATTTTATAGCTTGGATTACGGCATCCCTCTTCCAAGTTATAAAAGTATTGTGTAGGGTCCTAGCCTTAATATTTCATATTGGGTGTTATATTAAGGACTTCAGATCAACTATCTTGAATATCTCCCAAAAGATGTCTAGTTCAGACATCTATGATCTTCCCAAATCTCTTGGAACTTCACTTCCTCCACCTCCTCCAATTATTCTCCCTAACCCACAAGTTCAAGGTTACTCAAGCCCTATTGGCAAGCAAGGTCTATGTGTGATTGCATCTTGGAGATGAAGTCACATATTGACAAGCCGGGAGAGTTGGGTGTCAAAGTCTTGAGAAAGCTGGATGTTAAATCACTTTCTAAGTCACATAGTGAGTTTCCTTAGGACTACTATGAAACAGACTGTGACATGACCCTTAATGATCTTATCTATTTGCTAGGTGCTGCTGAATCAGCAATGAGTTGGAGCACTGGTAAAGCAAATTTCATTAGGAGATCAACTTCCCAAAGGACATTGACAATGGTAACATTGGATATCTAGAAAAAGCTTTCTCTTCCCAATGGAAAGGGATCGGCCATAGTCAACTCGGTTGACCAAATGGTAAAGAGATATGCTAAGTTTGAGACAGTCTCGTGTACCATTCCCAAAAGGTCCATATGCTTATATTGCCAAAGGAAGGGGCATTGGTTGCAAAGTTGCCCTATTTACCTGAAAGATCATAAGGTTGGTCAAAAAGTGTGACTTTACTTCAGGTAAGTCCACTATCTAACTCTATTAAGTTCATATTTGTAGATTCTTATTACATGATGTGACTGGGTCACATGTTGAATTTTTATGAATCAAAGAAAGGAGAGGAAGCTTAAAGAAGAGTGAGTTGATTCTGATCGCGAAGATGGATTTCGATCGCATGGTTCGGTGATCAGAATTTTTGAGCTACTGCTTAAGAGTTTTGATAGATTGCTTAGGAATAAATAACAACATAGTTTTCATATGCATATGCATTGTAAGGATAAGTTTTTCCTCAAGCTTTAAAATAAAAGAAAAGTTTTGATTTTATTTATTTTAAGTATCCTTAGAATGGCATTTGTGAAAAAATTGTTGTTTATATGATTCCATTGATAGCAACATTGGAAAATGAATTTGATTATGTAGTTTGTGGTAGTGTCATAATTTACCAAATAAGGAAAGATTCTCATCAACCAAGTTTCAGTTGGATAGAAACTTGGAATCATGCAAGTTGTATAGTATGGTGAATGAAAATTTTCATCTTTGGAAAATTAAGACTAATACCTTGTTCGCATGTATATGTGAGTCAAGTGAAGGACTAAGGGATCGAGTACACGTTCGTATGCACTGGTCAAGTCCACCACAAAAGATCGATAAGACTATTCGTCATGATTTACTAAAGTTTAGTAAATATGATTATACTTACAAGTTTAAGTATAATTCTGAAACATTGGAAAAGTTTCGATGTATGGCAGAACGAATGAGAAGAATCAAATTAGGTAGAAAGATAAAAGTTTCTCAAATCTGAAAAGATGGGAGAGTACTTTAGTATCATGTTTTGTGATCATCTGAATGATTAAACAACCATATCATAATTGGTCTTATAAGGACATCTTAGTGCATTCTTATGGCTAAGAAGAGGATTCATGAATTGTTGAAATGGTTAAACCAAGAAGATGAGTCATACATCATTCCAAAACAAGTCTTTGAGTCATACTCAAAGATTGTAACTTGAGTGACACATCTTAAAGAATGTTTATAACACTTGTTAAATGTAAGAGTAAAATGTTTTTGTAATACCCGTGTTTCTAGGCAAGGCATTAATATTGATGTAATAGTCTAGGTCAACCTTTATAACTCATTTTGAAGAAATGAAAAGGAATTATATGAATATTATGTGAAATATGTGTTTTATGCTTAATTATTAAGATTTAATTAATTAAGAATAAAAATGAGCGTCGAAAATAAATATTAGATAAAGTCGATATCTACTAAGAAAGTTGTAGTGGTCGTGACAAGGATTCCGGCTATATAAAGAATACCGAAATCCGAGTTATAACGAAGAAGTTATGACCTGTCGAAGTTTCGCGACAAAACCGGCACGGTGCCGAATGACGTAAAAAGTGAGTTTTTGATAAACTACTTTTTAGTCTTAGTGATCTAAACGAAATTCGTAGTGTTCGTTAAACCGAGAGTATGTATAAAAAGAACGTCAAAATCTGACTTCGTATGATGAAGTTATTATTTTTCTAAGTTTCAGCTTAGCAGTAGACAGCTAAAAATTCGAATTTAAGATTGAGTGATTTTTAGCCGACACAACCTAAACGAGAATCGAAGGTCTCGTTAATAGCAGTACAACGGTAAAAAGACAGACGAAAACGGACGTCGGATGAAGAAGTTATGAATTTTTAACGGATTTCCTGTCCCGATCTGTTAAAATCAAAGTTAGCCGGCGAAGTCTAAACGAAAGTTGTAGAGCGTAATTTTACCTACGCGTGCATATAAAGAACGTCAAAAACGGAGCCCATATGCGAAAGTTATGGATTTTAGAAGTTTTGGCACAAAAATCGAGAAAAAATGCCAAATCCGAGAAATTTCGCATGGTGGGACTTCGGCCACGTCACCTTCGCTCCATGCGCGCCACGTGTCCGAAACTGCTGAGTCACCGAGGCCAGCTGGCGAGGCGTGTCGCCTTCCCTCGCATCCGAAGTGCGGTCCAGTAGGAGTCCGACGCGTGCCTTCTCCTGATGTGTCCGACCTTCGCATGGTGTGCCACGACTCCGAACCTCGGACCTAGACCTCGGTCCAATCAGAGGCCAACAGCTCACCCATCGCACGTGCGAGCCACCTGCACTCTCTTCGGATCTGCTGACACCTGGTAGCTTCTCAGCCCTTGGATCAGAAGCCTCGCCCCTATAAATAGAAGGGTGCAAGACCTCCCGGGGATAATTTGGAAATTTGTCACTTTTAACCCCTTAAACAATATTTCTTTCATTCCAACTTCCCCCAAATCCCCGGTATTATACCAAACACCCGAAACATGCCCCGAAGTGCCCGAGAAGCCCTAGAAATTTATCTTTTCGGTTTTGAAGCCCAACCCTCGCAGAGCCCGGTTTCTCAATAAAACTCCCGGTTTTATTAGAAACGATCGTTTTAGGAAACGAAGTGCTGCCCGATTATCATTAAATCATGTGAGTGTGTAGTCACTTTTATCTTACACCTAGATATGAAGTATTTTCTATAAAATACGTGCTATGTGTAATTATATTAATTGTTTATTTAAGGTGACTGTTGGATAGATGTTTTATACAAGTTTTAAACTGTATATGTATTTTATCTACAAATATGTTGGGTAAAACATGGGTAGAAAAAATAGTCGATGTGTGTTAAAATGGTGAGAGGCCTCGATGTTGTTGTTGTTGTTGTTGTTGTTGTTGTTGTTGTAGTCATCTAGCGTAGTATAGATGACGACCACGGACCTTTCTAGACAGTCCAGTGGAACACTAGCAGGTTCGCAACTTGTAGGTGTTGGTGAACTAAATGTTCATTGGCGTACTCCATCCCCCTCATGGTTACCTTTAGGACATGTATGGCTGAGGAGTCCCCTTAGCAGTAGTGTCCATCCTGATGATATTCCTTAGCCTAGGTCCCTTGTGTTAGGTGTTTAGGGACGTAAAGTGAGGATAACGGGAATGGGTAATCAGGGTTATTGTTGATTGATGAACTTAATAAGTTTATTACTATTGTGGCTTGAAAACCCTATATGCTTACCAGGATCCCAAGCCTGACCCACTCAGCTTTTTATTATTACAGGTAGTGGACCCCGAGCATAGTCAGAGGATGATGAGAGATTTTTGGATTATAGGCCAGTAGTTGTAAATAACTGTTGTAAGGCTTATAATGTCTTGTTTATGCTTTTGATCTGTATCGGAACATGACATCCCGAGGTTTTAATATGAAATGAAATTATATATTTCTTAAAGAAAGGTTTTGATAAACTTTTATCGTGTTTTGTTTTAGGGACCAATTCCGCAACATCTTTTAAAAGGATTTCTCTGACTTTATTTTAAAAAGCATAAATTAAATCGGTCTTTTCTGGCAGAGAAATTAGGGGATGTCACAGTTTTCTACTCTTGTACATTTGAAATTGGTAAGTTGTGTCATTTTGGATAAAACAAAGACCAACTAAGGCCAATTGTGTGAAGTGTGTGTCTTGATAAAGAATCTGCACTATCTCTTGAATATTTGGCAAGATAGTCTTATATGTCAAGAGGACAGTGGGACTCTTAAAAATCCTGAAAGAATTTCAAGATCTAATCAAGAATAAAAACCTGTAGTTTAACACTAGCACACGACGTGAGGTTTATAACCTATCGTGTTGATATATTTCTATTTCTGTGCCCATTCCAGTTAAAGTTGGCTTTGCATATGAGTTTTGAGAGTTCTCAATTGGTTGCATAACAACTTGGAAGCAATGGCAGGCCCTTGTGCTGCCAGGTGGCAAGAAATTAAGATTGAGTTCAGTCCATATAAGTTTGGATTTGTCATTATCCTTGTCTTGTGATTATGGTTTTGACAAATTCACATGGATAAGAACACATACACCATAAAATCTAAGTGTCATAAGGTTTCTCTCCGATTCATGAAAATGATGGTGAGGAAACACTTTCACTAAGTAGATTTTAGCTAGATAGCAATTGTGATATTTGCATTCTCAAAGTCGTTAGTGGAGCGTGTGTGGTTAACCAGCACACTAACATGGACTTGTGAGAAGTGGTAAAGGTCTAAACAATCGAGACTATGATTACGACATCCCTTTTCATAGTTCTTAAAATTGTTTAGACACACCTGTGAGCTATCTGAGGAAAGGTGTATGATTTTGATAAAGTCTTATCAAAACATCTCGTATCAGAAATCTGAACTTTGGTAAGAAAGTCAATAGAGTATTGATTTCTAGAAGTTCAGTTGATTTCTAAGTACATGTCAAAGCTAGTCGGAGCATAAGTGTTATGCTAATAATCATCATGTTGGTGGGAGCATGATAATTATTATTAGTATCGCAAGATAGCAATGTTAATTATAGAAAACAAAAGTTTCAATTCGTGGAGTTGCAGGGGTTGAAAAGTTGTTTTGCTATAATTAAGGGAGAGGAAATTATACTTCATTTCAATTCTAAAAGCTTAGATTGAGGTTTTAATCATCTTTAGTCAAGGATATATATGAATTTTGTGTTGAAATGGCTCAACATAAGGAAATTCTATATATCGGTCCATTATTTGCGTGTAACACCCGAAATCCAGAAGACCCAGAAAGAAAAGAAAAACCCTAAGTCAAAAGGGTCAACTCGTCGAGTCCAATGAAGAAATCGACGAGTCGGAGCGTGCCCCATGTCGCAGATTAAGTGACCGACTCGACGAGTCGGGGAAACTGACTCGGCGAGTCTGGTCTGGGTTTGGAAACCCTAATTTCGGGACTTGGTGCCCTATTTAAGCAACATTTCAGGCCTCCACCCCAGCCTCCATCACTCCCCTCACCTACTCTCGAAACCCTAATCAACCTTGTGGATTATTGAGCTAGTTTCTTGCATTTGTGAGTGATTTGAAGCTTGGAGAAGGAAGGAGACTCTTAGTGGTGCAAGAAGGAGCTATAGATCCAGAGTTGGTGTGGCATTTCAGATCACTTGAAGGTATAAAGCTTATACCTTGACTGTTAATCATCTAGATTCCCTTTCTAGCTTGTAATTTTCCCACATTTGGGCCATTTCCAAGGTTAATCCGAGTATTAAGCCCTTGAGGATGTATTGGGCTTCAGATCTGGGCACTCTTGAGCTTTAGAAGCTCAGAGTTGCTAGCTTTATCCAGCTATGGCTCCATTTCATGCCCTAGACCTTCATTTTAGCTTGGATTAAGAGTTTTAGCTTCATAGCACCTTGCATGCACGTAAAGTTAGCAACTTTACATGTAATACTGGCCTTAAGAGTCTAGATCTATGAGTTGGAAGCAATGAAATGGACTGTAATCGATAGAATTGAGATGTCACAAAGCGGACTCGGCGAGTCAGTTCATGGACTCGGCGAGTCGGGTCGCAAACCCAAGTTAGATCAGTGAGTTGAGTTGGTGAAGGACTCGGCCAGTCTAGGTCCATATTGGGCATGCAGATCATAGTACTCGACGAGTTCGAGGAGGAACTCGGCGAGTCCAAGGCAATCTCCTTAGTTATGAAGGTGGACTCGACGATTTGTTCATACAACTCGGCGAGTCGGTTGAGGATGGTCCCGAATTCTATGGTTGAAGGAGAACCCGTTGAGTTCTTGCTAGACTCGACGAGTTAAATCGGGGGTTGTAATGGATCGGAGGAGTATGGACTCGACGAGTTGGTAGAACAACTCGGCGAGTCAAGTCAACTGGAAGTTGACTTTGACCGTTGACTTTGACCAAGTTTGACCAGGGTTGACTTTTGGATTATTGTGTTGGGTTTTGAGCATTCTAACACTCCTAAGTGTACATGCAACCCTAAATACCTTGGATCTATGTTTTCTCTATTATACATGCAAATATGATTATCCAAGGTATTATCCTAACTAGCATATCAAAACATTGATACTAGGATACTAAAATAGATAGAATACATACCTTGTTGTTGTTGCTTGACTCCATGAAGCTTGAAAGCCTAGTGCCCCAAGTGTGACACCTCAAATGGTTCACACAACATCATGAACTCTTGGAATAACCATGAGAAGAAGACATACATGTTCAAATTGGCTAGCCCTCAAAATATGTATCACTAGTGCCAATTTCTTGAACTAAAGGGGTTCTTATATAGTGTGGCTATTAGGGTTACACCATGTAACTCATGACTTTACCCATTCCTTATGCTCCATGGGTTTTAACCTCCATGGAGTATCCATGGATCACCACATGGGTTAAACCCAACATAAAGGAATCTTGGATCATAAGCCCACATATATAAGAATGAATGATTTACACAATCAATCCCCATATATTTAATTAGTCTCTTTTTGATCACTAAATTAAGTCCAAATTAATTCTTGATCAATACTAATTAAATAACATGATTTCATATTAATATATTAGAACTTATAATATATTAATATGTCACAAAATGTCTTTTCCTCATAGACGGTCTATCCAAATGTTCCGATGCCATGCAACCCAAATGGACCATGCCGAGTCGGGTCAAGTACATACCAATTATAGTTATGGACTTAGACACTAATCCAACAGTCTCCCACTTGGATAAGTCTAAAACTATTATTGCATATGACTTCAGGAACCAACTGGCAATCGTAGCTCTCAAAAGCCGTTGTCGAACTCTGACCTTGTAGATGAACTCTGACCTTTGTCAATGACTTGTCCATTAGATAAGGGATCATATATTCGTCCATTCTAGATATCATATGGACTGAGACATGGATTATAATCATTCTCTCTGTCCATTTGTTGTTTCCCGATTTCCTATTTATGACGATTGACTAATTGAACAAATCAAATCAGTCCAGGCCCGGGCGAGCACTTACATTTGTCATCACCAAATCATCGAGGGGCCCACAGATATCGCTTTTATCCCGAAGGTAAAAGGAATGGATAAACTTCGACTCATATGGCTTGTTCTACTACTTGTTGAATCATACACAAAGGCACGTTTTATAACACCGAGTTACCGAATGCGTTTTCGTGCAATCAATGTACAACCAACTCATAGTAACAACTCATATCTCTAGGTTTGAAGAATATAAGATATTATCGTCTCATGATCACTCGTGATAAAATCCATTAAGTGATTCCAATGAGCGCGGGTTGAATCCAATACTCAGAATTTATGAGCACTCATGAGTGTTGTAGCCCCTTGTCCAACATCTTAGACCTCTACAAGCCAACCCATGACAGTCTTGATTCATATCTACTTCCAACATATGACCGACTATGGATAGTTTGAATAACTTAGTCAATCAGGAAGAACGACCTAGTTATTCTGGAAGTCAAAACATGCAAAATGAAACACAATAATAATAGAATCTAATATGGTATCAAAACCTATGAACATAAATAAAACACCTTTTATTTATCACCATATGATTACACATTATTCATTGTATACTGTTTCAGCTATCAACTTTATTCTTGAATTTAAAACAATAGTTGTCCCATGCTCCAAGCATGTACACTATGTTTTCTAAACACTAGTCATGCCATACACCAAGTATACATACTATGTTTGTCTATGATCTTCACTTTGTGAATTAGATCAATTGAACATAACTCCAATGATCCTCTTTCACAGTCCCAAATCCTTACTGCAAATGCAAGAATTCCAAATTCATGCCATTTACTGAAATCTGTTAGATTCTAAACTTATATGCATTGATCCTCCTGTAATGATTATGCATAGAGTCAGAAAGACTTGACAACAACCATTACAGAGCATTCCAAGGAGATCAACTCCTTGGAAACATCCTTCTTGCATTAAGTTTCCTAATCTTACACAGATTGAATAATTTCCAACTTTGAAACATTTCCATATTCCATTTTGACTATCACTTCTGAACAAGAGTTTCCTCCTTACAGATTATGTCAATATGGTCCTTCCAGAATTATCATTATACTTCCAACTGTCCTTGAGCAACCAATCTTTGGTAAACCTTAGATTGTCCTCGACAATTGCTTAATCCTTTTAGTCATATCCAGTTCTAGACCTTTTCCCTTCTTAATGCCCCAGGCATTTGGAAAATTTTAGAAAGGATAAATATAGCACCTGTAATCGATCCTATATCCGAAGCATATGAGACACGAGTCATGATGTCTCACATAAAGACTAAACCAGTCTTTTGCTATAACATTTCCATTTCTATTTGCCAAGTTCTCATAATTCAGATTATGAAAAGGGATGCCGTAATCATAATAGAATTTTAGAACGCAAATAATGGACCCATATATAGAATTTCCTTATGTTGAGTCATTCCAACATGAAATTCATATATATATATCCTTGACTAAATACGACTTAAAACCTCAATCTAAGCTTTTAGAATTGAAATGAAGTATAATTTCCTCTCCCTTAATTATAGCAAAACAACTTTTTCAACCCTGCAGCCTCACGAATTGAAACTTTTGTTTTCTATAATTAACATTGCTAACTTGCAATCTTTATCATAATTATCATGCTCCCACTAACATGATGATTATTAGCATAACACTCATGCTCCCACTAGCTTTGACATGTAATCAGAAATCAGCTGGACTTCTAGAAATCAATACTTTATTGACTTTCTTACCAAAGTTCAGATTTCTGATACTAGATTGCTTTGATAAAACTTTATCAATATCATACACCTTATCTTAGATAGCTCACAGGTGTGTCTAAACAATTTTAAGAACTATGAAAAGGGATGTCGTAATCATAGTCTCGATTGTTTAGACCTTTACCACTTCTCACAAGTCCATGTTAGTGTGCTGGTTAACCACACACGCTCCACTAACGACTTTGAGAATGCAAATATCACAATTGCTATCTAGCTAAAATCTACTTAGTGAAAGTGTTTCCTCACCATCATTTTCATGAATCGGAGAGAAACCTTATGACACTTAGATTTTATGGTGTATGAGTTCCTATCCATATGAATTTTGTCAAAACCATAATCACAAGACAAGGTTACTGACAAATCCACACTTATATGGATTAAACTTGTGCAATCTTAAATTCTTGCCATTTGGCAGCTCAAGGGCCTGCCATTGCTTCCAAGTAGTTGTGCAACCAATTGAGAACTCTCAGAACTCCTATGCAAATCCAACTTGAATAGGCACAGACATGTCGACACGATAGGTTATAAACCTCAAGTCGTGTGCTAGTGAAGAACTTCAGGTTTTATTCTTGATTAGTTCTTGAGACTTTCAAGACCTTTAAGACTCCCACTGTCCTCTTGAGATATAAGACTTTCTTGTCAGATATTCAAGAGATTGTGTGGATTCTAATCAAGACAAACACTTCACACAATTGGCCTTAGTTGGTCTTTGTTTTATCCAAAACATCACAACTTACCAATTTCAAATGTACAAGAGTAGAAAACTTTTACTCTTACATTTGACAAGTGTTTTAAACCTTCTTTAAGACATGTCACTCAAGTTACAATCTTAGAGTATAACTCTAAGAATTGTTTTTGGAACGAAGTATAAATCATCTTCTTGATTTAACCACTTCAACAATTCATAGCTCCTCTTCTTAGCTACCAGAATGCACTTAGAGGATGAATTGTGATAAGGTCTCTTAATCATTAAGATGATTATCTAACATGATACTAAAGTACTCTCCCATCTTTTCAGATTTGAGAAACTTTTATCTTTCTGCCTAAGTTGATTCTTCTTATTCGCTCTGCCATACATTGAAACCTTTTCCAATGTCTCAGAATTACACGTAAGCTTGTAAGTATAACCATATTTACTGAATTTTAGTAAATAATAACGAATAGTCTTAACGATTATTTGTGGTGGGCTTGATCAGTGCACAAGAATGTGTACTCGATCCTTTACTTGACTCACACATCCATGTGAACAAGTAGTTAGTCTTAATTTTTCCAATGCTTGAAAGTTCTTATTCATCATGCTATACAACTTGCATGATTCCAAGTTTCTATCCAACTAAAACTTAGGTGATGAGAATCTTTCCTTATTTGGTAAATTTAGACACTACCACAAATGAAAGAATCAAATTCATATTTCCACTCTTGCTCTTAATGGAATCTTATAAGCAACAAAATTTTTCACAAATGCCATTGTAAGGATATTTTAAAATAAATAAATAAAATCATCATTTTTCCTTTTATTTTAAAAAACTTTGCGGAAAAACTATCCTTACAATGCAAAAGCACATGAAAACTTTGTTGTTATCTAATCCTAAGCAATATATCATAACTCTTAAGAAGTAGCTCAAGAATCCGATCTTCAAACTATGCGATAGAAATCCATCTATGCCATCAGATTCAGCATATTCTTTCTTTAAGTTTCTTCACTTTTTCTTTGATTCTTAAAACATCAACATGTGACCCAGTCACATCATGTATCAAGAATCTCAGAATAGAAACTTAGCAGAGTTAGATAGTGGACTTTACCCGAAGTAGAGTCAAACTTATTGACTTTAATATCCTTAGGTAAATTTGGCAGCTTCGCAACCAATGCCCCTGTCTTTGGCAATGGACCATTGATAATGGGACTATCTCAGACTTAGCCTCTCTCTTTACCATTTGGTCAACCGAGTTGACTATGGCCGATCCCTTCCCATTGGGAAGAGAGAGCTTTAATGGATATCCAATGTCATCATTGTCAATGTCCATAAAGTTTTAGGAAGTTGATCTTAGCAAATAGATAAGATCATTAAGGGTCTTGTCATAGTCTGTTTCATAGGAGTCCCAAAGGAACTCACTATGTGACTTAGAAAATAGTTGAGTCACCAACTTTCTCAAGACTTTGACACCCAACTCTCCCGGCTTGTCAATATCTGACTACATCTCCAAGATGTGATCACATATAGACCTTTGCTTGAGTGACCTTAAACTTTTCAGGAACTTGTGGGTTAGGGAGAATAATTGGAGGAGGTGAAAGAAGTATGATTTCCATGGGACATCATCTTCATTTTAGGAAAGCTTGTTTCAAGAGATTTGGGAAGATCATCTTTTGGGAGATATTCAAGAGAGTTGATTTAAAGTCCTTAATATAACACCCAATATGAAATATTAAGGCTAGGACCCAACAACCTATTTATAACTGGAAGAGGGATGCCGTAATCCAAGTTATAAAATAGTTGAAGGTAGGTAAATGACGATTTACCAATTTCCACCATGAAAAACGAAATATAATTAAGTTTTAATTGGATTTGAAACTCCTAGATCTTTTGAGATACATTGAACTTTCAATGGCATGTTTGAATCTCGATTGTGCCCTCTCAAGTTTGTGACTGGGATGCCGAGGATCACAAACAAGGTGTGAATAACCATACATATTGACTTGGTACCCTCAACAATATTACCTAATCGATGTGCCGGTTAACCACACACGCTCCACCGATCTATAATAAAGTCAAGTTAACCTTTGCCACTCTTACTAGTCCATGTTAGTGTGCTGGTTAACCACACACGCTCCACTAACGACTTGGTAAGGTACAAAGTGTAATTTTATGGGCTAGCACCAATTTCACATTTTTCCTAAGTAACTAATATTGGGAATTTATAAGCGTTTAGTTACTTAGTATTTATCATTAATACTTTTAATGAAGGGAGAATTATATTCCTTGTCCTACCCGTTCGACTAACGACCCTTCACCAGTCAAGGAAGCGGTGGGTGAGAGTGGACACCCATTAAACTGCCATTTTATAGGCAGTAACCTTATACCCCCCTTATAGACCGGCTTCGTGAATAAGGCCTACTAACGGTAAGATTGACTTTTCTTATACATATCTATATAATTAAAATTATAATAATAGTATAAGGGTTGAATTTTAACTTTTAAAATTCTAAGGGCTAACTTGGAATTAAAGTATTCATAAGTGAAACTTTTCAAATTCCAAAACTTGAGGGCAAGTTTTGAAACTATTCAAAACTAATTAACTCCATAACATATGTGTTTAAATTAGTTTTAATTAAAAAACTCTTCATGTTCCATAACTTGAGGACAAATTATGGAAGACTTTAAACTAATAAAAGAATGTAACTTTTCTTTATTTTGTAACTTATTGAATTAATTAAGGTTACACATTTTATTACTTAATGAAGTGACTCTTGAACCTCCATAACTTGAGGACAAGACTCTTCATTTTTGTAACCATTGCCAACTTTTATGAGTTTTATGAAACTTAAATGTGACTTTTCATATAACTTGAGGACAAGTTACAAAAACACATTTTAGAATCAAATCTTAGATTAAAATGGATTGAAAACACATAATCAATTAACTTTTCTATTAATCTAAGCAACTCATAAGAACAAGATAATTCAAATCAAACTTTTTCATGTAATTAGCCTAATCACTAAACTAATACAAAACATGAATCTATTGACAATTATCTTTAAAATTGGATTAGTATGAACATTACCACATCAAAAACAAGTTTATAAGTTCAAAAACATCTTAGGGTAATGTTTCTAGTCCATTTCTAGCCAAAAAAAACTCGAAAATATGCTGTCTGGGGCTCCTACTCGTCGAGTGTATCAACCTACTCGCCGAGTAGGATGATTTTCTTCATGGACTCGGCGAGTTCATCAGTGGACTCGGCGAGTCCAGTGCCCAGAATGCCCGAAATTCGACTTTTTTATCATTTTTCAGCAATTTGCATCAAGTATAATTGAAAACAAGCCTAGGCTCTGATACCACTGTTGGGTTTTGAGCATTCTAACACTCCTAAGTGTACATGTAACCCTAAATACCTTGGATCTATGTTTTCTCTATTATACATGCAAATATGATTATCCAAGGTATTATCCTAACTAGCATATCAAAACATTGATACTAGGATACTAAAATAGATAGAATACATACCTTGTTGTTGTTGCTTGACTCCATGAAGCTTGAAAGCCTAGTGCCCCAAGTGTGACACCTCAAATGGTTCACACAACATCATGAACTCTTGGAATAACCATGAGAAGAAGACATACATGTTCAAATTGGCTAGCCCTCAAAATATGTATCACTAGTGCCAATTTCTTGAACTAAAGGGGTTCTTATATAGTGTGGCTATTAGGGTTACACCATGTAACTCATGACTTTACCCATTCCTTATGCTCCATGGGTTTTAACCTCCATGGAGTATCCATGGATCACCACATGGGTTAAACCCAACATAAAGGAATCTTGGATCATAAGCCCACATATATAAGAATGAATGATTTACACAATCAATCTCCATATATTTAATTAGTCTCTTTTTGATCACTAAATTAAGTCCAAATTAATTCTTGATCAATACTAATTAAATAACACGATTTCATATTAATATATTAGAACTTATAATATATTAATATGTCACAAAATGTCTTTTCCTCATAAACGGTCTATCCAAATGTTCCGATGCCATGCAACCCAAATGGACCATGCCGAGTCGGGTCAAGTACATACCAATTATAGTTATGGACTTAGACACTAATCCAACATATTGTGGTCTAAATGTTGTTTGGGGTATTGATAGTTCGGGAAGCCGAAGGGTCAGCGGTTCAGAAGTGCCGGTTAGCAGTCAGAAGAGTTCAGCGAGTCTTCAACAGTGCGAGGTGAGTCTCATCACTGTGTGCATGGGTCTACGGCCACAATGCCGGCCCATTATGTTTATGTTTATGGTTATGTGTAGTAGGAAGACCCGGGGTTAGCCCTAGGCACTTATAGTGATTTGTTCGGATTTAGATCCGTTACCAGGGTTAGCCCGATGCAGTTTATATGTTCCGGACTTCGGTCCGATGTCGGATGGTACCCGAGGCAGTAGTGGATGTGTAGTTATACTTGTTGTCTTTGTGATACTTGTATGTGCCTGGTAAGGAGGTGAGTCGGGCGAGGTCTCGTGTCTCATCACTAGCCGAGTATGGACGGGGTTCCGTATCTCATTAGTAGCAGAGCAGGGGCGAGGCCCGAGTTAGGAGGGAGGTGAGTGTGGGCGAGGGCCCGTATCTCACTATCAACAGTAGCGTGGATGGGGTTTCATGGCTCACCAGTAGCAGGTCAGGGGCGGGGACCAAGATAGGTGAGGCCTTACATCAGTAATACAGTAGAGTATGCTTAGCTTTATGATATGTGTTATGTTATATGATTGTATTTGTTAGTAGCGGGCGAGGCCCAGAGACATGCGGGGCCTAAGAGAACAGATCTGTATACCGAGCGGGGCTCGATGCCAGGCGGGGCCTGATGCTGGGCGGGGCCCAAGTTAGTCCGAACCACGGTCCGATGTCGGGCAGGGCCCGATGCAGTGGGCGAGGCCCAGTATGTGGTATGTGGTAGGTTGGGGAACTCACTAAGCTTCGTGCTTACGGTTTTCAGGTTTGGTTTCAGGTACTTCTGGTAGCGGAGGGAAGAGCTCGGGGTGATCGCATGGCACACACACGGCAAAGAAGTTTAGCATGTGATGTTTACTCTGATAAAATGAACAAGTGTTTTGAAAAGATACTCTGATTTATTATATAACCCTTTTTGTATGTTGAAATGATTTGATACTATGATTTAGTAATGTTTTAAAAAGAAATTTTTGGTCATGATTTTTGGGATGTTACAAGTTGGTATCAGAGCCTTGGTTTGAGGGATTCGGGCACGCTCGCGGGTGTGTCTGGACTCAAACTGAGGAATTGGTATGAAATTTTTCAAAAGGAAAATCATTTTTGGAAAAAGAGCTTTGAGAAAAGAAAGGAATTTATAAAAAAAAAGAAAAGAGTTTTGAAAAAGAAGAAAAGAGGTGTGGTGCATGCAATCAACCAAGCTCAAGTAAGTACCCCAAAATACCCATACAAGTTATGTTATGATATGCTTATTAGAACTGCATGCTAGATTAGGACTAAGGATCTAGGAGGATACCTTATGTGCCTGTTATATGGGTATGAGCCTTATGAATTGCATGCTAGTACAGATTCCTGATTAGAGGATAGAACAGCTTGATTGTGTTATGTGGTTATCTTTCCCAATGCCCGAATGCTGTTTGCTTTGTGCTATTAGGAGTTTTAGTTATCTCTAATTAACTAGTAAACGAATATGTTAAGTTACATATTGCAAGGACTAAATAATTTCAGAAGGTTAGGTCTAGCCCTATTTCGCAGCTCTTGTCTGAGTCTAACCCTTGTAGGGTAGGACCTCTCATTAGAAGAATTATCTAGTCTAAGCAATATGTAATGGTATTCGCGAGTTAGCTAAGGGGAGATAACAGGGACTTCTTATACAGCTGATGGCAGATAGTGAGTTGGAGGTTACCCAAGGGCAAGCCTAGGATGAGAGTAGTGATGGGAGCAGTGTTAGTAACAGTGAAAGGGACTTGATGTAGTCGAGGCAATTCTTAAGGAAAGTACGGATAGATGTGGAAGGTAGTAGGGGCCCATACTACTGAAAGCAGAGGATCTGTACTCGATTCAAGAAGGGCTGAGATGAAACCGGGGAAACTTGTAGTGTGAGTGTGATCCCTCGGTAGGGATGTGTATGTTAATGATAGTATGTTATGTTGCAGAATGGTGACACTACGGGGTAGACCAGTTGGCAGATCAGACGCCGGATTGGCGGATCAGACGCCGGAGAGGGATCAGGCTCGGGTTCAGGGACCGAGCAGATCGAGGAGCGGATGAGGGAGTTTGTATCAGCCGAGGTTACGCATAGCATTCTAGATCAGACTCCTGTGATCTTTGGCACGGTCAAGGAGGGCATACTGGAGATATTGGATGAGAGGCTGGGAGCCTTCCGCACAGAGATGGTGGCCATGATGGGAGCGCGTACTTTGACATTCCGAGAGTTTAGAGCTTGTGGCGCACCAGATTACCATGGGGCTAGGGACCCCATCGCTAGCAGCAGATGGTTGGCCGATATTGCCAACGCCTTTCGTACGAGCCGATGCCCTGAGGGGGACAAGGTCCGACTTTCCTCCTGTCTTCTGAAGGACAGAGCACGGAATTGGTGGGAGGAGGTTGGACACGCCATTAGAGATGATGCCGCGTTGGACGCGATAACATGGACTGATTTATCAGCTAGGTTCAGGGCCGAGTTTGCACCAGTGATCGAGGTGCAGCAGCTAGCACGAGAGTTTCAGGATTTGAAGCAGACGACTGAGACTGTGGCGGAGATCACCGCCAAGTTCAGAGAGAGAGCCCTTCTCATGCCGCAGTATGTGGCGGACGAGGAGATGAAGAAGGCTCGGTATCACGAGATGCTGAGATGTGACATCAGGCAGTTTGTGAGCAGGTCCAACTGCAAGACACTGGAGGATATGATTGCTCGTGCCAGGGAGAGAGATTGATTTGGAGTTAGAGAGGAAGAGGAAACCGAATGAGATACAGGTAGCCATGGGTTCAGGCAAGAGACCCAAGGGGTCAGACTCGAGATCGAGGGATTTCCAGAGCCGCAGCCGATGCGGGAAGTGTGGCAGGACACACGAGGGTGCGTGCAGGAGTGGCAGTGGTGGGGATTCAGGTTGCTTCAAGTGCGGCCGGACTGGCCATTTCAGCAGGGATTGTACAGCTACCACCACTCAGGGATCAGACCTGATATGCTTTCATTGTAGTCAGAGGGGCCACAAGAAGGCCCAGTGTCCGAGTTTACTTTCAGCAGGACAGGTGATAGCACCTGCCCCTATGACTTTGAGGATCACCGACGGTCGGTAGGGACGGGCAGAGGCGCCTACGGCACGGAGCAGGGCGTACCAGTTGGTTTCAGATGACATGCGAGCAGCCCCGGATGTGCCAGGTGCGTATTCTTTAGCTGCTTGACAGTTTTATTTATGATGTATTTGCTATGGTACTGCATCGATATTAGTGCTTGTACTTTGGATTCTGTTTCCTGCTTATGATTGAGTTATATGCCATCTGCATACCATGGGTTTTAGAGTGGTAGTCCGTAGTTGTACCCTTTTAGATCAGGTTACCCAGGATGCGGTCGCTATAGCAAGCGTGAAATTGGGACTCTAGAAGTATTTCGCCAGCTTTCAAGGACGGTGGCATCATGGTATTGGTTAGCTTTGGAGCACTGGCAGTGGTAAACCTCAGTTTTTAGCAGAACGATTATGGAATGGTAAGAAGGATTGGGAATCCTTCCCAGACAGAAAACTGCAAGGAGCTAGTTGAGTCAAAGTGGGGGAGAACCCTCCAAGTATTCAGGATCAGAAGTAAGTAAGAAGTTGGAATAAGTTCGCAACTCTATTGAGCAGGGTAATAGTCTGAGTGGTTGTTCGGATGAGAAACGCCTGAGTTGGGAGTTTGGGAAACTTCTCGGTGTTGAGTGCGTGTAATAGCGGTCAGTAGATGATTGGTTTGGGAAACCAGGTTGAAGATTTTCTCGGCAGGACATGATTTTAGCTAGGATGTAAGACTACGGGACAGCCGTAGCATTCACTAGCAGGTAGACAGTACGGGAACTATAGTGAGGCTACGGGATGACCATAGTAATCACGTTAGACGATAGCGGGCTTGGAAAACCAGGTTGGAGGATCGCCAGCAGGACTCGAGTGAGTCAGGATACAGACTGAGTAAATGTCCGACATGGGATGCTTTCAGATTAGTTGTCAGTGTAAAGACAGCATGGGGAGTGTGGTAAGATTGTGGGATAGTCGCAACATTTGTTAGTAACCAGTTAGGAGTGTGGGCGAGGGCCCGTATCTCCTAGTTAGTATGGTCAGGATCAGGTAGACATAGTTCGTTGAGATTTAGTATGGAGTCAGGCCTGCATAGCCCTAGATAGGTGAGACCTGAGGGAGAGGCCACTTCAAGATACAGTTGGGTGAGACCGTGGGCGAGGCCCATATATTAGTAGCAGTGCAGGTGAAACTAGAGGGAGAAACCGCTCTAGATCTAGTTGGGTGAGACCTGTGGGCGAGGCCTGTGAGATTTTAGCAGCATAGGTGGAACCTGGTAGAGACTTTAGAGTCAAGATAGGGGATCGAGGATCCCAGGAATTAGAGAGCCAGAGTGGCAAGGTAGACAGAGCAGTTTAGTTAGCCAAAGTTTTCTTCAGAAGTCGCTGAGAGCGGCTGAGAGATGGAGTTTGAGTTCAGTAACCGGTAGGAGTCCGGTGGTCAAGATGAGGGCAGATTAATTGGGACCGGAGTGGTCTCGGTTCGTCTGGAGAGCGGATCAGAGACAGCAGAATCTTCGGAAAGGGACAGCAATAAGAGGATCCGTGAGTGGAAGTAGTTAGTTGACTGAGAGGTGCTAGGCCACTAACAACAGGATTAAATAATCTCAGAGTGAGTGATTTGACTCTGTGTGCAGCTCTCGTATGAGTCTAACCATTGCAGGGATGAGTCTATTACTCGAAGGATTACCTGATCCATCCGTTGGGAGGGGTTTCCAGCATCAGTATATAGAAAGAGGAAGCACTCAATATGTATCAGCGAAGTGACCAGCACTGGGAGTGGCTGGAAAGGTAGGTTCAACAAAGGGTATGTCCTTCACAGAGGGAGTAAAGGTTGTTGTTTTTGCAAAGTTTTCCTTGGGAAGGCCATTGAATGCGCAAGGGAAAGGGGTGAACCCCTAGGATGCCCAACATAAGTACTCGAGGAGTACCGAAAGGATTATCAGTTGGGAAAGAGTCGTATTCTCAGGATTGTTGATGAGCAGAGTGCTCTCGTGGTTCTTACCCTCAAGGATTAGTTTGGGCGGAATGATCGGGCGGAAGGTCAATGAAAAGTGATCCCTCGAGGATCGGGTTCAGTAGGAGAAGTATTCATCGAGCAGAAATGTTGTGAGCAGATTGCAAGATTGTTGGTCGTGACGGACTTCAAGGAAGAAGTCTAGTTTAAGTGGGGGAGAGTTGTAACACCCTAAATCCAGAAGACCCAGAAAGAAAAGAAAAACCCTAAGTCAAAGGGGTCAACTCGTCGAGTCCAAGGAAGAACTCGACGAGTCGGAGCGTGCCCCGTGTCGCGGATTATGTGACCGACTCGACGAGTCGGGGAGACTGACTCGGCGAGTCTGGTCTGGGTTTGGAAACCCTAATTTCGGGACTTGGTTCCCTATATAAGCAACATTTCAGGCCTCCACCCCAGCCTCCATCACTCCCCTCACCTACTCTCGAAACCCTAATCAACCTTGTGGATTATTGAGCTAGTTTCTTGCCTTTGTGAGTGATTTGAAGCTTGGAGAAGGAAGGAGACTCTTAGTGGTGCAAGATGGAGATATAGATCCAGATTTGGTGTGGCATTTCAGATCACTTGAAGGTATAAAGCTTATACCTTGACTGTTAATCATCTAGATTCCCTTTCTAGCTTGTAATTTTCCCACATTTGGGCCATTTCCAAGGTTAATCCGAGTATTAAGCCCTTGAGGATGTATTGGGCTTCAGATCTGGGCACTCTTGAGCTTTAGAAGCTCAGAGTTGCTAGCTTTATCCAGCTATGGCTCCATTTCATGTCCTAGACCTTCATTTTAGCTTAGATTAAGAGTTTTAGCTTCATAGCACCTTGCATGCACGTAAAGTTAGCAACTTTACGTGTAATACTGGCCTTAAGAGTCTAGATCTATGAGTTGGAAGCAATGAAATGCACTGTAATCGATAGAATTGAGATGTCACAAAGCGGACTCGGCGAGTCGGTTCATGGACTCGGCGAGTCGGGTCGCAAACCCAAATCCCTTCTGGTTATGAGTTAGATCAGTGAGTTGAGTTGGTGAAGGACTCGGCCAGTCTAGGTCCATATTGGGCATGCAAATCATAGTACTCGATGAGTTCGAGGAGGAACTCGGCGAGTCCAAGGCAATCTCCTTAGTTATGAAGGTGGACTCGACGATTTGTTCATACAACTCGGCGAGTCGGTTGAGGATGGTCCCGAATTGTATGGTTGAAGGAGAACCCGTCGAGTTCTTGCTAGACTTGACGAGTTAAATTGGGGGTTGTAATGGATCGGAGGAGTATAGACTTGACGAGTTGGTAGAACAACTCGGCGAGTCAAGTCAACTGGAAGTTGACTTTGACCGTTGACTTTGACCAAGTTTGACCAGGGTTGACTTTTGGATTATTATGGTCTAAATGTTGTTTTGGGTATTGATACTGAGGGAAGCTGAAGGGTCAGCTGTTCAAAAGTGTCGGTTAGCAGTCAGACGATTTCAGCGAGTCTTCAACAGTGCGAGGTGAGTCTCCTCACTGTGTGCATGGGTCTACGGCCACAATGTCGGCCCATTATGTTTATACTTATGGTTATGTGTAGTAGGAAGACCCTGGGGTTAGCCCTAGGCACTTATAGTGATTTGTTCGGATTTAGATCCGTTACCGGGGTTAGCCCGATGTAGTTTATATGTTCCGGACTTCGGTCTGATGCCGGGTGGTACCCGAGGCAGTAGTGGATGTGTAGTTATACTTGTTGTCTTTGTGATACTTGTATATGCCTGGTAGGGAGGTGAGTCGGTCGAGGTCCTGTGTCTCATCACTAGCCGAGTATGGACGCGGTTCCGTATCTCATTAGTAGCAGAGCAGGGGCGAGGCCCGAGTTAGGAGGGAGGTGAGTGTGGGCGGGGGCCCGTATCTCACTATCAGCAGGAGCATGGATGGGGTTCCATGGCTCACCAGTAGCAGGTCAGGGGTGGGGCCCAAGATAGGCGAGGCCTTACATCAGTAGTATAGTAGAGTATGCTTAGCTTTATGATATGTGTTATGTTATATGATTGTATTTGTTAGTAGCGGGCGAGGCCCAGAGACAGGCGGGGCCTAAGAGAACAGATCTGTATACCGAGCGGGGCTCGATGCCAGGCAGGGCCTGATGCCGGGCGGGGCCCGATGCAGTGGGCGGGGCCCAAGTTAGTCCGAACCACGGTCTGATGCCGGGCAGGGCGAGACCCAGTATGTGGTATGTGGTAGGTTGGGGAACTCACTAACCTTCGTGCTTACGGTTTTCAGTTTTGGTTTCAAGTACTTCTGGTAGCGGAGGGAAGAGCTCGGGGTGATCGCATGACACACACACACACACACAGCAAAGAAGTTTAGCCTGTGATGTTTACTCTAATAAAATGAACAATTCTTTTGAAAAGATACTCTGATTTATTATATAACCCTTTTTGTATGTTGAAATGATTTGATACTATGATTTAGTAATGTTTTAAAAAGAAATTTTTGGTCATGATTTTTGGGATGTTACATTGCGTTCTAAAATTCGATTATGATTACGACATCCCTTTTCATATTCTGAATTATGAGAACTTGGCAAATAGAAATATTGTAGCAAAAGGACTGGTCTAGTATCATGTCTTTATGTGAGACATCATGAATCGTGTCCCATATGCTTCAGATGTAGGATCGATTGCATGTGCTATAATATTCATCATTTCTAAAATTTTCCAAATGCCTGGGGCATTAAGAAGGGAAAAGGTCTAGAATTGGATATGACTAAAATGATTAAGCAATTGTCGAGGACAATCTAAGGTTTACCAAAGATTGGTTGCTCAGGGACAATCAGTTGGAAGTATAATGTTAATTTTGGAAGGACCATATTGACATATTCTAAAAAGAGGCAACTCTTGTTCAGAAGTGATAGTCAAAATGGGAATATGGAAATGTTTCCATAGGTGGAAGTTATTCAATTTGTGTAAGATTAGAAAAACTTAATGCAAGAAGGATGTTTCCATAGAGTTGATCTCCATTGGAATACTATGTAATGTCTATTGACAAGTCTTTGTGACTTTGTGCATAATCATTACAAGAGGATCAATGCATATAAGTTTAAAATCTAACAATATTTCGGTAAATGGCATGAATTTGGAATTCTTGCATTTGTTGTAAGGATTTGGGACTGTGAAATGAGAATCATTGGAATTATGTTCAATCGATCTATTTCACAAAGTAAAAGATCATAGACAAACTTAGTGTGCATACTTGGTGTATGACATAACTAATGTTTGGAAAAACATAGTGTGCATACTTGGTGTATGGCATGACTAGTGTTTAGAAAACACAGTGTACATGCTTGGAGCATGGGACAACTATTGTTTTTAATTCAAGTATAAAGTTGATAGTTTGAAACAGTATACAATGAATAATGTGTAATCAATATGGTGATAAATAAAAGGTGTTCTATTTATATTCATAAGTTCTGAGACCATATTGGATTCGATTATTCTTGTGTTTCACTTTGCATGTTTTGACTTCCAGAATAACTAGGTCGTTCTTCCTGAATGACTACGCTATTCAAACTATCCATAGTCGGTCATATGTTGGAAGTAGATATGAATCAAGATTGTCATGAAGTTGGATTGTAGATGTCCAAGGTATGGGACATAGCAAGTGGTGCTACAACATTCATGAGTACTCATAAGTTCTGAGTATTGGATTCAACCCACGCTCATTGGAATCGCTTCATGGATTTTATCATGAGTGATCATGAGACGATAATATCTTATATTCTTCAAACCTAGAGATATGAGTTGTTACTATGAGTTGGTTATACATTGATTGCACGAAAACGCATTGGTAACTCGATGTTATAAAACGTGCCTTTGTGTATGATTCAACAAGTAGTAGAACAAGCCATATAAGTCGAATTTTATCCATTCCTTTTACCCTTAAAGGGATAAAAGCGATATCTGTGGGCCCCTCGATGATTTAGTGATGACACCCCGAAGTGCTTGGCCAAGCCAAGACTGATATGATTTGTTCAATTAGTCGGTCGTCATAAATCGGAAATCGGGAAACAACAAATGGATAGAGAGAATGATTTTAATCCATGTCTCAGTCCATATGATATCTAGAATGGAGGAATATATGATCCCTTATCTGATGGACGCGTCATTGATTTGTTCAGATTTCAACGGCAACAGCTTTTAAGAGCTACGATTGCTAGTCGGGTTTTGAAGTCTTACGCAATAATAGTTTTAGACTTATCCAAGTGGGAGACTATTGGATTAGTGTTTAAGTCCATAACTATATTTGGTATGTACTTGACCCGATTGGCATGGTCCATTTGGGTTGCATGGCATCATGCATTTGGATAGACTAAAATGAGAGAAATAACACTTAAGGTTTATTAATATATTATAAGTTCTAATATATTAATAAGATTATTTAATTAGTATTGATCAAGAATTAATTTGGAATTAATTAAGTGATCAAAAGGAGACTAATTAAATATATGGGTTGATTATGTAAATCATCCATACTTGTATAGTGGGCTAATGCTCCATGGATTATCAAGTTGGGCTAAAACCCATAGGATGCTCCATGGTGTTTTTGTACCCATGGATCATGTAAATGAAAGGCCATGACAATTAGGGTTTACATGGTGTAACCCTAATTGTGACACACTATATAAGCATCATATTCTTCCCAAAATTCGGCTAATATGTGTGTATGGTGAGGGCTAGCCGATTTCATGAAGTGTCTCATTTCTCTCAAGTTATTCTAAGTGTATTTGATGTTGTGTGAACCATTTGAGGTGTCACACTTGGGGCACTAGGCTCTTGAGCTCCATGGAATCAAGCTACAACAAGAGGTATGTAATTCTACTAGATTTTATATTACATGTACATTATATTATGCTAGTTAGAACAATACCTTGGAAAAATTGATATTTGCATGTATAATAGAGAAAACATAGATCCAAGGTATTTAGGGTTGCATGTACACTTAGGAGTGTTAGAATGCTCAAAACCCAACAATAGTATCATATGGTGTAGCCTAATAGAGGCATAGTCTAGGGTGAACTTGAACACCTATGTAATCGTTTCAAGGAATAATATAAAACCTTCGTTTTGTTATCTGGTGTGTTAAGTTGTTATGTGATTTTCTTGAATGGTGACTTGGAAAAACTGCGAGACAATACTTGGGACGAGTATGAGTAGGTGTGAATGGTAGTAGAGGCCTATACTACCAGAAGCACAGGACTCACACTTAGATCAAGGAAAGTCACAAGGTTACTAAGAAGGTAGTAGTTGATTCCGTTTTGTTCATGTATGTCATTACCATTGTTTTGGTAATGACTAAGAAGATGATTGTTATTCTGACCCTAGTGGTCATATCAAATTGAGTCCGACTACGATGAGTATGTTACGTGGTTCAGAGAACCAAGTTCGATGTAGCATCTGACTTAAGCCAGAAGATTGAAATAAAAGATAATCAAAGCGATCAGTAGAGGTATCGCGATAGTTGCTTGTAGCTATAAATGCTACCTTTTAAGATGTGATTAGAACATGAAGGAAGGTATAGTCTGTTCTGGAATTTGACTCTAAGAGACCCGAGTCTAAGCGTTGCTACATGCGATGATAGGTCATTAGAATATGACACATCGGTCCATTGTAGTAATAAAAGAACTTATCTTAATTTTGTTAAGAAGAAGAAGCAGTCTCCAGTAAGGATCGAGATTGTGACTTGAAGGTCATAATTTGGAGTCTAACGTGAGATAGGGAGCAGGTGCAAGATTGAGCACCGCCTGCAGTCAAGGAGTCCAAGATTTAAATACTCGTTCGAAGCAACATAGAAGTTACGGTTATTACGTAGAATGAAGAGTTAAAGTAGGGAGTCATTATACAAGCCCTGTTTCGTTGATGATTTTGGGATGTAATCATCCTAAGGGGGAGATAATTGTCACGCCTGTAGATCCGGGCTAGTCAATTTAGAGACAATGAGCATCAAAAATGAGTTTTTGATGGAAGATTATTTAGAAGGAGTAATCTTAACCAAATTGTAGAATATGTCACAAGGGTTCCGTACATATAAAGAATGCCGAAATCCGAGTTATAACGAAGAAGTTATGGCCCGTCGAAGTTTCGCGACAAAACCGGCATGACACTACGTGACGTAAATAGTGAATTTACGATAGAGGACTTTTTGGCCTTAGTGATCTAAAAAAAAGTTGTAGTATACATTAAACCGAGAGCGTGCATAAAAAGAACGCCCAAATCTGACTTCGTATGAGGAAATTATGATTTTTCTAAGATTTGGCGTAGCAGTGCACAGCCCGAAACTCGAATTTTAGATCGAGTGGTTTTTGGCCAACGCGACCTAAATGAGAATTGAAGATTTCATTAATAGGAACCCAACGACAAAAATACAGACGAAAACGGAGTCCGTATGTAGAAATTATGAATTTTACGCGGACATTTAATAGTGTAGTCACCTTCTACTATAAAATTTAAGATCGGTCGAGAATTAGCCGGCGTAGTCAAAAGGAACGTTGTAGATCTTATTTTTACCTACGCGTGGATATAAAGAACGTCAAAAACGGAGCTCGTATGCGAAAGTTACGGATTTTAGAAGTCGGAAGTGTGCTGTGCGAAAATGAGTGATGTGGCACAATCTTGGCCATTGCTTTCTCCCCAAGTCTTGCCACCAGATGGTGACATGTGGCACCAAGTTCAGCCATATTTCACCCTATAAATAGAACCTCTCCCACCCTTATTTTCTTCACACCTTTCGCATTCTTTCTTCTCTCTACACTCTCTCTCTCTCTAAACCTCCCAAAAACTCCCTTAGCGCCAGAAGAAAGCCCCGCAGCGCTCGACGGCTTCGAGAAGAAGAGCTTTCGGCACAGAAGTCCTGCCCCTGTAGAGCCCGACTTCTAGCCAAACCCCCTCGTAGGTAAGATACGCCTACCTAATTTTTAATATAGCTTTTATTTAAATATAGCAACGTTATTAGGACCTTATAATAATTATTTGAGCTATTATTATGGGTTATATAAGTGTCGTTATAATATCTTTTTAACTACTCGCGGTACGGGGAATCTGGTTTAAAGGGCCGCATAGGGTTGTTGGATTTCAGAAGTGCTATATGCCAAAATGGTCTTGCCCTCCGGTGTTTTATGTCTGGCCCCTGTTTGTACATAGTGGTTGGAAAATATTGTTTAAACGCTTATATAATAATAATAGTGCTAAGACTAATAATTAGTCACGATAAATATTAGACTAAAATTTAACGATAATAATGCTAGGTTTCGTCGAAGGAAAATAGAACCGTTAAAAGTGAAGCGCTACCTGAGTTTGGAATAGGGATGCAAATTTTACCCATCGATTCGGGTACCCGCGGGTACCCGACCCGTTAGGGTCGGGTTTTACCCGGTTTAGCGGGTAACGGGGCAGGGACGGGCGCAGATTTTTATACCCGCAGCGGGGACGGGTCGGAGACGGATATGACACTATCCGACCAGTTTAAAACCCGATTATATATATATATATATATATATATATATATATATATATATATATATATATATATATATATATATTGTTTATGGAAAATTGATTCGTGAATCACAGTATCAAGACGACGCTTCGGAATTGACTCCTCGTTTCTTCAAGCCATTAACTGATCTCAATCTCTCTCTAATCTCCTTTCCTAGAATCAAAAATTACAATTTCATTTTAAAAAATGCAGCCACCCTTCGTCTTTGATTCTCAGTTCTTCACAAAATCACGACATCAATCTTTCACCTTCAAGCTACCCTGCTATCATCACCGATTCAGCGCTCATGGAATTAGAGGAGAACAACCTACAAGAAGTTCCAGCTTCATCCCAAAATCCTAAGCCCAGGTAAGTTTTCGATTTCATTTTCTTACACTCGATTTTGGTATTATCGATTTCTGGTATAACCGATTCTAGTATAATCGATTTCTTGTATAGTCGATTTCTGGTATAATCGATTTCTTGATTGAATGATTTTTGGTTGTATCTGTTTTGAGTGATGTTGGTTATAATCGATTTCTTAATCACTAGATTTCTTACACTCAATTTTGTTATAATCGATTTCATGCCTTGAACTTGATTACAACCATTGAATCTTTTCTCCTGTAACTTATTTGTTACATGCTTTTGATTTTATTTTATTAAACTCGATTTTGGTGTTAACCTATTAAACTGATGGATTTGTATATTTTTTGAGTGATGTTGTTTACAATCGATAACTTAGTCACTCAATTTCTTACACTTCATTTTGTTATAATCAATATCATGCCTTCAATTTGATTGCAGCCACTGAATCTTTTTTTGCTGTAACATATTTGTTAAATGTTTGTCTGGAAAGTAGAAAGTAGAAACTTATTAAGTCAACAATTTTTTTCTGTTTTGGTTGTAATCTCAGTGAATTACACTGATTAAATATTTGTCTGGATATGGTACTACCACGTTTTTTTGTAGCTTTAGGAATCTTGTTTTCTTGTAAGTTGTAACTAAAATATGATTTCTAGTAAAACAGAAATCTGATTGTTGCATAAAGTGGAACTGATTTCTAGCAAAGTGCATTGTTTTTACATCTTTTTTACTGCATATATGTAATTGTTTTTTGTATTATCAATGAATCTAATTTCTAGCAAACTGCATTTTTTTAGCAACATCTATGTTCTATCAATCCGATTTCAACCATATTTTTTGTTTTTTTTTTTGCAGTGACACTCAAGATAGATAGCCCCCACAACCAAGTGTTGATGTTCCTGGAACAACAGATGGGCAAGTTGTTAGAGCAACAAATGGACAGGTTATTGAAGTTATAAAAGATGATGAAGCCGGTCCAAGCTTTGTGGATTTTGATATTTAGTTCATGAATAATTGTTGTTTTTATTTTAGTTATTTAACAAACATGAGGATGTCGTGCTTATCTTTTCCTTTTTGTTTTTACTATTTTGTGTACGAGAATGAAGTATGAATTGTTGAATGTTTTAGTTATCATGATTATTACTATGTCTTTTTTATATATATCTCAGATTTATTAAAAAAATGATTGGATCCTTTTTACTTAACGGATATCCATCGGGTTCCCCGTATCCGACGGGTTTTCTTTTACCCGAATCCGTCGGGGATTTGGCGGGTCGGGGGCGGGGACATGTATTGTAGTATCCGACAATATCCGCCCCCGTTTGTATCTCTAGTTTGGAATCATCACTTTAACAAGTGAGTGCATAGTTACTTTCATCTTACACATAGATATGAAATATTTTATATAAATTACGTGTTATGTGTGCATATTATCTGTATACTTGTTATCTATGCTGGATGAACGATTTTATACATGTTTTAAATAATTTAAACTGTATATGTATTTTATATCTATGAATATGTTGGGTAAAACATGGGTAGATGAATGATGAGAGATGAAAGATGATATGAGTGAACATTGACAGCTATAGACTTAGTGCCTAACAAATAACATCAGCAGCTATGGACTTAGTGCCTATTGAATAAACGTTGGTAGCTATGAACTTAGTACCTGTTAGATAAACGGTGGTAGCTATGGACTTAGTACCTATTAGATAAACACTGGTAGCTATGAATTTAGTACCCGATGAATAAACTTTAGCAACTATGGAATTAGTGCTTTACGAACGAGCATTGTCAGCTATGGACTTAGTGCCTGTCATATAAACCCTAGAAACAATGGACTTCAGAATGAACGAATGCAGGATAAATGACTCTTAGGGTAGACCTTAAGAGTAAGGAAGATAATGGGGATGGGTAATTGGGTTGATTGTTTGATGTTTAAACATAATAATTAAATTATTGTGGGTTGAAAACCCTATGTACTCACCAGGTTTCCCAACCTGACCCACCCAAGCTTGTTTGTATCAAAGGTGTCGATATGAAGTTACATTACACTGAGATATTAAAGAGATGTAGATCACTAGTGTAATTGAATGTAAGTTATGTTTATGCTTATGTTTCTGTATTGATGATGACATCCCAAATGTTTTAAAATGAACAAAAATACATTTCTTCGGAAATGCTTTGATAACGTATTTATCATGTTTTTCTGGGAACAAATTCCGCAACACTTTTATTTAAAATGTTACTCTGATTTTTATAAAGCATAAACAAAATCGGTCTTTTGGCCGTGAAAATGGGGATGTCACATAATGAATCATGAGTTTTTTAAGAGATGAGAAGAGGTTAAAAGATACAAGTCCATGTATGTACCAAGTAGAGTAGCCCTGTCGAAAATACCCGATACCCGAATTACCCACCCGATTTTTTCGAGTATCGGGTAAATCGGGTATCGGGTAAATTTTTTCGGGTAATAGGGTAACCCGATTTTTTTTCGGGTAGGGTAAAGGGTACGTTTATTGGGTTTCGGGTATACCCGAATTACCCAAATTATTTTAAAAACTCTTTTTTTTTCGTAAAGCTTGTACTCTGTAGCAAGTATTTGATCACGCTTAAACTAACTATCATTATTGTAAAACATGAATCTTTTTTATTATGACAATATGACACGAACAATATTAAAAGCAATTGTTTATATATCACCATGTTCTTTAAAACTTAACTATTTTCTATATTATAGTTTTTATTGCAACTAACAAACTCATTATCTTGACGAAACTTAAGTACATATCAAAACTTATGGCTACAATTATCTTAAACATTTTAAACTTTTAAATTAAGATCTTTAAGTATTTGTTTTTTTAACATCTTATTAGATTAGATTAAGTTGTTAAAAAAATTGCTTGATATCTCAAGTATTATTGAGTAAAAAATCTCAATGTTCAAAGCTTGAGTAACTTCGTTTATGCCTCGTTTGTTTATATAAACAAGACTAATAAAGCACGACGTATTTATCATTAAAATTATTTTCAGGTGCAATTTAAAAAAAAAAATTATATATTTCGGGTAATACCCGAATTATCCAAACCCGACCCGTTACCCGAATTACCCGAATTTAATTTGGGTCGGGTAACGGGTATTTTTTTTAACATGAATTACCCGAATTACCCGACCCGATTTACCCGAAACCCAAAAAAATTACCCGATCAACACCCCTAAAGTAGAGGGCGCACATATTTTTTTTATGAAAAAACAAACGATCTGCAAGAACATATGTCTGCACGTTGTCTGCGTTGCACAGACATAAGAGGTCAAAAAGAAGTTTTTGAAAAAACAATCACCCCTAAATTTTTATTGCATTTGTCATCATTTAAAGGTGATAGATAATGAATAGGAAGAAAAAGTATGAAGATATTTAATTTTTTTATAAAGAAAGACCATTTTTATTTTTGTTTTTGTTTTTTTACCATTTAACAAGGCATTACCTCATTTTGCATTGCGATTTTTTTAATTTTGTTTATTTTTATTAAAACTTAAAATAAATGGCTAATTTTAGAAAAAAACAATAACTGGATATTAAGAAATTAGTTTTTTAAAACAATTAAATAAATGATAAAAAGACAAAAGACAAATAAAATAACATATAAAAGGAAAAGGGAAAGAAGTTTCGTAATGCTACTCCAGATGCACACACGCACAAGTACGTGTACATGTGTGTGTTATATATAAAGTTGTATCTGCATATACGACCTAAAACCCTTTCAATTTTTAATTTCTTCGATATTCCTTAATAGTTTTAATCTCTAGTGATGATGATATGAGGAATTCGAATTTGATTATTCAATCTTTGATTTTTCCGATTTTGTTTTCATTGGTTTTTTCAAGAATTTTTAATATTATTGATTTGATTTGAGGAGTTCCCAAAAAATCATGGAAGAAAAAGGTCAACAGGGAAAAGATCGAGTCTCTCCTGCTTCAATCTCAGCTTTGCCCTTACATGGTGAGATGTATTCTTTGCTTATTTACGAAATTCTTCGTATTCATCTAGTAATAATGCGAAATTCGTCTGGTTAATTTGGGGAAAAACGATCGATTTCGCTATAATCTGCAACATTGTTGTTATGTTGTTTGCGTTATTGATGACTTTCGCAATATGGATTGATCGTGAATTTTACTTTGTGTATGCGAACTTCTCTTTTTTTTTGTTCGTTCTATAGGATTTGGGAATCTAGGGTTTCTACTCATTGATTTCATATGTTTTTACCATGAATTAGGTTTTTTTTTTTTT
This sequence comes from Lactuca virosa, assembly GCF_052849685.1. Taxonomy (NCBI): domain Eukaryota; kingdom Viridiplantae; phylum Streptophyta; class Magnoliopsida; order Asterales; family Asteraceae; genus Lactuca; species Lactuca virosa. Next base: position 252,348,167 of record NC_136430.1, read on the forward strand.
TTTTTTTTTTTTTTTTTTTTTTTTTTTTACGAATTGATGTTGATTGATCCGGTGGAATTTGGAGTTCAGTAGAAGTTTGAGTCCGAATAGATCTTTGTTTTGGGATCGGATCTTGCGCCTAGTTTATTCTAGACCTAAAAAACAAGGTTCATTGTAATGTTGCCCTTTTTCATTGGTTAAGTTTCATATCCTCTTCAAATTTATGGATACACGTCGATTTTGAATCAATTAGCGATTTAGCCAATCTGCGAAGCAATTGCATGCAGTATCTCAAATTGTGTTTCAATATTTCATCGACCATTGGGTCACTGCATTGTGATATTGACTTTGGTACCCTCATACCGAGTCTTGTTTTACCCTGATTTCAAAAGGATCACTAATTCCTCTACAATTATGAAACTTTTTGCAGGTGATGGGCTTGTGCCTGATAACTACACGGATAAGGTACTTGTTAGCTATTCAATTCTATTTATCTTAATTTCCCCTTTCATATATGTTTTTGATTAGTTCTTTATTTGTATAATCAGCCACTTTCTCCCAAAGATGAAAGGATTGTTTCTCCAAATCCTTCTCCAGATGCAGCCCTCACAGGGTCCATGAGAAACATATCCAACCAATCAGAACCATTTAATGCAAGTGGAGCTCCAACCCCTGTAAATCCATCCAATATTTTTGCTCCTCCAGAGCAAACCTACTTTTATGGAGGTTAGTCTGCTTTAACTATGGTAATATCCCTTTCTTTTTCTTGTTTCATTAATCCTCTCATAACATTTTCATCCCAATTTCGGCTTTTCAGGTTATGATGATGGCTCAGCTAACTGGGGAGACTATTCTAATTATGTTCATGCTAATAACTTGCAGATTGTGCCTCCGGTGAGTAATCAAATACTCTTTTCTTTGCATCAATAAGTGAGGTCTCAAGTTCAAGCCTAGTCACCACCTTCATTGCTCTTGGGACATTGTGATTTACCTCTCACATGTTGGTTGTGGGACCCATTGGTGAGGGTGCCAGGGTGGCATATACCCTTTTTGCCTATTATGGCGTATACCCCTTTTACCTATTAAGGGTCTATGCCACCTTGGCACACTCACCAATGGGTCCCACAACCAACATGTGAGAGGTGAATCACAATGTCTGAAGAGCAATGAAGGTGATGACTAGGCTTGAACTTGAGGCCTCACTTATGGATCCTCACATTCATGCATGAATATAGTTTCTTATTTTTTTGAGTTAATGTAGGCAATTTACAATGAGAATGCATCATCACTATTATTTCACCCTGCATATGGATTCGATTACAGCCAGTTTTCTCCTGTTGCTAGTCCCATGTCTCCAATAATGATAGATGGACAGCTGTTTTCACCTCATCAAGTTCCAATCTCTCCTTCTTACTATTCACAGCCTGTTTCTCCTAACTTACCTCAAACTGATCTTTCACCACCACCAAACAGTGGGATGCAAATGCAAGAGGGTCTTGGGGACAATGTTTTTATGGCTCCAAGTCCAGGATCAGGTTATTATTTACAATATGGTTCTTTTGGTGGTGGGAATGTGAATGGAAACCCTTCTGGAAATAATAATTTTGGATATTATAAATATCCAGGAGACATTGGGTCTAATGAATCAATGTCTTCAGATACTAATAGCTATGTGTCTCCAATCACATCTGGGGGTTTATACCCTGCTCCACTTGGTATTCTTGGATCATATGAACACATTTTTAGTCAGGTTTGTTTCTTCTTTATTTCTTTTTACCCTTTACTTTATCAGTATATGTATTTCATTATTTACTTAATTTCCAGATTCCACAACAGCAGTATGGATACGGATACGGGTCAGGATCCGGATCCTCCACAAGACGCTACCCACAAACCGGATCTTTTCGAGGGCAAAACTTTGGAAACAATTCCATTTTTCAAGGGGAAGCAAGTCGCCTGAACCGTTTCATCCCTGAAAAAGGCGGGAAGCATAGGGACAAAGATGGAATTAGCATGATTAGTGAACCACATGGTACTACCAGTGATCGAAACAGAGGACCAAGGGCATCAAAGCCAAAAGGAGAGCAGATATCTGAGGGTAAAATCGACCTTTACAATCAACCGGATTTTGTCACTAGTTATGAGAATGCAAAGTTCTTTGTAATAAAGTCTTTTAGTGAAGATAATGTCCATAAAAGTATCAAGTATAGTGTTTGGGCAAGTACCCCTTTGGGAAACCGAAAACTTGATGCTGCTTATCAAGAAGCAAAGGAATCTGAAGCCAATTGTCCAGTCTTTCTCTTCTTTTCTGTGAGTTTCTTAACTCTAGAATCATGAATTCCATTCCATTCCATTCCTTCATATTACTAATGATTTTTTGAATGTAGGTAAATGCAAGTGGACAGTTTTGTGGAGTTGCAGAAATGGTGGGACCCGTGGATTTTGTGAATGATGCAGAATATTGGCAGCAGGACAGGTGGAGTGGTCAATTCCGTGTCAAATGGCACATCATCAAAGATGTTCCAAATAGCCGATTCCGACATATTCTTCTTGAAAATAATGACAACAAACCTGTTACTCATAGCAGAGATTCACAAGAGGTGGGAAAGGACGTAAATACCCTTTTGTGTTTATGTCTTTTTATTGGTCTAATTTGGTGTACTACTGTTTGTGTAGGTGAAACTAGAAGTGGGGATTGCAATGTTGAAGATCTTTAAAGATCATGATGCAGAGACATCGATCTTGGATGATTTTGGTTTCTATGATGAACGAGAGAAGGATTTGCAGGAAAAGAGGTCAAAAGAGCGTGAATTTACCAAAAACACCCTCAATGTCAATGATACTTCAATAACTCAACTTGCTGATAAAGTTGCAGACTCCCTCCATGTGGATGAGAAGACGGAAATACAGTAAAAAAAAAAATTAGTAAATCGGTTGTTCTTTTATACTCCCGGAAGTGGTAAAAGTTGAAACTACTCTGACCCGTAAATTGTTTTAGTAAAATATGGTAATTTTTCGGTGTTTTGAGAGGGTGTGGGGTATGGGAGTTGACTCTGTTTGACTTTTGGGCAACCTTGTAATTTGTCACCCCTTCTTGTTTCTAAAAGGGTAGGTGGTGGTGGTGGTGGTGGTGGTGGTGGTGGTGAGAGAGAAGGATATGTAGTTTAAAGTTTTTTGGTTTATTTGTAGGAGGGTGGTGGTGGTTATTGAGTTGCTCCTCAAAAGTGTACAATTTCTCTAAAGTAAAAGAATGAATGAAAATATATTATGCTAGCAAAGCCCGACTTTTGGCACTTTTTGTGTGTTGTTTTATTTTTAATGATGATAACGAGGGTATTTACGTTTTTTTGCATATATGCAAGATTGATAGTTAAGGTTATTTTGAGAATGAGGGGCATTCTTGTCTTTTGCATGAATGAGAAACCAAAGGTACCTAAATAATTTTTGGTACTCAAACAATAAGATTTAAAATCATATTAAGAACCTTAAATATAGTAAATTTGTACACTATAATCGAACATCGCAAAGAAGCCATGTACATATCAACGGAAAAGAACTGCGAACGACAACTAGGGGCAATTTTGACATTTCACCATCTCACTCTTATCGAGTTGTATACATCAATGTACTTGCCAGCTGTTTTGTTCCAGCTGTTATCGATTTGCATAACTCTTTGAACGATATTCTCCCACTCAATCGGTTCTGCATCAATCCCGTATGTATAACAGTATAAGCGTTTCTTTTTTTATATATATATAAATATAAATAACGACTTAATAGAACTAAACTCCAACTTTTTTCCATTTAACCCAAGTTTTACGTGATTTTCTCAAATATTTTTTCAACATTATTTATCCAAACAATAGTGAAATAAAAGTAACATGGCCTTACTTTCTTGGTAATACGAAAATGCTCGATCAAGAGCACAACTTAGGGAGCCTTCATCAATTCCTTCAAAGACAAACCTTTAAAAAAAAAAAAAAAAAAAAAAAAAGCATATCAAAATATAAATACATTACTTGTATTGGTAACGAGAATAACTATTTATCGCAATTTTCCCTTTTTTGTAAATAATTAAAGTTAAATAATAATCAAACCGATTACCCGTTGGCCATCTCGGGATGTGACTCATCATCCATATCAAAAACAGTGTCAGCAAGACCGCCGGTTTTTCTTACTATTGGTACCTGAATATTAATAATAATAATAAAACTGTTTATATAAAAAAATAAATAAATAAATAAGTAGGATATTTTGGAGAGAATAATATACTGATCCATAACGCATTCCGATCATCTGAGCTAGGCCACATGGCTCATATATTGAAGGAACCAACACCACGTCAGCACCTGCATACAGCATGTGTGACAACTCCTCACTTCAATTGCCACACACACACACACATTTTATCATAAAATATATATTATTGATTTTTTTTTTTAATGATTATTATCATTATAATAGTTGAATGTCTAAAACGATAAACAGAACATACGTTGTGCTTTTATGTAGTTTAGGAAAAATGATTTGTTTAAACGATAAAAAGAAAGTAAAATGGTTTAATTAGTAAGTGAGTAAATCGATAAAATGGAGAGATTAATTACAGCTGCTTTTATGTATCTTGAAATTTATGCATATGAGATACTTTACCTATACATTAAGAGGATGCGAATTGTTGAACCTTTGTTATGCTACAAAAGAGAAATAACTAATAAGTGATGGATTTCTACTAAAAGACCAAAATACCCTCATTATCAGATATAATACAAAATTACCAAATCAGCTAGAGCTTCAAATTCTCTTTGAACCCTACTATCTGGAGCTTTTCCAAGAACAATCATTTGTCCACCCTTCAAAACAACAAGAAATTATCCGAATGTTTCTTTTCTTTTTCTTTCATTAAATGCTAAAAATAACATTTCAAGCAACTTACAGTTTCTTGAATATGATTGATGGCATGTCTAATGAGATGAAGACCTTTTTGAGCAACTAATCGAGAAACACAAACAACTAAAGGCACTCTTTCAGACCCTTCTAGAATCAAACCAAATCCCCTTTGGAGATATTTTTTGCATACTTTCTTTCCACCAGTGTTTTGAGCTGAAAAATAATGTCAAAAAAATAAAATTTGGTAAATGAAGTTTTCATTAGATTTGTGGAAGAAAACACAGAAAATTATGTTGAATGTTACCATGATAGTTGGTAGGTAAGAAAACATCAGAAGCAGGATTCCACATAACAGTATCAATCCCATTAAGAATACCATAGTACCTACAAATCAAGATTAAATAGCAATGTATTTTCATTCATTTGTTTATTAAAGGAATTCTACATTGAAAAAACTTCCCAATTATAGCAATGTCATCCAAATACTAAACAATTTTCACTGCTATAATAAGAAAAAAGAAAATTGAGTTTACTTGTCATGATTTGTCATCAAAGCACTTGAAAGCCATCCAGAACACAGTGTTTCTTTAAGGTAAGTTGGAGAAACTGTACTGGAAAAAGAAACAAGAATCACTTTTTTTTTTTATCATTTATTATATTTTTCAAGGTGATAAATGAAGAATAAGAAGTAAATTGAAAGAGAAAAGGTAAAATTCAAACACCCTTTTATTGGATTGAATAAATTTTAACTCTGTTACTAGGTTAAAACAAAAGGAATGACTGAATATTATTATTATCTCACTCATGATGGGATAAAAGTTAAAACAAACACACTGTTATTTATTGTTTTAAGGAAATTTAATGGAATGTGTAAGATTTCAGATAACTTACACTACTGAATTGCTGTATACAATGCCACCTTTCAATAAACTTAGCCTCTCAGGATTATGGCCAATGGTTCTATCATCAATCGCCTGTTAAATTGAGCAAAAGAAAAGAAAAGATTCATTTTTTCTCCAACAATCATATAAACAATCAATACAAAGAGAATAGTGTTTGAAAAAAACTCAAAGATGCTGAATTTTTAGTTGCAATTAGGTCTCAAAGAAACGTATAAACATCATCAAAGATGTTGAATGATCTGTTGTTTCAGTGAACAGATTATTACATGACAATATTAAAGTTGTTAAATCCAATAGTATTTAATAGTAATGCTATTTATTAACCATAAGTAGTTCTTTTTATCTTTTGTAAGTACCTCTAATAATGACACAACACAAATATTAATATTATGACTTACTTTGTCAATAGTTGCATATAAAGATCCATCAAGACCACACTTTTGAAGCTGCTCTTGTCTGACAAATCATATCATAAGTATACACAAGTAAATTACACACAAAAAACATATTATCTATAAATTATAAATTAACAAAAAGATGAGTAATTATAACTTATAAGAATACCTGCACTCCCCATAATGTTCCATGTTATGGATTGTCAATACTATTCTTGGTTTCTATAAAGTACAAATTTCAATATTATGAGTTAATGAATACTTTTAAAGATATTAATCAAAGAAAAATCCTTAAACTAAGATCATGCCTGAAGTGAAAGATGATGATAAATGTCCCAATAGAGGAGTGGAAGTACACCTGTCTGCCATTCATGGACATGTATGACATCAGGTTGTGTTCCAGTTACCTGCATTTAGTCAATGGATTCTTAAAAAAGAATCATAGAAGGTAGTTTGATGATAGAAAACATGGTAATAAAAAAAAAAGCTTTAACAAATTATCTTCTTAAACACAATATAAAGTTATAAACAAGTTGATGAAGAGTAAGCTACAAACCTGCATCCATTCAAGGCAAGCTCGACTGAAAAACAAATAAGCTTCCAACTCATTGTAAGAACCTCCATATACATCTTCCCCTTTGAAGAATTGGTTCATTGGTTCCAAAAGTATAACTGGAATGCCAGATACCATTCCAGAGTATGCATTAGTTTCAATCCAGTTTCCATCATAATATGAATTGTAAGTAGACATTAGTGAGATTTCTTGGATATTCTGTTTCTGAATGCACTCATAGAAAGGAAGCATAATGTCAACTTTATGTCCACGTGATAAACATGCACGAGATAGCCCAGTTACTACATCACCAAGTCCACCAACTTTTGCTATTGGTGCCATTTCAGCAGTTACATGAATAACATGCAAAAGATCAGAGTCTTTCTCTATGTTAACAGGAACTTCGGAATTGGAATCCCAAGTCTGGAATTCCCTTTTCCAGAATGGGATTTTGTCACTTGGAGAAGGCCATTCAATTTCTTTTAGTCTCGTAGTAGTTAAAGATTTTGGATTGTCAGCAGCCACCTTTCACATGTATAACAATAATGAGAGCTTTTAATGAATAACAGAAATATTGTCAAGTAAGAAAGAGTATGTGAATATTCATGGTTTAGAGTAGAAAATGGGTTAAATGCAAGAATAGAAATGATCTTTTATTGATTTGTTTATTATAGCATCCTACTTTCAGTTCTTGTACTTAGAAAAATCTACCTGATTATAACAATGGCATCCAAATACAAAGCAATTTTCACTGCTATAATTGGGTAGAGTCTATTGTTGTGTATGAATCACTTCACCTCTTTGAAGTATAATTTTGAAAAAAAGATTGAATACAATGCTGTAATTGGGTAGATTTTAGAAGTACAATGTTGTGAAGGAAAGAAATGAAAGTAGGATGATATACTTTAATACTCCACAAATAATTGACATTATGTTGCTACTTGTTTCATAATGGAAGATTAGCCACAATTATACATAGATTACAGATTTGTGATGATTATGTCAAGCTAACATGAGTAAGGAAACTATTTTGAAGTCCCAAACGCTTAAACCACTAGCCCCTGATTAAGATCATGTTATAGTCGGTCTACATGGTGCCATGTTATAATAAAATTCAATAATTGAAAATTTGAACATGAAATCTTTTTGAAGGCTTCTTTGCTACTTCATGGAAAACAACCATTATAGAGAGCAAGCATGATAAACCAGATCCATTTCAAGCTTGAAGAATGAAGCATTTGATCACCCAATGTGTTAAAAAATTCGGGGAAATACATTTTTTGGAAGGGAAAAGAACAACATATGAGATAATTGTTACCTCGTCCAGATGAACAGCTTGAATTTTGAGATTGAGTGAAGACCGATTTGAGAAACCAAATAAAAACTTGTTGTTGTTACTGTTCTTCCTCTTTCCAATTGAAACAGTGAAGCAATCTGATGTTTTGGTTGGGAGAACCCCATATACAGAAGAATTGACAGCAATACTCGATATATCCATCGATTTATCTCCTCCTCACTACGAAATTGAATTTCTCATGAATCCATCAACATTAACTCTGTGAAAAGACAGAATTGAGAATCGCATGATTTATGGCAGTGATTGAGATCGAAAAGCCGTCATTGTCGCTGCGAAAGAGAGTTTGGAAGCACACAAGCCAACGCTTTCATGGATTTTGCAGCCACCATTCGAGATTCGAGCATAATTCCCTTTTCAACTTTCCGTATATCGTATCTTAATTCTTAATCAGGTCATTTCTTTTATCTTTTCGCAGATCAAAGTGTTATAAATTACAACTCACGAAGCTGTGCTTACCCATACATCAGCACTGTTTTGTATATCCCTTCAAATTTAAGAATATGAATTATCTAAAAGCAGAATTGAAACAAATAAAAAAAATGATATGGCAGATAGTTTGTGTTTTTTATCAACTTAAATCACATGAATATCCTGCTCATTTACATTATTAATATTTTAATTGATTGTATATTTAGTTATAAACATATTCGATAAAATTTGTTAAAGTAAGCAACAACATCACGTGTCTCTTTTGTTTTACTGCATTAAATTAAGTAATTTGTTTTGGTTTGTTAGTGAACTTCTGTGTTAATAGTCTTAAGATCATGGAGTCTATTTCCTATTTGGCCTCCTTTGTATGCCAAAGGAATTACTCAACTATGGGTTATGGGAAGTTTATGTGCAACTCAGTTCTACCTCTTCACTTCTGTTGTAGAGTCAAAGTCAAAGTCAAGAGATAGAATAAAAAAATCCGTGTAATATATATTAAGAAAAAAAAAATAAAAACCATAATTTCATTAGAAATTATATATATATATATATATATATATATATATATATATATATTACATTTTAAAGTCGAAATTTAAAATAGACAAATAATAGAAATTTGAAACAATCTAAACTAACAATAGGAATGAGAGTTGATAATTGTTCAGTATATTAGGGGGTGAGGGGCGTGGAAAGGAGGCAATCGGCATCAAAAAGTCAGTGTTGATAGTGGTGGAGATGGGAGTAAGACATATATATATATATATATATATATATATATATATATATATATATATATATATATATTACATTTTAAAGTTGGCATTTAAAATAGACAAATAATAGAAATTTGAAACAATCTAAACTAATAATAGGAATGAGAGTTGAGACTTGTTCAGTATATTAGGGGGTGAGGGGCGTGGAAAGGGGGTCATCGGCATCAAAAAGTCAGTGTTGATAGTGGTGGAGATGGGAGTAAGACTTTTATATATATATATATATATATATATATATATATATATATATATATATATATATATATATATATATATATATATATATATTACATTTTAAAGTTGACATTTAAAATAGACAAATAATAGAAATTTGAAACAATCTAAACTAATAATAGGAATGAGAGTTGAGACTTGTTCAGTATATTAGGGGGTGAGGGGCGTGGAAAGGGTGTCGTTGCATCAAAAAGTCAGTGTTGATAGTGGTGGAGATGGGAGTAAGACCGACGCAGGAGCGTTTTTTTTTTGTATTTTTTTTTTGTAATTTTCGCTGCTTTCTTTCATCCGATTTTAGCAAACAAACAATATGGATTGGTCATTTAGCCTTCTTTTTTTCATTTTATTAATTTGAGATTAAATATGGGCTTAAAATTTTGGACTATCAACACACATTGTGTGCTACTTTAAACATTTAGTTTGGACTATTTTGTGTTTGGATTTATAAGTTAGGAGCAGCCAAATTGTTTTAGGGGTAACCCATAATTTTTTCAAGAATAGTACTGTAATTTTAAAAAATCCGAAAAATATATACTATTGGACAAAATATGAGGGGTAACCCAGGATGCCCTAGGATCCCGTGTACCTCTGTGTATGCTTCACTCCTAAAAGCGTACTAAGCCACACCATGTGCAATCTAAGTCATCAATATGGTATTAGAAAGAGATGACTTTCAAACTATATGATGTCTACTTGCATGATGTCTTACATGCAAAGGCATGATTCGTGGAACTTCAAGTCATTGGTAGAATCAATAAACTTAATAATTAAAATTCAAAACTATTGTGGCAAATGGTTATTTTTTAGAATGAATTTCGAACACTAAAACATCATCAAAATGAGAAAATGATTATATGTCAATGTTCTCCTCCAATATACCTTCATTTTGATATATCATACATCATAAACGGATGAAAGATGAATGAGAAATTGCATGTGGAAGTGATGTATGTATAAGAAATGTAGAATTTCGTATATACTCTTATTGCACGTGGAAGTGATGTATGTATATGAATGAGAATTGCCGGATGGCGGACATCGGAATTGGTGGCCGGTAGAAATGATCAATAATGATGCGTTAGAGATATCGATAACGTTTTCACCCTTCAATCGGTGGGCGACGTTTCATGTCACCAACCTTCTTTTGCTATTTTTTATGTTTAGTTTTAAATGGATTTTACTATTGCTTAATGATTAAATTTTAAGTTGATTCAAAGCATTGAGCTATTTTAAGTGGATTGGAATATAATATATGGGCTTGATACATTTTGATAATTTGTTTGCCAAAATCTATAAGGTAGGTTGTTGAAAAATTATAAGGTAGGATGAAGTCCAAGCTTCCTAACATTCCAAGAAAGTCATGTATGTTTGTATGATGAACACACACACACACACACACACACATATATATATATATATATATATATATATATATATATATATATATATATATATATATATATATATATATATATATATATATATATATATGTCACACCCCCAAACCGGAACGGCGGAAATATTCAGGGGTGGATGACGTCATATGTAGTATCACAACAATTACATCATAGTAATCATAGTAAACATAACCATTACATTGAATACATATATGAAAAGGTTTTTACATCTGTTTGATTCTTGTTTTTATACATCAAAAGTATAATCAAAAGAAAAAGACGTAACTTTATACGCTCCGTCTTCTCAAAACTCCAGGAGGTACTTGTCTATTGATTTTCTGAGAATACAAAAAGTTTTGAAAGAGTATCAGCATAAAGCTGGTGAGTTCATAAGCGATGTTTTTGTAATGAAAACCTGTTGATGACTCTGTAAAAATGTTCGCATGTTTCCAAGAAAATCAAATATTTTCTTTAGTAAAAGTGTGATAATATCAGTTCCATCTATGACCACTTAGTTCATGCTAGCCATGTATAAACCAATATCGAGCAGACAGTTGATTATGTGGATCTGCCCTAAGCCCACAACCAAACAACGAACAGGAAATGAGGCGGAAACCACACATTCCACAGTCTATCGAATATTCTCCATACGTAGCCCTGATGCCTAAACTAAGTAATTATAGAATTAACTATGAATGTTTGTTACTGTATCCTGTTGTAATACAGGAAAAACATTAGTTTGTATGTCTGGTTACTACCATTCGTAGTATATGTGTATTCTTGTAGAAAACCTTTGTATAGTTGTTCTGTTTAAAAACCCTGGCTACCACCAGTATGTATAGTATGTTATGTTTGGAAAACACTGGCTACCACCAGTATGTATAGTATATTTTGTATGAAAACCTTGGCTACCACCAGTATGTATAGTAGTTTCATTACTTAAAATAAAACTAATGAAGAATGAAATCCCGTAAACAAATGGTTAGTTTATACTATTGTGAGTTGTATAACCATGCTTTATATGACCTAGTGACCTTTACGACGTTCTTCAAGTGTCGGTCAAATGACATTTGTCACCCCAGGCATGCCTGCCTAACTGTAGCTAGCAGTTCAGGTGTGGGATTGTCAGTCCCGAATAGATCTATTCACAAATCTCACGCTCTCCCTCCAGGAGACTCTGGTTATACTATGATAGGATTTAATTCAGTACACCTAAGGGTACAGTTTTGAAATAGAGTCTTACAATTTTGTATAATCTAGTTTCATGTAGCATTCTCTTGTATTTGAATCCGTTGTACACTGTATAAGGTAATAATTATACTTAAATAATTATTAAATGTTGTACTCTTGTAGTAATGTATATCATAAACTAAATTTGTCATAGTTTATATGTTTACCCATGCATGTAATCCAAATCGGTAATAGCTGTGTATTGAATTCCCCAAACTATACCTATTATAGTTTGCTTGAAATTTTATGTTCTTGTTTTGTAAATTGTTCTGAAAACTATGCAATTATGTTTCCAAGATAAAAGTGTCCCTTATGCTCAACATAGTACAAAAGGGATAAATATCTAAATATTTCATAAAACGTGGAAATCGTTTGACTGTATCACTTGCATAAGTTTTAAATTTGTTAAAACATTTTGTTTGTTTCTCAAAATCATTTATGTTTGGCTTGTATTCCCCCTGGAAACATTAAAAATCATAAAAGCCTAGGGGTATGAACTCACTGTTAGTTGCGCACAAGTTTCGAATCAACGAACTGGAATGAATACCCTCGAGTTGTAGTGTGGCACTTAATGGAATCCTAATAACAATTAAATACATATATGTATTTAAATTAGCGATTTCGTTAGATAAAGTGTATTGCTTTCGGTTAAGGAATGTTACCGGGACTTGATTGAATCGAGGAAAGTGGGTTTTCAGTCTAATGCACCACTTAGGAAGTGTGTACGGCCGTGAATGGTGGTTTACGGCCGTGAACAGGTGTACGGCCGTGAACAACCTCTTGAAGGGTGTACGGCCTTTTAAGGTTTGAAACATGTACGGCCGTACACTCAAGAACGAGGATGCTGGATTCGATGAAAAACGTGTTCTAGATGCTCCGAAATGACTCCAAATGACGATTATTGATGATTTTTGGAAGGATAAGAGTGTTTTAGGGGTGTACGGTCACGATTTTAGAGAGAGAAGGAGTGAGTGTTCGGCCAGAAAAGTGTAAATGAGGGGTAGGGTCTCGTATTTATAGGGGTTTTCGAGGTCGGTGGTGGGGTCCATCAGACGCTGGCCGTAAATGAGTGTACGGCCGTACACGAGTTTATGGCCGTAAACTCAGTCAGGCCGAAAACCGAAGTTTTGATCGAAGGATAATTTCGAGATTTCGTGAAGTTTTGGTTCCGACTCATATAAAAACTTAATTATATAAAACTAGATGGTTTTCTCAACCAAGAATTTTGATGGAAACTTAATAAAATTCAAATTTTATTAACGGAAATTGTATAACAGAAACGGCAAAAGTTTCGGGTTGTCACATCATCCCCCCGTTAGAGGAAATTTCGTCCCGAAATTCAGACACATAATACAAATCATGGACTCGGAAAAAGATTCTGTTTCATTGAATCTTCGCGCTCCCAAGTGAATTTAGGTCCCCGCTTGGCATTCCAGCGAACCTTCACTATCGGGATACGACTTTATTTCGTTCGTTTGACTTCTCGATCCATGAATTCTACGGGTTCCTCTATGAAGTGTAAGCTCTCGTCTAGTTCGATCTCATCGAGGGGTATCACAAGTGTCTCATCGGACAGACACTTCTTTAGGTTTGACATGTGGAAGACGGGATGTACGTTGCTAAGTTCTCGTGGTAGGCGAAGTTTGTATGCTACGGGACCGATCCTAGCGAGGATCTCGAATGGTCCTATGTATCTCGGATTCAGCTTTCCACGCTTTCCGAAGCGTATCATGCCTTTCCAGGGTGAGACCTTCAAAAGAACACGGTCACCAAACTAGAACTTTAAGGGTTTTCGTCTCTTATCGGCGTAGCTCTTTTGTCTATCTCTTGAAGCCTTTAGTCGCTCTCGGATTTGTATGATCTTTTTAGTAGTCTCTCGGATGATTTCTGGGCCCGTGAGAGTGCTATCGGGGACTTGACCCTTGACTAGCTGCGTGTCACGCACCTCAGCCCAGCATAGAGGGGACCAGCACTTACAACCATAGAGGGCTTCGAACGACGCATCCTTGATGCTGGTATGGTAGTTGTTGTTGTAGAAAAATTCGACCAAGGGCAAATGAGTGTCCCACGTGTAACATCCATAAATTTTACGCCAAATTTAAACTTTTTCAATCACAATTCAAAACCAAATAGTATATGTTTACAAAAATGTTTTCAAACATTATTCATCAGAGTGTCCCAATAACCAGATCATAAGGATGAGGTGCGGTACGGTCACGCCTTCACCTTGCCATGATCTCCTGAAGTACCTGAAACAATAAACTGAAAACTGTAAGCCCGAGGGCTTAGTGAGCTACCCCCAAAATACCAATACCACACTGATAATACCATATCCATAATAATCAATCAATCAACATGCATACTGGGCCATCGGCCTGACTGGACCGCCCTACCGGGCCTACAGTCCAACTGAATCTATACCGAGCCTTCGGCATGACTGGACCGCCACGTGGGCCTACAGTCTCCCCGGACCGCTCATAGGGTGTATTGGCCTTCAGCACAGAGCAGGACCGCCTCAACCCCAACAACAAACAGATAATCATGTGCGCAATACTAACATATACTGGCATATACTACTATCAAACATATCTATCTTACTGATCACCAAACATAGAAATCACTCATAGCTATAGCACTGACCTAGCAGGTCACTAACATATTAATCCCTACGCATCATGAGAGCATAACATACTGTCTATCCTGATTCCGATCTAACAGATCATATCCACATATAACATACCATCACAATAACAACTAAAAAGGGCCGGCATTAGTGCCTTAGACCCTTATCGATATAGTGAGGATAACTCACCTTGCAGATGTCGACTCGGTAGATAAATCCCAACTCTCGAATCGCTTGACACAGGCTCCACCACCTAATGCCATAACACAATATACTTATAAGTCCTTAACCTTACAAGGTACTCCATACCCACTAATCAACCCCTGATCAAAGTCAAAGTCCTCAGTCAAGGTCAACAGTCCATGTTGACCTTGACTCGCCGAGTACCCTCGGCTACTCGCCGAGTTCCTTGAAGCGCTTTGCAACTCGCCGAGTCATCGAGGTGACTCGTCGAGTTCCTCCGATTTTCGATCCAACCCTAAGGCCACCCGTCGAGTTTCCTTCTTGCACACGACGGCTACACACGCATTCATAACTTGGGGAAAACTCATCTGACTCGCCGAGTTGTTCATCCAAATTGTCGAGTCTACGGCGATCTTCATCGGACTCGCCGAGTTGTTCATCCAACTCGTCGAGTTCAATGCCTATCTTCATATGACTCGCCGAGTCGAATATGCGACTCGCCGAGTCTCTTCAGCCCTTTAACCATGCAGACACTTTCTAAGCCATGCCAAGGCCCCAAATTGCAGATCCAACTTCCTTAGGCGTGCTTATCACGTAAAGTTGCAAACTTTACGTGCATGCAAGGCTTTAAGAACCCAAAATGGCACAACTAAGCTTGCAAGGAAGTCACATCCTTGAGAGAAGGCTCATACTAGACAAGGCTGATGGCTTTATGAATCCAGAAGCCAAGGGGAGTCCAGATTTGAAGTTACAACTCCAGATCTTGGCTTAAACACAAGAATCCTTTTCTAACTTATGCACAAAAAGGGTTTAGAAGAGAATGAGCCAAGGGAAAACGATTTAATACCTTCAAGAGAGCCCTTTCTGATGCAGAACTAGAGAGCCACCAACTCTTGCTTCAACTAGCTTGCTTCCCAAGAGATTCCCTCACCAAAGATCTTCCTCCAAGCTTAAACTTCCAAAGAATACACACACACTCAAGATAGGGTTCTTCTGGACTCTTAATGGACTGCAAAGAGGCCAAAGGAGGCGTATGATTCATTAAATAGGGTGCAAGACCCCGGAATTTAGGGTTTCATCTACCAGCTCCAACTCGTCGAGTCCTTTAATGGACTCGGCGAGTAGGTCACTAAACATGCGTATCAAGCCCGCTGCTACTCGACGAGTAGGGCAACCAACTCGTCGAGTAGGACTTAAAACCAAATAACTTTTTATTTAAAGCCATACCTGGAATCGGGGCGTTACAATTCTCTCCCACTTGAACTAGACTTCGCCCTCGAAGTCCGCTGGACTAAACAATGTCGGGTAATGCTCCCGCATTTCCGCCTCTGGCTCCCACGTCCACTCGGATCCTCTCCGATGCTCCCACTGCACTTTCACCAACGGTATCTCTTTGTTCCGCAAAATCTTCTTCTTCTTCTCCAAAATGGCCACAGGCCTCTCCACATAGTTCATGCGCTCATCGACCTGAATATCATCCAGTAATACCACTGCCTCCTGGTCCATAACACACTTCCGCAATTGCGAAACATGGAACGTGCTGTGGATCCGACTAAGCTCCTCCGGGAGCTCCAACCTGTAAGCCACCTTGCCAACCCTAGCAATGATCCTGAACGGCCCAATGAAACGGGGACCCAACTTTCCCCTCTTCCTGAAACGGATCACACCCTTCTAGGGTGAGACTTTCGGAAGTACCATGTCACCCACCTGAAATTCCAACTCAGATCGGCGTCTGTCGGCATAACTCTTCTGCCGACTCTAACCTGCTGGATCTTTTCGGTAGTCTGCAAGACTACCTCCGTCCGACCCATCACTTTGTGTCCAACTTCACCCCAACAGACCAGGGTTCTACATGTCCGACCATACAACAGCTCAAAAGGCGCGGCGCCAATACTAGAATGATAGTTGTTGTTGTAGGCGAACTCTGCAAGCGGTAGGTGGGAATCCCAACTCCCACCGAAATCAATAACGCACGCCCTCAACATATCCTCGAGGGTCTGGATGGTCCGCTCACTCTGCCCATCTGTCTGCGGATGGAAAGTTGGACTAAAATGCAGTCGCGTACCCAGTTCCTCATGGAACTTCTGCCAAAAACGGGAAGTAAACCTGACATCCCTATCGGAAACGATAGAAACTGGAACCCCATGGCGAGAGACTATCTCGCTGACATACATGTCGGCCAATTTCTCCGCCGACGAACTCTTCCATATGGCCAAGAAATGGGCACTCTTGGTCAACCGATCCACGATGACCCAAATAGCATCAAACCCCTTCGCCGTCCTCGACAGCTTGGTAATGAAATCCATCGTGATCTGCTCCCATTTCCACATGGGAATCTCCAGAGGCTGCAGGTTGCCATGCGGCCTCTGATGCTCGGCCTTGACCATCCTACAGGTCAAGCACCTCTCAACATACCCAGCGATTTCTCGCTTCATGCACGGCCACCAGTAGCTCAAACTCAAATCCCGGTACATCTTGGTGGCCCCCGGGTGTATAGAAAAGTGAGACTTATGAGCCTCTTCCATCACTGTCTGCCGGATCCCTCCGGTCATCGGCACCCAAACCCGACCGTGTCGGGTCAACAATCCGCGACTATCCTGAACAAACCGGGAGTTCTCACCCTTAATCCGCTCCATCTTCCAGTTCTCTGGTCTCATGCCCTCGACCTGAGCATCCCTAATCAAGCTCACGAGCGGGGAATCCACCGCTATCCTCATACATCTTGCCGGGGTAGAAGACCCAGCTGACTTGCGGCTCAAAGCGTCCGCGACCACATTCGCTTTACCCGGATGGTAAAGGATCTCACAATCATAGTCCTTGACCACATCCAGCCACCTGCGCTGCCTCATGTTCAGGTTCGGCTGATCTATGATGTGCCTCAAACTCTTGTGATCCGTGTATATAGTACATCGGACCCCGTACAGATAATGTCTCCAGATCTTGAGAGCGAAAACCACCGCTCCCAACTCAAGATCGTGCATCGGGTATCTCGTCTCATGCGGCTTCAGCTTCCGCGATGCATAGGCTATCACCCGTCCCCTATGCATGAGGACCGCCCCCAGACCTGTGATGGCGCCTCACACAAACATTGTTGGAGGGTTTCAAACGCCCTCTGCTGCTCAGGGGCCCACCGGAAGTCCACCCCCTTCCTCGTTAGACGAGTGAGGGGTACTGCAATCTTGGAAAAATCTCGAATGAATCTCCGGTAGTACCCAGCTAATCCCAAGAAACTCCTGATGTCGGAAGGAGATTTCGGAATCTCCCACTACATAACCGCCTCGACCTTGGCCGGGTCGACCAAAATCCCCTCCTGGTTAATGAGATGTCCGAGGAACTGGACCTCTCGCAACCAAAACTCACACTTCGAGAACTTGGCATACAGCCGCTCTCGTCGCAGAACCTCCAACAACTCCCTGAGGTGCTCCTCGTGCTGCTCTCGTGTCTTGGAATACACCAATATATCGTCTATGAACACAATGACCGAGCGATCGAGCATCGGTCTGCAGACTCAGTTCATCAAATCCATGAACACTGCCGGCGCGTTGGTGAGCCCAAACGACATCTCCACGAACTCGCAATGACCATAACGAGTCCGAAACGCGGTCTTCTCCGCGTCTTCCTCCCTCACCCTGACCTGGTGATATCCAGACCTCAAATCGATCTTGGAAAACCAAGATGCACCCTACAGTTGATCGAAAAGATCATCTATCCTCGGGAGTGGATAACGGTTCTTCACCGTTAACTTATTCAACTCCCTATAGTCAATGCACATCCTGTGCGAACCGTCCTTCTTCCTGACGAAAAGGATCAGTGCTCCCCATGGGGAACTACTCGGAAGAATGAACTGCTTCCCCAGCAGCTCCTGCAACTGAGATGACAACTCCTGCATCTCTGGCGGTGCCAGTCGGTACGACGCCTTAGCGATAGGGGCCGCACCCGGCACTAGATCAATCCTAAACTCAACCTGCCTCTCCGGAGGCACTCCGGGTAACTCCTCCGGAAACACGTCAGTGAACTCTCTGACCACTGGGACCTCCGAAACCGTGGGCTGATCCCTAACCCGCGTATCTACCACATACGCCAAATAACCGGCACACCCGTGCTGAATATACTGTCGAGCCCTGGCCACCGAACAAAACCCTGATCCCATCCTGGTGCCCTCGCCATATACCACCAGTTCTCCCCCACTTGGGGTTCGAACTACCACTCGCTGTCTCTCACAGTCGATCATGGCGCCAAATCGACTGAGCCAATCCATCCCTACGATCACGCACACTTCCCCCATGGGAATAGAATCAACTCTATCGGGAAGGGCACCCCGAAAATCTCCAACTTGCATCCCCGGTAGACCGAAGAAGCAGAAACCCCGTGTTCGTTGGCGATCGAAACTCGCAACGGACACTCAAGCTCATCTGTCGGCACACTAAACCCTCTACTGAAAGTCTGATATACGAACAACCGACTCGCCCCCGAGTCAAATAAAACCAAAGCAGGCAAAGAGTTCACTAAAAACGTACCTAATCACAGGTACAACCAATAAGCATAAAACAAATACAATAACTGAGACAGAGAAACGAAACATACCAGCAACCACATCCGGTGCCGCCTTGGCCTCCTCGGCCGTGAGCTGAAAGGCACAACCCTGAGCCTTCGGAGGCTCCACCTTGACTGGCCTCTCATCTCCAATCCTCACAGTAGCTGACGCGGGACCCCGCGCCGGCTTCGCGGCGAGCTGCGAACAGTTGGTCTTCACATGACCAACCTGATGACAATGGTAACAAATCCTCATATCTGCTGGAGGGGCGGGCGGACTGACGGCAGTCCCTGGCATAGTGCCCCTCCTTGCCACATTTGTGGCACCCACCTCCTGCTCGACAAACCCCCGAATGTCCCCTGCCACACTTTCCACAAGTGCGGCTCTGCTGACTCCCAGTCTGAGTATCAGCGGTCTTAGACCGCTTAGGCGCCGGCTGAGACTGTGCCGGTGCCTGACACTGCTCCTTCAACTACAGCTCTATCTCCAACTCACGCCGCCTCGCGGCTTCCTGAAGATCCAGGAGGGTATCACATCGCTGTGTAGACACAAACTGTCGAATATCAGTCTTGAGCATACTCAGATAACGAGTCATCTGAGACTGCTCTGAAGCAAACTCCGGGCAAAACATGGCCCTCTGTGTGAACATACGGGTAATCTCCATCACAGAATCCCCATCCTGTCTCAATGTCAAAAACTCCTGAGCAAGCCGCTCCCACTCAACACGTGGAACGTAGCGGGTGCGGAACATATCCCGGAACTGCTCCCAAGTAACAGCAGTTCGCTGATCATCTGTGTACGACCCTGTCGTCAATCTCCACCAGTCCTTTGCCCCAAGCCTCAGCAGGTTCAGGGCACACCTGACCTTTTGGTCAGCAGGACATGAACACGTGAAGAAACATCCCTCCACGTCAGATAACCACCTCATAGCTCTGATCGCATCCTGAGTACCATCAAACGTCGGGGGCTTCGTATTATCGAAATCCTGATACTGGAAAGCCCTGCTAGCTCCTCCTCCAACCCCTGCCGCAGTTATAGCCGCAGTGGCTGCAGCGGCAGCTGTCTCTGCTAGAGCTGCATATCGCTCATCAAAGTACTCGACCATCGCGGTCTTAATCGACCCAAACATCTCTGGCAGCTGCGCACGGAACGCTGCAGCAATCTCATCGTGCATAATCTCTCGGATCCTGGCATCCAACTCCTCTGTCCCTATCTGTACCACGGGCTCAGGTGCTACCGGTACCTCCGACCCTCCGTCTCCCGATCCTGACCCCGACCCAGACCCTGATCCTGATCCGGGCCCAGCAGCAAAACGTCTCGTCACCACCATACTGAAAGATATACTCAAACATCAGATAAATAACATAATATCGGGAGACCAAAACCCACAAACCCTAGGGGTTGTGACTTCCTTGCTATGCTATGGGTCCTGTGCTTTCGGTAGTACGGGCCCATACTACCTTCCACACCTACCTATATTTGTCTCAAGTATCACCACAACACCCTAACACTAGCATCAACACAAAATGCGCACAACCGAGTTCCTGTGCTTTCGGTAGCCGAGTTCCTTAAAGCACTTTGCAACTCGCCGAGTCATCGAGGTGACTCGTCGAGTTCCTCCGATTTTCGATCCAACCCTAAGGCCACCTGTCGAGTTTCCTTCTTGCACACGACGGCTACACACGCATTCATAACTTGGGGAAAATTCATCCGACTCGCTGAGTTGTTCATCCAACTCGTCGAGTCTACGACGATCTTCATCGGACTCGCCGAGTTGTTCATCCAACTCGTCGACTTCAATGCCTATCTTCATATGACTTGCCGAGTCGACTATGCGACTCGCCGAGTCTCTTCAGCCCTTTAACCATGCAGACACTTTCTAAGCCATGCCAAGGCCCCAAATTGCAGATCCAACTTCCTTAGGCATGCTTATCACGTAAAGTTGCAAACTTTACGTGCATGCAAGGCTTTAAGACCCCAAAATGGCACAACTAAGCTTGCAAGGAAGTCACATCCTTGAGAGAAGGCTCATACTAGACAAGGCTGATAGCTTTATGAATCCAGAAGCCAAGGGGAGTCCAGATTTGAAGTTACAACTCTAGATCTTGGCTTAAACACAAGAATCCTTTTCTAACTTATGCACAAAAAGGGTTTAGAAGAGAATGAGCCAAGGGAAAACGATTTAATACCTTCAAGAGAGCCCTTTCTGATGTAGAACTAGAGAGCCACCAACTCTTGCTTCAACTAGCTTGCTTCCCAAGAGATTCCCTCACCAAAGATCTTCCTCCAAGCTTAAACTTCCAAAGAATACACACACACTCAAGATAGGGTTCTTCTGGACTCTTAATGGACTGCAAAGAGGCCAAAGGAGGCGTATGATTCATTAAATAGGGTGCAAGACCCCGGAATTTAGGGTTTCATCTACCAGCTCCTACTCGTCGAGTCCCTTAATGAACTCGACGAGTAGGTCACTAAACACGCGTATCAAGCCTGCTGCTACTCGACGAGTAGGGCAACCAACTCGTCGAGTAGGACTTAAAACCAAATAACTTTTTATTTAAATCCATACCTGGAATCGGGGCGTTACAATTCTCCCCCACTTGAACTAGACTTCGCCCTCGAAGTCCGTTGGACTAAACAATGCCGGGTAATGCTCTCGCATTTCCGCCTCCGGCTCCCACGTCCACTCGGATCCTCTCTTTGTTCCGCAAAATCTTCTTCTTCTTTTCCAAAATGGCCACAGGTGTCATACCCCAAAACCGGAACGGCGGAAACGTTCGGGGGGTGGAGGACGTCATGTTCAGTATCACAACAATGCAAAGTAGTAAACAAGCAACAACATCATCCATTGCATTAATAATATAATTTCATACAAGTGTTTTCTGTCAAGTTATATAGACACCAAAAATATACATCAAAAATAAAAGATGAGTCTTGAACGCTCCATCTTCTCAGAACCTGGCACCGGTACCTGTCTACTGGTGACCTGAGAATACAAGTTATTTTGAAAGAGTTTATCAGTTTTAAAGCTGGTGAGATCATAAGTATATTAGTGTCTGTGTTTGTATGAAAGCATTTGTAAGATGTTTGTAATGTATAAGTTTTGTAAAAGTTTGTAATTGTTTGAACTATCCTAGAAAACCGTATGTTTCCTACTAAAAGTAGCCTTCTATCAAGGCATCTAGTATCTGTGTGTGTGTCTCTTGTATGAGTGTGTATTTTCCCAAATCTGACTATTATTAACTAAAAATATAGTTCTTACATTATTGTTTATTGTGTGAATATCACAATGTAAATGTAAAGGGAAAATGAAATAGTAGTGTAGTGTTGTATTAAGTAACTACTGCTGCACTAATTACTTTAAACTATTTGTTATTTAAAGTACCATGTGATCGGCCTGTATCCTGCTACCGACTCTATAGTAAAACGACGATGTAACACGTCGTAAGAAATGATGTTTGGCACCCGTAGACTTGCAAGTCCCACTGTAGCGAGCAGCAAGGTGTAGGATAGTCAATCCAGTATAGATCTATACACAAACTCATACGCTCCCCAATTAAGGAGATTCTGGATACAAAACGGGTCATGACAGGTAGTGCCATGTCCCCCGTTAAGTGGCTCACATAACTGTATATAATGTATATGTATATGTATATGTATATGTATGTGCTAGCTGTATTGTGTGTTCTTTCTCTGTCTAGCTTGTATGTTTTGTTTCTCATCACTGTGTATTATGTTTGTTTCTCATCACTATGTATTATGTTTGTTGCTCATCACTATGTGTTATGTTTGTTTCTCATCACTATGTATTATGTTTGTTTCTCATCACTATGTATTACTCATGAATGAACTGACTCATTGTATGTTTCATTGTTCTAGTAATAGTATCTTCCTAAACTATACCTATTATAGTTTACTAGTAATGTTGTTTGTGTATATGAACATGTTTGTATACCTTTGCTACCTAAAGGCATTGAACTGAATGAAAGAAGTAACCTTTTATATCTACACACATATACATGATATATAACTAGGATTCAAACGACCTTCGGACAAATAACCTGAATGCCCTAAGTCCACAACCAAACAAGGAACAGGAAGTAAGGTGAGCTATCAGTCCTAAGTCCTTTCAATCCTACTTATATAACTATATCTATATAGATACACAGAATATAAGTTAAAAGAATTTAAGTAAAAGTATTTAACATGTAAAAGAGTTTGATAAAAGCATTTGGTATGTAAAAGAGTTTGTAAGACAGTTTGAAGTAAAACAGTTTGGTAACACAGTTTGAAAAGTAAGAAATCCACTTGTTTGGTAGTTATTAATCACATGTGATTGATATAATAACTATAATTGTTCAACTTGTATTCCCCCCATAAAATCATTTAAAAACATTTAAAAGGTTAATTAAGGGGTATGAACTCACATGTAGTGAGTGGTTTGGATGAACGGAATGTATAGGATGCTAAGTGTCAAGTGAAGACTTGAGCACACACACGGATCCTATTTAACATATAATAACACATATATGTATCCAATTAGTCATTTAACAACTAATTAACCAAGTTAAGACACCCTAGGACATGGAAAACACTTTGATTCAAGTGCTAGAAGTACCAAGGGTTGCATCTAAGGGTTGTATAGCCACTTAAAGGAGTTTTCGGTCCAAGTAGTATGTTTCTTGAGGTTTTCGGCCCAAAGGGTTTTTGGTCCAAAGAGGTTTTCGGTCCATATGGTTTTCGGTCCAAAGAGGTTTTCGGTCCATATGGTTTTCGGTCCAAAGAGGTTTTCGGTCCAAAGAGGTTTTCGGTCTAAGGAGATGCACTAGACCGAAAATAGTTTTTGTTCTTGGAAAATGACGATTTCTAGGCCCTAAATCAAGTATCCTTACTAGATAACAAGTATAGGAGATAGATACTTACAATATGGAAGCAAAGAAGGGTGTTTTCGGCCCAAAACATTAGTGTGTGTTCTTGGTGTTCTTGGTGAAACTTGAAGATCTACACTTTTGGAATGATTTCACGGATAGAATCATGTAAGATCACTAGATTAAGTAAGATATCAACTTTTTAGGGATAGAAACACTTACAAAGTCGAAGATCTTGAAGAAAAGTCGGATGATACTTGAGAGAGAAATGGGTTTTGGATCTTGAAAATGTGAAAAGTGATAAATAATGACTAAGTGTCATATTTATACCCTCTTTTAGGGTTTACGGCCGTAAACACCTTTGTTTAGGCCGTAAACTCCAAACTCTTGGAGTTTTGGAATTTTATTGTTGCACAATAAACCCTAGGGCATCCTCTCTCTTGTTATCTCCTGAAGTACTAATCTTAAAATACTCAAACTTATTCCAAAAAGCTTGAAAATTAGCAGAAACAGTTTTGACTCCTATTGAAGTGAATGCTTGTACAGAATAGAAATTTCGGGTTGTCACATCATCCCCCCTTTAGAAGGAATTTCATCCCGAAATTAGAGTTTAAGCAAATAAGTAGTTACAAATAACTAAGTAAAAAGACGAGGATATTTCAGTTTCATCTGATCCTCTCGCTCCCAAGTGAATTCAGGTCCTCGCTTGGCGTTCCAGCGAACCTTCACTATCGGGATGCGGCTTTGTTTCGTTTTGTTGACCTCACGGTCCATGATCTCTACTGGTTCTTCCACGAAGTTGAGGCTCTCGTTGATCTCGATCTCGTCGAGTGGGATTACAAGAGTCTCGTCGGACAGACACTTTTTCAAGTTCGAGACGTGGAAAGTAGAATGTACGTTACTGAGTTCGCGTGGTAAGTTAAGTTTGTAAGCTATAGGGCCGATTCTAGCAAGAATCTCGAAATACCCTATGTATCTTGGATTTAGCTTTCCACGCTTTCCGAAGCGTATCAAGCCCTTCCAGGATGAGACCTTCAATAGAACACGGTCGCCCACCTGGAATTCCAACGATTTCCTTCGTTTATCAGCGTAGCTTTTCTGTCGGTCTCTAGAGGCTTTCAATCGTTCACGTATCTGAACGATCTTCCCTGTCGTTTCCCGAATGATCTCCGGACCCGTGAGAGTGCTTTCAGGAATTCGTCCTTTAGCTAACTGGGTATCCCCCACCTCAGCCCAGCACAGAGGGGATCTGCACTTTCGGCCATAGTGGGCCTCGAATGGAGCGGCCTTTATGCTCGTGTGATAACTGTTGTTGTAGGAAAATTCTACAAGGGGTAAATGAGTATCCCATGCTTTCCCAAAGTTGATCACACAGGCTCGCAACATATCTTCCAAGGTTTGGATAGTCCTCTCACTTTGCCCGTCTGTCTGTTGATGGTAGGCTGTACTCATGTCCAGCCTAGTTCCTAGGGAACTTTGTAACGACTGCCAGAACCTCGAAGTGAATATACTATCTCTGTATGAGATAATGGATATGGGAACACCGTGCAGTCGTACAATCTCCCTAATGTAAGTTCTTGTAAGTTTCTCCATCTTGTCTGTTTCCTCAATAGGCAGGAAGTGTGCGGACTTGGTCAATCTGTCGACGATGACCCATATGGTATCAAGTCCACCCGTTGTCTTGGGCAACTTGGTTATGAAATCCATAGTGATCCGCTCCCACTTCCATTCCAGTATCTCTGGCTGTTGTAGTAGACCGGAGGGTTTCTGGTATTCGACGTTGACCTTTGCGCAAGTAAGGCATTTACTTACGAAGGTAGCAATCTCTGCTTTCATGTTAGGCCACCAGTATAACTTTTTAAGATCCAGATACATCTTATCTGAACCTGGGTGGACGGAATAACGACTGTTGTGCGCCTCGTTCATGACCAAGTCTCTGAAACCACCAAGTTTCGGGGTCCAGATCCGATCCATGAGAAAATAAGCTCCGCCACCCTTAACCTCCAAGTTCTTATCCATCCCTCTCAGGGATTCACCCGCCACATTTTCAGGTTTCAAAGCGTCGTGCTGAGCCTCCTTAATTTGCGCGGACAAGTGTGAATGGATAGTCATAGTCAATGATTTGACTCTACGACCAGAATATTCTTTCCGACTTAGGGCGTCAGCTACTACGTTGGCTTTACCCGGATGATAACGAATTTCGCATTCGTAATCACTGAGTAGCTCGACCCACCGTCGTTGTCTCACGTTGAGCTCTTTCTGGTCGAATATGTGTTGTAGGCTCTTATGGTCTGTAAAGATAGTGCTCTTTGTACCATACAGGTAGTGTCTGCAGATCTTCAGAGCAAACACAACTGCTCCTAGCTCAAGATCGTGGGTAGTGTAGTTGACCTCGTGTGTCTTCAGCTGTCTCGAGGCATAGGCGATGACCTTACCTCGCTGCATCAGAACACATCCGAGTCCTTGATTTGACGCATCGCAATAGACAACGAAGTCTTCTATCCCATCGGGGAGGGATAGTATTGGTGCGGTGCACAAGGCTCGCTTGAGCGTTTGGAACGCTCTCTCCTGTTTCTCTTCCCAGTCAAAGGCCACGCCCTTCTGGGTCAGTGTTGTAAGAGGTTTCGCAATGCGGGAGAAGTTCTGAATGAACCTGCGATAGTAGCCAGCGAGACCTAGAAATTGACGAATTTCTGTAGGCGTCTTCGGTGCTGACCAGTTCTCAATGGCTTTAATTTTGGAAGGGTCCACGTGTATTCCCTCTTCGCTAACCACGTGCCCTAATAATTCGACTCGTCGGATCCAAAATTCGCATTTCGAGAACTTCGCATAGAGCTTCTCCGAACGAAGGGTTTCTAAGACTAGTCGCAGATGTTGACTATGCTCCTCCGTACTACGAGAGTAGATAAGTATGTCATCGATGAAGACGATGACGAACTGATCCAAGTAAGGATGACACACCCTATTCATTAAGTCCATGAATACAGCAGGTGCGTTTGTTAATCTGAACGACATCACTACAAATTCGTAGTGCCCATAACGAGTTCGGAAGGCTGTCTTTGGAACATCCTCCCCTAGCACTCGTAGTTGGTGATATCCGGACCTTAAGTCGATTTTTGAAAAGAAGTTCGCCCCTTGAAGTTGGTCAAATAAATCGTCAATACGAGGAAAAGGATAACGATTCTTGACGGTCAGTTTTTTGAGCTCCCTGTAGTCGATGCACATACGAAACGATCCGTCTTTCTTCTTGACGAACAAGACTGGAGCTCCCCAGGGTGAGAAGCTTGGTTTTATAAAGCCCTTGCTGAGCAGTTCGTTAAGTTGACAGGACAGTTCTTGCATCTCTGCAGGTGCTAGAAGATAGGGCGATTTGGCTACGGGAGTAGCCCCTGGAACTAAGTCGATTCGAAACTCGACTTGACGTTGCGGAGGTAATCCTGGGAGTTCTTCCGGAAAGATGTCGGGAAAGTCGCGTACTACTAGAATGTTCTGAATGTCTTTCGCTTCTTGGCTCACATCGACCACATGAGCAAGGAATGCGTGACATTCCTTTCGCAAGAATTTCTGAGCTTGAATGCTCGAGATGATACGAAGGTTCGTGCCGGGTTTGTCGCCATATACTACTAGGGTTTCGCCAGACGACAGATTAAGGCGTACAACCTTCTCGTAACACATGATGTCGGCACGATGAAGACTCAACCAATCCATGCCGATAATGACGTCGAAACTTTTAATTGAGACCGGAATTAGATCGATTGAAAATGAATGGCTATCTAAAGTTAGGGTACACCCTATGTATATACTGCTAGTGCTCTCTGTCTTTCCATTA
Organism: Lactuca virosa; assembly: GCF_052849685.1. Classification (NCBI taxonomy): domain Eukaryota; kingdom Viridiplantae; phylum Streptophyta; class Magnoliopsida; order Asterales; family Asteraceae; genus Lactuca; species Lactuca virosa. Next base: position 252,376,343 of record NC_136430.1, read on the forward strand.
GCCATTTCTACAGTGAATGGTTCTTTAAGTGCTCGTGATTTTTGCTTAAGTAAATGAGCAAAGTTTTGGTTCACGAAACTCCTCTCCGATCCACTATCAAACAGAATGCATGCATAAGAGTTATCGAGGAGAAACGTACCAGTGACCACTGTGGGGTCGGCAATCGCTTCCTCATGGCCTATGGCCAGAACTCTTCCCACTCCACCAGCATTCCCTACCTTCGGGCAGTTCCTTTTGTAGTGGCCCACCTCACCACAACCGTAGCAAGTTTTGCTCACACCAGCGCCGAGGACTTGGGTGATTGGCCTCGCCGGAGCTTTGCAGAAACGGGCAGTGTGGCCCTTCCTGTTGCAGTTCAAACACTGCATTTCCCGGCAGGCTCCTACGTGGTGGAAGTTGCATTTGTTGCACTTAGGCAAACTTCCAGCGTACTGCTTTGCCGGAGCAGCAGCGGCAGGTGCTATCGCAGCGTGAACTGCCACGACCTGCTGCTTTTTGGAAGCCTTTGTCTTTCTCTTGTCATCCCAAAACTTCCGCTTGAAATCAGCGGTTCTGACGGGTTCTGAGATGGCCAGGGTTGTTGTTGCGGCCGGGGTACGAACCCCATGGTCTATGAGCCGCTGTGCCAATCGCTTGGCACTATCAAATGTAGTGGGGTTTGAAGCCAAAACATTTCCCTGGAATGGAGGCACCAGCCCCCATATGTATCTTTCAATCTTCTTCCCCTCTGTAGGAACCATGTTGGGACAGAGGGCCACCAGTTCACGAACCTGGCGGTGTAGGAGACTATGTTGGAGCCCTTCATGGTTAGGCTCCACAGTTCTTCCTCCAGTTTTTGGATTTTGCCCCTCAGGCAGTACTCTTCAACCATTAGTTCTCTCAGAGCTTCCCAGCCCATATCATTTGCCACTATAAGGGATAGTGACTTGACATGGCTATTCCACCATGTCAGGGCTTTTGACTCGAAGGTGCAAGCAGCAAACTTGACCTTGCTTCCCTCCGGGAATGAGCAGATCTCAAAGACCGACTCTGTCTTTTCGAACCATTGTGAGAGGGCAATGACTCCGCCAGTCCCCTTAAAGGATAATGGCTTGCAGTTTGTGAAGTCCTTGTAGGAGCACTCTCTGGAGTGCACAGGGATTTGACCATGAGTAGATAGGACAGGGGTTCCTCCTCCAGTGGAACCAGAAGAATGATATTGTGCCATGGCTGTAGCCACAGCCGCAGCTACAGCAGCATTCAGGGCTGTCGTGTCGAATTGAGGAGCAGGTGATGTTGGTGCGGGAGGATCGCGTCTTGTCGATTTACGTGGGGCATCTTTTAACTATAAGTTTAGAAAGATGAAGATATTGATAAGAATTTAATAGGAAGTAGATAAGAATGACTCATAGACTAACTCTCCATAGTCCAACAACACAAATGAATAACACGATTGAATAGTATGATTGAATGAAGATCTAGTACTAACAGATGATAGCAATTGGATATTGATTTCCGTAAGATTAGATATCTGTCAATAATACTGGATTTACAAACGTAGTGAGTTCGGGAAAAATGACCTAGAAGTAGGTCTTACATCAACCAAGATGGAAAATTTCGACAGACTATTACCTAATCAAGACCTAACGGGTCTAAGATTTACAAAGATAGGAAATTAGACTAGAGTTTTTACAATAACTAGGTTACATCCAAAAGAGAAGTCGATGAGACTCTAACGGCGACGAGAACTACTAGAGTGAGTTCTTGACTCCTACAGAAGACGTTCTATGTCCCTCATACGTCTTTCAGATCTTGCCTGCTGAGCTCGAAGTTCCCTGACTTCAGCTTGGGTTTCAGTAAGTTCCCTCTGTAGAACTGCATTGCGCACCTGAGTCCTTTCATGAGCAGACTCTAGCTGGCGAATGCGGACCGTGTTAACGCTAGAGTTGGCGTCAATCTCCACTACTCGGTCGATAGCTGCGCGACCCTGCTCTGTGTTCCGAGCAATCCTACGGACCATTATGGGTAGGACCCTGTCAGCTGAACCTCCCTCGGTGAGGTTGTAGAAACTTCTGTCTCCATTGTAGGGTATGGGTTGACCCTGTTCCTAACTCCATATGTTCAAGTTTGTGGCCCACAGAGGAGTGGGTCCTTGAAATGCTGGACGAGGGTTCAGGTTTGGGTCTTGAGCAGCTGGGGGTAGGTTGTTGACTTCAGGCTCTGAGTCAGAACCATCAAAAAAGCCTTCAGCTTCGTGATCATCCAATGGGATTGGGTGATCATCTTCTGGCTCTACTCCCAGCCATCCTGCATTGTCGTTGTTGGGGTAGTACGGGTCTCCGGGAAGATGGAATCCAGCCATAATATCTACGCGAGAAAAGGGATAAGGAAATAACTAAGTAAACGATCTAATTAGATAATTATAAGATGATCTTTATCAGTTAGTTCAACATTTACGTAGTGCATACCAGCCATATGTAACCAAGACAGGATAGACCTTCGAATAAGTGACCCTAACTCTAAGCCCACAACCAAACAAGGAACAGGAAGTAAAGCAAAGATCACAGATTCTAAGTCTATGATATCCTAGACACATATAACCTTAGTGTATCCACTCAGCAACTATTGACATACTAATAAAGACCTTTAGTTCTCAGATAAGTAATTAATAGTCACACAAAATACTCCTATAGTATTTTAAGTTTATGTTCTGTTATACTGTTCTCGTTGTAGTAGGGTTGGTAAGTTTTTAGACTTGTGGCAACCTCAAAACCATACTTAGGCACATGCTAATCACTCCTCGGATAATGTAGTTGATCAGGCTACATCTTCCCAGGGTTGACCATATGTCTCTAAGTCTACTTGTGTTGTCCAACAATCGCAATACATTTGTTCTGTCCTAGTGACACTGATTTTAGTATGAATGCAGGTATGTATACTTGGTTAAATATTTTATTATTTAAAGGTATAAACTCTTTATCAGAGTATTTTAATCCCGCTGTGTTTATAGTTCGTATATCTTTTATGGGTTGATACACTCGATTCACTATAAACAAGGCTTTGATACCAATCTGTCACACCCCAAAACCGGAACGGCGGAAACGTTCGGGGGTGGAGGACGTCATGTTCAGTATCACAACAATGCAAAGTAGTAAACAAGCAACAACATCATCCATTGCATTAATAATATAATTTCATACAAGTGTTTTCTGTCAAGTTATATAGACACCAAAAATATACATCAAAAATAAAAGATGAGTCTTGAACGAGCTCCATCTTCTCAGAACCTGGCACCGGTACCTGTCTACTGGTGACCTGAGAATACAAGTTATTTTGAAAGAGTTTATCAACTTTAAAGCTGGTGAGATCATAAGTATATTAGTGTCTGTGTTTGTATGAAAGCATTTGTAAGATGTTTGTAATGTATAAGTTTTGTAAAAGTTTGTAATTGTTTGAACTATACTAGAAAACCCTATGTTTCCTACTAAAAGTAGCCTTCTACCAAGGCATCTAGTATTTGTGTGTGTGTCTCTTGTAAGAGTGTGTATTTTCCCAAATCTGACTATTATTAACTAAAAATATAGTTCTTACATTATTGTTTATTGTGTGAATATCACAAGGTAAATGTAAAGGGAAAACGAAATAGTACTGTAGTGTTGTATTAAGTAACTACTGCTGCACTAATTACTTTAAACTATTTGTTATTTAAAGTACCATGTGATCGGCCTGTATCCTGCTACCGACTCTATAGTAAAACGACGATGTAAGACGTCGTAAGAAATTACGTTTGGCACCCGTAGACTTTCAAGTCCCACTGTAGCGAGCAGCAAGGTGTAGGATAGTCAATCCAGTATAGATCTATACACAAACTCATACGCTCCCTAATTAAGGAGATTATGGATACAAAACGGGTCATGACAGTAGTGCCATGTCCCCCGTTAAGTGGCTCACATAACTGTATATAATGTATATGTATATGTATATGTATATGTATGTGCTAGCTGTATTGTGTGTTCTTTCTCTGTCTAGCTTGTATGTTTTGTTTCTCATCACTGTGTATTATGTTTGTTTCTCATCACTATGTATTATGTTTGTTTCTCATCACTATGTATTATGTTTGTTTCTCATCACTATGTATTATGTTTGTTTCTCATCACTATGTATTACTCATGAATGAACTGACTCATTGTATGTTTCATTGTTCTAGTAATAGTATCTTCCTAAACTATACCTATTATAGTTTACTAGTAATGTTGTTTGTGTATATGAACATGTTTGTATACCTTTGCTACCCAAAGGCATTGAACTGAATGAAAGAAGTAACCTTTTATATCTACACACATATACATGATATATAACTAGGATTCAAACGACCTTCGGACAAATAACCTGAATGCCCTAAGTCCACAACCAAACAAGGAACAGGAAGTAAGGTGAGCTATCAGTCCTAAGTCCTTTCAATCCTACTTATATAACTATATCTATATAGATACACAGAATATAAGTTAAAAGAATTTAAGTAAAAGTATTTAACATGTAAAAGAGTTTGATAAAAGCATTTGGTATGTAAAAGAGTTTGTAAGACAGTTTGAAGTAAAATAGTTTGGTAACACAGTTTGAAAAGTAAGAAATCCACTTGTTTGGTAGTTATTAATCACATGTGATTGATATAATAACTATAATTGTTCAACTTGTATTCCCCCCCATAAAAGCATTTAAAAACATTTAAAAGGTTAATTAAGGGGTATGAACTCACATGCAGTGAGTGGTTTGGATGAACGGAATGTATAGGATGCTAAGTGTCAAGTGAAGACTTGAGCACACACACGGATCCTATTTAACATATAATAACACATATATGTATCCAATTAGTCATTTAACAACTAATTAACCAAGTTAAGACACCCTAGGACATGGAAAACACTTTGATTCAAGTGCTAGAAGTACCAAGGGTTGCATCTAAGGGTTGTATAGCCACTTAAAGGAGTTTTCGGTCCAAGTAGTATGTTTCTTGAGGTTTTCAGCCCAAAGGGTTTTCGGTCCAAAGAGGTTTTCAGTCCATATGGTTTTCGGTCCAAAGAGGTTTTCGGTCCATATGGTTTTCGGTCCAAAGAGGTTTTCGGTCTAAGGAGATGTACTAGACCGAAAACACTTTTTGTTCTTGGAAAATGACGATTTCTAGGCCCTAAATCAAGTATCCTTACTAGATAACAAGTATAAGAGATAGATACTTACAATATGGAAGCAAAGAAGGGTGTTTTCGGCCCAAAACACTAGTGTGTGTTCTTGGTGAAACTTGAAGATCTACACTTTTGGAATGATTTCACGGATGGAATCATGTAAGATCACTAGATTAAGTAAGATATCAACTTTTTAGGGATAGAAACACTTACAAAGTCGAAGATCTTGAAGAAAAGTCGGATGATACTTGAGAGAGAAATGGGTTTTGGATCTTGAAAATGTGAAAAGTGATAAATAATGACTAAGTGTCATATTTATACCCTCTTTTAGGGTTTACGGCTGTAAACACCTTTGTTTAGGCCGTAAACTCCAAACTCTTGGAGTTTTGGAATTTTATTGTTGCACAATAAACCCTAGGGCATCCTCTCTCCTGTTATCTCCTGAAGTACTAATCTTAAAATACTCAAACTTAAAATACTCAGGCGCTCATCGAACTGAATATCATCCAGTGATACCACTGCCTCCTGGTCCATAACACACTTCCGCAATTGCGAAACATGGAACGTGTTGTGGATCCGGCTAAGCTCCTCCGGGAGCTCCAACCTGTAAGCCACCTTGCCAACCCTGGCAATGATCCTGAACGACCCAATGAAACGGGGACCCAACTTTCCCCTCTTCCTGAAACGGATCACACCCTTCCAGGGTGAGACTTTCAGAAGTACCATGTCACCCACCTGAAATTCCAACTCAGATCGGCGTCTGTCGGTATAACTCTTCTGCCGACTCTGAGCGGTCTGCAACCGCTGTCTAACCTGCTGGATCTTTTCGGTAATCTGCAAGACTACCTCCATCTGACCCATCACTCTGTGTCCAACATCACCCCAACAGACCGGGGTTCTACATCTCCGACCATACAACAGCTCAAAAGGCGCGACACCAATACTGGAATGATAGTTGTTGTTGTAGGCGAACTCTGCAAGCGGTAGGTGGGAATCACAACTCCCACCGAAATCAATAACGCACGCCCTCAACATATCCTCGAGGGTCTGGATGGTCCGCTCACTCCGCCCATCTGTCTGCGGATGGAAAGCTGGACTAAAATGCAGTCGCGTACCCAGTTCCTCATGGAACTTCTGCCAAAAACGGGAAGTAAACCTGACATCCCTATCGGAAACGATAGAAACTGGAACCCCATGGCGAGAGGCTATCTCGCTGACATACATGTCGGCCAATTTCTCCGCCGATGAACTCTCCCGTATGGCCAAGAAATGGGCACTCTTGGTCAACCGATCCACGATGACCCAAATAGCATCAAACCCCTTCGCCGTCCTCGACAGCTTGGTAATGAAATCCATCATGATCTGCTCCCATTTCCACATGGGAATCTCCAGAGGCTGCAGGTTGCCATGCGGCCTCTGATGCTCGGCCTTGACCATCCTACAGGTCAAGCACCTCTCAACATACCCAAAAAATACACACACACTCAAGATAGGGTTCTTCTGGACTCTTAATGGACTACAAAGAGGCCAAAGGAGGCGTATGATTCATTAAATAGGGTTCAAGACCCCAAAATTTAGGGTTTCATCTGCCAGCTCCTACTCGTCGAGTCCCTTAATGGACTCGGCGAGTAGGTCACTAAACATGCGTATCAAGCCCGCTGCTACTCGACGAGTAGGGCAACCAACTCTTCGAGTAGGACTTAAAACCAAATAACTTTTTATTTAAATCCATACCTGGAATCGGGGCGTTACACCACGACATGCGGAAGTCGATTACGTAGCCTCTCAACATATCTTCCAATGTTTGAATGGTTCTCTCACTCTGTCCATCTGTCTATGGATGGTAAGCTGTGCTCATATCCAAATTAGTTCCAAGAGCCTTCTGTAGTGACTGCCAAAATCTCGAGGTAAACCTGCTATCTCGATCGGAGATAATGGATACAGGCACACCATGAAGGCGAACTATCTCTCGAATGTAGATTCGTGTCAGTCTTTCCATTTTAAAGTTTTCTTTGATTGGCAGGAAGTGGGCGGATTTAGTTAGTCGATCGACAATTACCCAGATGGCGTCGTGCCCACTCGGAGACTTGGGCAACTTAGTGATGAAATCCATAGTAATCCTTTTCCACTTCCACTCAGGTATTTCGGGCTGCTGAAGTAGTCCTGAAGGCTTTTGATATTCCAACTTCACCTTGGCGCAAGTCAGGCACTTGCCCACGAAGGTAGCGATCTCTGCTTTCATGTTCGGCCACCAATAGAGTTGTTTAAGATCCAGATACATCTTATCTGAACCTGGGTGGACGGAGTATCTGGAAATAGATACATCTCTGCTTTCATGAAAGCGGTTACGGAGTATCTGGAAATAGTAAACTTTGAACCTGGGTGGACGGAGTATCTGGAAATAGTAAGCCTGCTTCAATGTTTGAAATGCAGTGTCTTACTTTTCTCCCCAACTAAAGGTTACACCTTTCTGTGTCAGGGTGGTTAAAGGCTTAGCAATTCTGGAGAAATCTGCGATAGTAGCCAGCGAGACCCAAGAATTGACGGATTTCTGTGGGTGTCTTCGGTGCTGACCAATTCTCAATCGCTTTGATCTTGGAAGGGTCCACGTGTATGCCTTCCTCGCTAACCACGTGACCAAGGAAGGTTACTTTTCCGATCCAGAATTCGCACTTTGAAAACTTTGCTTAGAGCTTCTCTCCCCTTAGTGTTTCTAACACTAGCCTCAAGTGTTGACTATGATCTTCCTCGCTCCGAGAGTAGACAAGTATATCATCAATGAACACGATTACAAACTTGTATAGGAAAGGATGGCACACCCGATTCATCAGATTCATGAATACAACGGGTGCGTTGGTTAGACCAAAGGGCATTACTACAAACTCGTAGTGTCCATAACGAGTTTGGAATGCTGTCTTTGGGACATCATTCTCGTAAACTCGCAACTGATGGTACCCTGATCTTAGGTCTATTTTCGAGAAGTAACTGGCTCCCTGAAGTTGATCGAAGTGGTCGTCGATTCTGGGTAAGGGATAACGGTTCTTGATGGTAAGCTTGTTCAGTTCTCGATAATCAATGCACATTCGAAAGGATCCATCCTTCTTTTTCACGAATAAGATCGGGGCTCCCCAGGGTGAGGAACTTGGTCTTATGAATCCTTTGCTGAGCAGCTCATTGAGCTGGCTGGATAATTCTTACATTTCTGTCGGCGCTAGATGGTATGGGGATTTAGCTATGGGAGTAGCTCCGGGGATTAAGTCGAAACGGAACTCAACTTGGTGCTCGGGAGGGATTCCTGGAAGATCTTCGGGAAAAACATTAGGAAAGTTGCAGACTTTAGGGATGATCTCGAGGTCCTTCACTTCCTGCTTTTCTTTAACGACATGAACTAGGAATGCATGGCACTCCTTTCGCATATATTTATGGGCTTGGATGCATGAAATGATACGAAGGTTTGAGCTGAGTTTATCGCCGTAAACTACGAGAGTTTCGCCAGAGGGAATATTGAGATGGATGGCTTTTTCATAACAAAGGATATCGACATGATCGGGGCTCAACCAATCTATACCAATGATTGTTGGATTAGCGTCTAAGCCCATAACTATAATTGGTATATATTTGACCCGACTCGGCATGGTCCATTTGGGTTGCATGGCATCGGGACATTTGGATAGACCTTTTGTGAGAAGAGGATATTTGTGACATATTAATATATTATAAATTCTAATATATTAATATGAAATCATATTATTTAATTAGTATTGATCAAGAATTAATTTGGAATTAATTTAGTGATCAAAAGAGACTAATTAAATATATGGGGATTGATTGTGTAAATCATTCATTCTTATATATGTGGGCTTATGATCCATGATTCCTTATGTTGGGTTTAACTCATGTGGTGACCCATGGATACTCCATGGAGGTTAAAACCCATGGAGCATAAGGAATGGGTAAAGTCATGGGTTACATGGTGTAACGCTAATGTGCACACTATATAAAGACCCCATTGGTTGGTGAAATCGGCACTAGTGCATACACAAGAGGGCAAGCCGATTTCTAGTGTGAAGTATCTCTTCTCATGGTTATTCCAAGTTGTTTTGATGTTGTGTGAACCATTTGAGGTGTCACACTTGGGGCACTAGGCTCTTGAGCTCCATGGAATCAAGCTACAACAAAGAGGTATGTATTCTATCTAGTTTTGTTATCCTAGTACATATGATTGTATGCTAGTTAGGGTAAGACCTTGGAAAATGATATTTGCATGTATAATAGAGAAAACATAGATCCAAGGTATTTAGGGTTGCATGTACACCATAGGAGTGTTAGAATGCTCATAACCCAACAATGATGACATCGAAGCTTTTTATGGAAACTGGCATAAGATTGATGGGGAAGGAATGGTCGTTTAAGGTAAGGGTACAACCTATGAATATATCGTTAGTGCTCTCTTTCTTTCCGTTATACATCTCGACGGTAAATGTTTCGGTCAAAGGTTTGGATTTACATTTGAGTAGATGTTTAAATGCATGACTAACAAAACTTATCTCCGCACCAGAATCGAAAAGAATGCATGCATAAGAGTTGTCGAGGAGGAACGTACACGTAACAACTGTAGGATCAACAACTGCCTCCTCCTGGCCCATCGCTAGCACTCTCCCTGTGTTGCCAGCTATTGTTGCCTTGGGGAAATTTCTCTTGAAATGCCCAACCTCCCCACAGCCATAACAGGCTTGACCAGCGCCCGCTCCAGGAGCCTGATTGGTTGGTTGGACTGGTGCCTTGCAGAATTGAGTTGTGTGTCCCTTCTTACCATAGTTGTTGCACAACAACTCCCGACACTACCCATGATGATGGAAGTTGCACTTGTCACACTTAGGAAGGGTACCAGCATACCTATTGGCAGGTGCTTGGGTGGTTGGAACAGCAGCAGGAGTAGTAGCAGCGTGGACTGCCACTGTTTGTTGTTTCTTGGAGGGATCCTGCGAAGACTGCCCCTTTCGTTTGTTCCAGAACTTTTTCTTCCCACCACTTGCCTTTGGTGGTTCGGGAGTGGCTGTCACTTTATCCAGACCAACCCCGTGATCTATTAGGGTCTGCGCCAGGCACTTGGCACTGTCAAATGTAGAAGGCTTAGCAGCCAAGACATTCCCTTGAGTTGGGGGCGTCAATCCCCAAATGTATCTTTCTATTTTTTTCTCTCCGGGGTGACCATTCCCGGACATAGAAGAGCTAGATCACAGAATCTAGCTATGTAGGCAGCAATGTCGGAACCCTTCATCTTCAGGTTCCAGAGCTCGTGCTCTAACTTCTGCATTTCTCCCCTTGGGCAGTACTCAGCAAGCATGAGTTCCTTTAAGCTCTCCCAACCCATGGCATTCGCTATCGGCAGGGTTAGGGATTTGACTCGACCATTCCACCAGGTCAGTGCTCTATCGGTGAAGGTGCAGGCGGCGAACTCCACTTTGTTTTCCTCCGAACAAGCACAAATTTCGAATATGGATTTGATATTCTCGAACCATCTGGTTAAGGCAATGACTCCTCCATTGCCGTCGAAGGATTTGGGTTTCGCATTCATGAAATCCTTATAGGAACACTCCTTTTGATGTCCCTGATCGCCGAGGTTCTAGGGATGAGTACCACCTCCGGATCCGCTAGTCCCACCGGGGTTTATTTGCGCCATTGCTGCAGCCACAACGGCTGTAACTGCTGCCTGGAACATGGCAGGGTCGAACTGAGGAGGCGGTGGCGGCGGAGGGTCGTTGTTCTTCCTGTTGGGTCTCTTTCTGGGAGGCATCTTTTCTAAAATAATCAGAAAGAAGAGGATGGTAAGTCCCCTAGATTTTTAAATCAAGAGATATGAAACAAGATATATCTCATCCTGATAGATAAAGTGTTCTACTAAGCGATAAACAGAGAATGATTACTAATGCAAGTAAGTTATCACTAGGAAGAAATAAGTAGCAACACTTGGAATAAATCTCTATACTGTATTCAGCTCTAGCTAAAATACTCCTATAGTATTTTAAGTTGTATGTTCTGTGCTATTGATATCTTGATGTATATAGCTTGGTAAGTTTTAGGCTTGTTGTGACTCCATGATCACTCCTAGACACATGTTGGTCATGTCTCAAATGAATATAGTTGATCAGGCTATATTGATCCCAAACATGATTACATAAATATCCACGTCTAACCATAATGTCCAACATCCAAATACTTTTGTTTTTTTCTACTCATGATATTGTTTCTGGTACGTCTGTATACTTGTATACTTCTTATAAAATACTTATATTTTAAAAGTATACTTTTAGTTCAGAGCACTTCGGCCCCATAGTGTTTATAGTTGTATAGCATCTAAGGTTCGGTATACTTAGTTCACTATAAACAAGAGCTCTGATACCAATCTGTCACACCCCCAAACCGGAACGACGGAAACATTCGGGGGTGGATGATGTCATATGTAGTATCACAACAATTACATCATAGTAAACACAACCATTACATTGAATACATATATGAAAAGGTTTTTACATCTGTTTGATTCTTGTTTTTATACATCAAAAGTATAATCAAAAGAAAAGGACGTAACTTTATACGCTCCGTCTTCTCAAAACTCCAGGAGGTACCTGTCTACTGATTTTCTGAGAATACAAGTAGTTTTGAAAGAGTATCAGCATAAAGCTGGTGAGTTCATAAGCGATGTTTTTGTAATGAAACCTGTTGATGACTCTGTAAAAATGTTCGCATGTTTCCAAGAAAATCCAATATTTTCTTTAGTAAAAGTGTGATAATATCAGTTCCATCTATGACCACTTAGTTCATGCTAGCCAGTATAAACCAATATCGAGCAGATAGTTGATTATGACGATTAGTTCCACTCCATGATCACTCCCACTTAGTTCGACGAAAAACGTGTTCTAGATGCTCCGAAATGACTCCCAATGACGATTATTGATGATTTTCGGAAGGATATGAGTGTTTTAGGGGTGTACGGTCACGAGTTTAGAGAGAGAAGGAATGAGTGTTCGGCCATAAATGTGTAAATGAGGGGTAGGGTCTCATATTTATAGGGGTTTTCGAGGTCGACGGTGGGGTCCACCAGACGCTGGCCATAAACGAGTGTACGACCGTACACGGGTTTACGGCTGTAAACTCAGTCAGGCCGAAAACCGACGTTTTGATCGAAGGATAATTTCGAGATTTCGTGAAGTTTTGGTTCCGACCCATATAAAAATTTAATTATATAAAACTAGATGGTTTTCTAAACCAAGAAGTTTGACGGAAACTTAATAAAATTCAAATTTTATTAACGGAAATCGAATGATAGAAACGGAAAAAGTTTCGGGTTGTCACAATATATATATGTATATATATATATATATATATATATATATATATATATATATATATATATATATATATATATAAGTTTAAAAATGAACAATTTTAAACCTTAGAAGCAATGAACCATTATATTTTCAATTTTAGAGCTTATTCTTTATCGAAAAAAATCTAAAAATATCTAAATTCACAAAATTTTATCCTCTTTCCATTGATGTCAAATTCGATATAATTTTTTTTTTCTGTTTTATTTTTTTGATATGTTCAGATTCACAGTATGAATATGCAATTTCAAAGTGTGAATCTGAACATCTGAATAGATCAAAAAAAAAAAAAAAATTATATCGAATTTGATATCAATAAAAAGAGGATAAAAAATTATGATTGTTTTTTGATAAAAAATAAGTTCTAGAAGTTGAGAAAATGTTGGTTCCTTGGTTTTAAGGTTTAAAATGGTTCCTTGTTGAACCCAACCATATATATATATATATATATATATATATATATATATATATATATATATATATATATATATATAGGGCTAGGTTATAATGTGGATGGACAACTATTGTGCGGATGTGTGCACAATGCTATTCTATGAAAATTACTAGGAGAATAGGCTGTTTAGTAATGTGAATGCGTTCAACCTTACACAACTATTGTCATTTTAATGCATTCTCACTAATTCTTATTCATTTTTGTTCTCACGCATCGTTTTTCACTCATTTTCATTTTTACAGAATACGACTCAATAAACATTCCGATAACATTCTGACAGAATGAAAATAATAATAATAATAAAAGCCTATAATAACCTTATAGACGGTTTAATTAGTGAGAATGTGTGATAATGAATAGTTTTGTAAGATTGAATATATTCAAATTATCAAACAACATATTTTTTTGTCATTCTCACAGAATAGCATTGTCCACACGTCTGCACAATAGATGTTAATCCACATTTGAACCTAGCTCTCTCTCTCTCTCTCTCTCTCTCTCTCTCTCTCTATATATATATATATATATATATATATATATATATATATATATATATATAGGGGTGATATCGGTTGAGAAAATCATAGTTCCCCGAGAACTAAAAGTGGAGCGTTGGATCAAAATTAATTCATTAAGGACATGATGGTCATCTTACCAATCTCATTTAATGTTTAATTTTTTGTGTTATTGATCATATTAATATAAATTTTAAAAAGTTACATAATAAATCAAATTTTCAGATTTTTCAAAAAATAGAGAAAACTGCATTTTTTTCAAAAAAAAGCTGCAATTTTTTTTTAAAAAAACTGCATTTTAAATAAAAAAACTGAGAAAAAAACTGCAAGTCTTTTTAATGAAAGCTGCATTTTTTTCAAACAAAAATTGCGATTTCTTTTTAAAAAAAAATCTGCATTTAAACAAAACTGTATTTTTTTTAAAAGTAAATTTTTAAAAATCAATAAATTAAAAAAAACGAACTAGAATATTTAAAAAAAATACTCTTGTTTTTTTAACAATAAAAATCAAATTTTTAGGTACATATATGCATATTTCTTATACCATAATATTCGTAAGTAAATCATAAAAAATCTCATTTTTATTAATTAATCTATAAACATAATAGTACAAGTATTTTATTCGATACAAAATAAAATATAAAAAATAAAAAATGCTTCAAATGTCAAAGTGTTTTCATGTCTTCGTGTTGATATTTCGTTATTTTCTTCAATTTATCATTTTTCACCTCTTCAATATTCACCAAAATTTCTTCCAAATCTATAAGAAAATTAAAAAAAATGATTGATGCAAACACTCACAAAAATACATATGTGATTTTCATGTGATTAACATATGAATCACATGCGATTCACATATGAATCACATGCAATTCACATATGAATCAGATTTACATATGACATCATACGTAAATCACATGTGATACACATATGAATCACATGTGATTCACATGTGAATCATATGTGATTCATATGTGAATCACATGTGATTCAAATGTGAATCACATGTTCTTCAAATGTGAATCACATATGATTTACATGTGAATCACATGTGATTTACATATGAATCACATGTGAATTACATGTGAATCAAATGTGATTTACATGTGAATAAAATGTGATTAATATGTGAATTACATGTGATTTTCATGTGATTAACATATGAATGTGTACATATATACGTAATTCATATGTAGTTCACTTGTGATTTACATGTGAATTACATGTGAATCACATGTAATTTATATGTGAATCACTTGTGAATTACATGTGATTCATATGTAAATTACATATGAATCACATGTAACTCATATATGATTCACTTGTGATTTACATGTGAATTACATGTGATTTACATGTGAATAATATGTAAATTACATATAAATCACATGTAACTCATATGTAATTCACTTGTGATTTACATGTGAATTACGTTTGATTTACATGTAATCACATGTAATTGTGATTTACATGGGAATCCTACTTTCATTTATTTCTATTACAACATTGCACTTTCAGTTCTTTTCTTATTTAGGCATTATCATACTTTGAATAATCTACCAAAGTATAGCATTGTACTTTCACTTTTTTAAAAGTAAAATACTATAATACGAAGAAATGAAAGTAAGATGCTATAATAAGCAAATTATGAAAGTACATTGTTAAAAAGAGCTTACTTGTGTCATTCTACCAAACAATGTGGTAGGTGAAGCGCGACTACGATGTGGAGACTTATAAGGTGAACACTTGCTTTGATTGTACTTTGCAGTAGGAACAAAAGAGTTGAAGTTGTTGATAGCCAGTATGCTAAATCTTTGATGTTGTCTTGAGTCTTCAATAATATGGAATGCTTTTGATTAATTTCAACACAAAAAAAATGCAAGAAGAAACAAGTAAACACTAGACACTAGACACATCATCCTTTTAAGGGCAATTTGCAAGATATAGCAATGTACTTTACTCTTGATACCAATATAGACAATGTTCTTTATCTTTTGCAAATAGTAGCAATGTAATTATATCTTTTTTTACCAATAATAGAAATATTTGACCTAATACTTATAAAATACATGTTGTTTCTTACTTTCTTAACCATAATATCATTATGTTTACATTTTATATACCTATAATAGCAATATGTAATCTTACACTTGTAAAATTTACAAGTTTCATATAATATGTTGATATTATTGGTAAAAAAAGTAAAAGTATGTTGCCATTGTAGGTAAATATATGTAAGTATCTTGCTATTACGAGTAAGATAAAGTGCATTCTATAAGTTTTTAGTTACATATTTCTATTATAGGTAAAAAAAATGTAAGCATGTTGCTATTATGGACAAAAGATAAAGAACATTGAAAATAAGTTTTAATTCAAGTGTGGCTGAATCAAGAAGTCAAAATGTATGGTCTGAAGCAACATCTTCAGAATCTGTTGAAATGCTTTTAAAATCACTAGGACAGGAAGAAAAAGTTCTAGAAGAAACAATGGCTGAAGAACTGGATCCCAACTTGAAGCAGTGTGATGGAAATGATCAAGATGAATTCCATGAGAGTTTGTTACCAGGACCGTGCTGCTCGTTTTTGAACATATTAATGGCCTTGTATTCATAATCAAGTACTGTAGGCAACCCACAATCACAAATAATCAAATCAATTATCTGAAATTCAAATGTTAATTGATTTCAAATTTCTATAATCACAAATTAAATTATAGAAAAAAGAAAAAAGTAGACAAACCTCATGAGGCACAATGTAAGGATTTGTGGTTCTTTTGGCAAGTTTTTGGACATACTTTAAGCCAAATTTCTTAGGTGTCAAATTCTCTTTCAAGCTACAACATCTGCATATTGTTTGTCCAAAGCCTCAATAACTGCCTTTTCAATGTCTGCAATTGCCTATTTACCAAAAACCAAATTAAAATGATAACAATAATTATAAATTCGGATTTTTGCAATAATGATGGTTGAGAAAGTCAATCACTCAACTAAATGTCAACAAAATTTTTGTATAGTTCTGTATTTAGGGATAAATTCAAGAAATTTCATTGTATAATAAAAAGAAATGAAAGTAGGATTCTATGAGAAACAAAAAAATGAAAGTATGTATGTTACTTTTTCTTGCATTTAACATAGTTTAAAATTGAGGAATGATAATATAATTAATGACTTACATTCTCCAAAGCAAATGTATACTCAGGCCATCTGCATATAATGACCTCATAATCATTTAATGTTTCTTTAAGGCGCTCATACATTTCATCCACAAATGGGGTTGTTGAATGTTGACTCCTCACTCCAGAACATTTTACCTAACAATTTACATATATTTTCAATCATCTGAATAAAACTTTATATAATTTAACAACTTTATTTATTATATACCTTGTCAAGTTTACATGACTCAAGCAACGATAATTGCTTATATTGAATCTAAATGATGATGTAAAGATGAAAAAGTTCTTTTGCATCAACTCCACCTTTCACAGGACTGAGAAAGAAGTAAATTTTAAGTTGTGGAAAGTTGCAAAGAAATAGAAATGTTGTAAAAATAAAAAATAAAAATAAAAAATTACTTGATATTCCAGCTGGCAAGATCTTTTTGGAAATCTGCAGTTGCAATTACAAGCTCTGTAACAGGACGAGAAGGACCTGTGGGAGGACATGCCACAAGGAAGGATCTCAACCTGCTGCAAAGTTCAGCACTGTATATTGCAGATGATAGATTTGGTAGGTCGATGAAACTGCATATTTATCCAAAATGCAAAGTGTTGCACTTTTTAAGTATATCGTATTTGATTATTTGCTAAATTGTACAATCAAATATTTTTAATATGTTAACAAAAAACACTCATAAATAGGATATAAATCATAACAAAAACTAAACTCACCCAAAGGTGCTTCTTAGTAGAGCGCATTCATTTTCCAAAAATATGGGGGCTTCCATGCAACCCTTTGCCCAAGCATGTAGACACAGTTGAACACATGCATCATATGCAATCACAGCATGCCAAGGCCTCAATGAACTAAATTTAATAAAAATGATATAAACTTGTGAATTTATTAATAAATTTAATAAAAATAGTATAATATTTCACATACCTTGCGTGAAACGTTGGAAGACGTGTAGGAAAAAAACCCGAACTAGTTTTGACACCAACACTCCTATCACAAAGAAAGTAAAAGATATTAAGATATAAATAAACATAAAAAAAAGAGGTAATGTTATATATTAACTTTTTATGATATGTGTAATATAATATATAGTTTTAACTTTACTCTATTAGATGTAAATTGTAATTTAGATAATTATATCTAATGCATTTTTTATTTACATTAGAACCCAAATAAGGTCGTAATAAAACATATATTTCTAGTTATTTTGGAAGATAAAAGTACACTTTAATTAACATCATGAAATTACAAAAGTAAAGATATATGTCATTGAAATGACATAAATAAAAATGGGCAATACTGTAAATTTTTATTCCTTTCACATTCTTTCAAGAACTATCCATTCCATTTCATCAGACAAAACAAATAGTTTTTTTTAAGGAAAATTACATAATGTTGCAATATAGTTTACAAATATTGAGGAAGTAGAAACAAACCTAGATGGTTTTGAGGTCTCCTGTTTATTAATTGCTTTCAAATCTACAACAGGAGTCTTCTTCTCTATAGTTGACTTAGCTAAAAAGTCAACCGAGCCCAAACCACATAAATATGACCTATCAGTCTCCCCCTTGATTTGGGTCTAGAATTGATTCAGTCTTTCTCGATAATGAGCACATCAGATCTCCCCATTGAGCCGAGCCACATCTCCTTCTCGATGATCTCTGCAATCATTGAAGTGTATTCCTTTGCAGCAGCTTCAAAAAGATCTTCAGCAACCTGGATTTGATGTTGAGCCAGATGATGTATATCCCATTTTCCAAATTGAAGCAGATCCTTCTTGTCATATATCCGAAATACACCTTCAGGAAATACTGATGACAACAAAAATTGTGGTTTCATCATAGACCCAGTAAAGCATACTTCTTAGTGAGCCATCGCGAAAGTTCTGCATAATAGGAATTTGTTTCAATTGTTTAGTGGGAGGCCACATCACCGTCTTGAAAGGCTCATTAGTCTTTGGATCTAGTACATCGGGGAAGCTCTTGATGAAAGACTCAGCAGTCTTCATATCAGTAAAGCCCTTTTCACTTGATCTTCCAAAAAATGCTTGAAATCTGTTGCTTGTTGATCATTAGATGGATTAGCAAAGGGAGCATTAGCAAGTTCAGACATATCAACTGTCGTCCACGAACAAAAGTCATGTTTGTCCTTGTAATACTCCACATTTGAACTTTTTCATTTTATAAGCCACGGTTTCAATTTGTCATGAAAGCCCCACGACACAATTCCTGACCGATCACCGTACTTAGAACCAACTTTTTTCTTCTTGAGTTCAGTAACGGTGAGTCGGGGTTGATCTCCGCGAGCGTTCTGATCTGAGCTCCTTTTGAACATCCACCTTTGTTTCTTAGAAGATGATTCTTGTTGAGCTCGCTTCAAAGCAACAATGCGGGGAGCTTGAACTGGCTCACATTCAAATCGATCGACTATTCGAGTTGTTCTTACAGTGGAAGAATCAATAGGGGGTCCTTGTTGTGAAGTTTGGGCAAGATCAACTCTGTCTGGTTCTCCGATAGAAGATTTGAATTTGTCACCAAATTCCATAGCCAATTTATCCTTGAGGTCGAAGTAACAGGCTATCTGTTCTGAAGAGGTAGGAGGCAATGCTTTTTGAACGTCAAGGTGAGTTTGTAAATCAGTGATTTATGTTGTCTTCAGAGAGTTGTCTAACTTAAGCTACGAGACTTGAGTTTTGAGGTTATCAATTAAAATATCTCTCTCAATGATTCTCTGATTTAGCACACCCATTTCTTCCTTGAGCTCTTGGACAGATGGGTCCACTCCCCTGAGTTTCCTTCCTCAATTGATATGCCTTTTCTGCGAGGAGGAATGCCTGTTGCTTCTTGTTCTGCCAAGACCTTTGCAAGCCTCTCAGAGGCAATGTTGTGCGTAGGCCTTGGGGGGAGGAACCTCTAGGAGCTGAAGAGCTCTCGATCTCAAACATGGTGCTTGGACCTTCTTGGGTAGGAACAGTTGGTGTAGCAGTTGTTGTTGTGGTTGCAGGCTGAGTTGGCGGGGCCTGTTCCTGAATAAACACTCCCGGCATCGGATCATGTCGTCTCCTTTTCAATGGAGGCTGGGAGGCAAATGTTAGCACAAGATCACTCTTAGACGGAAAAGAAGTTGGAATAGCAACATGAAGGGGAGGAATCCTTGATGCTGCATCCATATCAATTGAAGCGTCAGCCATCTGTTCTGGAGAGGTAGGAGGCAATGCTTTTTGAACGTCACGAACTCCCCCTGTCTCTGTTTCCGGTTGAGCAACTTCATTGACAAAGTCAAAGAAAGAATCGAGATCTTCATTTGTTAGGCTAAAATCGCCATGCTCAAAACTGAGTGAAATGTCATCATTGTCAAATCCAGATAAATCATCACCTAAGCCTGTATCTTCTTCATAATCTTCCTCTACAATATTTTCCATCTATCCTTTCTCAAGATCATCTTCCTCATCATCATCATCATCATCATCATCATCATCATCATCATCATCATCATCATCATCATCATCATTTGCTTTTTTATTTGGTACCAAAACATGTTCCTCAGCAACTATAGCAACAGGAATAACGGGCTCTTCTTCCTTTTCAGAAGCAGTGAACACATCATCTTCCGTTTCCATATGATCTGAGGAGCTTTCGGTTGCTGATGCATCACTAACTTCAACAAAATTTCCGAACTTTACCAATGGAAACATGCCCTAAAACATGAACTTCCCTTTTCTATTTTGCTTCATTAGCCCAAATGTGTTGGAGCCAAGAGATTTGACATCAAGGGTTTCTCCACTTCTTTCGATTTTCTGGGTGCTTGATGTTTAAGATCAGTTGCATAAATCTTGGGTACATGAGAAACTTCTCCTTTTTCTTCCCCTCAACATTTCCCACCATTTCATTCAGAATGAATTTGGAAAAGTTGAATTCTAGACCCATAGCAAGAGTTGCGATAGCACCCGTATTGAGCAAGGAAATTTCATCAGCCCCGGCTGTCCGACCAGAAATGCAACTTACGAACACATGAGCTAAGTATCCCCAGTAGGGTGGCAGAAGCTTTTTGATGGTTGGAGGAAACACCCCTTCATAGCCCATCCGTTCAATGATAGTTTCTGTTTGATCCATTGAAATCTTAGTCGGAAAACTTGGCTGGTCATCAATTTGCAGAACCTCTCGAATGACCTGTTCTGTCATAAAAATCTTCTTTCCTTTAACAGTTGCTTCTAGGGATACAAAATCATCTTCACCTCTTAGCACCACATCATTGCTCCAAAATTCATTGATTAAGCCTTGATAGATAACAGGACTGGATGTGAGAGCATGAACGAGACAACACTTCTTCAATCCATGAACCATGGACTTGAAATCAGTGTGGGCTGCAGGTGGATCAACCAAGAAAATAGCCAAATTGTGGACATCAACAAATCTCAAGTCAGCCATTTTGATCTGCACCAACCAAGCCAAGTGAGAAAACCAAATGATTTAAACAATTAAGATTAGGTTTTTACTCATTAAACAATCTAATTAGGACTTAATTGGTATTGAGTTAAAGGTAAAAATTTAGATCATGTTCAAAAATGGGTTCACGGCCGTAAACGCTGCAATGGCCGTGAACCATTCATCGGCCGTGAACGATTCAACAGGGCCGTGAACGCCGAGCAGTTAGTTTTCTTCGATTAAACCCTCGATTCACGGTCGATTCTCGGTTAGATTAACATGATGGTGATCGCAATGATCATACCAACAAGTAGCAACAAACAGTTTCACGAAATAACACACAATTTTTGAGATGAATCGATGAACTCTAGAGAGATACACGGAGAGGGTTCACGTCCATATGCTGAATAGTGAGATTGAAAAGTGGTGTGCGGCCGTCAACCCTAGATTATATATCTGGACCCTACCCGGTCCATCCAAATGGGCTGCAACCCAAGATGCTTCAACTCCAAGCCCAATACCACTAAGTTATTTTAAAAATAATACATTTTGAAGACTTTAAAAATAAAAAAAATAAAAATAAAATAAAATAAAATCTAAAAATTTAAACTAAACTATTTTTTTTTAATTTTTGATTTTAGCAAAACAAAATAAAAAATAAAAATAAAAATAAAAATAAAAGGAAATAAAATTGAAATTAAAATGAATTAACATTAATCTCTCTTTTACCAATGCTAATAATATTTTGTGATATAGGGATCAAAGTTATTAGACAGCCTTAATCTGTTTATCGGTACCTCCCTCTTTATGAATAGATCTGGTCAATCGCCGGTATTGTGGTCCACTTAAACACGAAAGATTGTGACAAAATTAGGACATACTACAAGTGACAAGACACTGTGACCTTATGTTCCTAGATAAAATTCCTAAGGACCATTCATCTGACGACGACCAAGGATATTGTTGTCTACCTAAATTGAGCAGCGAGATCTACAGACAACCTATTAATTGTTCAATTTTAGATGTACTAGAACATGTTTCCGGCTTCCTGATATACTCTAATAATCAGGGACTTCCAAAATACTCCTTACTTTAGATGAGCAGCCAATTATTATGGGAGAAGTCAGATTCAGAATGCATATGTTATACACCTAGGTCGGATCTCTTCCAATCACGCAGAGGGTGAAACATATGGCTGACTAGATTTAGAGGGATTGAGAAGTAGAATGGTGCATATGTTGTGTACCAGGTCGGATTGTTAATCACGCAAAGGAGACAACATATGGCTAACAGACAGGAAGAATTGCATAGATAGAAGATGCAGAGGGATAGAATTGCATATGTTGCAGTCCAGGCCGGATGTATTTCAATCACGCATAGGAGGCAACATATGACTAACAGAAAGAAAGCAAGAAAATAACCTTCTACAGACCTAATTTATCGGAATTCCCCAGTCACCCCGCCAATACCAGAATTAAGGACAAAGTTCGCACATCGAGGAAAAGTTAAACCACGGTTCTAGATACAGATTATTTAGTGTAATCTGTAGATTCCCATGTATATCTCCCTGATCAACCTACCCGAGCTTCATATTGTCAGGCTAAACGGATCTATCTAGGTCAAGATTTGTCAAGTCTCTAGATTCCTTAAGTTCATCTGAACATAGTCAAGTCCATTTAAATCTTTCGTGCCTACCAGCGCATCGAACACAGAGCCTAGACAATTCAACTTTGGTACCGTACACAGATTCAAATTGTCTGTTATCACATATTTATATCACTTCCCAACACATCACCTACAGACCAACAATTTTTGGATTTTCTAATTTTTCTGATTTTTATAATTTTTGAATTTTCTGATTTTTGTTTGTTTTTATTTCGCCCCCTAAATTTGTGCATAGGAGAGAATGAAAATTAAATGCGCAAATTTAAACTAACCTAAAACAAAAATCAGTCTTCAAAGCGTATCATTTTCAAAAATCCAACAAGCACATCGAATCGAGTTTTGTTAAACGGTTTTGTGAACAAATCCGCCACATTATTAGTAGTGGGAACCTGTTCCAACCGAATGAGTGAACGCTCATAACAATCTCTGATAAAATAAACTTTGATGTAGATGTGCTTGGTCTTTGAGTGCTGGACTGGATTTTTAGCAATTTGAATTGCAGCTTCGTTGTCACAAAAAATAGGGGTTTCTAGAAAGTTCAAACCGTAATCCAACAGCTGATGTTGGATCCATATGACTTGAGAACAACAGGCAGAAGCAGCGACATATTCCGCTTCCGCCGTTGAGGTTCAGACTATGTGCTGTTTCTTGCACTGCCATGACACCAGCCGGTCTCCCAGAAACTAACATCCCCCAAAAGTTGATTTCCTGTCAAGATCACAACCTCCGTAATTACTGTCAGCAAAAGCATATAAATCAAATTCAGAATTTTTCGGGTACCAAAGACCCAATTTTGGGCTGCCTTTTAGATACCGAAAAATTCTTTTGACAGTAATTAAATGAGAGAGTTTAGGATTAGTCTGGTAACGTGCGCACTGACAGACCGCGAACATAATGTATGGCCTGCTCGCGGTCAGATACATCAGCGATCCAATCATCGATCTTTATTTAGTCTGATCTACGGATGCACCTTCAGGATCTGGAGTCAACAGGGGTTGCTCGACCATCGACGTTAAGGCAGGTTTTGTGTCTCTAAACCCAAACTTCTCTAGCATATAATCCACATACTTGGCTTGATGGATCAGGATTCCAGTTGAATCTTGTTTGACCTGAAGCCCCAAAAACATGGTCATCTCCCCAAGAGAACTCATCTCGAATCTCTTCTTCATAACGACTTCAAACTCCTTGCACAACTGTGGATACGTTGACCCGAATATAATGTCATCAACGTATATTTGCATAAGAATCTGATCTGCACCAACATGCTTAATGAACAGGGTTTGATCAATTGTTCCCCGTGTATATCCGTGCTCGAGCAAGTGCTTCGTAAGAGTTGCATACCACGCCCTTGGAGCTTGATGTAACCCATATAAAGCCTTATCCAACTTGTAGACGTGATTCGGAAACTTTGAGTTGACAAACCCAGGAGGTTGATCAACATAGATTTCTTCCTTCACAGTGTCGTACAGGAAGGCAGTCTTGACGTCTATCTGGTAGACCGTGAAGTTCATGTAAGAAGCATATACGAGGAAAATGCGAATAGCCTCCAAGCGAGTAACTGGTGCATAAACTTTGGTGTAGTCGAGACCCTCTATTTGCTGAAATCCACGGACAACCAATCGTGCCTTATTCCGCACAATAACCCCTTAATCATCTTGCTTGTTTCGATAAACCCAGCGCGTGTCGAGGGACTTCTTGCCTTTAGGCAATTCAACCAATTTCCAAACCCCCAACTTTTCAAACTGATTTAGTTCTTCATGCATTACATCAACCCAGATGGGCTCATTCAGTGCCATATCGACATTCTTTGGCTCTATTTGAGATATGAAGCAAGAATAGAGACATGTGTTGACGTATCTACTCTGAATTCGTGTTCTAACACCGTCGTCCAGCTGACCGATTACGTTTTTGATTGGGTGATCGCGTTGAATTCTGGTGGGAAGCTCCTGGCTAATGTCATTGAGCATTATGAGAAGGTTGTTGATGTTAATGGGTCCATCATCTGCTGTATAAGACACCTCAGATGATCTAAAATCATTAGAAGTGCTGGTCACATACTCGTTAGCAATCGGCTCGGGAAAGAGTAACTCCATGAAAGTCTGAGTTGCAGCGGAAGTGTCTCTGGTCATGAAGTCTCTTTCTGCAGGAGTAAGAGGAGTGGCTTCAGCATCGGGATCGGTTCTTTGGCATGGCAAACTGGGGGAAGTACTTGTAACAGCTCCATCCACCACATGATTTGTAAAAGGCACCAATGGTGGTCTGTACACAACATCTTCTTCTTCATCTTCAATAACTTCCTTCAAACCGGAGCAGGAACCAGATGAATCATTTGAAGACACATTGAATGATTTGAAAAGAGATGTATAATCAAATAACCAATCTGGACCGACTCGGGCGTCCGTCTCGTTCTCCTCCAACCAGCGCACGTCATAGGATTCCACAATTTGCTTTGTTTTCTTGTTGTAGACCCTGTACGCCGTGCGAGCGGCATAACGCACAAACTAACAATCATCAGCCTTGGCATTGAATTTGGGGTTGGATTCCAGATGAAGGAGGGTGCCAGGACATCCAAAGATACGAAAATGACTAATAGATGGCTTGTGACCCTAGAGAATCTCGTACGGGGTCTTCATCTGAGCTTTGTTGATCAGGACACGATTTTGAACATAGAACGCCATGTTGATCACCTCGGCCCAAAAGAAAACCAGAAGTTTAGAGTCACATAACATCGTCCTTGCAACGTCTTGTAGTGTTCGGTTCTGCCGCTCAGCAACACCATTTTGTTGCGGTGTGCGAACGGCACTGTATTGACGCACTATCCCTTTTTCCGCACAAAAATGATCGAGAACGACATTCTTGAATTCCGTCCCTTTGTCAGTTCTGAGCGCCTTCACCCGGTGATTGGTCTGGTTCTCTATCATTATAACAAACTTCTTAATCAGGTCAACAATCCCAGCGTTGTTAGACAAGAAGAAGACCCACGTGAACCGCAAGAAATCATCTATCACTACCAAGCAGTATGAATTTCTGTTGATGCTGAGGACGTTGACCGGACCAAATAAGTCCATATGCAGTGATTGGAGCACCTGGTTGATCGAATTAACCTGTTTTGGCAAGTGTGGCTTTCTGTGATGTTTTCCTTGAGTGCAAGCCACACACTTTTCAAACATGATGAAATCTTTGACAGGAAGCCCACACACCATTTCATTCTTTGCAAGTCGATTCAAGTTCTTGGCGTTAGCATGTTCGAGCCGACGCTGCCACAGCATAGCATTGTGCTCGGAAACCTTTGAGAAGAGACATGTGACTTATTCAGGAAGATCGTTGTTCATGTGAATGATATATGCATTGCCATCCCGTTTCGATTTCACAAGAATCCATTCATCTGGGATGACAATGCATGGCTTCAAAATTAGACATTATTTATCGGTGAAATGCATTGAGTAGCCTTTGTCACAAATTTGAGAGACGCTCAATAAACTGTGCTTCAACTCGGGTGCGTAGTTGACGTTCTCGAAGCTTAGCACTCCATTGGAAACTGTTCCCCTTTGAGTGATTTTTCTGCCATCTCCTCCTGCAAAGGAAACATATCCCCCATTAAAATTTTGAATGTTGTGCAGTTGGGACATATCTCCTGTCATGTGCCGGGAACAACCGTTGTCGACATACCATGGTCTGGCGACATTCCTCCGCATCTGTTCCTGCACAAAGAGTGGGATGATTTAGATTTGGGGACCCAGGTCATTACAACCCTGGGTTTACCCTTGGCATTCACATATTTATCCTTTTGATTTTTCAATTTTGAATTACACTCAGATGCACCGTCAGAAGATGACGATGATTGGACAATTGTAGATTTGGGCACCCACTGATAGTTTGGTTTTGAAGAATTCACAGGTGATTTAGAAATATTTTTCTTTTTCTTTGGGCATTTAGATTTTCGGCTAGGATTAGTCGAAGATCCAGACACACCCTTTGACGAAATCGACCTTGGCTTAGCCGCATTCGATTTCGGCAAAATACCTGTGGCTGGTTTAGTAAAAACATGTTTGTTCGTTTTAAGATCAGCCCTTTTCTTAGCATTATGAACTTTT
This sequence comes from Lactuca virosa, assembly GCF_052849685.1. Lineage (NCBI taxonomy): Eukaryota > Viridiplantae > Streptophyta > Magnoliopsida > Asterales > Asteraceae > Lactuca > Lactuca virosa. The sequence continues at coordinate 252,403,214 of NC_136430.1, forward strand.
TAATCATCATCATGAAGACGAGATCTTGATGACTTTCTCATTAGAGACCTTCCTCGAGACTCTTTTTCTCTTCTCGGTGTTGAAAAATATACAAATGCCCTATTAGGACATGTCACACCCCGAAACCAAGGATGGCGGAAATGTCCGGGGGTGGAGGACTTCATGTATAGTATCATAACAACAATTGTAATAGTAATTCAAGCAAACACAACCAACATATATATAATTGAAAAAGTTACATCATTGTATGAATTACATGTTTACGAATCAATTACAATATGTTGACAAAATATGAAATAGTAGACGCCTTAGCGTCCCATCCTCAAAAGCACTTGGTTACCTGTTTAATGATTTCCTGAGAATACAAGTTGTTTGAAAAAGTGTCAACACAAAGGTTGGTGAGTTCATAAGCTTTTGTTTGGTATTATTAAAAGCCTTTCGTTTGTAAAAGTAGTATTTGTTTTAGAAAAATCCAATATTTTCCTTAAAATGTATATGTAGTCTTAAATCCAAAGACCGAAATGTATAAGTACCTTTTCTTACTTATAATAAATAATGTAAGTTTAAATCGACATAAACTCGTTTAATTTTAATGAAGTTCCCGTAAATTCCAATATTCATTAATACTTTATGTGAGTTTATTAAAGCCTTTTCTTGTAAAAGTAGTGTTCGTTCCAGAAAATCCAATATTTTCCTTAATGTGTAAATGTAGTCTTAAAACCCAAAGACCGAAATGTACAAGTAGTGTTCGTTCCTTATAGTAAAACAATGCAAGTTTAAATCGACATAAACTCGTTTGATTTTAGTGAAATCCCCGTAAATTCTATGTTTGTTAATACCACATGTGAGTTATTAAAACCATGCTATGACCTAGTTGGCCTGAAACGACGTTCTTCAGGCGTCGGAAATGTTATGACATTTGTCACCCCAGACCTGTCGGTCTAGCTGTTGCATGCAGCTAAGGTGTGAGTTTGTCAGACCCAATATAGAACTTAATGGTAATTTGAAGTAAATGTCTCACAAAGTCATTAACGAATTTACGTGTAGTGTAATGAAAACTTGGTACCGTATGGCCGTACCTTGCTTAATGAAAATATCCTTTGTATAAATGTACCCTTTTTAAATGTATGTGTTATGTAATGTTTCATAAAGTCATTAACGGAATTACGTGTTATGAAAACTTGGTACCGTATGGCCGTACCTTGCTTAATGAAAATATCCTTTGTATAAATGTACCCTTTTTAAATGTATGTATTATGTAATGTATCATAAACTATACCTATTATAGTTTATCAACCAAGGGTAGTACGTAGTAATGTATGCAAACTATATTCAAAATAGTTTATTAAATGTTTGAATGTATCGGTTGTACTTTGATTATAATAACTTGTTATTATTTATATTTTATATGTCGAAATCCATTTGTAAACTGATGTGTGTCTAAATATTAAGATAAAATGTCATATATTGCAATAACATACAATCACATAAAGATATACACCTTGCTCAACATTTTACAAGGTGAAATGAAATTGACAGCAACTTTTTGTTGTATACAGTTTCTGTTACTGTTCTTAGAAAATTTATAGAAAAATCATCAAAGCTCTAAATCCAAATCTGCAAATTCTAAGAGTTTGGAATATGAGTCTCGTTTGTTCGTAAATTTTATCATGATTTTTAGTGATCTCTAACAGAGGTGAAAATGTTCATAATCACAGACTGGACCGGGTTTGCCTCTGAAATGATAGGCAGTTTTGTAAAAATCACCATAAATTGTAGAAAAATCATATGGAGATGTGCAAGTAGCCATTTTAAAGCTAAGAGTTTGAACTACTTGCACCTGGAACACTTTTGAAAACTAAAATATTTAAGTTGACCAAAACAGTCCGTGATCTAAGTTCATCTTTTCTGATGTAATCTGATAGAAAAAGTTTAATTGTGTTCTTGATGATTTTACTTGTATTCCCCCCTTAAAACTTAAGAAAAACATGTAAATGTAGGGGTATGAACTCACCTTATGTGGTTTCAGTAGATGAAAGTGAGAGAGAGGAAGTGTTCAACCCAAGAACACTAAGAAGATGTCTTGATGATTCGAGAATCTAACACCGAATAAGATGGAATTTGTGTAAGATATCAATGATTTGAGTAGAATGGAGTTTAATAATTATGTGAATGATGAAGATACTTACTAACTGAAGAAAGAAATCCCTGGAGAAAGCCTTGAAGTTCTTGAAGTTGAGAGAAAAGATGAGAGAATTTTGGAGAGTGTTCTTGGTTGCTAAGTGTAGAATGAAAGGGCTTTTAAGGAGAATGAGGAGAGAGGACCAATCCTCCAGCTCTTAGAACGTGGGAAGAGCTGGAGATAGGGTGTAAAGGTCCACTAAGGTGACAAGGAGTAGTGGGAAAGAATGGCTAATCATAGAGTGAGGTGGTGGTGGCTTGCTTTTGTCATAATCTAAGGAAAAGCAAATATTCCCTCAATAATTAGTCCAACCACCAATTCTTTTAATATATTTTTATAAAAACTCTGAAGATTTATATATTTTGGGGCCTTATTTTATAAAATAAAGTTTTGGGTGAAAATCCCACGTTAAAATAATGAAAAACGGAGTTAAAACGAAGTCGTAGTCGAAAAACCGGTAAAAAGGGGCCGTCTGCGAGACCTCTCGCATGGAGGCCGGATTCGGACCCTCGCATGCGAGGCTGCTGTCTGATGGCTTCGGATTCGGTCTCCTGAGAGGCTTCAACTTCGATCCTGATGAGAGGCTTCGGATCCGAGGCCTCGGATGAGAGGCTTCGGTCCTGAAGCTTCAGTTCCAGGTCCTTAAGGCTATTTTACCCGTTTTTACCCCGTTTCAAGCGATTTTTGACCCGGTTAAGGGTCGATATGACCCAAATGATTACAAAAACTTAAAGTAACTTTTGAGAGAGATTTGGGAGAGATTTCAAATAGAAAGAGATAGAGTGAAAACGATTTAGAGAGGTTTCGATTGTGATTAATTTGAGTGTCCGGCTTCACAACGCAAGGTTCGTAAACCCCGTTAAACCGTGTTTTAGTGTCGTACACACTCCCGATGAGTGTGCAATAATGTTTTATCGTTTTGGTTCAATGTTTACTTAGGAAATTCAACACACGAACTTTCCAAATGATGTTTCTCTCATTAAGATATTGCATTGTACAGTAATTAGATAGTGTAAACCCTAATAGACAAGGGTTAATTGAGTCGATTGGTTTTGACTTGTTGACTTTGTTTGACTTTGACTTGAATCAATTTTGACGGTTGTCACATCATCCCCCCGTTAGAAGGAATTTCGTCCCGAAATTTGCATTTGACTGGGACATCAAGAGTTTGGGAAAAGATGTGGGTATTTTTGTTTCATTTGATTTTCGCGTTCCCAGGTGAACTCAGACCCTCGTTTAGCGTTCCAACGGACCTTCACGATGGGAATACGACTTTGTTTCGTTCTTTTGACTTCCCGATCCATGATTTCGACTGGTTCCTCCACGAAGTGGAGATTTTCGTTAACTTCGATTTCGTCGAGTGGTATTACGAGTGTCTCATCAGACAAACACTTCTTTAGGTTCGACACGTGAAATGTGGGATGTACTTTGTCGAGTTCCTGTGGTAATCGAAGTTTGTATGCTACAGGCCCAATCCTAGCAAGGATTTCGAATGGCCCGATGTACCTTGGATTTAGTTTCCCGCGTTTGCCGAATCGTATCATTCCTTTCCAAGGGGAAACGTTTAGTAGTACACGATCACCCACCTGGAATTCCAAGGGTTTGCATTGTTTGTCTGCGTAACTCTTTTGCCGATCTCAAGACTCTTTTCCCTTATGATTTCAGGGCCAGTGAGGGTGCTATTAGAGACTTGTCCTCTAGCTAGCTGTGTATCCCCCACCTCAGCCCAACACAGGGGTGATCTGCATTTGCGACCGTAAAGAGCTTCGAATGGAGCGACTTTGATGCTAGTATGATAGCTGTTATTGTAGGAGAATTCGATAAGCGGTAGATGGGTATCCCATGCTTTACCGAAGTCTATCACACAAGCTCTTAACATGTCTTCCAACGTTTGAATGGTTCGTTCGCTCTGTCCGTCGGTTTGTGGGTGGTAGGTCGTACTCATGTCAAGCCTAGTTCCCAAGGATTTTTGTAGAGACTGCCAAAACCGTGAGGTAAATCTATTATATCTATCGGATATAATGGATATCGGCACACCATGGAGTCGTACAATCTCTTTGATGTACGTTCTAGTCAGCTTCTCCATCTTGTCGGTTTCTTTTATTGGTAGGAAGTGTGCTGATTTGGTCAATCTGTCTACGATTACCCATATGGTGTCAAGCCCGCCCGATGTCTTAGGCAGCTTGGTTATGAAGTCCATGGTTATTCGTTCCCACTTCCACTCAGGTATATCCGGTTGTTGTAATAGCCCGGATGGTTTCTGGTATTCGATTTTGACCTTGGCGCAAGTCAGGCACTTGCTCACATAGGTAGCAATCTCAGCTTTCATGTTCGGCCACCAGTATAATTTCTTGAGGTCCAGATACATCTTATCCGACCCGGGATGGATGGAGTATCGAGTCTTGTGTGCTTCATTCATGACGACGTCTCGGAGTCCACCGAACTTCGGTGTCCAAATCCGGTTCATGATATAACGTGCTCCATCATCCTTGACTTCTAAGTTTTTATCCATTCCCCTTAATGTCTCTCCTGCCACCTTTTCTGGTTTCAAAGCTTCCAGTTGAGCTTCCTTGATTTGTATGGTTAGGTGGGAATGGATTGTCATTGTTAAGGATTTTACTCGGCGGCCCGAGTACTCCTTCCTGCTTAGATCATCGGCCACTACATTGGCCTTGCCCGGATGATAACGAATTTCGCACTCGTAGTCATTCAGCAACTCTACCCATCTCCTCTGTCGCATGTTGAGCTCTTTCTGATTGAGGATATGCTGAAGACTTTTGTGATAAGTGAAGATAATGCATTTCGTGCCGTAGAGGTAGTGTCTCCAGATCTTCAAAGCGAATACTACTGCTCCTAATTCCAGGTTGTGCGTAGTATAATTAACCTCGTGCGTCTTAAGTTGTCTTGATGCATACGCGATAACCTTCCCTCTCTGCATGAGCACACATCCGAGGCCTTGATTCGAAGCATCACAGTACACTACGAAGTCTTCGGTTCCCTCTGGGAGAGACAAGATCGGTGCTCTGCATAGGGCTTGTTTTAACATTTGGAAAGCAGCTTCTTGTTTCCAAGTATATGACCGTTTGTAAAAGTTTCACACATACTAATTTAGTCGGGACATAATTAATATATTTATGTTTTAAAAAGATCTTTATCGGTTACTTCATTAGTTGCAAAGTGCATACCAGTCATATGTGATTAAGATATAATAGTCCTTCGAATAGATGACCCTAACTCCATGACCACAACCAAACAAGGACAGGAAGTGAAACAAAGATACATAAATTCAAAGTCTATAGCATCTTAGTTACATATGACCTTAACGCATCCACTTAGCAGCTATTGATCTATAAATAAAGACCTATTTAATTCTCAGATAATTTATTATAGTAACACAAAATACTCCTATAGTATTTGTAAATGTTTAGTTTTGAGTTCTTAAAGTATCCTTTGTAGTGTGTTATTAGGTTTGTTAGATTTGTTGCCCATCCTGACCATCCCCCGGTATATGCAAGTCAATTCCCGGACAGATATAGTTGATCAGGCTATATCCTTCCCAGACTTAATCCACATATACTAAGGCATACTCAAAATGTTCCACTCTTCTTCTTTTGCTTTATGTTTTCGCTAGTTATGATACCATGCGAGCATGTAATGTATGTATGTATACTTTAATCAAGAAAATCATTTATTTTCTAAAAGTATATTTATTTGAAAAATGCACAAATCAGAGACTATTAGTCCCAATTGTGTTTATAGTTTGTATATCTTATGTGGTTTGATATACTTAATTCACTATAAACTGTGCTCTGATACCAATCTGTCACACCCCCAAACCAAGGATGGCGGAAATGTCCGGGGGTGGAGGACTTCATGTATAGTATCATAACAACAATTGTAATAGTAATTCAAGCAAACACAACCAACATATATATAATTGAAAAAGTTACATCATTGTATGAATTACATGTTTACGAATCAATTACAATATGTTGACAAAATATGAAATAGTAGACGCCTTAGCGTCCCATCCTCAAAAGCACTTGGTTACCTGTTTAATGATTTCCTGAGAATACAAGTTGTTTGAAAAAGTGTCAACACAAAGGTTGGTGAGTTCATAAGCTTTTGTTTGGTATTATTAAAAGCCTTTCGTTTGTAAAAGTAGTATTTGTTTTAGAAAAATCCAATATTTTCCTTAAAATGTATATGTAGTCTTAAATCCAAAGACCGAAATGTATAAGTAACTTTTCTTACTTATAATAAATAATGTAAGTTTAAATCGACATAAACTCGTTTAATTTTAATGATGTTCCCGTAAATTCCAATATTCATTAATACTTTATGTGAGTTTATTAAAGCCTTTTCTTGTAAAAGTAGTGTTCGTTCCAGAAAATCCAATATTTTCCTTAATGTGTAAATGTAGTCTTAAAACCCAAAGACCGAAATGTACAAGTAGTGTTCGTTCCTTATAGTAAAACAATACAAGTTTAAATCGACATAAACTCGTTTGATTTTAGTGAAATCCCCGTAAATTCTATGTTTGTTAATACCACATGTGAGTTATTAAAACCATGTTATGACCTAGTTGGCCTGAAACGACGTTCTTCAGGCGTCGGAAATGTTATGACATTTGTCACCCCAGACCTGTCGGTCTAGCTGTTGCATGCAGCTAAGGTGTGGGTTTGTCAGACCCAATATATAACTTAATGGTAATTTGAAGTAAATGTCTCACAAAGTCATTAACGAATTTACGTGTAGTGTAATGAAAACTTGGTACCGTATGGCCGTACCTTGCTTAATGAAAATATCCTTTGTATAAATATACCCTTTTTAAATGTATGTGTTATGTAATGTTTCATAAAGTCATTAATGGAATTACGTGTTATGAAAACTTGGTACCGTATGGCCGTACCTTGCTTAATGAAAATATCCTTTGTATAAATGTACCCTTTTTAAATGTATGTATTATGTAATGTATCATAAACTATACCTATTATAGTTTATCAACCAAGGGTAGTACGTAGTAATGTATGCAAACTATATTCAAAATAGTTTATTAAATGTTTGAATGTATCGGTTGTACTTTGATTATAATAACTTGTTATTCTTTATATTTTATATGTCCAAATCCATTTGTAAACTGATGTGTGTCTAAATATTAAGATAAAATGTCATATATTGCAATAACATACAATCACATAAAGATATACACCTTGCTCAACATGTTACAAGGTGAAATGAAATTGACAGCAACTTTTTGTTGTATACAGTTTCTGTTACTGTTCTTAGAAAATTTATAGAAAAATCATCAAAGCTCTAAATCCAAATCCGCAAATTCTAAGAGTTTGGAATATGAGTCTGGTTTGTTCGTAAATTTTATCATGATTTTTAGTGATCTCTAACAGAGGTGAAAATGTTCATAATCACAGACTGGTCCGGGTTTGCCTCTGAAATGATAGGCAGTTTTGTAAAAATCACCATAAATTGTAGAAAAATCATATGGAGATGTGCAAGTAGCCATTTTAAAGCTAAGAGTTTGAACTACTTGCACCTTGAACAGTTTTGAAAACTAAAATATTTAAGTTGACCAAAACAGTCCGTGATCGAAGTTTATCTTTTCTGATGTAATCTAATAGAAAAAGTTTAATTGTGTTCTTGATGATTTTACTTGTATTCCCCCCTTCAAACTTAAGAAAAACATGTAAATGTAGGGGTATGAACTCACCTTATGTGGTTTCAGTAGATGAAAGTGAGAGAGAGGAAGTGTTCAACCCAAGAACACTAAGAAGATGTCTTGATGATTCGAGAATCTAACACCGAATAAGATGGAATTTGTGTAAGATATCAATGATTTGAGTAGAATGGAGTTTAATAATTATGTGAATGATGAAGATACTTACTAACTGAAGAAAGAAATCCCTGGAGAAAGCCTTGAAGTTCTTGAAGTTGAGAGAAAAGATGAGAGAATTTTGGAGAGTGTTCTTGGTTGCTAAGTGTAGAATGAAAGGGCTTTTAAGGAGAATGAGGAGAGAGGACCAATCCTCCAGCTCTTAGAACATGGGAAGAGCTGGAGATAGGGTGTAAAGGTCCACTAAGGTGACAAGGAGTAGTGGGAAAGAATGGCTAATCATAGAGTGAGGTGGTGGTGGCTTGCTTTTGTCATAATCTAAGGAAAAGCAAATATTCCCTCAATAATTAGTCCAACCACCAATTCTTTTAATATATTTTTATAAAAACCCTGGAGATTTATATATTTTGGGGCCTTAGTTTATAAAATAAAGTTTTTGGTGAAAATCCCATGTTAAAATAATGAAAAACGGAGTTAAAACGAAGTCGTAGTCGAAAAACCGGTAAAAAGGGGCCGTCTGCGAGACCTCTCGCATGGAGGCCGGATTCGGACCCTCGCATGCGAGGCTGCTGTCTGATGGTTTCGGATTCGGTCTCCTGAGAGGCTTCAACTTCGGTCCTGATGAGAGGCTTCGGATCCGAGGCCTCGGATGAGAGGCTTCGGTCCTGAAGCTTCAGTTCCAGGTCCTTAAGGCTATTTTACCCGTTTTTACCCCGTTTCAAGCGATTTTTGACCCGGTTAAGGGTCGATATGACCCAAATGATTACAAAAACTTAAAGTAACTTTTGAGAGAGATTTGGGAGAGATTTCAAATAGAAAGAGATAGAGTGAAAACGATTTAGAGAGGTTTCGTTTGTGATTAATTTGAGTGTCCGGCTTCACAACGCAAGGTTCGTAAACCCCGTTAAACCGTGTTTTAGTGTCGTACACACTCCCGATGAGTGTGCAATAATGTTTTATCGTTTTGGTTCAATGTTTACTTAGGAAATTCAACACACGAACTTTCCAAATGATGTTTCTCTAATTAAGATATTGCATTGTACAGTAATTACATAGTGTAAACCCTAATATACAAGGGTTAATTGAGTCAATTGGTTTTGACTTGTTGACTTTGTTTGACTTTGACTTGACTCAATTTTAACGGTTGTCACAGGACAGTTGCGAGTAATGTGGCCAGCAGTACCACAGTTGAAACATATTTGCTTTTTATCATTAGAACTGGTACTGCCTTTATCAGATTGTGTGCTCTTTTTGTCTCTTCTAACTTTCCAACACGTGCAAGTGCAGGAGTCAGATTGTGTGATAGGTGTAGAAGGTGTGGATGTGCTAGTGTCAGATTCAACAGATTTAACAAAGACAACACCTCATTTATCAGAAACATTAGAGTTTGACACCAAATCATCACAAATCACATCAGTTTTAACATCAGACACAGACTCATCATTGTTTGAAATATGAACACCAAATTTTGACACCAAATTATTATCAGACTCAATCTTTCCATCCTCTTGCTTTCCCTGGCTTACTGACGAATCTGCATCGGAAGTAGAAACGTTAGTATCTAATTTCCTAGCACTACATTTTGTTGCCTGTTCAGTAGCTGGTTTACCATATACCATGAATGGTTCTCGGTCTATCTCAGCTTGAGTCAATGGAGTGTTAGTATAAGTGTGATTGAATGGGGGAGGGACACTCTCATAACCTATTCCTACTTGCTTCTGGTCCTTCCATTTCATTTGGTGTTCAATTATAGTTGCAACTCTTTCACTTGACACATCAAATTTCTTGAAATTAAAATCAGCATTTGCAAAATGGGTCTTCAATGTGTCAAGTTCAGCAGTGACAGCATCAAGTTCTTTCTCAAGGTATTTATAGCAGACACAATTTTTGCTATAATCGTCTTGCAATTTTCTAAAGTCCTTAGTCTTGGCCTCTAACTGTTCTTTCAATGGTTTCTGGCCTTTCCTAAGGGTGTATCGCTCATACTTAAGTTCCTCGTTCTCTATCTTTACTAATTCAAATTTCTCTCGTAAAAATTTGACAGTGTTAATACAAGTTTGAGAACAAGAAATTTCACTGACCTCTGGCTTTGCACGCTCTGGGGTGGTTTGCACCATAAACGCGAATTGCAGTTCCATCATCTCCGCCTCTGGGTCCACTTCAGCTTCTCCTTCTGGAATGTCATTGATCTGGGCAAGATGCGCATTTTCAAGTCCTGAAATGTTCAGGGCCTGTATCTGGTCTTTCCAGTCAAACGACTGAGCGAGCACAACAAGATTAGCGGTTTGGTTGTTGATGGTAGCTCCCCTGCTGCTTCCTACAGGCACCGTTGTTCTTTCGCTATTCTCCATCCTGTCTGGCTTCGGGCAATCTCTGGCAAAATGACCAGGCTCATGGAAGTTGAAGCATTGAAGTTTGCCTTTGTTGAAGCCCACCTTCTTTTCAGCATTCATTCCCCAATTGTTTTTGCCTGTCTTCTTGGAGAACTGTTTGGCCCTGAACACCGCCATAGCAATTTGCCATGTGATGTCCATTTCCTTAACATCTCCGGGATGAATTTGATTCAAATCAGCAAAAGATAGTTGAGGAGGTAGCTCGCCAGCCACGAAGGCATTGTTGCAGTTGACAAGACTGGTAACAAGAGCCAAGTTTTCATCTTTTTCCTTGGGAGAAGGAGCTGGAGCAGGTGCTTTTGAAGAGGAAGCAACTTGTTGATAAGATACTGAAGGTTGAACACTTTGCATGGATGGAGTGGCATATGATGATGGTTGAGGAACAACAAAAGGTTGAACTTGAGGAGTAGTGAAAGATGAGAAGGCATTGTTAGATTTAATCCCGAGGTTGGCAGTTGAGTATGAATTCACGTGATTAATCTCCCTTTGCTTGTCGTCAAGATCACATGCTTTGATAATGGCCATTGTTTAAGCCAGACTGAGTCGGTTAAGATCTTTTGTTTTCTTGATGACAGCAACATTCAAATCCCATGCCTTTGGAAGAGAATTCAACAGTTTCTTGTTGATTTCAGATCTTGGTAATGAGATCCCAGCCGAACTCATTTCAGTGGTCAATGTGATGAATCGTTGAAGTTGAGCTTCCAGAGTTTCTCCAAGAATGTAGTTGCACATATTGAATTTTTGCCTGAGCATATCCTGGCGACTTTGTTTCATGTCCTCATTGCCTTCATAACCTCAATTAGTTTCTCCCATAGAGCTTTTGCAGAAGTATACTCTCGGAAACCCTAAGCAATCTCTGGTGAAAGAGCCATAGTGAGTGTGGCAAGTGCTTTCTCTTGCTGTTCAACTCTGTCAAAATCTTCTTCAAAATATTTTTCAATATCCTTATCAATAATTGTTCCATTCGATAAAGTTGTGGTGATCCGGACGGGTCCTTTTGATATAATTCTCTAGATTTTGAAGTCTTTCATTTTTATGTATTTTTCCATTCGGTATTTCCATTCTGGGAAACCCTCAACATATAACAGTCTTGGAATGCGTGTAGTTGTTCCCATAATGGAGTCAAGTTCTTGATGAATGGTGGTGTTTTGAGATTCCATTGTTTTTGTTTTTCTTGTTTTTCTGAATTTTTTTAATATTTTAATTTTCTAAACAACCAAACTAACAAAGAAAATACAATTGAAATTGTTCAATGACCAAAGGGGGTTTACGGCCGTATATGGATCACGGCCGTACACTCTTCACAGCAGTTCACAACCGTACACGGTCAAAGATGAAGTTTTCACGGTCAACGAATGAAGGTTTCTCGGTCAAGGATAGATCACGGTCAAAAATCAGGTCACGATCAAAATTTTTTAAATGGTTCACGGCCGTATACTAGATCACGGCCGTAATCACTTCAACTGTTGCAACCGTAAACACTTAGATTCGATGAAAACATCAGATTTTGATCCTGATAGCCTTGAATCCTCGAACAAATGCAGAAATTCAACGATCAAGCTCGAATCACACACGAAAATGATGAGAACCTTGAGCCGTAAACACAAAAAACGAATTTGACACCAGATTGGCTCTGATACCAATTGTAAAGTCCCAAATCCAGGAACCAAACCAGTGATCAAACAATTGGATTAAGATGATGAATCAATCAAGCATAAGAACAAGAAGAAGAAATAATTTGATCAAGCAATGCACACGTATTATAGCAGGGCCGCAAACACGGCAGGTACACCTTGACAGTACACACACACACACACCGTGAATTCTATCTGACAACGCTACTGAAACAATACTGACACACACCTATTTATAGGGACAGACCAACCGCAAACATGGTTCGTGAACACCTACATAGCCGTAAACACGCAAAATCAACAAGACCAAACCCTACCAAGACTTATACATAAAGAACCTAGCCCAAACCACATAAATATGACCTATCAGTAGTAGTAGCAACACATGGCTTTCCAGAAATCATGATCTCGTTTATGTGGGGTGCAATCAACTCAATGGATTCCAGTGCTTGTTCTTCATCTCTAGTAGACGAAACTTTATTTTTACCCTGATCGGAATCAAATAAACACATATGAAAATCCGGCCGGAAACGCAAACAAAAGAACACGTGAAATTGGGGATCTGATTACGATACCTGCAAGCGCTTCTCCTTCTTTCGTTCATTTCTCTTAGCCGATTTGGATTTAGGTTTGTTGATGACATCTTGTTCAGGATCATAACTAGGAGGCACAGTTTCCTCCTTCAACTTCGAATCATTATCGTAAATGCAAGTAGTTCAAGCATCAAAATCAATTGGAATAATGCAAGTATGAAGTTATGTTGGTAGAACAAATGTACCTTAGCACACTCTTCGTCACTCGACGGTTTCAGGCTCCACCACCACGGTGGATGTTTCGACGCACTCTTCAGTTTTGGGGGCGTTGCGGTAAACTCCTTCATCGGACATGATGAAAGCTGAATCGGGATTAAGAACAAAAACTGAGTATTTGATTGATTAGTTGTTGTTGGATGAGAAGAAATTAGGGAGGAGGTCGATGGAGTCAGTGAAGAATCGGGAAAAGGGACGACTGACGAGCGATAAAAAAAAGAGGGATCTGAAATGTTTAGTTGGGGGATAATTTCTAATTCCCTAAAATGTCCTTATGTTATTTTTTTTTGAGATACCCTCCCGAGTTTTTTTCTTATTTATTTACAAAAATGTCATAAAAGATCTTAGCCCTTAGTTTTTTTAATCCAAAGGTCCACTTTTAGTTCTCAGGTTCTCGGGAAACTATAAGTTCTCAAATGATCATTCCTCTCTCTCTCTCTCTCTCTATATATATATATATATATATATATATATATATATATATATATTACAACTTCATTACATTACATGCAAATTTTGTGAAGAGTTTCTCGTGTAGTATGTGAGAACATCCTAAAACTTTCATCTAGTACATCAAGTGAGTGTCACATGCTAACGTACAAAGTTTGGTTGTGCATTTGTAATGGATGAAATCATACTGTACCAAAAACTCGCATCCGGACGTTGAAAAAATTTGCAAGTTGTCGTCACGTCTTCTACTATATGTTGAAGCAAATGTTTGTGCATTCGGAACCGACATCAGAAAAAATATCATTGAAAAGTATAATGTTTGTCAAAATAATCATGTATTAGACATTTGTGGACAGTTTCATGATCTCTTTGTATATATCTTCTTCGCCTCCGTTGCAAATTTCTTGCTTCCTCGTTTGATTCTTGTTGCAACGAATTAGCAATGGTGACTGTTGCTTGTAGCATGAAGTAGAAAGTACTGGAAGAAGATGTGATGATGATGAAGACATTTTCTATATTAGAGAAGAAAGATTTGGTGTGGTGTAATTTGGTGGGATATCTTGGTATTTATAATGGTTTGATATTGAGAAAAAGAAAAAAAAATAGTCGTTAGACCTTCTCTTTCCTCGGTAACCCATGTCGTGGGCTCTCTCTCTCTCACTTCAGCATACTACCGTGCTAGAAAAATCAAGAGTAAATTACACGATTGGTCCCTATGGTTTAGGGTAATTTACGTGTTTGGTCTCTAACTTATTTTTTTTAACTCGGAAGGTCCTTACTGTTTGTTTTTTTTATGCGTTTGGTCTCTGTCTTACCTAAAAATCTATTTTGCCCTAGATTTTTTAACTTATTTAAATAAACACACCCCGACCCCACCCCACCCCACCCCACCCCCTCACCTTACCTTACCTACCCCACCATTTTTCACTATTTAAATAACAATCTTTTTAGGTAAGACAGAGACCAAGTGCGTAACAAAAACAAATAATAGGGACCAAACGCGTAGCAAAAACAAATAGTAGGGACTTTCCGAGTTAAAAAAAAAGTTAGGGACTAAATACGTATATTACCCAAACCATAGGGACCATTCGTGTAATTTACTCAAAAATCAAGACAAAACTGCACAAATGGTCCCTATGGTATGTCGAAAATTGTCACTTTGGTCCAAAAAGCTTTGGACTAGCACCATAGATCCAAAGTTTTCATTTTGTTGTTTGTTTGGTTAAATCTGTTTTGATATTTTTCAAAATGATTGATTTGCCCCTGTTAATATAATTTATTTTTCTTATTTGTTTTTCTGATTTTCTTATTTAAAAAAATAAAAATAAATCTCTCTCTCTCTCTCTCTCAATCTCTCTCTCCACCATCCAACATCCTTCCCCTTTAATCTGCCATCATTCCCCTTTAATCTGCAGTCCAAGATCACCACTCTTGAAACAAACTCCGACCGCTGGCCAACAACATCGCCAATAATCACCGATACCAAATCTAATGACACTAAATCAAAAGGAAACCTTAAACTTGGAATTAAAAGCAAAGCAAAATCAAACTTGAATCAAACCTAGAAAATAAAAATAGATTGAATGAAATTCAGATTCCAACCATCACTTAACACCACGAAAAATAACGATTCAAACCGGAAAAAGAAACCTAAACCGTTTTTCTAAGAAACTGCATCAATTCCCAAATAAAAGACTTGATTTCAGTCCTCGATTTCAACCTGTATCAAACCAGGAAAAGAAATCAATACCTTGTTTATAAAAAACCTTCATAAAAGCCAAAAGTCCTGATTTCAAATGAAAAAAAACCTGAAAAGCCCTACATCAAATCCAAAAAAAATCACATTACCGATTGGAGATTAGGGTGATGGCAGTGTATCACATAGATGATGTTAGAATCGTTTTTTGCAAGAGAGAAATACATGGGTTGTGCAGTCATGAACAAATGTTGGATTGTCGGTGGGTTTGCACATGGTGGGAAACATATACGAACAACCACCATGTAACGCCCCATTTATTTAAATAAATT
The DNA here is from genome assembly GCF_052849685.1 of Lactuca virosa. NCBI lineage: Eukaryota > Viridiplantae > Streptophyta > Magnoliopsida > Asterales > Asteraceae > Lactuca > Lactuca virosa. The sequence continues at coordinate 252,418,558 of NC_136430.1, forward strand.
AACAAATGTAAGTCCCGGACTGATTTGAGAAGAATTTTAGATGTCGAGGGTTAAAAGTGTAAATTCCAGATTAGTTTTGTAAGTATTTATGAAGGTAGGGAGTAAATGGTAATTTATGGGACTTCATTTGAAGAGATTATGGAAGATAGGGGGTTGTTTGGTAATTTTCGTACCCAAAATGTAAAGGATTTAATGCTGAGGGTTCATTTGGTAATAATTGGATTGAATTTGAAAGAAAAGGGAAGGGGGAGGGACTGATTTTGTCATTATGGCATAATGTTTTGAGGGATCGGGTATATAGCTTAAATGTAACCCTAACCCTAGGGAGTGCTATACTCAGCCGCCGACTTCACTCTCTTGTGCCCTCCTCCAGCCGCCACCCGACCCCCCTTCACGTTTTCCGGCCAGACGAAGACCCGGCGGCCGCTAGCGTCCATGCCGTCGGCCAGAGCCACACTCCGGATGTCGCCACAGCCTCACTGCTGACGAAGACGAGGTTACATCGCAACCCACCTCGCTGCCGATGAAGAATCGATCGCTGCTTCTTTCTCGCCATTCCTTTCTTCTTGTTCGCTCCATTCGCCGTTGTCGACTCGCCCCTGCTTGCTCCGGTCAACGTCGCCACCCCAAAGGGGCTGTCATGTTCGTGTGGGTGGGACTTCTGTCGTATAGGGTCATGAGGAACCACCATGGCAGCCGGCCATGGTGGCTACTACCGTCAAATGCCGCCGTCAAACCCCCCCTTCATGATTGATAAAGAACTGCTCGGTGGGTGTTCGCTATCTCGCTGCTGGCGTGACCTTCTGCCACTGTAGCGCCGCCGATGACACCACTGCCGCCTTTCGTTGCCACCAGCCACTGTGGAAGGTGGTTGTGTGCGTGTTTTACTATGTGTAGGTGTGTGTGGTTGTGTTTTATTAGTTGTATGTTTGTTGGGGGTTTTGGGTAGCCGGAGTCCACAAAAGAGCCACTGCCACCACGAGCCACCGCCGGCCGCCATGGTGTGGCTGTGCGTATGTGTGTGTGTGTGTTAGTTAGTGTGCGTGTCTATTTTTGGATTAAGCTTTGTAACTGTAATTATCAATGAATAATAAAAATAATAGGAACCACCACCGTAAGGTGGTGGCCGTCGTCGTGAGCTGCCATTGACCACCACTACCCGAGGTGGTAGTGGGTGGTGCCCCACAAGCAAAACCCTAATGGAAACCCTAATTTCACTTAATGGGTTAAGTAAGAAACACTTAACCCTAGTTATCATTTTATGTGAAACCCTAATTTCACTTAGGCTTTGTGTTGGGCCATCCAAGAACAAGCAAATGGACTAGAATAATTTAATGGGCATTAGGGTAAGGTCCATAGGAGGTGTGGCCCCAATTTTGAAAATTAGGCCGTAGTTTGGGCCTAGATGGTTGTATGATATTGGGCCCTTAGAATGAGACATGTTGGACTGGACTGAGCAATTGGGCCTTAAGGAAGTCCATGTAGAGGTTGGGCCCAATTTGGAAAATTGGGCCAAAGGTTGGGCTTTGAGCCATAGTTGGACTTTGGGCCTTTGGATTGGGCCTTGGGACTGAGTCAAACTAAGACAAGGGTAAAGTAGTCTTTTACCCCAAGCATGGAATTATGGATATGTAATAGAACCCAATTATTAATTGGGTGTTATTTTGCTGTTGACAGTTCGAGAATCTGTCATCCAGCAGCTGGGGTTGAGTCTGCGGGACTTCAGCAGTGTGGGATTGTGTTTACGGGACTTCAGCAGTGTGGGATTGTGTCTATGGGACTTCAGCAGTGTGGGATTGTGTCTACGGGACTTCAGTAGTGTGAGGTGAGTTTCCTTCCAGTAGGAACGGGTCTACGGCCACAATGTCGGACTTCAAGTATACAGAGGGCAAGGCCCTGGTTAGTTCCGGACTTCGGTCCGATGCAGTTTCCGGCTTCGGTCCGATGCAGAGGGCAAGGCCCTGGTTAGTTCCGGACTTCGGTCCGATGCAGTTTCCGGACTTCGGTCCGATGCAGAGGGCAAGGCCCTAGTTAGTTCCGGACTTCGGTCCGATGCAGTTTCCGGACTTCGGTCCGATGTAGAGGGTAAGGCCCTGGTTAGTTCCGGACTTCGGTCCGATGGAGTTTCCGGACTTCAATCCGATGCAGAGGGCAAGGCCCTGGTTAGTTCCGGACTTCGGTCCGATGCAGTTTCCGGACTTCGGTCCGATGCAGTGGACGAGGCCCAGTATGTGCTTTATATGTTATTGTATGGTATGAGGTAGTTGGGGAGACTCACTAAGCTTCGTGCTTACAGTTTTCAGTTTTGGTTTCAGGTACTCAGTTTTCAAAAGAGGAGCTCGGAAAGATTGCAGTGCACACACCATTTGTTCAGCCTGGGATGTTTATACTCTGATATATTTGACAGTTGTTATGATATTTTGAGATACACTGTTTATGATTCTTATATGATGTTTGATGAATATGGTTTTATTACTGATTTAATACAAAATTTTCAGACTGTGTTTTGGGATGTCACAAGTTGGTATCAGAGCCTTGGTTTGAGGGATTCGGGCACACTTTCGGGTGTGTCTGAACTCAAACTAAGGAAGTGGTATAAAGTTTTCAAGAGAAAAACCATGTTTACAAAAGGATTTTGAGAAAAGAAAACAATTTTAGAAAAGTATAGAGAAAAGAGTTTTAGAAAAAGCGAAAAGAATTTTGAAAAGAGAAAAGGGTGTGGTGCATGCAATCAGCTGAGCTCAAGTAAGTACTTCCAAATTACCCATACAAGTTTATGTTATGATTATCAGTTTCAGTTTCAGTAGAACAGCATGCTAGAATAGGACTAAGGATCTAGGAGGATGTTATGATTATTACATTTTTCCTAAAGTAACTAGAGTTGGGATTTTGAAAAATAATGTTCTAGTACTTTCTTTAATAGCATTATACTTTTAATGAGAAGTAGTTGTCTTATCAAATCCGTTCTGCTAACGACCCTCCACTAATCAAGGGAGCAGTGGGTGAGAGTGGACACCCATTCAACTACCATTTTATAGGCAGTTTCCTTATACCCCCTTTATAGACTAGCTTCGTGAATGAGGCATACTAGCGATTTGACTGACCATATTCTTATACATATATAATATTAAACATTTAATCATAATACATATATAAGGTGTGTTTTAAAACTTTTTAAAACTTCAAGGTTTATATAAATTTCGAAATTCAAACTATTAAATTTAAATTTAAATAAACCAATTAACTGGATTTAATATTTATCTATTAATTAACTTTTAATCAATTTATTAAATCTTGTAAGGATTATCTAATCAAATTAATCAATTAATTTAATCCTAATCCTTATCCCTCTAAATTTCGAAAAATAGAGTAAGGATAATTATCCAATTAATCTAATCAAGTAACAATTATCCAAAACAAGAAACCCTAAAACAACTAGGCATATTTCTAAATTCTTAAGGGAGGAGGCTAGGGTTTTTCAAAACCCTAACCCTAATTTCGATTAGGGTTCTTTGGAGGCTAGGGTTTTCGAAAAACCTTTTATCCAAAACCCTAATTTCGAAAATTTGGCCTTTAGGGTTTAATAGCTATAAACCCTAATTTGCAATTCAACAATTATAGCAATTCAATTTAAAACAAACAATGGCTCTGATACCACTGATAGGTTTTAGGTAAAACAAATAAACCAGAAAACAATTCCTAAGTTCACATGCAACCTACTTTGGATCTATGTTTCAACTATTGAACATACATCTTTGAATTGCAAAACAAGAACCCTAGAAGAGGAGGCTATTTTCGAAAATAGTAAACTAGGGTTTAGGAGTTACATACCTTTCAATTGTTATAGCAAACAATTGATAATTCCCTTGATCTTGATCTTGATCTTCTTGGAAGCTTAGCACCACAAGTGTAATGCCTCTAATGGAATCACACCCAAGAACTAGCAAGAAGGAAAGTAGAAGAAGAGAGAGAGGGAGGGAGTATGCAATTCGGCCTAGGGTTTCTTCCAAAGAACAGAGTGGCCGAAAATGTGAGCCAGGAGGCTCCTTAAATAGCTGAGGGAACTAGGGTTTTGGGAAAACCCTAATGCTCCTTGCTTAAGGCCTAAGCAAAGCCCAATGGCCATATCTAGAACCCCTTGGACGAAATCTCTAGGGTTTCCCCTATGGATTTCGTCCACCTCCTTCCAAGGAGGTTCTGGATCCTTCCACTCAACTATTAGTTAATTGCAAACTAGTCCCTGCACTTTATAATTAATTCTTTTAACCCCAAAATTAATTCTGATTAATTTATGGCTAACTATTAATTAAACATAATGATTTCTAATTAATATATTAATCCACTAATATATTAATAAATCATTTATATATTAATTTATTAATCTTATAAATTAATATCTCTCCTTTCATAATTTCTTTGTCCAGTTGCTAGGTTGAGGGCAACCCAAAAGGACTGTGCTGCTATCAATTCAAGTACATACCAATTATAGTTATGGGCTTAGACACCTAATCCAACAGTCTCCCACTTGGATAAGTCTGTAACTATAATTGCTAGTATGCCTTATAAATTTGACCAGCAAATTGTAGCTTCCAAAAGCTGCTGCCGAACTCTGATCTAGTCAGTTACGTGTCCTAAGATAAGTGATCATATAATCCTTCGTTCTGCATGATATCTCCAGACAGAAGACATGGAACGTAATTAATCTCTTTGTCCAGAATCTATGTTTCCCGATTTCTGATTTGTGATGATGTAGGACTTCTAATCGAACACATCAATTTAGTCCTGGCTGGGCCCAACACATAAGTCAACACCAAATCATCGAGGGGCCCACAGATATCGCTTTTACGGTTAGGGCAAAAGGAACGAATAAACGTTGACTCATATGCTTGTATCTTTTACTCATCAAATTATACATGACAATACGTTTTATAACACCAAGTTACTGATGCGTTTTCGTATCACCAATGTATAACCGACTTTGTAAATTACAACTCATATATCTTCGTTTCAAGATTATAAGATATTATCGTCTCAATATTACTCGAGATGAATTCCATGAAGTGATACTCTGAACGAGGGTTTATCCAATACTCAAATCTCAATTTCTGAGTACTCATGAACGTTGCAGCAATTCCATTGCCATGTCTATCCTTAGACAATCCACAATCCAGTTCATGACAGTCTTGATTCACTACTTTACTTCCAAAAGTATGAGCGACTGTGGAGTTTGAATAATCTTATTATTCGGGAAGTAAAACATGCAAAAATGAAACACAATAATAAACAATTGACAAAAAGCAGAAACCAAAGTTATTAATAATACTTTATTATTTAATCACTAAAAGTCAATTACATTTACTTTGTTACAAGTTTCAGAACAAAACTAATCTAACTACTAAAACTAATATCATCTTTCAGTCCTATGCTCCGAGCATGCTGAATATGCTTAGCCCTACTCAGACCCTTTGTGAGGGGATCTGCTGGGTTATCTTCAGATGACACCCTCTTTACTATAAGATGGCCTTCTTCTACTCTATGTCTGATGAAATGGTACTTTCTGTCGATATTCTGGTTTTACCATGATCTCTCGGTTCCTTTGTCAAGGCAACCGCTCCTTCATTATCGCAGAACAGTTCCATAGGCTCCTGGATGGTTGGAACAACTCTGAGATCTCCGATGAAGTTCCTCAACCAAGCTGCTTCTTTTGACGCTTCACTCGCTGCTATGTACTCTGATTCACAAGTAGAATCAGCCACCGTATCTTGCTTGGAACTCTTCCAAGTAACTGCTCCTCCATTTAGTAAAAATACCCAGCCTGACTGAGAACGGAAGTTATCTCTATCCGTCTGAAAGCTGGCGTCACTGTAACCATCTACTCTCAAAGTATCATTGCCACCAAGCACAAGGACCCAGTCCTTTGTCCTTCGCAAATACTTGAGTATATTCTTAACCGCTATCCAATGAGCTCTACCTGGGTTTCCTGATAGCGACTGACCATGCTCAAAGCAAATGCCACATCAGGGCGAGTACATGTCAGAGCGTACATGATCGATCCGATAGCGGAAGCATAAGGTACACGACTCATGTAATCTATTTCCTCATCTGTACTCGGGCATTGAGTCTTACTCAATTTGGTATTGCTCTGGATAGGTAGCTCTTCCTTCTTGGAATTTTCCATACTAAACCTCCTTAGTACCTTATCCAAGTATGTGCTCTGACTAAGTCCAATTAGTCTCTTCTTTCTATCTCTCAATATTCTAATCCCAAGAATATAGGCAGCTTCTCCAAGGTCTTTCATGGAAAAACACTTTCCAAGCCAAGACTTAACTTCTTTCAAGGTTGGAACGTCGTTACCAATGAGTAATATGTCATCGACATATAACAGTAGAAAAGTTACTATACTCTCACTAGCCTTGATATACACACAAAACTCATCTTCACTTCTAGAGAAACCAAACTCTTTGACTTTCTCATGGAAGCAAAGATTCCAGCTGCGAGATGCTTGTTTCAATCCATAAATGGATTTCTCAAGCTTGCACACTCTATTGGGAAACTTTGCATCAACAAAACCCTCTGGCTGATTCATGTAAACATCCTCAGCCAACTTCTCGTTAAGGAAAGCAGTCTTGACATCCATCTGCCAGATTTCATAGTCATGAAAGGCAGCTATGGCGAGCAATATCCTAATAGATTTAATCTTAGCTACTGGCGAAAAGGTCTCATCATAGTCAACCCCTGGGGTTTGAGTGAAACCTTTTGCAACCAGTCGAGCCTTGAATGTATGCACATTCCCATCCATGTCTGTCTTCTTCTTGAAGATCCATTTGCACCCAACTGTCTTACGACCTGGTGCACTATCAACCAAATTCCAAACTTGGTTGTCATACATGGACTTAATCTCGCTGTCCATTGCCTCTTTCCACTTGGAAGCCTCTGGGCCTGCCATTGCTTCCTTATAAGTGACTGGTTCATCTAAGTTTACCAGTGTTCTGTCACTTATGAATGTGTCACCATCTGAAGTAATATGAAAACCATACAACTCAGGTGGCACACTCACCCTAGTGGACCTTCGAAGAGGTAATGAGTTATCAACTGGTTCAACAGGAACTGTTTCCTCTGGTTAAGTGCTAGTGTCATCTAAGGTTCCTTCATTGGCTAACTCTTGAATTTCTTCAAGTTCAATGATGCTCCCACTGTCCTCTTTGAATATGAGCTCCCTTTCTAGAAAGACTCCTCTTCGTGCTACAAAGACCACATTTTCACTAGGCCTGTAGAACAAATATCCAAAAGACTGCTTTGCGTAACCAATGAAAACACATTTCTCACTTCTAGCTGCTAGCTTGTCGTGAGTCTCTCATCTTACGAAAGCTTCACAACCCCAGACTTTAATATGTGCCAATGAGGGAACTTTCCCCGTCCACATTTCGTGAGGTGTTTTGGCAACCTTCTTTGTAGGGACAAGATTCAGGATGTGGGCGGCTGTCTCTAAGGCATAACCCCAGAAGTGAATAGGAAGCGAAGCATGACTCATCATAGAACGAACCATGTCTAACAAGGTCCGATTATGCCTCTCAGCTACACCATTTAATTGTGGTGTCCTAGGAGGAGTCAATTGTGAGACTATCCCACATTCTTTCAGATAGTCGTTAAACTCGATACTAAGATACTCCCCGCCTCTATCGGATCTAAGTATCTTTATCTTCCTGCCCAATTGATTTTCGACCTCATGCTTAAACTCTTTGAACTTTTCAAAGGTTTCTGACTTATGCTTGATCAAGTAGATATAACCATATCTGCTATAATCGTCAGTGAAAGTCACATAGAATCGATTAGCATCTCTTGTAGTTGATCTGAAGGGCCCACACACATCTGTGTGTATGAGATCCAACAGACCTTCACCTCTTTCACAAGACCCTGTGAATGGTGATTTTGTCATCTTTCCCAAAAGACAAGATTCACACATATCATCTGATTTTAGGTCAAATGATTCCAACACTCCATCCTTTTGGAGTTGGGCTATGCGTTTCTTGTTAATGTGTCCAAGACGACAATGCCACAAGCATGCCTTGTCTACACTATTAGACAAGTCAATATTAAGTACACTATTTCCTAAGCTATCAACACAAGTCACTGTTTCATACACACTATCACAAGGTAAAGCTTCAAACATAAAAACACGATTCTTATAAACATAAATTGAACCATTCAAATCATTAAAAGAATATTTAAAACCTTGTCTGAACAATGCATGAAATGAAATAATGTTTCTCGTCATCTCAGACGAATAGCAACAATTTATCAAATCTAATCTAACATCATTACTAAGCAAAAGCTGATAAACTCCGATCTTGGTTACTGGTGAAGACTTTCTGTTTCCCATGATCAAGTTTATCCTTCCCCGCTCTATCTCCTCACTTTCCTTTAGCCCCTGCATATCAGAACAGATATGAAAACGAAATCCTGTATCAAGGACCCATGATCGAGAAGATAATGAGTTATTAGCAGAAATAGTGTAAATACCTGCCGAAGATGGCTTCAGTTTGCCATCCTTAATATCTTGCAGATATTGAGGGCAAGATCTCTTCCAATGCCCCTTTTGATTGCAATAAAAGCAAATGGCCTCTTTTGGATCGGAAACATGGGGAGTGGTAGCATTGGGCTTAGCCTTTGGGCCATTACTAGATGACCCAGCTTGAGCCTTGCTCTTTCAGTTTTTCTTGGGAGGACCTTTCCTCTTTTTCCCCTTTCCCTGTCCAATAGCCAAGACAGAGGCACTTGCAGGTGTGGAGGGTATACTTTTACCCTTCATCCCTGCTTCAGCTGTCTGCAACAAGTTGTGCAATTGGGCTAGAGTCTGCTCAGTGTTGTTCAAATGGTAAGTTAGAATAAACTGACCATAACAATCAGGTAGTGAGTTCAAGACCATGTCAATGGCCAATTCCTCATCAAAGTGAATGTTGAGCTTGACCAAACGCTCTATGTAGCGTTGCATTCTTTGCACATGTGACACAACCGACTCCCCTTCTTTCATCTTGCAAGCCATGAGTGACTTGACTACTTCAGACTTTTCTTGACGAGCTCGCTTATGGTACTTTTCCATAAGGTCCTTGTTCATCTCGAAAGGCCAGTAGTCCTCATAGTACCTTTGCAGTTCTGGGGACATGGTTGCCACCATGATGCACGCCACTTTGGTAGCATCATCGTAATGTTTCTTGTAGGCAGCAAGATCTTCAAGAGTAGCTTCAGACTCATCAAGCTCTTTGAGCTCCTTTTCGAGAACATATTCTTTGTTCTCAAAACGAAGCGTCATCTTGATGTTGTGCATCCAATCGTTATAGTTTGAGCCATCCATAACGACTTTGGAGCCGATATTGAGCAAAGAGAAGTTTTGGTTGGAGGAGGACGAAGCAGAAGTGTTTCCAGGAGTAGACATCTGAAAAGAAAGAAAGTTTTAGTTAGATTTCAAGATACCTTAATAAAATAACCCAAATATATGATATCAAGGATAGGATCCAACTATGAAGATTCACAACTTAGAAATGGGATGCCGAGATCCAAAAGTAAATTTCATAAAGGTAGGTGAATGACGATTCACCAATTCCACCATTAGACGAAACAAACGAAGTGAAATTCCTAATTCTTTTGAGATACATTGAAACTATTCAATGGCATGTTTTAATCTCAGATTATGCTCTTCTATTTGTGACTGGGATGCCGAGGATCACAAACAAGATGTGAATAACCATGCAAATGTGCTTGGTAACCTTATTGTCTTTATCATTAACTATTGATGTGCTGGTAAACCACACACGCTCCATCAAAATGACAATTATGAGATACCCATTACTACTCTTTATTAATGCCTTTTACTATGCTGGTTAACCACACACGCTCCACTAACGACCAATAAAGCATAATGTGCAATTTCATGGATTAGCATACTTTTCACATTTTTCCTAAAGTAACTAGAGTTGGGATTTTGAAAAATAATGTTCTACTACTTTCTTTAATAGCATTATACTTTTAATAAGAAGTAGTTGTCCTATCAAATCCATTCTGCTAACGACCCTCCACTAATCAAGGGAACAGTGGGTGAGAGTGGACACCCATTCAACTACCATTTTATAGGCAGTTTCCTTATACCCCCCTTATAGACTAGCTTCGTGAATGAGGCATACTAGCGATTTGACTGACCATATTCTTATACATATATAATATTAAACATTTAATCATAATACATATATAAGGTGTGTTTTAAAACTTTTTAAAACTTCAAGGTTTATATAAATTTCGAAATTCAAACTATTAAATTTAAATTTAAATAAACCAATTAACTGGATTTAATATTTATCTATTAATTAACTTTTAATCAATTTATTAAATCTTGTAAGGATTATCTAATCAAATTAATCAATTAATTTAATCCTAATCCTTATCCCTATAAATTTCGAAAAATAGGGTAAGGATAATTATCCAATTAATCCAATCAAGTAACAATTATCCAAAACAAGAAACCCTAAAACAACTAGGCATATTTCGAAATTCTTAAGGGAGGAGGCTAGGGTTTTTCAAAACCCTAACCCTAATTTCGATTAGGGTTCTTTGGAGGCTAGGGTTTTCGAAAAACCTTTTATCCAAAACCCTAATTTCGAAAATTTGGCCTTTAGGGTTTAATAGCTATAAACCCTAATTTGCAATTCAACAATTATAGCAATTCAATTTAAAACAAACAATGGCTCTGATACCACTGATAGGTTTTAGGTAAAACAAATAAACCAGAAAACAATTCCTAAGTTCACATGTAACCTACTTTGGATCTATGTTTCAACTATTGAACATACATCTTTGAATTGCAAAACAAGAACCCTAGAAGAGGAGGCTATTTTCGAAAATAGTAAACTAGGGTTTAGGAGTTACATACCTTTCAATTGTTATAGCAAACAATTGATAATTCCCTTGATCTTGATCTTGATCTTCTTGGAAGCTTAGCACCACAAGTGTAATGCCTCTAATGGAATCACACCCAAGAACTAGCAAGAAGGAAAGTAGAAGAAGAGATAGAGGGAGGGAGTATGCAATTCGGCCTAGGGTTTCTTCCAAAGAACAGAGTGGCCGAAAATGTGAGCCAGGAGGCTCCTTAAATAGCTGAGGGAACTAGGGTTTTGGGAAAACCCTAATGCTCCTTGCTTAAGGCCTAAGCAAAGCCCAAGGGCCTTATCTAGAACCCCTTGGACGAAATCTCTAGGGTTTCCCCTATGGATTTCGTCCACCTCCTTCCAAGGAGGTTCTGGATCCTTCCACTCAACTATTAGTTAATTGCAAACTAGTCCCTGCACTTTATAATTAATTCTTTTAACCCCAAAATTAATTCTGATTAATTTATGGCTAACTATTAATTAAACATAATGATTTCTAATTAATATATTAATCCACTAACATCTTAATAAATCATTTATATATTAACTTATTAATCTTATAAATTAATATCTCTCCTTTCATAATTTCCTTGTCCAGTTGCTAGGTTGAGGGCAACCCAAAAGGACTGTGTTGCTATCAATTCAAGTACATACCAATTATAGTTATGGGCTTAGACACCTAATCCAACAAGATCTCCACTAGACGACTGAGACTGTGGCAGAGATCACTGCCAAGTCTCGGGAAAGAGCTTATATGGTACCACAGTATGCAGCAGATGAGGAAATGAAGAAGGTAAGTTATCAGAACATACTATAGAATGATAGCAGGGAGATTGTGAGTATCTCGGGGTGCAAGACCCTGAATGATATGACTTCTAGAGCTCGAGAGCGGGATATTGACTTAGAGCACACTAAGAAGAGGGAACCAGATCAGTTGCTTATAGTGAGGGGTCTCGGGAGGAGACCGTAGATTTCAGACCAGCTTCTGAGAGGCCAACGGGGTCAGATTCGGTGCAGCACTTGCGGGATTGGGAAAGTGCAGCGTCATCTTGGTTTATTCCAAGACTGAGGAGCAGCACGAGAAGCACCTAAGGGAGGTGCTAGAGACTTTGAGAAGGGAGAGAATTTTCGCAAGGTTCTCCAATTGTGAGTTCTGGTTGCGCGGGGTGCAATTTCTTGGGCACCTTGTCAATCAGAAGGGTATTCTATTCGATCCGGCCAAGTTAGAGGTCGTAATGCAGTGGGAGATTCTGAGGTCTCCAATTGAGATTCGAAGCTTCCTGGGTCTAGCGGGTTATTATCGGAGATTTATTCGGATTTTTAGAAGTTGTGTGATCTTTTGGATAGCTGGTATTGAAACCCTAGCAATGGTAAGCGTGGTTTCTAGCAGATGGGTCATGGGTGATAAGAAGGATTGAGAATCCTTCCAGTATTGTGTGTTGTGGAACGTTAGTTGAATCAAAGTGGGGGAGAATCATCCAAGGATTCAGAAGTAGGAGCAGTTTTGAAACAGGGATAAGTTTCGCGTCCTTGTATGGTTAGAGGATAGTGCAAGATGGAAGTTCATAAAAACTTGCCAATAAGGAGATCGTTTTCCCGTAATGTTTGCTAGCAAGCTTTAGGGAATCAGGTTAGGGATTCCAGTCAAGACATGAGTTCAGCTGAGTGCGGGTGTAGCTGTAGCATTCACTAGCAGCCAGATAGTGTTAGAGTGTTGTAAGTCTGCGGGTGTAGCTGTAGCATTCAGTAGCAGCCAGATAGTGTTAGAGTGTTGTAAGTCTGCGGGTGTAGCTGTAGCATTCACTAGCAGCCAGATAGTGTTAGAGTGTTGTAAGTCTGCGGGTGTAGCCGTAGCATTCACTAGCAGCAGATAGTGCTTGAGTGATGTAAGTCTGTGGGTGTAGCCGCAGCCTTCACTTGGTTGGTAGATAGCATGAGCGCGTTGTTAGGACGCGGAAGGAACAGTAGTACCCCACCAGTTCGGGTGTAGCAGTAAGGATATGGAAATCCACGGATTGTATTTCAGAATTACCCAGAAGGATTAGATCAGGTTGAGTCAGTGATACGACTGCAGGAGTGCCACTACAGTTGTGGGATCAGGGAAGCAATGGACTGTATAAGATTGCTTGTGATATAGGGCTACCATCGATTAGGTAGCAATCACTTTTAGCCTGTATTTGGTGACGTCAGGATTCGACGTACGAACCCGATCGGTTGGATCAGGAGGTTGTTAGAGTCTCAGTGACATGATAACTAGTGGCAACTAGTTCCAGAGAAGGATTTTGTTCAGAAGTCGTGTGAGGCGACTAGATAGGGAGTCCTTTGGCTCCGCAGACGGGCTGGAACCCGATATTTCAGATGACTGACGAATGAATTGAGACCAGGAAGGTCTCGATAGATGTTGGAAAGCAGCCATGTAGCAGCATGCTGTTTCAGTCGGTGAAGTGTTTCAGGCGGTACAGTGTTTCAGACAGTCCAGTGTTCAGGCAGTTCAATGTTTCAGGCAGTTCAGTGTTCAGACAGTTCAGTGTTTCGGGCAGTTCAGTGTTTCAGGCAGTTCAGTATTTCGGGCAGTCAGTGTTCCAGGAAGTTCAGTGTTTTCAGGCAGGTCAGTGTTTCAGACAGTTGTGGGTCTCCAGCAGTAATAGTATTTGAGGATCTCATGTATGGTAAGCGTAACAGATTGCTGAGTAATGCTAAGTCACCCACTGCGGGGTTCATCTATAATGATTTAGTATGAGTGGTCTGTCAGGGATTCAGACCATCTCGAGACAACAGATTTCAGACGGAGTAGATGTGATCTTGTTGCAAGGAATTCGTTCATCTGCAGAATGTAGGGCCTTACGAAGGATGGTCACGGTTACCTTGGGGAAGACTAGGGTGTGCACAGGATTGTGGCCATGTTATATGAGTGGTTTGGCGTGTAAGGAATGGTAAGGAATGATTTCGAGGACGAAATCTAATTTAAGTGGGGGAGAGTTGTAACGCCCCATTTATTTAAATAAATTAATAAATATAAGTCCCAGACTGATTTGAGAAAAATTTTAGATGTCGAGGGTTAAAAGTGTAAATTCCAGATTAGTTTTGTAAGTATTTATGAAGGTAGGGAGTAAATGGTAATTTATGGGACTTCATTTGAAGAGATTATGGAAGATAGGGGGTTGTTTGGTAATTTTCGTACCCAAAATGTAAAGGATTTAATGCTGAGGGTTCATTTGGTAATAATTGGATTGAATTTGAAAGAAAAGGGAAGGGGGAGGGACTGATTTTGTCATTATGGCATAATGTTTTGAGGGATCGGGTATATAGCTTAAATGTAACCCTAACCCTAGGGAGTGCTATACTCAGGCGCCGACTTCACTCTCTTGTGCCCTCCTCCAGCCGCCACCCGACCCCCTTCACGTTTTCTGGCCAGACGAAGACCCGGCGGCCGCCAGCGTCCATGCCGTCGGCCAGAGCCACACTCCGGATGTCGCCACAGCCTCACTGCTAACGAAGACGAGGTTACATCGCAACCCACCTCGCTGCCGATGAAGAATCGATCGCTGCTTCTTTCTCGCCATTCCTTTCTTCTTGTTCGCTCAATTCTCCGTTGTCGACTCGCCCCTGCTTGCTCCGGTCAACGTCGCCACCCCAAAGGGGCTGTCATGTTCGTGTGGGTGGGACTTCTATCGTATCGGGCCGTGAGGAACCACCATGGCAGCCGGCCATGGTGGCTACTACCGTCAAATGCCGCCGTCAAACCCCCCTTCATGATTGATAAAGAACTGCTCGGTGGGTGTTCGCTATCTCGCTGCTGGCGTGACCTTCTGCCACTGTAGCGCCGCCGATGACACCACTGCCACCTTTCGTTGCCACCAGCCACTGTGGAAGGTGGTTGTGTGCGTGTTTTACTATGTGTAGGTGTGTGTGGTTGTGTTTTATTAGTTGTATGTTTGTTGGGGGTTTTGGGTAGCCGGAGTCCACAAAAGAGCCACTGCCACCACGAGCCACCGCCGGCCGCCATGGTGTGGCTGTGCGTATGTGTGTGTGTGTGTTAGTTAGTGTGCGTGTCTATTTTTGGATTAAGTTTTGTAACTGTAATTATCAATGAATAATAAAAATAATAGGAACCACCACCGTAAGGTGGTGGCCGTCGTCGTGAGCTGCCATTGACCACCACTACCCGAGGTGGTAGTGGGTGGTGCCCCACAAGCAAAACCCTAATGGACCTAGCCAAAACCCTAATGGGCTTAAAGATTAATTTTGGGCCTATTGGGCCATGTTTGAGTGGAAAACCCTAATTAGGGTTTAGAAAACCCTAATTGTGAGTAATTGGGCCTTAGACTTATTGGACCCACTTTTGGGCCATTGAGATTGGATTGTGTATTAAGCCCAATTTACCATATCATTTATCTAGTAGAGTAAAGGACTTAATGGATTAAGTCCTTAATGGGTTAAGTAAGAAACACTTAACCCTAGTTATCATTTTATGTGAAACCCTAATTTCACTTAGGCTTTGTGTTGGGCCATTCAAGAACAAGCAAATGGACTAGAATAATTTAATGGGCTTTAGGGTAAGGTCCATAGGAGGGTGTGGTTTTGGCCTAGATGGTTGTATGATATTGGGCCCTTAGAATGAAACATGTTGGACTGGACTGAGAAATTGGGCCTTAAGGGAAGTCCATGTAGAGGTTGGGCCCAATTTGGAAAATTGGGCCAAAGGTTGGGCTTTGAGCCATAGTTGGACTTTGGGCCTTTGGATTGGGCCTTGGGACTGAGTCAAGCTAAGATAAGGGTAAAGTAGTCTTTTACCCCAAGCATGGAATTATGGATACGTGATAGAACCCAATTATTAATTGGGTGTTATTTTGGTGTTGACAGTTCGGGAATCTGTCATCCAGCAGCTGGGGTTGAGTCTGCGGGACTTCAGCAGTGTGGGATTGTGTCTACGGAACTTCAGCAGTGTGGGATTGTGTCTATGGGACTTCAGCAGTGTGGGATTGTGTCTATGGGACTTCAGCAGTGTGGGATTGTGTCTACGGGACTTCAGCAGTGTGAGGTGAGTTTCCTTCCAGTAGGAACGGGTCTACGGCCACAATGCCGACCCGTTTAAGTTAGCAGTAGTTCCGGACTTTAGTCCGATGCAATAGTTCAGTATGCTTGGTGTCTTTGTGATACAGGCATGGTTTGTGTTATGTGTTCCGGACTATGGTCCGATGCAGTATGCAGTATATGTGTTCATATTATATGTCATGATCATGTTATGCTATGTTCAGTCAGTTCCGGACTTCGGTCTGATGCAGTAGTTCAGTGTGCTTGATGTCTTTGTGATTCAAGTATGTCTTTGTGTTATGTGTTCCGGACTTCGGTCCGATGCAGTATGCAGTATCTGTGCTTATGCTATGTTATGTTCAGTTAGTTCCGGACTTCGGTCCGATGCAGAGGGCAAGGCCCTGGTTAGTTCCGGACTTCGGTCTGATGCAGTTTCCGGACTTCGATCTGATGCAGAGGGCAAGGCCCTGGTTAGTTCCGGACTTCGGTCCGATGCAGTTTCCGGACTTCGGTCCGATGCAGAGGGCAAGGCCCTGGTTAGTTCCGGACTTCGGTCCGATGCAGTTTCCGGACTTCAGTTCGATGCAGAGGGCAAGGCCCTGGTTAGTTCCGGACTTCGGTCCGATGCAGTTTCCGGACTTCAGTCCGATGCAGAGGGCAAGGCCCTGGTTAGTTCCGGACTTTGGTCCGATGCAGTTTCCGGACTTCGGTCTGATGCAGTGGGCGAGGCCCAGTATGTGCTTTATATGTTATTGTATGGTATGAGGTAGTTGGGAAGACTCACTAAGCTTCGTGCTTACAGTTTTCAGTTTTGGTTTCAGGTACTCAGTTTTCAAAAGAGGAGCCCGGAAAGATTGCAGTGCACACACCATTTGTTCAGCCTCGGATGTTTATACTCTGATATATTTGACAGTTGTTATCATATTTTGAGATACATTGTTTATGATTCTTATATGACGTTTGATGAATATGGTTTTATTACTGATTTAATACAAAATTTTCAGACTGTGTTTTGGGATGTCACAAGTTGGTATCAGAGCCTTGGTTTGAGGGATTCGGGCACACTTTCGGGTGTGTCTGAACTCAAACTAAGGAAGTGGTATAAAGTTTTCAAGAGAAAAACCATGTTTACAAAAGGATTTTGAGAAAAGAAAACAATTTTAGAAAAGTATAGAGAAAAGAGTTTTAGAAAAAGCGAAAAGAATTTTGAAAAGAAAAAAGGGTGTGGTGCATGCAATCAGCTGAGCTCAAGTAAGTACTCCCAAATTACCCATACAAGTTTATGTTATGATTATCAGTTTCAGTTTCAGTAGAACAGCATGCTAGAATAGGACTAAGGATCTAGGAGGATGCCTTATGTGCCTGCTATATGTGTTTCAGCTTTATGAGAATTACATGCTAGTATTGAGTAGACAGTAGTAAGATAGCCTGTTTAGGTTGTGCCTGATAGTATGAGCTTAACATTGTATGCTAGTACAGTTTCTCGTTATGAGAATAGATTTGCTTGAGTAGTTTCCTTTGTCCGAATGTTGCTTGCTTTGTGCTTTGTAGGACTCTGAGTGATGGGAGTTAGCCATTAGGTGAATACGTCATGTCACATGTGACCAGGGTTGAATAATCTCAGAGTGTTGGATTTGGCCCTATTGCGCAGCTCTTGTCTGAGTCTAACCGTTGTGGGGACGAGTCTTTTACTCGAAGGATTATCTGAGCCTCGTCACATGTGATGGTATTCAGGTGATGGCTAATTGGCATTACAAGGAGGCCTTCAGCAGCTAAGGACTGGTTTGGGTCGGAGATTTCCTTGGGGTAAGCCTAGGATGAGAGTAGCAGAGAGCAGTAGCAGTAAAAGGGACTTGGTGGAGTCAAGGCAGTTCTTGAGGAAAGTACGGATAGATGTGGAAGGTAGTATGGGCCCATACTACTGAAAGCAGAGGATCCGTACTCGAATCAAGGAAGGCTGAGATAAGACCAGGGAACTTGTAGTGTGTGAGATCCCTCGAGTTTGGATGAGTATTGTGATGTTAGTGATCGTGTGTTGCTGAGTATAGTAGCGCTCCATGGTAGACCAGATGGTAGTTCTGGTGTCGACAAGGGATCAGGCTCGGACTCTGTAGCCGGGCAGATTGATGAACAGATGAGGGAGTTCATTCCATCTGAGAATGATGCGCAGTATCATTGACCAGACTCCTGTGATCCTCAGTGTGATCAAGGAGGGAATTATAGAGATTTGTGATGAGAGGCCGAGTGCTTTCCGCACTGAGATAACAGTCATTATAGAGACCCGTACGTTGACGTTTCGGGAATTCAGAGTTTGTGAGGCTTCAGATTGTCATGGGGTGAGGGACCCTATTGTTAGCAGCAGATGGTTGACAGATGTCACCAACACTTTTCGTACCAGACGTTGTCTCGAAAGGAGACAAGATCTGTTTACTTCCTGTCTCCTGAGGGATAGAGCACGAGATTGATAGGAAGAGGTTGGTAGTGAGTTGAGTGATAATGCGGTTAATGCTATGTCATGGGATGACTTTTACACCAGATTCTGGGCAGAGTGTGCCCATGCGATTGAGGCGCAGCAGTTGGTGCAAGAGTTGTTAGATCTCCACTAGACGACTGAGACTGTGGCAGAGATCACTGCCAAGTCTCGGGAAAGAGCTTATATGGTACCACAGTATGTAGCAGATGAGGAAATGAAGAAGGTAAGTTATCAAAACATACTATAGAATGATAGCAGGGAGATTGTGAGTATCTCGGGGTGCAAGACCCTGAATGATATGACTTCTAGAGCTCGAGAGCGGGATATTGACTTAGAGCACACTAGGAAGAGGGAACCAGATCAGTTGCTTATAGTGAGGGGTCTCGGGAGGAGACCGTAGATTTCAGACCAGCTTCTGAGAGGCCAGCGGGGTCAGATTCGGTGCAGCACTTGCGGGATTGGGAAAGTGCAGCGTCATCTTGGTTTATTCCAAGACTGAGGAGCAGCACGAGAAGCACCTGAGGGAGGTGCTAGAGACTTTGAGAAGGGAGAGAATTTTCGTAAGGTTCTCCAATTGTGAGTTCTGGTTGCGCGGGGTGCAATTTCTTGGGCACCTTGTCAATCAGAAGGGTATTCTAGTCGATCCGGCCAAGTTAGAGACCGTGATGCAGTGGGAGATTCCGAGGTCTCCAATTGAGATTCGAAGCTTCCTGGGTCTAGCGGGTTATTACCGGAGATTTATTCGGATGTTTAGAAGTTGTGTGATCTTTTGGATTGGCTGGTATTGAAACCCTAGCAATGGTAAGCGTGGTTTCTAGCAGATTGGTCATGGGTGATAAGAAGGATTGAGAATCCTTCCAGTATTGTGTGTTGTGGAACGTTAGTTGAATCAAAGTGGGGGAGAATCATCCAAGGATTCAGAAGTAGGAGCAGTTTTGAAACAGGGATAAGTTTCGCATCCTTGTGTGGAAGGAAGACAACCCAAGCGGCTGTATGGTTAGAGGATAGTGCGAGATGGAAGTTCGAAAAAACTTGCCAATAAGGAGATCGTTTTCCCGTAATGTTTGCTAGCAAGCCTTAGGGAATCAGGTTAGGGATTCCAGTCAGGACATGAGTTCAGCTGAGTGCGGGTGTAGCCGTAGCATTCACTAGCAGCCAGATAGTGTTAGAGTGTTGTAAGTCTGCGGGTGTAGCCGTAGCATTCAGTAGCAGCCAGATAGTGTTAGAGTGTTGTAAGTCTGCGGGTGTAGCCGTAGCATTCACTAGTAGCAGATAGTGCTTGAGTGATGTAAGCCTGTGGGTGTAGCCGCAGCCTTCACTTGGTTGGTAGATAGCATGAGCGCGTTGTTAGGACGCGGAAGGAACAGTAGTACCCACCAGTTCGGGTGTAGCAGTAAGGATATGGAAATCCACGGATTGGATTTCGGAATTACCCAGAAGGATTAGATCAGGTTGAGTCAGTGATACGACTGCAGGAGTGCCACTACAGTTGTGGGATCAGGGAAGCAATGGACTGTATAAGATTGCTTGTGATATAGGGCTACCATCGATTAGGTAGCAATCACTTTTAGCCTGTATTTGGTGACGTCAGGATTCGATGTACGAACCCGATCGGTTGGATCAGGAGGTTGTTAGAGTCTCAGTGACATGATAACTAGTGGCAACTAGTTCCAGAGAAGGATTTTGTTCAGAAGTCGTGTGAGGCGACTAGATAGGGAGTCCTTTGGCTCCGCAGACGGGCTGGAACCCGATATTTCAGATGACTGACGAATGAATTGAGACCAGGAAGGTCTCGATAGATGTTGGAAAGCAGCCATGTAGCAGCATGTTGTTTCAGTCGGTTCAGTGTTTCAGGCGGTACAATGTTTCAGACAGTCCAGTGTTCAGGCAGTTCAATGTTTCAGGCAGTTCAGTGTTCAGACAGTTCAGTGTTTCGGGCAGTTCAGTGTTTCAGGCAGTTCAGTATTTCGGGCAGTCAGTGTTCCAGGCAGTTCAGTGTTTTCAGGCAGGTCAGTGTTTCAGACAGTTGTGGGTCTCCAGCAGTAATAGTATTTGAGGATCTCATGTATGGTAAGCGTAACAGATTGCTGAGTAATGCTAAGTCACCCACCGCGGAGTTCATCTATAATGATTTAGTATGAGTGGTCTGTCAGGGATTCAGACCATCTCGAGACAACAGATTTCAGACGGAGTAGATGTGATCTTGTTGCAAGGAATGCGTTCATCTGCAGAATGTAGGGCCTTGCAAAGGATGGTCACGGTTACCTTGGGGAAGACTAGGGTGTGCACAAGATTGTGGCCATGTTATATGAGTGGTTTGGCGTGTAAGGAATGGTAAGGAATGATTTCGAGGACGAAATCTAATTTAAGTGGGGGAGAGTTGTAACGCCCCATTTATTTAAATAAATTAATAAATGTAAGTCCCAGACTGATTTGAGAAGAATTTTAGATGTCGAGGGTTAAAAGTGTAAATTCCAGATTAGTTTTGTAAGTATTTATGAAGGTAGGGAGTAAATGGTAATTTATGGGACTTCATTTGAAGAGATTATGGAAGATAGGGGGTTGTTTGGTAATTTTCGTACCCAAAATGTAAAGGATTTAATGTTGAGGGTTCATTTGGTAATAATTGGATTGAATTTGAAAGAAAAGGGAAGGGGGAGGGACTGATTTTGTCATTATGGCATAATGTTTTGAGGGATCGGGTATATAGCTTAAATGTAACCCTAACCCTAGGGAGTGTTATACTCAGCCGCCGACTTCACTCTCTTGTGCCCTCCTCCAGCCGCCACCCGACCCCCCTTCACGTTTCTGGCCAGACGAAGACCCGGCGGCCGCCAGCGTCCATGCCGTTGGCCAGAGCCACACTCCAGATGTCGCCACAGCCTTACTGCTGACGAAGACGAGGTTACATCGCAACCCACCTCGTTGCCGATGAAGAATCGATCGCTGCTTCTTTCTCGCCATTCCTTTCTTCTTGTTCGCTCCATTCGCCGTTGTCGACTCGCCCCTGCTTGCTCCGGTCAACGTCGCCACCCCAAAGGGGCTGTCATGTTTGTGTGGGTGGGACTTCTGTCGTATAGGGTCATGAGGAACCACCATGGCAGCCGGCCATGGTGGCTACTA
Organism: Lactuca virosa; assembly: GCF_052849685.1. Classification (NCBI taxonomy): domain Eukaryota; kingdom Viridiplantae; phylum Streptophyta; class Magnoliopsida; order Asterales; family Asteraceae; genus Lactuca; species Lactuca virosa. Next base: position 252,440,104 of record NC_136430.1, read on the forward strand.
CCGTCAAATGCCGCCGTCAAACCCCCCTTCATGATTGATGAAGAACTGCTCGGTGGGTGTTCGCTATCTCGCTGCTGGCGTGACCTTCTGCCACTGTAGCGCCGCCGATGACACCACTGCCGCCTTTCGTTGCTACCAGCCACTGTGGAAGGTGGTTGTGTGCGTGTTTTACTATGTGTAGGGTGTGTGTGGTTGTGTTTTATTAGTTGTATGTTTGTTGGGGGTTTTGGGTAGCCGGAGTCCACAGAAGAGCCACCGCCACCACGAGCCACCGCCGGCTGCCATGGTGTGGCTGTGCGTGTGTGTGTGTGTTAGTTAGTGTGCGTGTCTATTTTTGGATTAAGCTTTGTAACTGTAATTAGCAATGAATAATAAAAATAATAGCAACCACCACCGTAAGGTGGTGGCCGCCGCCGTGAGCCGCCATTGACCACCACTACCCGAGGTGGTGGTGGGTGGTGCCCCACAAGCAAAACCCTAATGGACCTAGACAAAACCTTAATGGGCTTAAAGATTAATTTTGGGCCTATTGGGCCATGTTTGAGTGGAAAACCCTAATTAGGGTTTAGAAAACCTTAATTGTGAGTAATTGGGCCTTAGACTTATTGGACCCACTTTTGGGCCATTGAGATTGGATTGTGTATTAAGCCCAATTTTACCATATCATTTATCTAGTAGAGTAAAGGACTTAATGGATTAAGTCCTTAATGGGTTAAGTAAGAAACACTTAACCCTAGTTATCATTTTATGTGAAACCCTAATTTCACTTGGGCTTTGTGTTGGGCCATCCAAGAACAAGCAAATGGACTAGAATAATTTAATGGGCTTTAGGGTAAGGTCCATAGGAGGGTGTGGGCCCAATTTAGAAAATTAGGCCATAGATGGGCCATAGTTTGGGCTAGATGGTTGTATGATATTGGGCCCTTAGAATGAGACATGTTGGACTGGACTGAGCAATTAGGCCTTTAGGGAAGTCCATGTAGAGGTTGGGCCCAATTTGGAAAATTGGGCCAAAGGTTGGGCTTTGAGCCATAGTTGGACTTTGGGCCTTTGGATTGGGCCTTGGGACTGAGTCAAGCTAAGATAAGGGTAAAGTAGTCTTTTACCCCAAGCATGGAATTATGGATATGTGATAGAACCCAATTATTAATTGGGTGTTATTTTGGTGTTGACAGTTCGGGAATCTGTCATCCAGCAGCTGGGGTTGAGTCTGCGGGACTTCAGCAGTGTGGGATTGTGTCTACGGGACTTCAGCAGTGTGGGATTGTGTCTACGGGACTTCAGCAGTGTGAGGTGGGTTTCCTTCCAGTAGGAACGGGTCTACGGCCACAATGCCGACCCGTTTAAGTTAGCAGTAGTTCCGGACTTTAGTCTGATGCAGTAGTTCAATATGCTTGGTGTCTTTGTGATACATGCATGGTATGTGTTATGTGTTCCGGACTATGGTCCGATGCAGTATGCATTATATGTGTTCATATTATATGTCATGATCATGTTATGCTATGTTCAGTCAGTTCCGGACTTCGGTATGATGCAGTAGTTCAGTGTGCTTGATGTCTTTGTGATTCAAGTATGTCTTTGTGTTATGTGTTCCGGACTTTGGTCCGATGCAGTATGCAGTATCTGTGTTTATGCTAGTAATTATGTTTATGCTATGCTATGTTCAGTTAGTTCCGGACTTCGGTCCGATGCAGAGGGCAAGGCCCTGGTTAGTTCCGGACTTCGGTCCGATGCAGTTTCCGGCTTCGGTCCGATGCAGAGGGCAAGACCCTGGTTAGTTCCAGACTTCGGTCCGATGCAGTTTCCGGACTTCGGTCCGATGCAGAGGGCAAGGCCCTGGTTAGTTCCGGACTTCGGTCCGATGCAGTTTCCGGACTTCAGTCCGATGCAGTTTCCGGACTTCAGTCCGATGCAGTTTCCGGACTTCAGTCCGATGCAGAGGGCAAGGCCTTGGTTAGTTCCGGACTTCGGTCCGATGCAGTTTCCGGACTTCGGTACGATGCAGTGGGCGAGACCCAGTATGTGCTTTATATGTTATTGTATGGTATGTGGTAGTTGGGGAGACTCACTAAGCTTCGTGCTTACAGTTTTCAGTTTTGATTTCAGGTACTCAGTTTTCAAAAGAGGAGCTCGGAAAGATTGCAGTGCACACACCATTTGTTCAGCCTGGGATGTTTATACTCTGATATATTTGACAGTTGTTATGATATTTTGAGATACATTGTTTATGATTCTTATATGACGTTTGATGAATATGGTTTTATTACTGATTTAAAACGAAATTTTCAGACTGTGTTTTGGGATGTCACACACCACCACTCGAAAAAGACGGTGGTTGAGGGAGAATGAGACACGACAAACAGATCCGCTCCAACTCGACCCCGTACCCCGTCGATCTTGTACATGACAAACTCTAAATGTTGCCTGAAACCGGAATCTACCACCGCCATCGTCTTCTTTACCACTGGAAACCGGAATCCACCACCGCCACTGGCGATGCTAAATGATCTGCTGAAAACCTAGATCATTGGCGGCTCGCTGGATAAGGAGAAAGACGAAGGTAATGGAGAGAAGGCGGCAATTTGAGAGAGAGAGGAGAGAAGGGTAGCGGTTCGAGATGGTGAAGTTGGGTAGGTTGGGTTGTTGGTGCACAGAATTCATAGTCATCGGTTTGTGGGGGAAGGAAGGTGAAGTTGGGTGAGCGTGTAAGTGTGTGAGAAATCGGTGCCGGAAAAAATGAGGGTGGGGTTCATATTTTTCCGACAACAGAGAGATAATGAGTTGGTGGAGGGAGTATAGGTGGGGTAGGGTTATATTTGTTTTCTTTTTTCTTTAATTGTTAATCAGAAAAATTCAAAATTAATAAAAAGAAAAGGGAAAATCAAATAAAGAGGGCAAAAGGTCATTTCATATACTTTCAATTATGAAATGGACCAAACAAGCAACAAAATGAAAACTTTGGACCTCTGGTGCTAATCCAAACATTTTTGGACCAAAGTGACAATTTTCGACATACCACGGAGACCATTTGTGCAGTTTTGTCAAAAATCAATTATCTCATTATTTACCGACGTATAAATTTATCATTACGATGACGTATCCATAATTTGTAAAAGAATTTTCGTTGTTTGGAAACTTTAATATCACATTTAAAATGTTGATACTTTAACTATATTTAAAAAAAAACATTTCTTTTTTATGTATTAGATAATTAAATAACCAATACGGAGCATCTAACAAATATTCCAACACTATATATATAAATAAATACAACACAAATCTCCTTCATTACTACTAATTCATCAACACAAATCCATAAACATTCAACAACAAAGAGAAAAAAGAAAATCCACAAAAACAAGTAGGAGTAACAGTAGTAATAGTAAGTAATCCATATCATCATAATTTTCTTCCTTTTTTTCACCCTATCTTAAAAAAAGAAAGAAATTACCCTGAAAACAGTCAAATACATACACATAGATGACATAAATAAAAACCATCATTCTTTCTCATTTCATTTTCTTTACCTTTACAACACATCATCATCATCATCATCATCATCATCATCAATCAGTGGTCATCGGTTGACTTATGCAGCATCTGAAACGCGCCTTTCTCACAGTTGTCATAATATCATTTTCAGCATGTTCAAGCATTCTGACCACCTCCGTGAATGGCGGCCGGGCATCGGAGTTCCCGTCCCAGCAGCGGACCATGATTTCTCCAAGCACCGGCAGGCAGTCCGGCGGGATGGTCGGCCTCACACCTTTGTTCACCACCGCAAATGCCGCCTGTACAGCCGTCATGTTTTGGAATGGCAGCATTCCAGTTATCAGTTCCCATAGAACAATCCCAAAGCTATACACATCTACTTTTTGCGTATATGGCCTGTGTTGTATCATTTCCCTGAAAATTACAACTCATTATACTCACTCTTTCTGTATTACTCAAAACTTATACAAGAAAATGCTCTACAATAATGAGTGATAGTTACGTTAAAATATGACATTTTACGTATTTCATCTAGCTTGTCAGCTAGTTTTACCAAATGTCATTTTTTTAGCGAGTAACTTTTCATAGTCAAAACTTATGCAAGGAAATGCTCTACAATGATGAGTGATAGTTAGGTTAAAATATGACATTTTACGTATTTCAGCTATCAGTTAGTTTTTCAGCTATCAGCTAGTCTGCCAGACATACTGTAAAAAGTTAGATGAGTGACTTACGGAGCCATCCAGCGGTAGGTACCGGTCTCGGGCGTCATCCCTTCGGTCTGCACCTCAATCCTCGCAACTCCAAAATCCGCAATCTTAATACTTTTATCAGCCGAAATCAACAAATTATCACTTTTCAAATCGCGATGAATCAACCCAAGCGCGTGCACATACTCCATCCCTCTAGCCACATCCAACGCCTGTTTCACCGCCAATTTCAACCCCACCGCCCTATTCTGCCGCCTAGCCAAAAACTGCCTAACCGAACCACCTTTCGCATACTCCGTCACAATACACCACACATTCGGCTTCCTACACGCCCCAATAAACCTCACAATATTCACATGTTTCAACCTCGCAAGCATCATCACCTCTTGTTGAAACTGTTGTTCCATAACCAACCCTCTCTCCACATCATTCTCCGGTTTCTCCAACAACTTAATCGCCACATCTTCTCCATTGTAACTACCTTTATAAAGCTTCCCAAACGCGCCTTGTGCGAATGCGGGACCCATCGAGAGTTTTCGAAGATCGATTGTCCATTCATCGAAGTTTTCAAGTCCTTGGGTTGGAAACCGCGTGTCCAAAAGTGCCCTTGCGAGGGCGTCATCGGATAGCCCGTGGGAGACGCGGCCTTTGTGGACCGAAAGGGCGTCTGTGTAATTTTTTGTGGGTTTGAGGCCTTGGTGGTTGAGGATACGTGTGTGGGATTCGTTGGACCCCACGGATGAGTTGTCGAGTGACATGGCGATTGAGCCTCCGTTTTGGCTCATGTTTAAGCTGTTGAAACTGTCGATTGACATGTTTGACCCTTCGCCGAGTTTGTGGTAGAAGCCTTGTGAGAGGTCGATGAAATTATTATCATGGTGGTTGTTGTTTATGCCCATCATATTCATGCCTGTGAACTTTGGAGCTTCCAACATTTTTTCAAGTTTGCCCCTTCAGCATGCGGCAATTGTCAAATAACACCCCCTCTTAACCAAATACCCTACACAAATAAGTCGCATGAATAAGTTAGTTTGTATCCTACTTTCATTTCTTTCTATTACAACATTGTATTCGATTTCTTTTTAACTTATTAAGACATTATACTTTGAAAAATCTACCAGATTATAGCATTTAGCCTTATTGTATTTGTAAGTATTCATAACCATCAAACCTTTTTCAGGGGGATATAATGTTGACCCTAGGGTTTTCTCATCTTTGCAAGTGGGATGCCTGAAAACAACAATTAGTAATTGTATTATGTGTTTCTTTGTGAGTTGTGATCCTTAACTTTTCATGAAAAAAGAAAAGACAACATTGCTAATGAAAGGTAATTATGCAATGTATATATATGGTCACATGTCTTTAGCACAATTATTGATTTTTCAATCGTTGTGTTGTGTCATATCACATAGTTTACTAGTTACAATATCTGCTTGAAAATGCTATCTTTCAAAAACTTCAAAATTTTGTTGCATTATAAAAAGTAATGATTCGTTAACACTTGTTTGAATTAGAAATTATTGAAATGCATTAACTTTTTGAAGAAAAATTTGGATTGTTACAAATACTCCAGAAATAGAATTTTAGTACAGACACAGAACATTCGAAATTATGGAATTGGATTTGTTTACATTTTGATCCTAAAGAATCCTATTATATCTTGAATTAAGACTTGGATTGTTTCAAATACTCCAGAAATAGAACTTTAGTCCAGAAATAGAACGTTTTGTATATATTTTGATTCCAAAGAAGCCAATCGAATCAAAATACATTTAACTTTTTGATATAAAGTTCGGATTGTTTCAAATACTCCAGAAAAAAGAACTTTAGAATCAGGTATCAAATCAATCCTGTAATGTTTCACATTAGAAATAGAAGGAATCATTTATAAAAGCTTTAATAACACATATAAAAGCCACCAGTGACCTGATACAAATTCATAATCACAATACAAAGGACAATGGTGTTTTACTTGTAGTTCAATTCATTTGCATACAGAAACCAATGCTTTTCATACATAAGAATTAAGATAGCTGAAAAATCTTTACCAAAAGCTGGATTTTTGCTTCTTGGCGTTAAAACATCAATTGACCATAACTATGAACTCACTGAAAGACACAAATGATTCAATTAAAACCAAAGATCAGTAACAGATTTTGATTTCAAAGTCGTTAACATAAAAAACGTCTTATAGGAAGAAGACAATTAAACCCTAACTATCATTTCAGTTTACCCTAATCATCAACCCTCCAAATAGTTAATTTCCTAACAACACCATCAGAACATCAATTAACTCCATAAACACAAAATCCCCAAATTACAATCAGCCAAAATTGTATCTCTACAAACCCCAAAAAGCCGAAGACTTTGAACAGCTGAAAACCATCTAAAATCAGCATGCTTTACAGTCAAACGAAGGAAAAACTATCGGCAGGATAAAAACCCAAAGATTAAACAGTGATCCATGAACATCAAAGTAAACTTATCACGATAAAGAACTTACAGATTGTGAATAGGGTTTTGCTTCTTGCTCTTTCAATTGGCGATTGCGATGATAATTACAGAAGCGGAAAAAGATGATTGTGATAATGGTGGAGATAAGTATAAGGAGGAATGTTGCTGTCGTTGGTGGGTTTGACGCCGACGAAAAGACGATGAAAGTCTAGAGAGAGAGAGAGTAACAAAGAGAGGAGAGAAGACGAAGAAAGAAAAACAAGAACAACTGGTCTTCCTTCTCTCGTTTATTTTTTTATTTTATTTATTATTATATTCTTGAGTCTTGACAACCGGGTCAGCAGCATCTCTCCATTCACTAACAAGCCGTGGCAAACGTGACTCGGGTGTTCATACTTCATACTAAACCGGTTATGATTTATGAAGGTGAAATTATACTGTTTTTTGACTAAAAGAAGTAAGAATAATAGAACATGCCATTCAAACTTAGTCATGTATATATTGATTTTACATCATTACAATTAAGGAAAAGGATACGGAAGCACATGAGCACTAGAGAGTAATAAGTTGGATCTAAGGTCTTAGTCATAATACATGTATATAATCATAGACTTTGATAATATATCTTCTATTCCATGTATCGAAAAATCATACTGTATAAAGGGTTTTATTATAATTTATATATTTATATATGTATTTATTTTATAGCTATATTATCTTATAATTGAAGGTCTTAATTTTTTTAAAGGATAGTTCACCTTAAAATTAAAGTGTGTGAGATTCAAACAAGAGATAGGCTAACTCAATGATGATTAATTGAAGTCATCAAGTTAATTTGGTTAAAGATAAATTATTTATATTTTATTACATTAATTTTTTTATTTATTAACTTTCATAATTAATATAAAACAAATTTCAGCTACTTAATATGATTTCTTATTTATGTTTAATGACAAAATAATATATATTACAAAAGTTTAAAAGATAAAAAAATACTTAGCTTTTATTAAACCTCATCATTTTTATATAAAAAATTATAAACCATCATTGTTATTTAGAACTTTAAACACACACACACACACAAATATATATATATATATATATATATATATATATATATATATATATATATATATATATATATATATATATATAGGTTCATTTGAGACGAGTCTAATTTTGTGAGACCGTGAAACCAATTTTTTCTAATGAAATATTCTAATATTCTAGTCATCGTAAAAATATAATATGTATAATATTCTAACATTATATGCTTTTAGAATATTTCAATGTAAAATGTGTTAAAAATATTGTTTTAGAATATTAGAATATTACATACATTATATTTTTTTGAATAACAAAATATTAGAATACTTCACTAAAAAGTAGTGGTCTCGCGGTCTCACAAAATTAGACCCGTCTCAAATGAACTAACCATATATATATATATATATATATATATATATATATATATATATATATATATATATATATATATATATATATATATATATATATATATATATATATGGAAAAATGAATATATATTACAGCTCCACCTAAGCTTAGGTATTAAACCTCATCATACATATATATATATATATATATATATATATATATATATATATATATATATATATAATTGGTGGATGACATAATAATTGGTGCATGGTAAATTTGTAAAATTTCTACCTAGTTACAATTATATGTAGATTATGAATAATTGTATTTGTAGTATAAATATATCTCCATTGTAAAGGGTTTTATGTAGAAAAGTCTCATTATTTTGGAATTTTTTTTAATAAAGTCCTAAAAGTTTTTTTTTTAATGGAAAATTCCCAATTATTTAACATTTTGCCTAAATTAACGAAAAAGTCATTTTTTAATATTTTAACAGGAAATTACAAATTATGTGATTTTCCCAATAATGAGACTTTTCTGTTAAATTTTTTTTAAGACTTTGTAAAAAATTATCCCAAAATAATGAGACTTTTCTGCATAAAACTCACATTGTAAATGGTGAATATACCAAAAGTTACACTTTCATAAGTGATATGTAACGCTCTAAATCGTTTTTATGAAATATAAAAAGAAATTCTACAACGGTATTAAAACATATGATTTAGTCCCCATTTTTATGATAATAAATCTTCATTTACAAAGATACTAACATTTCAGATGTTTAAACAGACATACATAAAACCAGGTTTATCTTTTATTCCATAAAACACAATTTATTGAATTAAACAACGGAATACTTTTAAACATAATTTTCAAGAGTAATGTGGTCGCCACAACAGTCAAGCTTGGGTCTTCCCCTTTCACCCCAGAAGGTCCTGTAAAAATATTAATAATATATGATAAGCCAACTCTTAGTGAGTTCACAATCTATATATTTTACCACATGCATATAATCATTATAACATATCTACAGTTTAACTATAGTAGTCCTGAAATATTTACTGTATAACTATAGTCGTCCTGAAACATCTACTGTTTAACTACAGTAGCTCATCATGCATGCTATATAATAATCATAGTAATGACATTTACTAATACATAACATATAAAATAACGTTTTTACCGTCAACCGGTAAAATTACACATACAACATGCTTCTACATAATTACTACTAGCAAATAGTAGCACATAACATTTATCATACTATCTTAACATGAACTGTTCTATAATAACTACATACATGGGATATCACATATAGGGGAGTGAAGCTCACCTTAATCACAGAACAACAACACGAACTATTGGTACGCATATGTTTCTCGGGCTTATTCACTTGACAGCCTCTTGGGACTTAGCTTCTAGATTATATAGAGACTATAACTAAAACATGATTATACTCATAGTAATTCTTAAGGTGAAGGTAAATAACCTCATATTTATAGGTAAAACTTGTGAATAAAATATTCATGGCCTAACTTCTCAGTTATAGCATTTTAATGATTTTCCTATGTGTTTGACCTAATTCTAGCACAAAATACCACGGCTAAGAGCACTAAACCTAACTTTTCTTAAGAGGAAATCGAGTCATCTTTCCAACGGCACCGATGGTGGTTGTCGAGACCCACCAAAATAATTACCCTAAATATTACACACTAAAATAGTGTATAGTGGTAAAGGGATCGTATCTACGGAGATTAGATCAATTTAAATCTCTATGTAGATCACTTGTTCAAGTACTTATAGGACAAGAGTAAAAGTAAAATAGGGGGTTTTAATCTTTTTGAATGCTTGGGAAATATTAAAACTAAGCTAGAATGTAAATATGACAAGTAAACAAGTAAATGATTTGATTAAGTTCAATGAAGTAAAATTGGTTGATTTTGGGATACACCACATGGATGACATGGTTGACTTATCATTAGACTAAATGGAACAACACTTGTGAATTAATTTAACTTGGCTATAGCAATTTATAAGCACAAATTACATCAACTCTTCATTGTTATTAAAATGGTTAGAGGAGCTTTTAACACATTTTCTTAATTAAAGTCACAAAATTAATGAAGCATATAATCTTGTGAAAATCAATTAGCTTCAAGTTCTAAGAGTTACCAAGTCCAAAAGATAATCAAGTGCTTACATTATCATTATGGAGGAAACATTTCCATGGTTTAAATGAAATGAAAACAAACATAAAAACCATTTGTTGCTTGCTAACTTGAGGGTCCATTACTTAACCAAGAAATTAGTCAACAAAAATAATCATCAAAGCTCATGATCAAGGATAAATAAACACAAGAAGATGTTTGACTAGAAAACATTTCCATAAACTTCAAACACAAGATAACACAAGTCTTCAAAACAACCAATCATCCATGAGCTAAACCCTAATCAACCAAATATAAGTCTAGCCAAGCATGGCCATAATAAAAGAAATGCAAAGTAGTTTAGAGGTACCAAACATTGTTCAAGTTGCAAGATGAAAAGAAATTACACCAATCTTCTAAATCTTCAATTTCTTCCAAATCCTTCTTGAGAGCAAAATGAGTAGTTCTTCAAAGTGTTCTCCTTGAGTTCTATTCAAAATCTTCAGTAAATAGGGGCTCATTTCCGGATCTAAAAGTTGGCCAAAAGCAATCCACCAACCTTCCCAAAGTAGAGACTCAAGCCAAAAATCCGGATTCTTCACAGCACGATCCATGCAGACCGTTTGTGGATCCACGCGGACCGCGTGGGTCTCGCTGAATTGGTGCCTTGGCCCATTTAATTAATAAACCAGCCCAAATCTTTTCATTAACATCCCAACCCATTTGCACAACGTCTTGGGAGCCCAATTATGTTTTTCCAAAGCCTTCAAAGATGATCCAATGCTCCTTTTATCTTCCTTAGCTCGAGTCCTCATCGTCTCGTCCAAAAATTAAGTCCAACGCGCTTCTTGTTTATTTTGACACCAAGCCCAATTGCACCACTTCAAGTCCACGAACAAATTGCAAGCCTCCAATAGTCCCACACTCCTTCCATACCTCCAATGACAAATAGTCTTCAGTAAATCCTGCAAATAAGCTCAAAAGACTGGAAAGCACCCGATAAAGGAGAAAAATAACAAAAAGAGAAAATATGCATGAAGATTAACTAAAATGAGATGGTTTTAACTAAAAATAAACTATGAAAAGAAGTAATAAAATGAAACTATCAAATCACCCCAAGCTTGAACCTTACTTGTCCTCACGTAAGACAAGACTAAAATGAACTTGGGACGAACTATCCTAAAAAGGAAAAAAAGAATGGACATCTTAGGTAGAAATTCACGACATGCCCTTAAAATAAAAACATATAATCCATTTTTAGAGATAAGAATCGCTTTAAGGGACGAGGCTTTGTTACCTTTCTAGCAAGGGATACATGTTGATCGAGATGCAAAATGAGCATGCATACTTCACTATTATGGTTTATGTGACATTGTTTCGTTGTCCGATCTAGCCCACAAGCCATAAGAAAGCGTCCCTCGGTTAGAATGTTCCTTACTCCTCACAACTTCAACCCCACGCCAAGAAATAAAACCTAGAAGAAGATAACTCGGGCCAAAAATGGCAAGGAACGAGCTATGTACAAAGGTTGGAAAACTACAATCATCTAGAAGAATAAGTGCTTCCACCAAAATAAGATCCATGTAGAGCGAAGAATCGAGCACGCGATGAGTAAAGGGCGCCATTGTAGTTGCCAACAAAAGACGAAATCTAACTAGAAAAACATCAAACTAGAAACAAATTACATGAACTAAAACCCAAAAAGGGCTAAACATCTACAAAAGAAAACAAATGGATGTAACTCCGTGGCCCGGCCTTTTCTTTTTATTATTTATTTATTTATTTATTTTTGTTTTTTGTTGTTTTTGTTTTTTATTTTTTTATTTTTTTAATTTTTTATTTTTTGACTCACTTTTTTGGTTTACCATAGGAGTTTTACAAATATAGCCTGAAAATAAAAATACAAAACATAAATATATACAAACTATATGTGGAATTTAAATCTAGCCCAAACTAGAGGCCAAACGAGCGACTCTAAAGGAACTAAGTGCAAAAGTTGAGCATAACTACATTAAGGCTAATTTGAGATCAATCTGAATGAGGGAGGCTCAGCAGACAGAGTCCTTCCTATCTTGGTGCGTCGTGTTGCTCGCAATGCAAAGCTGGGAAGAGCAAACTTCGACCAAGGCATGGAGATCCGTGCTAACTCCGGAGTGAACACAGTTCGTCTTCATCATCTGACTGATGACCAGAACTTGGAAAGGACTCGCATTGATGCCCTACTGGTGGAGCTGAATGCCTGCCAATCTGAAGTTAAAGATCTTTGTTAGAACCAAGTGGTTCTGCAAAGGCGTGTGTGGGAAACGGAACAGCAGCTGGCTGAATCCAGGGCTGAATCAAGTACCAACAAGAATAACTTCCCTCGTCAGTAGAGCCTACTCTACTCTGTCTTTTGGATATAAATTAGGTCTATGTATAGACTCTAGTATTAATTTCCTGCTTATGTTAAGACCTTGAACTTTCAGTCTGTTAGGTCTTTATGCTGTCAAAATTTTCTCAAATTCTGGTATGATGTAAGACCTACTCCAAGGTCATTTTTCCTGAACTTATTACATCTTTAAATACCAGTAATATTGACAGACATCTAATCTCTTGGGAAAATCTTTGTCCAAATGCTTTCATCCTTCTATTGTTAAATCTCTATTGCGATCATACTCTCATCTATTTGTTGGGCTATGGTGATTTAGTTCATGGATCACTCTCATTATTCTCTCTATAGAATGCTTACTATCATCTTCATCTTTGTAAACTTTCAGTTGAAAGATGCCTCCACGTCGATCAACGAGACGTAATCCTCTGATAACTCCAACTCAACCACCACCTCCTCCACAATACGATCCTGCAGCTCTCCAAGCTGCAGTGGCTACGGCTGTTACGACAGCCTTAGCTCAATTCAGCGCTAGCGGTACTAGCAGGAGTGGAACAGCTGTACATTCTACTCAAGGTGATGCTCATGTGCGCTCTAGAGAGTGTTCGTATAAGGACTTCACCAACTGCAAACCCAGAGCCTTCAACGGCAGCGGTGGGATCATTGATCTGTCGCAATGGTTTGAAAAGACTGAGTCGATCTTTGAGATCTGCTCCTGTACGGAACGAAGCAAAGTAAAATTTGCTGCCTGCACCTTCTCGGACAGAGCCCTAACATGGTGGAATAGCCATGTCAAGTCACTTACTCTGATAGTGGCTAATGCAATGGGTTGGGAAGCTCTGAAGGAGCTGATGATTGAGGAGTACTGCCCGAGGGGCGAGGTTCAGAAACTTGAACAGGAACTCTGGAGCCTAACCATGAAAGGCTCCGACATAGTTGCCTACACTGCCAGGTTCAGTGATCTGGTGGCGCTATGTCCAGGAATGGTCCCTACTGAGGGAAAGAAGGTCGAGAGGTATATTTCGGGGCTGGTGCCTCCATTTCAGGGGAATGTATTAGCTTCAAACCCCACTACCTTCGACAGTGCCAAGTGATTGGCACAGCGGATCATCGATCACGGAGTTTGCACACCGACAACAACAACCCTTACTGTCCCAGAACCATCCAAAACCGCCGACAACAAGCGGAAGTTTTGGGACAAGAAGAAAGCCAATGCAGCGCAGAACTCTGCCAAGAAGCAGCAGACCGTGGCTGTTCATGCCGAGATAGCACATGCTGCCACTGCGTCGATGAAACAGTATGTTGGGAGCTTGCCAAAGTGCAATAAGTGCAGCTTCCACCACAATGGACCTTTGTCGGTAAATGCAGTACGCTAACTGCAACAGGAAGGGGCACACTTCCCGTTTCTGCAAAGCTCCGGCTAGGCCAATCACCTAGGCCCCCGGTGTTGGAGTGGGCCAGGCTTGCTACGGATGTGGCGAGGTTGGTCACTACAAGAGGAACTTCCCGAAGGCAGGGAACGCTGGTGGAGTGGGAAGGGTTTTGGCGATAGGCCACGAGGAAGCGGTGGCAGACCCTACAGTGGTCACTGGTACGTTTATCCTCAATAACTCTTATGCATACATACTATTTGATAGTGGAGCGGAGAGGAGTTTCGTGAACCAAAAATTTACACACTTACTTAAACAAAAACCACGAGCACTGAAAGAACCGTTCACCGTAGAAATGGCTAATGGAATGACTGAGAGCACTAGCTGTATATACATAGGATATACCCTAACTCTAGATAGCCATTCTTTTCCAATCGACCTCATGTCTGTCTCAATTAAAAGTTTCGACGTCATTATCGGCATGGATTGGTTGAGTCTTCATCGTGCTGACATCATGTGTTATGAGAAGGCCGTTCGTCTTAATCTACCGTCTAATGAAACCCTAGTTATCTATGGCGACAAACCAGACATGAACCTTCGAATCATTTCAAGTATGCAAGCCCAGAAGTACTTACAGAAGGAATGTCATGCATTCCTTGCTCATGTAGTCGATATGAGCCAAGAGGTGAAAGACATAAAGAACATCCCGGAAGTACGCGACTTTCCCGATATCTTTGCCAAAGAACTATTGTAACGCCCACAGATTCGGGCTAGTCAATTTAGAGACAATAAGCGTCAAAAATAACTTTTTTTTTATATAATATTATTTAGAATAAATAATCTTCACCAAGTTATAGTATATATGTCACAAGGGTTCCGTACATATAAAGAACGCTGAAATCCGAGTTATAACGAAGAAGTTATGACCCGTCGAAGTTTTACGGTAAAACCGGCACGACACCGGGAATCGTAAAAAGTGAATTTACGATAAAATACTTTCTAGTCTTAGTGATCTAAACGAAAGTCGTAGTATATGTTAAACCGAGAGTGTGCATAAAAAGAACGTCCAAATCTGACTTCGTATGAGGAAGTTATGATTTTTCTAAGATTTAGCATAACAGTGCACAGCCCGAAATTCAAATTTTAGATCGGTCGATTTTTACCAAAACAGTCTAAACGAGAATTGAATATATCGTTAATAGGAGTCTCAATGATAAAAAGACAGTCGAAAACGGAGCTCGTATGCAAAAGATATGGATGAAACTTAGTCCCTACTCTTCAAGCGCGGTGAATTCGATACAGATTTGTAAATCCGAGATAGAATGAGAATTAGCCAATGGAGTCTAAATGAAATTTGTATTACTCATAAATACCAACGCGTAGATATAAAGAACGTCGAGAATAGATCTCGTATGTTAAAGATATGGACGAAACTTTGTCCCTACTCTTCGAGCGCGATACATTTGATACAGTTTTGTAAATCGGAGATAGAATGATAATTAGCCGACGGGGTCTAAATGAAAGTTGTAGTACTCGTAAATACCAACGTGTGGATATAAAGAACGAAGAAAACGGAGCTCGTACGCGGAAGATACGGACGAAACTTAGGGCCTACTCTACGATAAAACCCTTATAAATAAAGGGTGGATCCTTCATATTTTCTTCACACCATAAGCCTTTCTTTCTCTCTCTAACTTCTCTCTAGACTCCCAAAACCCCCCCTAAAGCCTAGGAAACTTCCCTAGCGCTAGAAGAAAGCCCCGTAGCGCCCGAAGGCTCCGAGAAAAAGAGCTTTTTGGCTCAGAAATGCTGCTCCAACGAAGCCCGGTTTTTAATAAAAACCCGCTATAAGTGAGATACGCCTACCATACTTTAAATATAGCTTATATATAAATATAATATCGTTATTATGAACCTACAAATAAGATTTTATCAATGATTCAAATTCGTTATACTGATTGATCTACTTACGAGGATGATGTCTAGGCTGTGATTTAGTGAGGTGTTTACAGTGGGATTTCTAAATAGTATACTTTGTATACCAAACAGACTCTACCTCCGATATGATCCTACCTGGTTGTTCCTTACTTGATAGATCATGAAGTAGACTCTGAGTTAATGACGAATCTAGACTAATAATTAGTCGTAATAAATATTAGACTAAAATCTAGTGGTAATAATACTAGGTTTCGTCGAAGGAAATTATATTGTTAAGAAGCGAAGCGCTGTCCGAGTTTGGAATCACCACTTTAACAAGTGAGTGCATAGTTACTTTCATCTTACACATAAATATGAAGTATTTTATATAAATTACGTGCTATGTGTGCATATTATCTGTGTACTTGCTATTTATGCTGGATGAACGGTTTTATACATGTTTTAAATGATTTAAACTGTATATGTATTTTACATCTATAAAATATGTTGGGTAAAACATGGGTAGATAAATGATGAGGGATGAAAGCTGATTTAGAGGAACACTTGCAGTATGGACATAGTGCCCTATAGGCGAACATTGGCAGCAATGGACTTAGTACCCTATAGATGAGCACTGGCAGCTGCGCCACAACCTGTAGATGTTTTTGATCTACGATGTACTCTAAACATCCTTGCAGTTGTGCTCTAACGATTGTATTGGCAGCTGCGCC
The DNA here is from genome assembly GCF_052849685.1 of Lactuca virosa. NCBI lineage: Eukaryota > Viridiplantae > Streptophyta > Magnoliopsida > Asterales > Asteraceae > Lactuca > Lactuca virosa. The sequence goes on from NC_136430.1 coordinate 252,456,694, forward strand.
TATTAGAGAACACAACCCTGGCAGCTGTGCTTGAAGGATAATATCGGCAGCTGCGCCTCATAGAGAATGTCACAATTCTGGCAGCTGTGCCTAAATGATAATATTGGCAGCTGTGCTTAATAGATAATATTGATAGCTGTGTCATTGGCAACGATGGACTTCGTGCCTATTCCTTGGGATAATACTTAGGAATGAATGAACGAGGAATAGCTGATTCTTAGGGTAGACCCTTAAGAATAAAGAAGATAATGGGGATGGGTAATTGGGTTAATTGTTTGACGATTAAACATAATAATTATATTATTATGGGTTGAAAACCCTATGTACTCACCAGGTTTCCCAACCTGACCCACTCAAGCTTATTTGTATCACAGGTGTCGATGTGAAGCTGCTTTACACTGAGAGATTTAAAAGAGATATAGATCACTAGTGTAAATGAATGTAAGTTATGTTTATGCTTATGTTTCTATATTGACGATGACATCCCAAATGTTTTAAAATGAATAAAAATGCATTTCTTCGGAAATGCTTTGATAACGCATTTATCATGTTTTACTGGGAACAAATTCCGCAACTCTTTTCTTTAAAAGGTTACTATGATTTTCAAAATAAAGCATAAACAAATCGGTCTTTTCTGGCCGTGAAAATGGGGATGTCACAACTACCAGGATTACCACCACAACGTCAAGTCGAGTTCAGAATCGACTTAGTTCCAGGGGCTACCCCAGTAGCCAAATCGCCTTATCGTCTAGTACCAGCTGAGATGCAGGAGCTATCCGGTCAACTGAACGAACTGCTCAACAAGGGCTTTATTAGACCAAACTTCTCACACTGGGGAGCACCGGTCTTGTTCGTGAAGAAGAAAGACATATCGTTTCGTATGTGCATCGACTACAGAGAACTAAACAAGCTTACTGTCAAGAACCGATACCCTTTACCACACATAGAAAACTTGTTCGACCAACTGCAAGGGGCAAATTACTTTTCAAAGATTGATCTGAGATCCGGGTATCACCAGTTACGAGTGTTAGAGGAAGATGTTCCCAAAACAGCCTTCTGAACTCGTTATGGACACTACGAGTTTGTAGTGATGCCATTCAGATTAACTAATGCGCCCGCAGTGTTCATGGACTTAATGAACCGGGTGTGCCGTCCTTACTTGGATCAGTTCGTTATTGTATTCATCGATGACATACTTATCAACTCTCGAAGTAAGGAGGAGCATAGTCAACACCTACGTCAGGTCTTGGAAACACTACAATCGAAGAAACTCTACGCGAAGTTCTCTAAGTGCGAATTTTGGATTCGAAGAGTCGAATTCTTGGGTCACGTGGTTAGCGAAGAGGGAATTCACGTGGACCCTTCCAAAATAAAGGCCATTGAGAACTGGTTAGCTCCAAATACGCCTACGGAAATTCGTCAATTTCTAAGTCTCGCTGGCTACTATCGCAGGTTTATTCAGAACTTCTCTAGGATCGCGAAACCGCTTACTACATTGACCCAGAAAGGTGTGACCTTTGACTGGGAAGAGAAACAAGAGAAGGCGTTCGAAACGTTGAAGTGAGCCTTAGGCAGCGCACCGATACTATCCCTCCCAGAAGGGATAGAAGACTTCGTGGTTTATTGTGATGCATCCAACCAAGGGCTTGACTGTGTTCTTATGCAACGAGGAAAGGTCATCGCCTATGCCTCAAGACAGCTAAAGGCGCACGAAGTCAACTACACCACACATGATCTTGAGTTAGGAGCAGTGATATTTGCTCTGAAGATCTGGAGACACTACTGTTGGATTAGATGTCTAAGCCCATAACTATTATTGGTATGTACTTGACCCGAGAGTAGCATGGTCCATTTGGGTTGCATATCATCAGGACAATTTGTTAGGATGGACTTTTGAGAGAAGGTTATTTATGGTTTATTAATATATTATAAGTTATAATATATTAATATGAAATCATATGTTTTAATTAGTATCGATCAAGAATTAATTTGGAATTAATTTAGTGATCAAAAGAGACTAATTAAATCTATGGGGACTAATTATGATAATTAGTTATATTTATATGTGTTGGGCTTATGATCCATGTTGGACCAAGTTTATGTATAGATACATAAAGAGTTGGGCCACATGAACCATGGATCATAAAACCCATAGGTATGGATTATGGGTTATACCCATGACCCTTGGAATCCTACATATAAATAGGTTACTCCATAGCCAAAATCACCACTTCTTTTCTTAGAGAAATATGGAGGTGTTTTGGTGCATGGAATTCTCTCTCAAGAGCCACCTTTGTCCTAGGTGTGTTGTGATTCCATTTGAGGCATTTCATACTATTGGTGCTAAGCTCTTAAGGCCAAATACATCAAGACTTCAAGCCACATAAAAGGTATGTTTCCCTAACTAGTATATTATATGGTTTATGTCAAATGCATGCTAGTTATAGGTTTAATGCCTTGGAAACCATTTGCATGTATAATAGAGAAAACATAGATCCAAGGTATTTAGGGTTGTATGTGCACCATAGGATGTTGTAGTATACTAAAACCCAATAGTGGTATCAGAGACATTGGTTGTTTTCTGTTATATTGATGCAAATGTTTTATTTTCAAGTTGAAAAAAAAGGAAAAAAAAACATGACGTTTGTCAAATTTTAAGATAATTACTTGTTTTGTGAAAAACGAATTATTTGTAAAATTTGAATCATTTGTTATATGAGTTGAATTAGGTCAAATTTAGTAAAAGATAAAATGATATGATTATTTTATTAGTTTTAAAAGTTTGATCTAAATGTTTTAAGGAGTTACATATTTTGTCATAAAATTTTGGAGCTCAAAAGTTTTTTTTAAAGTTGTGATCTTAAGGGTTTTTGAAACTTCCATAAGTTATGGATATGAAAGTTTTTTTAAAAAAAAATTTGATTTAAAGTTTTTATGGAGTTACAAAATTTGGTGTTAATGTTTTAAAGAATTCCATAACTTGTTCTTAAGTTATGGAACATGGAAAGTTTCATCATAAAACACCATTAATTCCATAAGTTATGGAATCCAAAGGTTTTCAAGAATTACAAAACTTGCCCTCAAGTTTTGGAATTTGAGAAAAGTTTTTTATGAAAAAAGAATTGAATTCTAAAACTCTTGGGTTCATAACTTAAACAATTAATTAAATGGTTTTAATTTTGAGTTTAATAATTGGAATTATGATGTTTTGTTGAATAGTTCAAATTAACTCTTATGGACTTTATTAATAGTTAATTAAAGCGTTTAATTAAAAGAGTATTATTAAATCCATAAATATATGGTTTGAGTTTAATTAAATTAAAAGTCTAGTTTAATTAATAGATTAAACCACCAAGTATTTTAAATGTCTAAAATACACCCGTATACTATTATAATATTAAAAGTTTAATATATTATATGTATAAGAGCAAGTCGTCTTACCATTAGTAGACCTTATTCACGAAGCCGGTCTATAAGGGGGGTATAAGGTTACTGCCTATAAAATGGCAGTTTAATGGGTGTCCACTCTCACTCACCGCTTCCTTGACTGGTGGAGGGTCGTTAGCCGAACAGGTAGGACAAGGACTATAATTCTCCCTTCATTATAAGTATAATGATAAATACTAAGTAACTAAACACTTATAAATTCCCAATCTTAGTTACTTAGGAAAATGTGAATAAGGTGCTAATCCATGAAATTATACTTTGCACTTTGTTTAAGCTGTTAGTGGAGCGTGTGTGGTTAACCGGCACACTAACCTGGACTTAACAAGGTAGGCAAAGGGTAACTTAATGTTTATCATAGTATTCTTGGAGCGTGTGTGGTTAACCGGCACATCGATTGAGGGGTAAATATTAAGGTTACCAAGTATATTTGCATGGTTACTTCACACCTTGTTTTGTGATCCTCGACATCCCAGTCACAAAACCTGAAGGACACACTCGAGATTGAAACATGCCATTGAAAAGTTCAATGAATCTCAAAAGAATCTAGGAGTTTCAAAACCAATTAAAACCTAATAATACATTTCGTTTATCTTGGTGGAAATTGGTGAATCGTCATTCACCTACCTTCAAATATTTTATAGCTTGGATTACGGCATCCCTCTTCCAAGTTATAAAATAGTTTGTTGGGTCCTAGCCTTAATATGTCATATTGGGTGTTATATAAGGACTTAAATCAACTTTACGTGAATTTCTCCCATTGTTGATGTCTGGTTTAGACAACAATGATCTTCCCAAACCAAGCTTTCCTAATGAATATGACTTCCCGAGTTTGGCTCATGGAAATCATACTTCTCTTCCTCCACCTCCTCCAATTATTCTCCCTAACCCACAAGTTCAAGGTCACTCAAGCCCTAATGGCAAGCAAGGTCTATGTGTGATCACATCTTAGAGATGAAGTCACATATTGACAAGCCGGGAGAGTTGGGTGTCAAAGTCTTGAGAAAGTTGGATGTTCAATCATTTTCTAAGTCACATAGTGAGTTCCTTTGGGACTACTATGAAACAGACTATGACATGAACCTTAATGATCATATCTATTTGCTTGGTGCTGCTGAATCAGCAATGATTTGGAACGATAGTAAAGCAAATTTGATTAGAAGATCAACTTCCCAAAAACTTTATGGACAGTGACAATGGTGACACTGGAAATCCAGAAAAAGCATTCTCTTCCCAATGGAAAGGGATTGGCCATAGTCAACCCGGTTGACCAAATGGTAAAGAGAAAGGCTAAGTTTGAGATAGTCCCATTACCAAAGGGTCCATATGTTTATTTTGCCAAAGGAAGGGGCGTTGATTGCAAAGCTGCCAAATTTACCTAAGGATGTTAAAGTCAATAAGTTTGACTCTACATCAGGTAGAGCCCATTATCTAACTCTGTTAAGTTCTATTCTGAGATCCTCATTACATGATGTGACCGGGTCACATGTTGATGTTTAAGAATCAAAGAATAGAGAGAAATCTTAAAGGAAGTATATGCTGATTCTAATCGCGAAGGTGGATTTCGATCGCATCAGAATTTTGAGCAGTTGCTTAAGAAGTTATGATATATTGCTAAGGAATAGATAACAACAATTTTCCATGTGGATTGTAAGGATAAGTTTTTCCGCAAAGTTTTAAAATAAAAGAAAATTGTTTAATTTTATTTATTTGAAGTATCCTTACAAGGGCATTTGTGGAAAATTGTTGCTTATATGATTCCACTGACAGCAATATTGGAAAATGGATTTGATTCTTTCATTTGTGGTAGTGTCTAAATTTACCAAATCAGGAAAGTTCCTCATCACCCAAGTTTCAATTGGACCGAAACTAGGAATCATGCAAGTTGAATAGTATGATGAATGAGAACTTTCAAGCATTGGAAAATCAAGACTAATTACTTGTTCACATGGATGTGTGAGTCAAGTGAAGGACTAAAGGGATCGAGTACACATTCTTGTGCACTGGTCATGTCCACCACAAAGCTCGTTAAGACTATTTGATTTACTAAAGTTTAGTAAATATGGTTATACTTACAAGTTTAAGTATAATTCTGAAACATTGGAAAAGTCTCAATGTATGGCAGAATGAATGGGAAGAATCAAATTAGGCAGAAAGATAAAAGTTTCTCAAATCTGAAAAGATGGGAGAGTACTTTAGTATCATGTTTGTGATCATCTTAATGATTTAGAAATCATATCACAATTAGTCCTCTAAAGGTCATCTTAGTGCATTCTTATGACTAAGAAGAGGAGTCATGAATTGTTGAAATGGTTAGATCAGGAAGATGAGTCATACTTCGTTCCAAAACAATTCTTAGAGTCATACTCCAAGATTGTAACTTGAGTGACATATCTTAAAGAAAGGTTTAAAACACTTGTCAAATGTAAGAGTAAAAGTGTCCTACTCTTGTACATTTGAAATTGGTAAGTTGTGATGTTTTGGATAAAACAAAGACCAACTAGGGCCAATTGTGTGAAGTGTTTGTCTTGATAAAGAATCCGCACTATCTCTTAAATATTTGGCAAGATAGTCTTATATGTCAAGAGGATAGTGGGAGTCTTAAAGATCCTAAAAAGAATTTCAAGAACTAATCAAGAATAAAACCTGAGGTTCTTCACTAGCACACGACTTGAGGTTTATAACCTATCGTGTTGACATATTCTGTGCCCATTCCAGTTAAAGTTGGCTTTGCATAGGAGTTCTGAAAGTTCTCAATTGGTTGCATAACAACTTGGAAGCAATGGCAGACCCTGTACTGCCAGGTGGCAAGAAGTTAAGATTGCATAAGTTCAGTCCATATGAGTTTGGATTTGTCATTATCCTTGTCTTGTGACTATGGTTTTGACGATTCACATGGATAAGAACACATACACCATAAAATCTAAGGGTCATAAGGTTTCTCTCCGATTCATGAAAATGATGGTGAGGAAACACTTCCACCAAGTAGATTTGAAGCAGATGGCAAAAGGTCTAAACAATTGAGACTATGATTACGGCATCCCTTTTCATAGTTCTGAAATTGTTTAGACACACATGCATGCTATCTAAGGAAAGGTGTATGATTTTGATAAAGTTTTATCAAAGCATCTCGTATCAGAAATCTGAACTTTGGTAAGAAAGTCAATAAAGTATTGATTTCTAGAAGTCCAGCTGATTTCTGAGTACATGTCAAAGCTAGTGGGAGCATAAGTGTTATGCTAATAATCATCATGTTAGTGGGAGCATGATAATTATTGTTAGTGTTGCAAGTTAGCAATGTTAATTATAGAAAACAAAAGTTTCAATTCGTGAGGCTGCAGGGATTGAAAAAGTTGTTTTGCTATAATTAAGGGAGAGGATATACTTCATTTCAGTTCTAAAGGCTTAGATTGAGACCTTAATCATCTTTAGTCAAGAATATATATATATATATATATATATATATATATATATATATATATATATATATATATATATATATATGAATTTCATGTTGGATTGGTTCAACTTAAGGAAATTCTATATATTGTGTTCTCAAAATTTGATTATGATTACGGCATCCCTCTTCATAGTCAAATTTTGAAAACATGGCAAATAAAAATATTGTAGCAAAAGACTGGTCTAGAATCATGTCTTTATGTGAGACATCATGAATCGTGTACCATTTGCTTTGGGTACAGGATCGATTGCATGTGCTATAATATTTGTCATTTCTAAATTTTTCCAAATGCCCAGAGGCATTAAGAAGGGAAAAGGTCTAGAATTGGATATGACTAAAATGATTAAGCAATTGTTGAGGACAATATGAGGTTTACCAAAGATTGGTTGCTCAGGGACAGTTGGAAGTATAGTGCTAATTTTGGAAGGACCATATTGACATATTCTGAAAAGAGGCATCTCTTATTCAGAAGTGATAGTCAAAATGAGAATATGGAGTTGTCTCCATAGGTGGAAGTTATCTGTGTAAGATTAGAAAACTTAATGCAAGAAGCATGTCCAAAGCAATGTACTTTGAATATGAGACTTAGTTTCCATGGAGTTGATCTCCATTGGAATACCTTATAATGACTGTTGACAAGTCTTTGTGACTTTGTACATATTCATTACAGGAGGGTCAGTGCATATAAGTTTAAAATCTAAAAAGATTTCGATAAATGATAGGAATTTGAAATTCTCACATTTTTCGATAAGGATTTGGGAGTGTGAAATTAGAATCATTGAAATTATGTTCAATTGGTTTATTTCACAAAGTAAGGATCATAGACAAACATAGAGTGCATACTTGGTGTATGGAAAAGCTATTGTTTAAGAAAAACATAGTGTACATGCTTGGAGCATGGGACAACTAGTGTTTTTAATTCAAGTATAAAGTTGATAAAACCGAAACAATGAATAATGAGTAATCAGTATGGTGATAAATAAAAGTGTTTATTTATATTCATAGGGTTTGATACCATATTTGATTCATTTATTCTTGTGTTTCACTTTGCATGTTTTGACTTCCAGAATAACTAAGTCGCTCTTCCTGAATGATTAAGTTATTCAAACCATCCACAGTCAGTCATATGTTGGAAGTATATATGAATCAAGACTGTCATGGGTTGGTTTGTAGAGGTCCAAGTTGGTGGACAAAGTGGTGCAACAACACTCATGAGTGCTCATAAGTTCTGAGTATTGGATTCAACCCGCGCTCATTTGAATCACTTCATGGATTTTATCACGAGTGATCATGAGACGACAATATCTTATATTCTTCAAACCTAGAGATATGAGTCGTTACTATGAGTTGGTTATACATTGATTGCACGAAAATGCATTTGGTAACTCGATGTTATAAAACGTGCCTTTGTGTATGATTCAACAAGTAGTAGAACAAGCCATATGAGTCGAAGTTTATCCATTCCTTTTACCTTCGGGATAAAAGCGATATCTGTGGTCCCCTCAATGATTTAGCGATGACACATGTGAGTGCTTGGCCAAGCCAGGACTGATTTGATTTGTTCAATCAGTCAGTCATCATAGATCGAAAATCGGGAAACAACAAATGGACAGAGAGAATGATTATAATCCATGTCTCAGTCCATATGATATCTAGAATGGAGGAATATATGATCCCTTATCTAATGGATGCGTCATTGATTTGTTCAGAGTTCGACAGCGGCTTTAAGAGCTACGATTGCTAGTCGGGTTATGAAGTCGTACTTGCAATAATAGTTTTAGACTTATCCAAGTGGGAGACTGTTGGATTAGATGTCTAAGCCCATAACTATTATTGGTATGTACTTGACCTGAGAGTAGCATGGTCCATTTGGGTTGCATATCATCAGGACAATTTGTTAGGATGGACTTTTGAGAGAAGGTTATTTATGGTTTATTAATATATTATAAGTTATAATATATTAATATGAAATCATATGTTTTAATTAGTATCGATCAAGAATTAATTTGGAATTAATTTAGTGATCAAAAGAGACTAATTAAATCTATGGGGACTAATTATGATAATTAGTTATATTTATATGTGTTGGGCTTATGATCCATGTTGGACCAAGTTTATGTATGGATACATAAAGAGTTGGGTCACATGAACCATGGATCATAAAACCCATGGGTATGGATTATGGGTTATACCCATGACCCTTGGAATCCTACATATAAATAGGTTACTCCATAGCCAAAATCACCACTTCTTTTCTTAGAGAAATATGGAGGTGTTTTGGTGCATGGAATTCTCTCTCAATAGCCACCTTTGTCCTAGGTGTGTTGTGATTCCATTTGAGGCATTTCATACTATTGGTGCTAAGCTCTTAAGGCCAAGTACATCAAGACTTCAAGCCACATAAAAGGTATGTTTCCCTAACTAGTATATTATATGGTTTATGTCAAATGCATGCTAGTTATAGGTTTAATGCCTTGGAAACCATTTGCATGTATAATAGAGAAAACATAGATCCAAGGTATTTAGGGTTGTATGTGCACCATAGGATGTTGTAGTATACTAAAACCCAACAACTACCTGTATGGTACGAAAAGCACTATCTTTACAGACCACAAAAGCCTTCAACATATATTCGACCAGAAGGAGCTCAACATGAGACAACGACAATGGGTCGAGCTACTCAATGACTACGGATGCGAAATTCGTTATCATCCCGATAAAACCAACGTAGTAGCTGACGCCCTAAGTCGGAAAGAATACTCTGGTCGTAGAGCCAAGTCATTGACTATAACTATCCATTCACATCTATCCACACAAATTAAGGAGGCTCAACTAGAAGCCTTGAAGCCTAAAAATGTGGCGGGTGAATGGCTTAGAGGGATGGATAAAAACTTAGAAGTCAAGGGTGGCGGAGCCTTGTACCTCATGGATCGGATCTGGACACTGAAGCTCGGTGGTTTCAGAGACGTGGTCATGACGGAAGCGCACAATATTCAATATTTCATCCACCCATATTCATATAAGATGTATCTGGATCTCAAAAAGTTATACTGGTGGCCTAACATGAAAGCAGAGATTGCTACCTTCGTGAGTAAGTGTCTTACTTGCACCAAGGTTAAGGTCGAATACCAGAAACTCTCAGGTTTACTACAACAACCGGAGATACCTGAGTGGAAGTGGGAGCGGATCACAATGGACTTCATAACCAAATTTCCCAAGACAACGTGTGGTCTCAATACCATTTGGGTGATCGTAGACAGGTTAACCAAGTCCGCACACTTCCTACCTATCAAAGAAACCGACATGATGTAGAAACTAACAAGAACCTACATTAGGGAAATTGTACGAGTACATGGTGTTCCTATATCTATTATCTCTGATAGAGATAGTAGATTCACTTCAAGATTCTGGCAGTCGCTACAAAGTTCCCTGGGAACTAGGGTGGACATGAGTACAGCCTACCATCCGCAAACCGACGGACAAAGTGAGAGGACTATTCAAAATCTGGAAGATATGTTGCGAGCCTGTGTGATAGACTTTGGAAAGGCATGGGATACTCATTCACCCCTTGTCAAGTTCTCCTACAATATCAGTTATTACACAAGTATAAAGTTTGCTCCATTTGAAGCCCTCTATGGCTGAAAGTGCAGATCCCCTCTGTGCTGGGCTGAAGTGGGTGATACACAGTTAGCTAAAGGACGAGTTCCTGATAGCACTCTCACGGGTCCGGAAATCATTCGGGAAACGATAGAGAAGATTGTTCAAATTTGTGAATGATTGAAAGCCTCTAGAGACCGACAGAAAAGCTATGCTGACAAGAGACAGAAACCTTTGGAATTCCAGGTTGGTGACCGTGTTCTATTGAAGGTCTCACCCTGGAAGGGCTTGATACACTTCGGAAAGCGTGGGAAGCTAAATCCAAGGTACATAGGGCCTTTTGAGATTATCGCTAGGATCGGCCCTGTAGCTTACAAACTCAAACTACCTCAAGAACTTAGTAACGTACACCCTACTTTCCACGTTTCGAACCTGAAAAAGTGTTTATCCGATGAGACTCTTGTTATCCCACTCGATGAAATTGAGATCAATGAGAGCCTCAACTTCGTGGAAGAACCAGTAGAAATCATGGACTGGGAGGTCAAGCAAAGGAAGCAAAGTCGTATCCCAATAGTGAAGGTTCGTTGGAATGCAAAGCGGGGACCTGAATTCACTTGGGAGCGGGAGGATCAAATGAAACTAAAATATCCTCATCTTTTCCCTTAGTCTATCTGTATTCGCTTAAACTCTAATTTCGGGACGAAATTTCCTTTAACGGGGGGATGATGTGACAACCCGAAATTTCTATCTTGTAAAGTCAATCAATTCAATCAAAAGTCAGACTTGTTTCTGTTATCTTTTAGCCTTGTTAAGGGTCTGTTTGAGAGTTCTAAGCCTAGTACACTCATGGATTGCGTGTTAGGAAGTGTTATCTTGAGTTCTTAGAGTTGCAATCGAGCCGGAAACACCATCAAAAAGGAGTTCACGGCTACATCTAGGTTCACGGCCGTGAACCCATCTTTGGGTCGTGAACATCCTTCATATATATAGAGTTGACTCATTTTTCTTCACTTCTTCAACTCTAGCCGTGAACACATCCCTTCTCTCTCAACTATCTTCAACCATGAACACTTCTAAAGGCTTCCAAAACGTAAGTATCTCATCCATCTTCTAGTTGTCCCTTAGAAACACTTGATTTCCACCTTGATTACAACACTTATTTGCATGAATCTTCAAGAGTTCACAGCTGTGAACCCTTCATAGGGCTGTGAACCCTTCTTAGATGCAAGGTTGGGCCGTGAACCCTCCATCCATGGCCGTAAATCCTTGATAAGATCGAGTTTGGGCCGTGAACACATCATGTGTTCTATGGCCGTGAACCCTTCTAAGGCCGTGAAAACTCCTTGTGTGGCCATGAACACCCTTCAATCAATCATTTGTGATTCTAACACTTCATTGAAAGTGTTTCCCAGTTCCTAAGATTGTTTCCCTTACATGTTAGTTGTTATATACACTAACTGTATACATATATGTCTTATTATATGCTTAATAGGATCCGTTTGTGCTCGAGACTTCACTTGGCATGCTTAGCATCCTATATCGATCTTTCATTCGAATCACTCACTACAAGTGAGTTCATACCCCTACAACTACACTTTTAAATGCTTTTAAATGCTTTTAGGGGGGGGGGGATACAAGTAGAACACAATGAAATTGTGTTAACCATTTACATGTGAAAACAACATCCAAAAGGATTTCTTATACTCAAAACTTGTTGAAAACTCTTTTAAAGCTTTTATAAACTTCTTTTATATCAAATCATATTCGTCTATCTATTTACGTATAAGTATGCTTTAACAGACTTAGGACTATTGCTAGATACCTTGACTCTTGTTCCTTGTTTGGTTGTGGGCTTGGGGTAGGATCACTAGTCCGAATGTCGATTAAATCATAGTTATACTTATTAAATACATATATGAATATTAAACCCATTTTTAATGATTATACTTAACTTAGTTGCTTGGTGAGTAATTGAGTCTTTTTCTATAAATCAGTAACAGTCAAACAATCATACTAGTAAACTATAATAGGTATAGTTTAGAGGATTAGTACTTACTACTTCTAGAACAGTGAAACTTACATGAGTCAGTTCTTACATGAGTCAGTTCTTACAAGAGTCAGTTCATACATGAATCAGTTCGAACATACTATAACTAGAACAGGAAGGAACAAACATTCTATAACAAGAACAAGATAACAATAACGTGAGCCACTATTTCATGGCACATCAATATGCTTGTTGTGTCATGTTTTGTAACTAAAGTCTCCTGGAGGGAGAGCATGAGTTTGTGTATAGATCTATACGAGATTGACCATCCTACACCTTGCTGCTAGCTACAGTGGGAACTGCAGGTCTACGGGTGACAAATGTCATACCATTTCGATGTCTTTAGAACGTCGTGTTTTATACTAGTCAATCAAGCATGATTATAACCTTATCACATTTTACCTTAATTTAACTAATTGGTTTTAAGGTGGTTAGTACTTCAGTAATTACTTTATACAATACTGCTGTACATCTTCATTTTCCCATTACATTCACATAGTGATATTCTCACATAAAAGGTAATGCAAACTATTTTCTAGTAAAGATAGTCATAAACTTGGGAAAACATACATTTTTACAAAAGAACAAACATACAAAACAATCGGGTCTTGGTAGAAGACTAATTTCCATTTTAGTAGAAAATATAAGATTTTCTAGGAAGTATACAAACAATTACATCAAAACACTTACAAACATTTTCATCAAACTAATGAAATCATTTGACACAAAAATACTTATGAACTCACCAGCTTTAATGCTGATCTACTCTTTCAAAATAACTTGTATTCTCAGGTCACCAATAGACAGGTACAAATGGCCAGGTTTTGAGAAGACGGAGCATATTCAAGACTCATCTTTATTTTGATTATATATTTTTGGTGTCTTACAAACTGTACACTATTCACACTTGTATTAACTATATTACTAATGCAATGGATGATGTTGTTGCTTGTCTTACTATTGTGCATTGTTATGATACTGAACATGACGTCCTCTGCCCCCTAACGTTTCCGCCGTTCCGGTTTGGGGGTGTGACATTAATCCTTAAGCTCTTTTGTTTAAAGTTCAAATATATCCCTAAATGGATGTCCTTAACCCTAAAGTTTCCAACTTTATGGTTTTGCATGGCCATTAAGATCTCAACATCAAAAATGCTAGCTTCTTGACCCATTAAGATAACCTTGATCATGCATGGAAAGAAACTAATACTCAAGATCACATTTTTAAGATTTATCACACCCTAAACCTCTGAAAGGACAACTCAAAAGTCCAGGAGTATTCCATACTCACAAGGATCAAGATTTGGGACAAAAGGTGCCAACTTTAAGCTAGAACTAGATCTTAATGAAACATTCATCAAGGTTCTCCAAAAGATGCATAAAGGAGAGTAGTTTCTGGATCCAAAGCCTTGAGTGAAGCATCACAACTTCAAGGTTCTTCCTTCACCTCTAAAAGCTCCAAAATGGCACCAAAAGACTCTCTAAGCTTCAAAATACACTAACACACTTTAGGGTTTTGAAATGAGGAAAGAGGTTGGAGTTAAGAGAGAGTATGAAGCCATAAAGATGTTTAATTAGGGTCCAAACCCTAAAAATTAGGGTTTGCACCCTGGCTATGTACACCCTGCGTGCTCAGCGTACGTCCAGCGTACGTGTGCATGGCTAAAAATTACGAAAATACCATCAAGGACCAACCTTGCGAACAATTCACAATCCAAGGGCCAAAATGGAATACCTGAAAAATCAAGATGTTACAACTCTCCCCCACTCGAACTAGACTTCGTCCTTGAAGTCTGTTGCCACGAATAAATCAGGTTAGTGCTCTCGCATCTCCACCTCGGGCTCCCAAATCCATTCAGAACCCTTCCCGATGCTGCCATTGGACCTTAACCAAAGACACCACTTTGTTTCGTAAGGACTTTGTCTTCCTATCCAAGATCCCTACTGATCACTCCACATAATTCAGGAGATCATCGAACTGAGTATCATCCAAAGGGACAATCACAGACTCATCGACCACACACTTCCGAAGATGAGAAACATGGAAGGTGTTGTTGATCTGGCTGAGCTCGTCAGGCAAATCCGACCGGTATGCTACCTTGCCCACCTGGGCGAAAATCATGAAGGGTCCAATAAATCTGAGACCCAAATTGCCTCACTTCCGAAATCGGATGACACCTTTCCAAGGTGACACCTTTAGAAGCACCAAGTCCCCCACCTGGAACTCGAGATCTGAACGTTGCCGGTCTACATAAGTCTTATGTCGGTTTTGCACGAATCGCAGCCTATCACGTAGGTGCTGAATCAACTCAGTGGTCTTGAGTACCACCTTAGTACTCCCCATAACCCGATACCCGACCTCCCTCGAGCAAACCGGGATCCTGCACCTCCTCTCATACAAAATCTCAAAAGGTGGTTGGTCAATACTGGCATGATAACTATTGTTGTAAGAGAACTCGGTCAGTGGAAGGTAAGTATCCTAATTTCCTCCAAAATCTAATACACATGCCCGGAGCATATCTTCGAGTGTCTGAATCGTACGCTCGCTCTGACTGTCGGTTTGGGGTTGGTATGCCGTACTAAAATGCACATGTATACTCAACTCCTCATGAAACTTCCCCCAAAACCTAGAAGTTAAACGAACATTCCGGTCTGAAACCATCGAAACTAGAACTCCATGCCGAACCACCACCTCCTCAATATATATGTCAGCTAGCTTCTCAACAGATATACTCTCAGCAATCGGTATGAAATGTACACTATTGGTCAATCTATCAACAATAACCCATATAGGATCGACTCCACGTGCAATCCTTGGCAGCTTTGTGATGAAATCCATGGTAATATCTTCCCACTTCCACATAGGAATGGGTAACGTTTGCATCTTACCGTGAGGTCTCTGATGTTCGGCCTTGACTTTCTTGCAAGTCAGGTACCGCTTGACAAACCATGTTATTTCTGTTTTCATACAGGGCCACCAATAACTCAACTTCAGATCCCTATACATCTTCGTGGCCCCCGGATGGATCGAAAACTTTGACTTATGAGCCGTATCCAAAAATGTTTGTCTCACCCCACCAGTAGCCGCCCAAACACTACCAAACTGAGTCAACAACCCCGACTGTCTCTGACAAATAAAGGAATCTGCCCCCTGATTCGCTCAACCTTCTAATTCTCCTTTTTCAATCCCTCCGCCAGATCCTTTTGATCAAATCCAAAAAAGGTGAAGTAATAACCATCCTCAAAAAAATGTCGCTGATAGGAGCATTCACTGCTTTACGGCTCAAATTATCGACCACCACATTGGCCTTCCCAGGGTGGTACATGATCTCGCAATCATAGTCATTTACCACATCCAACCATCTCCGCTGCCACATATTCAGATTCGGCTGATCCATTGTTGGGTCTAATATTGGTTTATATTTTGCTTTTCTAGGAAAATATATTTTTATGTAATGTTGTATGTGTTTGAGGTTTGTGTGTACGGCCGTACACGGGTGTGTGTGTGTGAATCTATTGTAAGGAGCATCAATCATATTCATTCAATACATCATAGATTCAAGTTATTCTTCTTCTCATTCTCTTCTATTTTGATCTGACATCATCCGTTTGATTGGGATTCCGCACCATCAAACGGATCTGATTGATACACAAGCAGATTGGGGACTTACAAGTGGTATCAGAGCTTGGATTGTATCAATCAATTTTGTCAGATCTGGAGCTTATTTGATCTTATTTTTGAAAGATTTTTGCGTTTTTGGATAGATCTATGAAAATTAGGGGGGGGGGGGGGTTTGATCTTCGCGTTTTTCATAAAAACGAGTTTTTGATCGAGTTTTGGAGCAAAAATGGTGAAAAACGTCGTTTTTTTCGCGATCTGATTGAAGGTGTGCGGCCAGTTGAAGGTGTACGGCTCGGAGTGTGCGGCCTCGGAGTGTACGGCTCGGTGTGCGGCCTCGGTGGTTTGCAGTCCTGTAGCGTCTCCGGTTCGCACCTCGGTCTCGGTCAGCAGCGTGTGCGAGTCTTCGCAGCAGTCGTCCTCGCAAGCAGCAGCGTCTTATTAAAAAAAAAAAGGGGGGGGGGAAGCGATTTTGCATTTGCCAAGAATCGAACCCGGATCATCCGCCTCCTTTCCCCTCCGCCTTACCAGTTGAACCAACCTGTCACATGCTATAAACCTTCAGAATTTAATTGAAAAGGATTCCTTTGTCGGTCCATATTTTCGCAAATTTGACATTTTTAGCCCAAAATTCAAATTTCTTTTATTTTTAAATTCTATTTTCTTCCAAAAATTTTAATTTTTAATTTTTAATTTTTGACTTTTATTTTGACCTTTTTACTTAAAATTTTGACTTTGACTTTAAAGTTTGACCTTTGACTTTAAATTTTGACTTTCTCGTTTGACCTTTAAATTTTCAAATTTAGCTTTTCGGTTTGACTTTTAAGTTTGACTTTTTAAATTTGACTTTTAAGGTTGACTTTTGAGTTTTTAGTCAAAGGGCATTTTTGATAAACAATGAGTTCTTCAAACACCAAAGTCAATGAAATTTCTTGTTCTCAAACATGCATTAATAAAGTTAAAAATTTACTTGAGCATATCGAATTATTACGCAGAGAGAACGAGGACCTAAAACACGAAGGATATCAACTTAGTAAAGGTCAGAAACCCCTGAAGGTTGAATTAGAAGCAAAAACCAAAGACTTTAGAAAACTTCAGGAAGAGTATAGCAATAAGAGTGCGAATTATAGATATGTGACTGAACGACTTGCTGAGGTAACTGCTGAGCTTGACACATTGAAAAACAAATTTGAAAATGCAGATTTTACTTTTAGAAAATTTGATGTGTCAAGTGAAGTAGTTGCATCCATGATAGAACATAATTTGCAATTCAAAGAGAATCAGCAAAAGGGTTTAGAATATGACAAAGTGCCTCCTCCTTATAATCATAATTATCAGTTTAAGCCATTGACAAAAGAGGAAAAGGACAGAGAGCCACATCTTAAATATGGATTTGTGTTAGGAGGTAGTATTAATGTTGAAAATACTAATGTTTCTACTTCCCATGCAGATCAATCTTTAAGTCAATCAAAGCAAGCAGCTGAAGAGAGTGTGTCTGATAATAAAATTGTGTCAAAGTCTGAAGACTTAAATTTTTTCGATATATTTGATGATATATTTGATAATTCTGCCGTGGATGTGCCAGAAAGTGTTGAGCTGAACGATTCTAATGCTTCTACTTCTTGTTCAGGTAAAGTAACTGAAGATGAGAACAAGGAGAAAACTGTTGAACAAACCAATGTCTCCTTGAACTCTGAATTTGTTGCTTCTAACTTATTTACTCCAAACAAACATGTTGTTGAGAAGTATGGGCCACCAAACCAAGTGAAACAGCCGACTTGCTGCAAGTGTGCTTGTGGGAACAATCAGAGACGAGGCAAGGACACGTCACCAGGGGCAGGAAGAAACAACTTCCCAGTGAAGAAAAAGACTTGCTTTCACTGTGGAACACCTGGACATATTGCCCGAAATTGTCCTAATCGAGCATATGTTCCCTACTATGCACAAGAGTGGCAAAACGCACCAAGAGGGAGATACCCCTAAAGAAACCCCTCAAGGTCACGTTCAGACAATGGCGACTGGAACGCGCAAAAGGCCAAGAATCAAAATCCCAAGGGCAAGAAGGGAATGTCGGCCAAGAAGTCCAATCCAAGAGATGCTCCAGTGAAATCAAGACCGGTTAGGTCAAAGTCATCTCGAAGATCGGCTTCAAGTTCAAAATCAAGTGCCGAGGCACCCATCCGATCAAAAAAGAAATGGGTTAAACCTGACTACAGATGGGTACCGAAGGTTCACTCTCCCAAATCTCCTAATGCTTCTAACGTTTCTTCATCTTTTGTTTGTGATAAACAGGATATGTCATGGGAGAGGATACCGTGCAAGGATGACAAAGGTCAACCCAGTTTCAAAATGGTCTGGGTTCCAAAGACCAACTGATCCTGCTATGTGTCGGAGCAGCTATGGAGGCATATCATAAGACTTCGGTTTGTTGGCAGTGGCTGTTCCAGGCACATGATAGGAGGCATCTCTCAACTGTACAACACTCAGAACATTGTTTAAGAGTATGTGTCCTTTGTGGAAAAGGAAGAAAGGAAGGGATCACTCATGGGGTTTGTGCTTAATGACATGAAGAATTTTCGGATCTATTCTGAGATTATGCGTGCTGTTCTCAGACCTTCTGGATGCAAATTCAATCGGTGACTTACGGTTTGATTTTTCTTCTCGATACTCCTGAGTTTATCTTACACTGATTCATTTTGAAGACAATTATTTTCTTTCTTATAGTTTTTCTTTAGTAGGTATTGTTTTGGGAAGTGATATGAAGTCTAGTGCTAAAGGGAAATATGCAATTCGTGTAATGCACTAAAGCCGAATTGTCTAGACTTTGTATTCAATGTGCTGGTAGGCACAAAGGATTCAAAAGGACTAGACATTGATTGACCTTGAAAGGACTTGACTAATATGAACTTAGATAGTTTCATTTGGTTTGACCATACGACGCTCGGGTAGATTGAGCAGTGAGATAAACATGGGAACCTGCGAGATACACTAAAAGTTAATTATCTAGAACCGTGGCTCAACATTTCCTTGATGTACGAACTTATGTCTTTAATTCTGGTTCTGATAGGGCGACTGGGGGGTTCTGATAAAGTAGGTCTGTAGGAAATTATTTTCTTGCTTTCTATCTGTCAGTCATATGTTGCTTCCTCTGCGTGATTGGAAGAAATCCGACCTGGAATGCAACATATGCAACTCTATTTCTATGCATCTTCTTTATCTATGCAATTTTTTCTATCTGTTAGTCATATGCTGTCTCCTCTGCGTGATTGAAATGATCCGACCTGGAACACAACATATGCAACATTCTACCTCTCAATCCCTCTATCTCTGTTAGTCATATGTTGTTCCCTCTGTGTGATTGGAAGACATCCGACCTGGGATACAACATATGCACTTTTATATCTGTCTTCTTTTTTAATGATTGAATACTCACCTAAAGTAAGGAGTTCTTTGGAAGCTCTTGATTACCGGGGTATATCGGGAAGTGGGAAACACGTTCTAGTACATCTAAAATTGAACCATTTAATAGGTTGTCTGTAGATCTTGCCGCTTAATTTAAGTGGACAACAATATCCTTGGTCGTCGTCAGCTAAATGTCCATTTAGGAATATATATCACAATGATTTGTCACTTATAATCTGTCCAAATTGTCAACATCCTTTGTGTTTAAGTGGACCACAATACCGGTGATTGACCAGATCTAGACATACAAGCGTGTGCTGATAAACGATATTGGATTGCTTGACAACTTTGATCCCAAATATTTTTGTTTTTGTTAAATTTGTTCATAATTTTCCTCTATGCACAAATTTAGGGGGAGAATTAAAAAAAAAATTTCAAAATCAAACAAAAATCAAAAAAATTAAAAATCCAAAAATAGTGTTATTTCTGTTTTATTTCTTGTTCAAGAAAATCAAAAAACCAAAAATATTTTTGTTTCTATTTTATTTTTTTTTCAGAAAATAAGAAAAATCCAAAAATATTGTGTGCTAAGTTTTCTTTTAGTTTTGTTTTGTCTTGAAAAGTGAATTCAGATGTAGATGAGACTCATGGATACTGAATCGAAAATTTCTGAGCCAAGGCTTTATCCGTGAGCATCGAAGAATTCTCATTCGAAGGAGCAAGAAATGAAGTTATTCTTTTAACATTCAATCCTTCAACCCCAGAAGCAAGGTGAAGCTGACTTGAAGATTATGTGACAAGTTGCATTGAAGCCTCATCAATCAATTTGCTGTTATTCTTGAACCTGCTGAAGTGATCCAGAAGTTTCGTTCTCTATTGTTCTCTCTGAATATTCTCAAGCTGAAAGCGCCATTTTCAAGAATCTTTTCAAGAAGCCTCCTCACCCAACGTGCGTTCAATGCCAAATTCTGAAGAAAAGCCCAAGTGCTCAAGATGAAGTCAGTAATTAAAGATTCATCATGTTCATCTTGAAGTTGTGAAGAATTTGAAGATTAATGCTGAAGCCAAGCTCCCAATGAAGATTGACAAGAAAAGCCAACTACTTTTTTAGGGGGAGCTTGTTGGGTCAATTAGAAAAGAAAGCTATAAACCAAGGGGGAGATTGTTGGGTCTAATATTGGTTTATACTTTGCTTTTCTAGGAAAATATATTTTTATGTAATGTTGTATGTGTTTGAGGTTTGTGTGTACGGCCGTACACGGGTGTACGGCCGTACACCTATGTACGGCCCATATTTCATATATATAGGGTGAGGAGTGTGTAAAGAAGGCTAGAAGGCTAGAGAAGAGGAGAGCTTATTGTAGAGAGAGAAAATAGAGAGAAGAAGAGAGTGTGTGTGTGTGAATCTATTGTAAGGAGCATCAATCATATTCATTCAATACATCATAGATTCAAGTTATTCTTCTTCTCCTTCTCTTCTATTTTGATCTGACATCATCCGTTTGATTGGGATTCCGCACCATCAAATGGATCTGATTGATACACAAGCAGATCAGGGACTTACATCCATCAAGTACCTCAAACTCTTGTGGTCAGTGTAAATAGTACACCGAACCCCATATAGGTAGTGCCTCCAAATATTGAGGGCAAAAACCACAACCCCTAACTCCAAGTCATGCGTAGGGTAATTTTCCTTATGAGGCTTTAGCTTCCTCGAAGCATAAGCAATCGCATGACCCCTCTGCATAAGAACAACTCCCAAGCCCTAAATAGAGGCATCACAATAAACCAAAAAATCATCCAAACCCTCGGGAAGAACGAGAATCGGGGCCTCACACAATCTTTTCCTCAAAGTCTCAAAAGTCAACTGTTGATCAGGCCCCCACCAAAAAGTCACATTCTTCTTCGCCAAGCGGGTCAAAGGCACTACAATCTTGGAGAATTCTTGGATAAATCTCCGATAATACCCCGTGAGACCTAGGAAACTCCAAATCTCAGATGGGGTCCTCCGAACCTCCCATCGCATCACAGCCTCGATCTTGGCCGGGTCAACCAATATACCCTTCTGATTGACGATGTGCCCCAAGAACTGCTCCTCGCGTAACCAAAGCTCACATTTGGAGAATTTGGCATAAAGCCTCTCCCTTCTCAGGGTCTCCAACACCTCTCACAAGTGTTACTCGTGTTGCTCCTTGGTCTTAGTGTAGACCAGAATATCATCTATGAATACTATCTCTGACCGACCCAGCATCAGCCTGTAAAACCAGTTCATGAGATCCATGAACGCTACTGATGCATTGGTGAGACCAAATGGCATCACCACGAACTCGTAATGACCATAACGAGTCCTGAAGGATGTCTTCTGCACATCATCATCCCTAACCCTCATCTGATGATACCATGATCGCAAATCAATCTTGGAAAACCTAGATGCACCCTAAAGTTGGTCAAACAAATCATTAATCCTTGGGAGTAGGTAATAGTTCTTCACCGTTAGCTTATTCAACTCCCGATAGTCAATGCACATCCTGTGTGAACCGTCCTTATTTTTCACGAACAGGATCGGTGGCCCCCACGGAGAACTGATCGGTTGAATAAAACCCTTGTCTAGCAGATCCTGAAGCTGGATAGATAATTCCTGCATCTCTGGTGGTGCCAAGTGATACGGTGCCTTGGCTATTGGAGCCGCACCAGGAACCAAATCAATCCGGAACTCGACTTGCCTCTCGGGAGGCACTCCTGGTAACTCCTCAGGAAACACACCGGGGAAATCCCGCAAAATGGGCACCTTAATCAATGTCTCCGTGCCCTCCACCTGATTATCCGCCACATAAAACAAAAATCCTAAACAACCCTGCTGAAGATATTGTTGGGGTTTGAGCATTCTAACACTCCTATGGTGTACATGCAACCCTAAATACCTTGGATCTATGTTTTCTCTAATATACATGCAAATGCTAATATTCCAAGGTATTACCCTATCTAGCATACAATCATAGATACTTGGGTAATAATATAGATAGAATACATACCTTTTGTAGTGTAGCTTGACTCCATGGGGCTTGAGTGCCTAGTGCCTCAAATGTGACACCTCAAATGGCTCACACAACATCAAATGCTCTTGGAATAACTTAGAGAGAAATCCACACTTCAAGAAATCGGCTAGCCCTTCTTTTTCACACATAGTGGCCGATTTTGGTGAATAATATGATGCTTATATAGTATGTTACAATTAGGGTTACGCCATGTAAACCCTAATTGTCATGACCTTTCATTTCCATGACCCATGGGTTAAGTAACCTCCATGGAGCATCCATGGAGTATCCTATGGGTTTAACCCAACTTAATTATCCATGGAGCTTTGGCCCACTATATAAGTTATGGATGATTTACACAATCAACCCATATATTTAATTAGTCTTCTTTTGATCACATAATTAATTCTAAATTAATTCTTGATCAATACTAATTAAATATTATTATTCTTATTATTAATATATTAGAACTTATAATATATTAATAACCATAAGTGTCTTATTTCTCTCATTTAGTCTATCCAAGTGCATGATGCCATGCAACCCAAATGGACCATGCCTGGTCGGGTCAAGTACATACTAAATATAGTTATGGACTTAGACACTAATCCAACAGATATCTCTATGCCCTTGTAGCTGAACAAAGAGTTGGCTCATGCCAAGCTCCCTCGCCAGGAATAACCAATTCTCCCCCAAGCGGGCTTTGAAATCTCACTAGCTTGCGCTCATAGTAAATCATGGCCCCATTGGGGCCTAACCAATCCATCCTGATAATAACCTATGATCCTCGCAGAGAAATCGACACAAAATCAATTGAGTATCTCTCACTAATAATACACCCACGATGAACCCTCGAAGCACTCACAGTATGGTCATCTGCAATCTTGACCTCCAACGGGTAATCCATAGTCCCGAGAGCATCACAAAACTTCTTGATAAGCGCAAGAGACACAAAGGATCGGGTAGCACCTGAATAAAACAGAACATGAGCAGTCATACCATTAACACAAAAGGTCCCTATATAAGATCATATATAATCATGAGCATAAATTAGGAAAACAATAAAAGATAGAAATAAGTCACATACCAGTAACCACATCCGGTGCTGAACGGGCCTTGTCAGTGGTCGGCTGAAATGCCCTGCTCTTCACCACAGGTACCTCCGCCTTGCCCTGGCGGCCATTAGTAATCCTCAACGTGGCCGGACGAGGCACCACCGCTGTTCCTCGTGAAAATCTCGGTCAATCAGCCTTTTTATGGACGGTCTGATTGTAATGGAAGCAAATCAGAGCACTCTTTGGGCAGTCCCTAGTCATGTAGCCCGAATGACCACAACCGAAAAATATTGAACCCATCAATCGAAACGCCCCATAGTGCGGCTTGCCGCACTTACCGTAACAGCTTCGACCCTACGGACCTCTAATGCATGAGTCGGAAGTCTTGGGACTCTTAGCATGGCCCACTGCTATCCGTACCTGCTCCAACTTCTGCTTTGTCTAGAGCTCCAACTTGATCTCCTGCTCACGGGCCTTCTCAATCATATCATCCAAGGTCATACACCCCGAAAATTTCACAAACTCCCTGCTATCCTCTCTCAAGATATCATGGTATCTCGTCTTCTTCATCTCCTTATCTGTAGCATACTCCGCCACAGTCTCAGTAGTCTGGCGAAGGTCCTGGAACTCCCTCGGCAGTTGCTGCACCTCGATAACCGGTGAAAACTCCCTCTGGAACCTCGAAACAAAATCCTCCTAGGTCATAATTGCCACTGCCACTGCCGCTGACCCTACAACACGACTAACCTTATCCCACCAGTCTCGTGCTCCATTCCTCAGCAAGCATGATGAAAATCCCTCCTTTGCCCCCTCAGGGCAAAAACTCATCCACTGAGCATTCTCCATGTCAGTGATCCAACGTCGGCTAGCGATGGGGGCCTTAGCCCCAAAGAATTCAAGAGCTACACAATAATTAAACTCCCAGAATGAGGGAGTTCAAGCCCTTATCTGACCCGCAACAATATCTGCTTGAAAAGTCCTAAGGCTCTCATCCATCAACACCATAATCCCCTCCTTGAAGGTACTAAACATCACCGGAGTAGCATCCAAAATACCGCGAGTAACCTCAGCCGCATTAAATTCGTACAGTATTTCATCAATCAATTCTGCGCCTGATCCAGAACCTGAACCAGAACTATAGCCAGAACCTCCTCAAGTAGTCATCACCATACTCACGTTGAAACACAACGTATAAAAAGTCATCATTAGACTCGAGGGAAATCTCACTATACATGTCTCCTTAGAGTCTCCATGCCTGCTCTGGTCTCAGGTACAGATCTTATGCTTCCAGTAGTTTGGGCCCAATACCACCATTCACACCTATCTGTACCCTCCTCAAGAGTCGTCCCGATTCCTTTAAATCAGCATACTTGAACCACACACCATTCCTTATGCTAACAACATACATATCCTATACTTTCCTAGGAATCCTTAACTCCCACCGCTCGCAATACCGAGAACCTTAATCAACACCGCTGGTTGGCTTATGCATGCAAGTTATACACAAGTGGAATCACATAGACTGTCAAATGATGAATCTACCCTAAGTCCACAACCAAACAAGGAACAAGAAATGAGGTCAAATCAATAATTCTAGGACTATATGATCATAGTCGTATACAACTTTGAAAGCACACACTTAGCAATTAACTGAGCCGATATCAATTCCATGTAATACATAGCATCAAATTCCCCTAGGCTATAATGCATCATTCATATCAGGAAATTCTATCGTATAATTCCTGAAAGTATCCTTAGCCCTATGCTAGCATGCAATTCTCAAATTGAGCATACTAATCATAACACTTAGGTATGGGTAATTTTAGGAACTACTTACTTGAGCTCCGCTGATTGCATGCATCGCACCCCTTTTACTTATTAAAAATATTTTTAGAAATTCAATTTCAGTTTTCTTTAAAAAGATTATCATTTCTTCAGTTTGAGTTCTGACACACCCGATAGTGTGCTCAAATCCCTCAAACCAAGGCTCTCATACCAACTTGTAGCAGCCCAAAAACAATGATAAATTTCTTCATTTAAAGACTATCAATTTCATTCATTAATTGTTTAAAAAACCATCACCAAATATAATATCCAAAATATCATAGTACAAATATTCAAAATGCAGAAATCATGAGGGGAGGATGTCGTTCCATAACGTCGGGTCCTTCTCTTTTGGACCGGAAGTACCTGAAACCATAAACATAAACTATAAGCACAAAGCTTAGTAAGTTCCCCAAAGTACCACATACCAAACATGCAGCTGGGCTTAACCCTGGGGTATAATCCAACCTAATATATACATATGGGCCCCGTTGGTGCCTTCGACCCATGGATATAATGAGAAGACTCATCTCGCAGACAGATGAAAAGCTGAAACAATACGCTGCTCCAAAATTAACTCTACCATTCACCTTTATAGACATAGTGACCAAAACTCAAAATACAACTCAAAATACCCAAAATAGCCCTAGGTTAAACTTTGGTCTAAATCAAGGTCAAAGTCAACCGAGTCAACCGGGTCAACTCGGTGAGTATGTTGGGCGTACCCAACATGTACACGGGGCATACTACACGCTTGACTAAAATCAAGGGGCTGACCACGTACACACAACGTACCCCTTGGTACGCCCAACACACAACTAGTACAGATGGCGCTTGTGACATCCGCTAACGAACACCTGCTCGCAATTGGGTCCTTCTTCCAAAAGAACTATGGAGCCCCACATGGATGAAACTCTTGGAGAGTCAAAGAGAGAGATCCCACCATCGCCACCATCTCAGAACGAAAAGCGCCCAAGCGCTCATCCAAAATCTCCATGATACCCTCCTTGATCGTAACGAAGATCACTGGAGTCTGCTCCAAGAATACCGCGGGTAATCTTTGATGAAATGAACTGCCACATCTAATCATCCATATGTCCGACTCCATAGCCAGAACCCGAACCATCACCGACACTAGAACCAACACCGACACCCATATCTCCATCAGAACTTCCTCGAGTGACCACCATACTGAAAATAAACCATACAAACCATCAAAATATACTCGAAAAACCCCACATTCTACAAGCTCCTTGGTATCATCGTGGCTTTCCTTGACTCGAGTACAGATCCTTTGCTTCCAGTAGTACGGGCCCAATACTAGCTTCTACATCTATCCGTACTTTCCTCAAGGATCGCCCCGAATTCCCCAAGATACTTCCGTATCAATTCAGACGATCTCTAGCAGATCAAATCTCACTGCACCGAATCACCTCCTAGGTTCTCCTAGAACTACCATCACACTACTATTCTCCATCAGCTGCAGAAGGAACTCTCTAACACCTTCTAACTAATTACATATTACGACACCAGATAATTCTTTGACCGAAAGGTCTCACACTGCAATGGTTGGACTCAAACAAGAGTTATGCAATAGGGTTAAACCTAACCTCCTAAAAGTATCTAATCTTAGTAATATGTAACTTAACGCATTTGCTTACTAGTTATCTGATATTAATGGGAATTCCTAAAAGCACAAAGCAAGCAACATTCGAGCTTTGACTAATCCGAATTAAAGCATAACCTAAACAGACCGTCCTATCAACTGACTGATCCAATACTAGCATGCAAGTCTATAAACTCATACAGTAGGCATATAAATGTATCTCTTCTAGCATTCTATCATGCAATCCTGAGTAGATACTTATCCCTATTCTAGGAAGCGATTCACAAATTCACAATTCAAAGCATATCACATAGAACATGCATGGGTATTTTGGGAAAACTTACTTGAGGTCGGTCGATTGAATGCACTACACCCCTTTCTTTTATTAGAAAATCCTTTAATAAAACATTTTTTTATGAAAAATCCACCAAACCCTCAGTTTGAGTTCAGACACACCCGAGAGTATGCTCGAATCCCTCAAACTAAGGCTCTGATACCAACTTGTAACGTCCCAAAAATCATAACAAAAAATTTTATTTTTTTATTTGTAAAACCATCAACCATGATGTTCATAAAAGTCATAAAGGAAATCAAAGTATGTCAACAATCATCCATGAAATACATCAGATTCAAGGAATCCTGAAAATCCTAGTGTGTGAGATGCGATCGTCCTGAGTCGTTCCCTTTCGAACCGGAAGTACCTGAAACATAAACTGAAAACCGTAAACACAAAGCTTAGTGAGTTCCCCAAAATACCCCATACCATACATACAATGGGCCTTGGCCGTTATCCAATGGGCCCTTCCCAACATCGAGACCCGCCCGGTACAAATCTGTCAATAACATACGATGGGCCCCGCCCAACACACTTATCAAGCCCCGCCTGGCATCGTGCCCTGCCCGGTATACAGACAAACACATACAACACATGCAAGAGTCACACAGACAACTAGCATACTAATAACAATAATCCATGGGTCGTTATTGGTGCCTTCAACCCGCCAAACACTATGAGGAGACTCACCTCTATCTACTGATAGACAATAACAATCGGGCTACTGAACTGAAGAATCCCCACACTAAATCACAAATAATAAAAATGGAATTAACAATTAGGTCATATACCATAACTGGGAACCTAATTCATAAAACCCGATCCTTAGGGAAAAAGGGCTATTTTACCCTTTTCTTTAATCGGCCCAGACACCATGACCCAAGCCCAAAAGTACTAGAACCCGAAAATGGCCCAAAACCCATTAGCCCTCAGTTGGGAGTACGCCGAACATGCCCAACTCGTATGCCCCACGTACGCGCACCAATTAGAAGATATGGTTCAAACCCAGTACGTTCAGCGTACATATAAGTACGCCCGACGTACTGGCTTGAAACCCAAACCCCATAAGGATGGATTAATCTGTTAAGACCCTTTCGTTCAAACTTCAGATCTAGTCCAAAACAAGGTCTTAATCCATAAATTCGGAAGCTTTATGCTTGTGCATGGCTTAATAAGCCCCAAAACCCAATTTTCACACTCTAACTTCATGAAATGAACATCAACCTTTGCATGGTTGAGCTAAACCCATAAAGCTACCATTTTAATGCTTAAAGGACCTCAGAAACACTAAGATCTACCATCCTAAGCTCCTGGATTAGCTTATACTCACAAGAAACTACTCAAGGGACCAAAATAAACCAAAATCTCTAAACTAGCTAGATTAAGAAGATAAATCATCACGGTTGTAACTTTATACCTTCTGAGGCTTGCCAAGACAAGGAAGATTATGGATCTTCAAGCTTCACTCCAACCAATGCTTGATCACCAAGCTCCTACTTCTTCACAATACACCAAAAGCACCAAAAGTTCACTTCCAAAGCTCAAAACACACAAGGAAAGGCTAAGGTTTCGTGGGGAGTCTTTAAAGGAAAGGGGGCTGATGAGGGGGCAGCCTCAAGGCTCATAACGGCATTTAAATAGGGGTCAAACCCTAAAAATTAGGGTTTGTGGTCTGCGTACGTATGTCCAACGTACACATGGGTATGCTCAATGTATGGCATCAACACCCATGATTCATTTAAGGGAGTACGCCCAACGTACTCCATGTTGCGCCCAATGTAACAGGGACCAAAGTGAAATCTTTTTAAAACAAAGTCTAATTTTGAAGAGTACCTGAAACTCGATCATTACACAAACACCAACAATACTTGCTCTTTTTGTCCCAAGAATCTTATGTCGCATACATTCTTGCACAAGCTAATATGACAAATTATAAGCCCAATGCTACACATGTTAACATTGCCTCCAAACTCAATATAATAGATGAGACCCACTACCCATTGATACTCATTACCAAAATCTTTCAAGGTCCCCTACAATAACTCACATTCAGTCGTCCATGCCTCACTTATGGTGTGCAATAAGTTTCGTGATCAACGTATTCTTAGGTATTCTTAGGTACCTTAAATACACCATTTACCATAGTTTACATATAACTCCCTCACAATCAACAATGCTCACCGTATATTCTAATGTTGATTGGGGATTCCCTGAATCACATCGTTCAACTTCAATCTACTCATATTTTTAGAAAAATACCTACTCTTCTTGTCATCAAAGTGCCAACCGATAATTTCATACTCTAGTGTTGAGATTGAATACCAGTGTGTTGTAAATGTCATCGTTGAAAACTTGAAATAAGTTGGCTTCAAAATCCTCTCCTTAAACTATTGGTTCCTAGTCGCCAAGCCATGCTAATATAATGTGATAATATTTCAGCTAGTTACCTCTCTGAAAACTTAGTTCAAAATCATTGTATGAAACGCATAGAAATTGACATACACTTTGTTAGAGAAAACATGCTTCATTTATGTTCGATTCCTTCACGTTCGTGTTGACTACCAATATGCTAATATTTTTAGCAATGGTCTTACTTGGCACCTTTTCACCAGATTCAAGTTCAGTCTATGCATTCGTATGATTACTTCTCAAACCGAGGGGGACTATTAGATATAATATATTTGAATTATCTTTTAAATTTTTTCTCGATCTCTTTTTCCAAATATAATATATTCGGTTGTACTCTTGTATTTATATTCTAGTGGGTATATTGCAATCTTTAAGCGATTCAGTTACTTAGACTTTTTTTTTTGTCTAAACCGCTATTATCAACAAAGTTCTTACATTTTCTTATTTAGATAAAAAAAACCTAAAACAACATCATTTTAAATTTAAGTATAACAAACTGGTTTGGACCAAACTAAACGGAAAACTAATTCTCGAAAAGCCCTTCAACTAAGTTATGCACCTATGAAGATCCATATCTCACGTGACCTTGAAAATCATAATAGGTGTAGCATGTTTACTATTCAATCCATCACACAGAAACTTACAACCCCTTCACACATATTATATATATATATATATATATATATATATATATATATATATATATATATATATATATATATATATATATATATATATATTATAACAACCCTAATCCGTTAATAGAACCTGACGTTATTATGATTTTGAATCTAACACCAACTTAACGACCTTAACATCCAAAATCCTCCCTGAGAAACGCTTCTCATGAACTACAAATAAACAAGCTTAATCGGAAGAAAAGTAGTCGAAATTATGAGGTGGTATTTGATCGTTGCAGCTATTTTGAAGCTCGAGTGGCATCTCACTTTGTGTCAAGTCGATGTTGTTTCCATGTATAAATTGATCAAAACTTGAAGGTTCACCGGGGCCATTAAATCCCCAAGAAGTTGTCGTCTGAAGAGAGAAAGCATGTTGAACTTCCATTGTGTAAATCATGTTAGAATTTGTTTCTAAACCTGTATAAATTAGCAAAAATAAAAATAAAAATTAGAGCTAAACATGGTTCAATATCATATTTTTTTTCCTATATTGAAATCATGTATCAGTTCAATCTTATTTTGAAATGGACATAAAATAAAAGAATTTAACTTATTCTGGTTGGTCAGATAGTATAGGAACATGTTACAGATTTCGTATTGGATCTGTGTGCAATAATGGGCTAAACAAGTTTAGGCTTGAAGCTGGGCTAATGCGCTCAAGAGTAAAGTGAACGAAGTTGAAAGAAGAAAGGATTAAGTTGTAGATGTTGCATAGGTGAATGAGAATGAGTAAGCTCGATCGCTTATTGGATTCTTCATAAACGCATGGGTCTTCAGGTTGATCCGTCTCGCCGACCCGATGTATAAAAGCTCTCGTTGGAGAGAGAGAGAGAGAGAGAGAGAGAGAGAGAGAGAGAGATTACGTTATTCTAGTGTCAAAATGCTTTCGACTAAACTTGAGAATTTATTATGACAAGATTTAATAGTTATCGTGACGATTTATTTAGGCTGCATACCTTCATGATTAACGTTTCTATGCATGACCCCATGGAAAGACGAGCGGTCTGATAAAGTACCATTGGGTATCACGTCAAGGCCTCGACCTATGAAGTTGGAAGAACTTTGTGGAGTTGAGTTCGGGGATGGGGTCGAGCCCCTGTTCACGAGAAAACTCATATGTGCTCTCCTATCTGTTGAACTCAAAAATAAATGTTAGAAGATGAGAACGAATTCACATGTCATGGGACAAAATGTAAACATACTTGTGGAATTGAATGACGTGTCCTCAGACTGCGGCCTCCTTCGTCTGGCATTGTGTGCTGACAGGCGTCTACGACAGCTACGCTTCCTCTCGTCAAATTCCGACAAATCATGTAACCTTCAAAATTACCAATCAAATTGTCGTACATTACCTCTTGAAATAATGGTAGAGAAATAACAAATAAGTACATCCTTTGGATGAACGGACGCATTAGTAATGGCAAGTTGTGATTAATGACTAAATGAGTCATCTTACCTAAAGTTATTTGTGAAAGATAACGATCTAAATTAGGTAATTAGAATAGGTTATTCCACGAAATTATGTTGGTTACGGAAAATCACCATCATGGAAGGATGAATTTGTGGTTTTTAGTGATGGCAAGTTGTGGTCAACATCCATCACTAAGTGTGACATCTTCACAAAACATTTTGGGACCTTAGAAAGTTAACAACCGATTTTGGCTATTTAACTACATCCTTTTGATGACGTAAAATCATTTTATTATGACATATAAACTGCTCCGTTTTGTGATGCCAAGTTGTGCTTACCGGGTTATATTTGTGACAAAGGCCTTGGAATAAACTATTAATTTTGGTGATGGCATGTTGTGATTATTCATTAATGGCAATCACTAATACACCATTTTACCAAAAGTCATATTTGATAAAGCCAATTTTTTCCCCACGATTTGAATTGAACGTGGTTATAATAGATAAAGCAAAACTTGCCTGCTACATTGTTGGCAAAACCGACGTTCCATCCCTGCAACAACAACTTTCGGGCTTTTGGAATGATCAGAACAAATCCTGTGCCGACGGTGGTAATCTTTAGCTGACGCAAGGTCAAGATTGCAGCCTTCAACTTGACAACGTGCCAAATGAGAACTCTGATATGACCCTCGAGTTCTCTTCACGACTGGAGAACACGATGATGCACGCCCTAGCTTCAACCCAATCAAGGCCTCACCCGATATAACTGCACCTTCTTCCACCAGACCCGAAAAAGAATAATGATGATCATCATTTTCATGGCTAGAAATTGCTAAACTCTTTGGCATTTCAATCTCCCAGTTCCACTCCATAGTCACCACTAAAACAAGTGCGAAGATTTTCTTGAAATTGTGAGGTGGGTAGCAAATAGATTTCTTGTTCCCTTCGAAACAACAAATGCTGATAAAGATCGTATAGGGAAGTTAAGAACAGTAGTGCCACAATGGTAGTAATGGCGTTGCTTTCGGCTCCTCACTATAAAAATAAAGTGTGTCGTAATTTCATTCTGTCAGATTTGCCCATGTGGACACTTCAGTTTCCTAAATTAGCCAAGACAGATTAAACGAAGAACATGCTTTCGCATGTTTATCAACCCCATCGCCATCTTTACGAACCAAAAGCTGTTTTTTACAGCATCACTTGAATTCACAGACCAATTATTATTTCTGCCATTCGTATTAACTGCAATGGAACGAAGGTTGTTGAAGCTTCATTAATACCTTGAACACTAACCCTCTTTGCTGTAATTGATTGGTCATGCTCTTTCGTTTTCTGCCAGCAGTTTAATTACTGAACTCAAATCTTGCATTCATTTAATGCATTTAAGAATTTAAGATGCCCATGTGTTTTAAGGTTGTTTGGAAGCTAATAATTCATTATTATTATTATTAAACGTTAAAAATGGCATATTGACACAATGACACCTCGAGTGCTAAGGCATCGGTTTCCGGGTGTGTACTGTGAAGGGAACCATATCCTAACAAAAAATTAAAATATCGCAACCGTTAATTAGATTCTTTAGACCATTTCAAAATTGAAGTATATGACAATCGATCCATTTTTTATAGCAAATGATTACTAGCAGTGTTAACGGTTGATAGATAGTTTCTTTTATTTGTGTATTATCTATGTGTATTGTGCATATGTATCTATTTGTTGTATGGTGGATGGACCTACTATAGGGGTTTCCATAATTTCTCATCAACAATAAAGTATCAAGCCTTCGTTAATTACAACCTAATTCTTTCCCTAACCCCCTCTCTCTCTCTCTCTCTCTCTCTCTCTCTCTCTCTCTCTCTCTCTCATTAGCAACATAATCAACATCAAGTTCGTGGTGAGGTGTGCCAAAGAGGTATCACACCCTGTTAATATCTGTGAAGACTGTGTTAAGTTATTGTTCTTACAAGATGAAGATAAACTCACATCATACTATGGTTGCAATCACAAACAATTTTAAGGTGAAGACAATGGAAGTCAAGTTCGATGTAACTAATAGAGCTGAACTTGTAGCTTGATAGATCTACACCGGGTCGTAAACCCTTTAAACTAAAATGAGTTTACAAGTTCAAAAAGATCCAAATATTAATAAGATAAAGTATAAAGCAAGACTCGTGGTGAAGGGATATCTTCAAAAACCTGATGTAGACTTTTGATGAAGTATTCACACTTGTTGCGTGATGGTGATTTGCTTAATCAATGTTATACGAGTGTAATTAGATTAATTTGTTGACCAATACATCTTGATAAATTTTGAACAAGTAAGAGTGGTGTAGAGTACACACTTGTTTGATTTTCTGAACTATGCGGGTCCAGCGGCAACACCCTGTTAGTGGGGTCCAAGGGGCTGCAACCTCTGGCTGGGTCTAAGGGGAAAAGCCACTGACGTTGACCCTGATGGTTTACCCATGGCATGGAACCGTTTTAGTGGCAGTTTCATGACATTTTGAAACTACCTTATGATAGTTTTTGGCAGTTTTCAAATGTAGGAGTTATTATTCCATTTTGGTCATAATTTTGGTCCACACAAGACAATAACATTCATCATTCTTTATTTTTTTATCTCATATACTGAGTTTTATCTGATTATAGATTTTTGAGTGTACCATTTAAATGCTTTAATCTGAAAGTGATATCATGACTCAGTATTTTCCAAGCATTTGAAACACCCCATTTTTCTAACAAAGATTAAAGCATTATGTAACAATGTTGAATGAAGAATCTATGAAGAACATGAACAACAAGTTTGACAAGTTGGTGAAGTTTGAGGTTGGAATTTTCGTAGATGGTAGAAGAAGATGTATTTCCTCCTAACTACTTTGAAAGTGGTATATGTTCTGAGTACACCAATGCCTGAAAACGTCGAAGATGAACCCTTAGAAGCAACTAGGAGGAGATCGAAGTGAGAGAACGATGACTACATCTATCGTGGCCACATTCTCAATGGTATGTATGACTCTCTAATTGATGTTTAACAAAATGTCAAATCTGCAAAGGAACTATGGGATTCATTGAAATCCAAGTATGTAGTAGAAGATGCTTCTAGTAAGAAGTTTATGGTTAGTAACTTCATGAGTTACAAGATGGTTGATACTAGGCCTGTCATGGAACAATTCCATGAACTGTTAAGGATTCTAAGACAGTTTTTCCAACATAATCTGAAAATGGATGAAGCCATTTTTGTGGTTGTCATCATTGACAAACCGCCTCTTTCCTGGAAAGAGTTAAACATACTTTTGAAACATAACAAGGCAGATTTAACTTTAGTTCAAAGCGGAAGCTATTTAATAACTAGAGAGTCTTTAAGGACTCAAGAACTTGAAAATAATATTAAAGACAAGAACCAAGTTGGCTCTTCTTTTATGAATATGGTGGAATGTGATGGATCAAAGAATTCTAACAAATCTAAAGTAAAAAAGAAGTACAGAGGAAAAGATGATAAATCTTCCAACAAAATGTCCAAATTGGTGTGTTGGAACTTTAACAAACCAATATTTCAATAAGGATTGTTGTGTTCATAAAGTGAACAAAGATGTTGGTCCAAGTGGGTCTAAGGATCTGCAAAAGCAACAAGGTTAGGATTCTAATTTAGCGCATAAATTTATTTATGTTCATAATTATGTTTTTGTACATTTTGAGGCATTTTATGTGTATGATGATGATGTTGATTGGTAGGATGATTTTGGTGCAACAATTCTTGTTTGCAAGGATCTTTGTTGGCTTAAAGAATGTCAACCAATTGAAGATGGATATGTTGTGAAGATGGGAAATGTTGCAACTAAACCAATCAAAGGATTAGGATTTGTTCTACTTAATTTTACTTTTGGAAAATGTTTATGTTTAGACAATGTGTTGTATGTACCAGGGATTCGAAAGAATCTCTTATCTGAAATTGTGTTATATAAGTGTGGCTACAAACAAATGTTGCAAAGTGACAAGTATATATTCTCAAGACATGGTAATTTTGTTGGATTTGGTTATGTATGTAATGGTATGATTATGGTTAATCCAAATTATCCTTCTTATGATAATTCAATTTGCATGACAAAATCTAGTACTAGCAACAACTTAAATAAATCATATTTATGGCATGCTAAACTACGACATGTTCTCTATAAAAGATTAAAATATATGTCTAAAATGAGTCTAATACCTAATTTTGAAATAAATAATGAAAAGTATAAAACTTGCATGTTAACTAAGAACAATAGACAATCTTTTAAGGATGTTCACGGAGAAAGCAAAGTGTTGGAAGTCATAAGTAGTGATTTATGTGATTTTCATTAAACACCATCTCTAGGAAACAAAAAGTATGTCATTAATTTTATTCTGACGCATCTAGATATTGTTATATCTATTTGTTACATTCAAAAGATGAAGCTATTGATAACTTTAAAATTTATAAACACCAATTAGAGCTACATAAGAATGATTTGATAAAATTTTTGCGTACCGACAGAGGTGGTGAGTATTATAATCTAGTTTATTTGAATCTACTAGAATAATACATCAAACCACAGCTCCTTGTACACCACAACAAAATGGTGTGGTTGAACGGAAGAATAAGAAGTTAAAGGAAATGGTTAATTCCATGTTATCCTATTCCGGTCTGAGTGATGGATTCTGGGGTGCAACTATGTTCACAACCTATTATATCTTGAATAGAACTCCAAAAAAAAGGAGTAAGAATATTGCGAAAACCGTAAGAAATTAGGTCAACGATCATCAACCACAAATGTCTTGAACACTGATGATTAGCTTTGTAAAATTATGAGGGAGCAACATACTTGATCTGTTAAATGTGACTCGAGCATTTGGAGCATATGGAGCATTAGGAGCACTTAGATCTCAATGGAGCGCTTGAGGTTTATGGAGCAGGTGAAAAAGGAACAAATCATCTGAGATGGATTTGGATCATCATACAAAGGAACAGATCATGTAGCAAAGAAATGGATCTTCCAAAAGGAGGTTTGGAGCAACTTGGATTGGTTTGGAGGAACTTGGAGCAACATGGAGAAACTTGGAGTGTCTTGGAGCAACATGGAGCAACTTGGAGAACCTGGAGCAACATGGTGCACTTGGAGCAACATATAGCACTTGGAGTAACTTGGAGCACTTAAAGCAACATGGAACATCATACTGCGCCATGTAGAAGGAAGTTGCGCCGACCTTGGGGATGTTGTGCCAAGTGATAGCATGATGAGCCATCGTGTCTGAAGTTACGCGAATGTGATGTTGAGCCAAGGAGATTTTGATCCAAGGAGATGTTCAGCCATGGAGATGTTGTTGCTCCATCAAGAAGGATTGTTGCGCCATGAAGGAGATGTTGCACCATCATTGACCATCTTGATACATGATGCATCATATTGATTCGTTTGTTTTGTTATGGTGATCCACGTATGCTTAGAAGATGATGATGCTCAAGAAATACACCATGTTGTGCCACCATGATGGATGTTGGGCCATTAGTGATCATGATGCTCCACATGTGCATCATGTTGCTCCACTATGTTTAAGGTGGTCCATTATGTATGTTGCTGATGCTCATGGGTTGTATGGCATGGAAGAATATTCTAAAAGATGTTACATGACAGAATATGATTGGTTGGCATCATTCATGGGCGTATGGGCCAATAGGCCTAGCCATGATAGTTTTAGGTTTGATACCTCAACTATAAATATGAATGCCTTCTTAGTCATTTGATGTGTCTTGTCGCTTGTATCCTTAGTGAGTAGGACAAATCTATTGTGAAGTGTACTTGTAACCTCTGTTTGAGAACTCTAAAATAAAGAATACTTCCCTCTTGCCTATAGACGTGGGTCACCTTGACCGAACCACGTAAATACTATGTATTTGTGTGCCTTTAGTTTTGCTTGTTATCCACATTACTTCCTAACAAGGGTCATCAGAACTTGGCAAGTGACATCGGATTTTTTTAGTCTTAAGTAGCATCGTCTGATTGTCTAACATGATTTAAGAAAGAGATTGTTACACCCCCAAACCAAGGATTGCGGAAACGTCCGGGGGTGGCGGACTTCATGTATAGTATCACAACAACCAGTATAATAGTGCTCATAGTAAATACAACCATCATAAATATAATTGAAAAAGTTACACCATAGTATATGAGTTTACATGTTTCAAAATCAATTACATTATGATGAAAAAAAATGTATAAATTGACGTCTTGCGTCCCATCCTCAAAAGCAGTTGGTTACCTGTTTCACTGATTTCCTGATAATACAAGTAGTTTTGAAAGAGTGTCAACAATTAAGTCGGTGAGTTCATAAGCTTTTGGATGAAATGTTGAAACAAACCATTGTTTGTAAATGTAAATGGATACTCAAGAAAAATCTAATATTTTCCTTATACAAAGTCGTGTAGTCTTAAATCCCAAGACTGAGAGTATGCAGTTTTAGATAGATAAAACCCCTTTTTGTAAAGTAGCATTTTCCCGTAAACTTGAAATGTTGTTAACTCCCTATGTGAGTCGTTGTAACCATACTATAACTAGAGTGAACCTGCTACAATGTTTTTCAGACGTCAAGATACTATGACTTTTGTCACCTGTAGACCTGCAGGTCCCGCTGTAGCTAGCAACAAGGTGTGGGGTGTCAATCCCAATATAGATCTATACACAATTATCACGCTCTCCCCACAAGAGATTCTGGTTATAACTTATAGGAATTTTTAACCCGTACTCTAAGAGTACATTTGAAGAATTGTCTTACAACTTACGTTAACGAGTTTACGTGTAGTGTGCGAGTAAAACCTTTTGTATGGTGGAAATGAATTCCCTTTATATGACAAGTTTGTACTGTGAATTCCATAAACTATATCTATAATAGTTTATTATGCATGTTTAAGTGAATGAAAACCTTTATCATGAATAACCATTTCTGAATATAATGTTAAAGTAACAAGAAATGCATTCAACGTATAGAAACCTAGTGATAAACACTTTGCTCAACATGTTACAAAGTGTGTTAAAACAGTGAGCTGTTAAGCTTGCTTTTCACTTTCCTACACTGTTTTACGAAAATCATATAAAAATCATACGGAGTTGAAAACTGAATCCGTAAACTTTGAGAGTTTAGAATTTGTCTCTTGTTTATTCATTATTATTATTATTATTTTTAGAAGTCCCTAACTTATATGAAATTGATCATCTTCACAGACTGGTCCGAAGTTGAATCTGTAGTGATAGGCAGTTTTGTAAAAATCGCCATAAATTGTAGAAAAATCGTGTGAACTTGTGCAAGTAGTCATTTTAAAGGTATAAACCTAAACTATTTGAACATTGTACAGTTTTGAAAACTCAAAAGTTTAAGGTGTTCAAAATAGTCCGAGAATGGGACTGAACTTTCCTGTTGAAAGCTGTTGTTTGAGTTATGTTGAGTTTTTAGTATTTTAACTTGTATCCCCCCCCCCCCTAAAACGTGAATGAAACATGAAAATGTAGGGATATGAATTCACCTTGAGTGGTTTTCTGAGATGTATGATGAAGAAAATGAGTTTCCAAGTCAAGAACACTTGGAAGATGCTTGAAGGTTTGAAGATCTAAGAACAAATATGTCGATATTTGTGTAAGAATTCCATGATTTTAGTGAAGTAGTGTAGAATGTTTATGTGTGGGAAGGAAAAAATTACCAACAACAGGGGAAGAACTTGTGACTCCTGGAGGAACTCGAGTTTTTAGAGAGAAGTATGAGAGGGTGTAAAAAGTGTGTCTTGGGAGGAGGAGAGTGGGGTTTTATAGTGAGGAGAGTGAGGGATTAGAGAGTGAGCTGATGGAAGAGATTTGATAGAGGTATGGGGAGATCTCGATTTGACTAAGGTAAGGTGGGAATAGTGGCATGGAGTGGTCATGGAAAGGGTGGGTGGTTGGTGTCATAGATTCTTCGCAAAGTCAACACTCCAAAGCCATACCTTGTACATGATTTTGTCCAAAGATATAATTTTCCCTCAAAGATATGATTAAATTATGGGTCTATGGAGTTTAATATACTAAAATATGGGTTTGGGTGAAAACCCCCCGTCAAAATCATGAAAAACGGGCTTAAAACGCGAAAGTACTCGAAAACCGGACAAAAGAGGTGAACCCGCAAAGGTTCGGTTCTTGGTGTTGAGGACCGAAGGTAGGTTCAGTTCTTGATGCTGAGACCGAAAGTGGTTTCGGTCCTTGGAGCATGCGAAAGTGACAGGAAGCGAAATGGACAGAAGGCTCGGTTCATTTCGGTTGTTAAGAGGTTTCGTTCCTGAGGTGCAGGCGAAGGTAGAATTAACGAAGCGAAAATGAGTTTCGGCCCGAAAGTGCGATCTGGACCGAAAGCGATTAGGAGCGAATGTGATAGGGAGCGAAATGGACCGAAGGCTCGGTTCATTTCGGTCCAAGGCGGTTTCGGTCCTTGCAGTTTCGGCCCCAACGACTTCGATTCCTCTTTTGGGTTCGGTTCTCGTAGGTTCGGTTCCTAGGGTTTTGGTTCCCATTAGAGTTTCGGCTCTCAAGAGGGTTCGGTTCCTTAAGGCTGTTTCTCCATTTATCTTCCCGTTTTGAGTTGTTTTCGAATAAATTAAGAGTCGGGATGCCTCGAGTGATTATAAAAAGTTGAAAGAGATTTTGAGAGAGATTTGGGAGAGAGAGATATAGCGAGAGAGATTGAGAGAGACTTTGTTTGTGACCTTTGCGAGTGTTTAACTTCGAAATGCAAGGTTTGTAAACCCCGTTTTGCCTTGTTATGAGTGTTATACGCTCCCGTAAGGTATGTATAAATGTTTTATCGAGTAGTCCCATCACTTACCCGGATTAGGGTTTAGATTTTCTGAAGACGTGAAAATTCTAAACGATACTTTATATTAATATAGTGAGTTGCAAATTAGTACACATAGAGTAAGTCCTATCACACAAGCACTAGTTGAGTTTACTGGTTGACTTGTTGACTTTATTTGACTTTGAATTGACCAGAAATTGATGGTTGTCACATCATCCCCCTGTTTGAAGGAATTTCGTCCCGAAATTAGCGTTTCGACCGGGACTTCAGGCGTTGGGGAAAAGATGTGGGTGTTTTTGTTTCATCTGATCTCCGCGCTCCCAGGTGAACTCGGGTCCTCGTTTAGCATTCCAACGGACCTTCACAATAGGGATACGACTCTGTTTTGTTCTCTTGATCTCTCGATCCATGATTTCCACCGGTTCTTCTACGAAGTGGAGACTCTCGTTGACCTCGATTTCCTCGAGTGGGATCACAAGAGTCTCGTCAGACAGACACTTCTTTAAATTTAACACGTGGAAGGTCGGGTGTACGTTGTTAAGTTCTTGGGGTAGCCGAAGTTTGTATGCTACCGGGCCAATCCTGGCAAGGATTTCGAACGACCCGATATACCTTGGATTTAGTTTACCACGTTTACCGAAACGTATCGTTCCTTTCCATGGTGAGACCTTCAGTAGCACCCATTCCCCAACCTAGAATTCCAAGGGTTTGTGTGCTTATTGGCGTACCTCTTTTGTCGATCTTGAGATGCTTTTAGTATTTCTCGAATTTGAACAATCTTTTCCGTAGTTTCCCTTATGATTTCAGGGCCAGTGAGGGTGCTGTTAGGGACTCGCCCTTTTGCTAATTGTGTATCTCCCACTTCATCCCAGCACAGTGGTGATCTGCACTTGAGGCCATAAAGAGCTTCAAATGGCGCGAACTTGATGCTAGTATGATAGTTGTTGTTGTACAAGAATTCAATAAGTGGTAAGTGGGTATCCCACGCTTTACCGAAGTCAATAACACAAGCTCTTAGCATATCTTCCAAGGTTTGAATAGTTCTTTCACTCTGCCCGTCGGTTTGTGGATGATAGGTCGTACTCATGTCTAGCCTGGTCCTTAGAGCTTTCTGTAAGGACTGCCAGAACTGTGAAGTGAATCTAATATCTCTGTCAGAGATAATGGATATCGGCACACCATGTAGTCGTACAACCTCTTTGATGTACATCCTAGTCAACTTTTCCATCTTGTCAGTCTCCTTTATTGGCAGGAAGTGCACGGATTTGGTCAATCTATCGACGATTACCCAAATGGTATCAAGACCACCCGTTGTCTTAGGCAGTTTGGTTATGAAGTCCATGGTTACTCGTTCCCACTTCCATTTGGGTATCGCAGGTTGCTGGAGTAGACCCGAAGGCTTTTGGTACTCTACCTTAACTTTGGTGCAAGTCAGACACTTGCTCACGTAGGTAGAGATTTTAGCTTTCATGTTAGGCCACCAGTAGAGTTTCTTTAGGTCCAGGTACATCTTGTCCGAACCGGGATGTACGGAGTATCGAGTTTTGTGCGCTTCGTTCAGGACGACGTCCCTGAACCCGCCGAATTTTAGTGTTCAAATTCGATTCATGAGATATCGAGCTCCGTCGTCCTTGACTTCTAGATTTTTATCCATTCCTCTTAATGCCTCACCCGCCACATTCTCAGGCTTCAAAGCTTCCACCTAAGCCTCTTTGATTTGTATGGACAGGTGCGAATGGATTGTCATGGTTAATGACTTTACTCGGCGACCCGAGTATTCTTTTCGACTTAAGGCGTCAGCTACCACGTTGGATTTAGCTGGGTGATAACGTATCTCACACTCGTAATCATTCAGTAGTTCTACCCATCGTCTCCGCCTCATGTTGAGCTCTTTTTGATTGAGGATGTGCTGAAAGATTTTGTGATCGGTAAAGATGGTAGACTTTCTCCCGTAAAAGTAGTGCCTCCAGATCTTTAGGGTGAATACTACTGCTCCCAATTCGAGGTCATGTGTAGCATAGTTGACCTCGTGCGTTTTTAATTTCC
Source organism: Lactuca virosa (assembly GCF_052849685.1). NCBI lineage: Eukaryota > Viridiplantae > Streptophyta > Magnoliopsida > Asterales > Asteraceae > Lactuca > Lactuca virosa. Next base: position 252,499,490 of record NC_136430.1, read on the forward strand.
TCGATGCGTAGGCAATGACCTTTCCTCGTTGCATTAACACACACCCCAGACCCTGGTTTGATACGTCACAGTAGACCACAAAGTCTTCGGTTCCCTCTGGCACGGATAAAATCGGGGCACTGCACATGGCCTGTTTTAATGTTTGGAAGGCGGTTTCTTGTTTCTCTCCCCAGCTGAAAATTACACTCTTTTGGGTTAGGGTGGTAAGTGGTTTGGCAATCTTGGAGAAGTTTTGGATGAACCTTCGGTAGTAGCCAGCGAGGCCTAAGAATTGGCGGATTTCTGTAGGCGTCTTTGGTGCTGACCAGTTCTCGATTGCCTTGATTTTATAGGGATCCACGTGTATCCCTTTCTCGCTAACCACATGGCCGAGGAAGTCCACTTCTCGGATCCAAAATTCACACTTTGAAAATTTTGCATATAATTTTTCCGCCCTTAGTGTCTCCAATACCTGTCGTAGATGTTGGCTATGCTCTTCCTTACTCTTTGAATAGACCAAGATGTCGTCTATAAAGACAATCACGAACTTGTCTAGGTAAGACCGGCACACTCGGTTCATTAGATCCATGAACACTGCGGGTGCATTTGTTAACCCGAAGGGCATTACTACAAACTCATAGTGACCGTACCGAGTTCTGAACGCCGTAATGGGAACATCCTCCTCCTGAACTCGTAGTTAATGGTATCCCGACCTCAGATTGATATTTGAGAAGTAAGATGCTCCTTGTAGTTGGTCAAATAGGTCGTCGATTCGGGGTAAAGGGTATCGGTTTTTTATGGTAAGCTTATTTAGCTCGCGGTAGTCGATGCACATGTGAAACGATCCATCCTTCTTTTTAACAAACAGAACTGGTGCTCCCCAAGGTGAGAAGTTGGGTCTAATGAACCCTTTGCTCAGTAGTTCATTTAGCTGGCCGGATAGTTCTTGCATCTCGGCTGGTGCTAGACGGTAGGGCGCTTTGGCTACGGGGGTAGCTCCGGGGATTAGGTCGATTCGGAATTCGACTTGTCGTGCGGATGGAACTCCGGGAAGGTCTTCCGGGAATACGTCAGAGAAATTACAGACCTCCGAAATGTCCTTGATGTTTTTCACCTCATTTTTCTTATCCACTACGTGGGCTAAGAAGACGTGGTATTCCTTGCGGAGATACTTTTGGGCTTTGACGCACGAGATGATTTGTAGGTTTGCACTAGGCTTGTCGTCGTAGACGACGAGAGTTTCGCCACACGGCAAATTAAGGCGTACGACCCTTTCGTAACACAGAATGTCAGCACGATTTGAGCTTAACCAATCCATGCCAATAATGATGTCAAAGCTTTTTATTGAGACCAGTAATAGATCGATTTTGGATGAGTGATTGTCTAGAGTGAGGGTACACCCTGAGTATATGTCGTTAGTGCTTTCTGTCTTTCCATTTGCCATTTCTACGACGTATGTATCTTTTAGTGTTTGGGGATTTTGTTTTAATGATTGTTTGAATTTGTGGCTAACGAAACTCCTCTCCGCTCCACTATCGAATAATATGAATGCATATGAGTTATTGAGGAGAAACGTACCGGTAACCACCGCGGGATTCTCCCTTGCTTCTCCTTGCCCTAAGGCCAAGATCCTTCCGACACCGCCGGTGTTTGCGTTTCTAGATTTTGGGCAGTCCCTCTTGTAGTTCCCAGTCTCCCCGCAATCGTAACAGGCTCGGCTTGCTCCGGCGTTGGCTTGTTGGGAAGACGCCCTGCAGAAACGAGCGGTATGCCCCTTTTTGTTACAGCAGTTGTAGTGTATTTCACGACAAGGAACGGTGTGGTGAAAGTTGCACTTGGGGAGGGTTCCAGCATATTGTCTCAGTGGTGATGGAGTGGAAGGAGTAGTGGCAACATGGATGGCAACAATTTTCTGCTTCTTGGCGGTATCCTACGCTGGTTGCTTCTTTTTATTATCCCATAACTTCCACTTGTTGTTCCTTCCTCTTTCTTGATCGGAGGTGGTTGTCAAAGTGACATGGCTGGCCCGATGATCAATGAGTTGTTGTGCCAACTCCTTGACACTGTCGAAGGTAGTTGGCCGTGAGGCTAACATGCTATTTTGAATTTGGGAAGATAATCCCCAGAGATATCGTTCCACCTTCTTGCTTTCCGAAGTGACCATCGCCGTACAGAGGAGTGCTAGATCAATTAATCGGGAAGTGTAAGCTGCAAGGTCAGAGCCCGTCATCTTGAGACTCCACAGTTCTTGTTCTAATTTTTTCACTTCACCCCTTGGGAAATACTCCTTCAGCATCATGGTTTTCAAGTCTTCCCACCTTATCGAATTAGCCACGACGAGAGTTAGAGATTTTACGTGGCCGTTCCACCAAGTAAGGGCCCTGCCGGTGAAAGTGCGAGCTGCGAATTTGACTTTGTTTGCTTCGGGGCACGCACAGATCTCGAAGACAGATTCGGTCTTCTCGAACCACTGCATCAAATCGATGACTCCCCCACTACCTTTGAACGAATCGGGTTTGCCATTAGTGAAGTCCTTAAAGGAACACTCTCTCGAACGCCCTTGGTTATCTCCTTGAGTGGAGTTATTAGTACCACTCCCTGTCCTTCTGGCACCATCAGTGCTGATTTGGGACATAGCAGCTGCCACCGCGGCCGTGACCGCAGCTTGGAACATAACAGGATCATACCGGGGAGGCGGCGGTGGTGGATTTGTTTGCGTTCCGCCAGTGCGTCTAGCAGACCTACGAGGCGGCATCTTTCTGTTATAGAATTTGAAAGACGAAATGAGTATAAGTCTTTTAGTAATGGTTATTAGTCGGGTGTTGCAAAACTAGGTTATTAGTTTTCAAGTATAGTATTTCCCGATTTTTCGAATGTTGCAAACAATTCATAGTAGAAGTCTATATAAATAAACTTATGAATTCAGTACTAATGACTCAAATGAAATCTTGTAATCTTTGTTCCATGCCTGATCTACTCATAAGACCACTCAATGTATACTAGTTGTGTGTAACTAAGGTCCGATAGACCGTCGAACTTAATGAGTCTTCCCTAAGTCCACAACCAAACAAGGAACAACATCCAAAGCGGACTCACCATTTCTAAGTCAATCGCCTCTTAATTACATATAACCTCGAGGTATATATTAAATAATCTCAGAGTTACCATAAGCAAATCATTTGTAATGCCATGTTATGCAATCTCAGGTGAACTCCCAATAAATAAAATGCATGCCAATTTTCATTGATACAATTTAGTACATGTTTTTAGGAAAATTTGACCTTGTAAAAGGTCTACATTATATCAACGAAACGGAAAATTTTGACAGCACATAGACCCTTCGACTAGTGTAATCACTTAGACGCAGGGTTAAACCTACTTGCAGGGAAGAGTAGCCCCAACGCATACCCATAAACCTAGTTTATAACAAAATGTGAGTAGTGCAAGCACTACTCGAGACAGGTAGTATGAGCTGGTCCCTTGCGGGCCTTGAGACGAGGTCGAGGCTCCCTGTAGCCCTGCAATTTGGTGTTCGGCCGCGATCACTCTCTCCTCGAGAGCCGCGTGCCTTATCTGGTACTCCTTTATCTCCGCCCGAGCGGTGGTAAGGTCCTAGATGAGTTGGTCCATGGGATAGAAGTCTCTTTCCAAGTCCCTGGTACGAGCATCTGAGGCTTCTATAACAGCGTTGAGATCCCGAACTTGATTCGCCATTTCCCTATTCTGGTCCCCAAGGTTCGTGATCTGCTGGATCACGACTGGGAGGGCTCTGTCAGCCGGTCCCCCATGACTGAGGTCGTAGAAACCCCGTTGATCGCCAAATGGTGATCGTTCTCGTTGTTGACGGCTCCATCTCTCGATCACTGTTGCCCAACGGGGCTCGGGCCCGTTGTAGCCAAATCGGTTCACAGGCACCCTGGCGATGTAAGGAGGGTTGATAACTTCCTCCTCCGGCTCTTCCTCTTCTTCTTCGTCCTCCATTCCTCTTCTTCTTCGTCCTCTTCGGGGTCTTCTTCAGCTTCCTCCTCGAATACTTCCTCGGGATCCTCTTCTGGTTCTGCTTCGAACCAACCACCGTTCCCCTGGTTCGGAAAGTAGGGGTCTCCGGGTAAATGAAATCCTGCCATGTCGTCTGTACGAGAATAGGGGTATAAGAGGCACATAATGAATCTTAGAAATATTGTGCTTAGTTAACATAAAATACTCCTATAGTATTTTAACGGTTGTGTTTGATTCTTAACGTGCTTCTTGTATGGGTGTTGGTAAGTTGATAGACTTGTTGTCCACTATGACTATCCCCCGTCATATATTGGTCACTTCTCGGACGAATATAGTTGATCAGACTATATTCCTCCCAGACTTGATTGCATATCCCGGGGCATATTCACATTGCACAACTCCTCTATTTTTAACTTTTGTGTTTTCCTTAGACGTGACACTATACCGGTATGCATGTATGTAATTATACTTTTTCATAAAAATAAAGCTTTTATTATTTTTAAAAGTATACTTGTAGAGAAAACCTTTAAATCAGAAAATCTTAGTCCCTTTGTGTTTATGGTTTGTATATCTTATGTGGTTTGATATACTATGTTCACTATTAACAATGCTCTGATACCAATCTGTCACACCCCCAAACCAAGGATGACGGAAATGTCCGGGGGTGGCGGACTTCATGTATAGTATCACAACAACAAGTATAATAGTGCTCATAGTAAATACAACCATCATAAATATAATTGAAAAAGTTACACCATAGTATGAGTTTACATGTTTCAAAATCAATTACATTATGATGACAAAAATGTATAAATTGACATCTTGCGTCCCATCCTCAAAAGCAGTTGGTTACCTGTTTCACTGATTTCCTGAGAATACAGGTAGTTTTGAAAGAATGTCAACAATTAAGTTGGTGAGTTCATAAGCTTTTGGATGAAATGTTGAAACAAACCATTGTTTGTAAATGTAAATGAATACTCAAGAAAAATCTAATATTTTCCTTATACAAAGTCGTGTAGTCTTAAATCCCAAGACTGAGAGTATGCAGTTTTAGATAGATAAAACCCCTTTTTGTAAAGTAGCATTTTCCCGTAAACTTGAAATGTTGTTAACTTCCTATGTGAGTCGTTATAACCATACTATAACTAGAGTGAACCAGCTACAACGTTTTTCAGACGTCAAGATACTATGACTTTTGTCACCCGTAGACCTGCAGGTCCCGCTGTAGCTAGCAGCAAGGTGTGGGGTGTCAATCCCAATATAGATCTATACACAATTATCACGCTCTCCCTACAAGAGATTCTGGTTATAACTTGCAGGAATTTTTAACCCGTACTCTAAAAGTACATTTGAAGAATTGTCTCACAATTTACGTTAACGAGTTTACGTGTAGTGTGCGAGTAAAACCTTTTGTATGGTGGAAATGAACTCCCTTTATATGACAAGTTTGTAGTGTGAATTCCATAAACTATATCTATAATAGTTTATTATGCATGTTTAAGTGAATGAAAACCTTTATCATGAATAACCATTTCTGAATATAATGTTAAAGTAACAATAAATGCATTCAACGTATAGAAACCTAGTGATAAACACTTTGCTCAACATGTTACAAAGTGTGTTAAAACAGTGAGATGTTAAGCTTGCTTTTCACTTTCCTACACTGTTTTACGAAAATCATATAAAAATCATATGGAGTCAAAAACTGAATCCGTAAACTCTGAGAGTTTAGAAATTGTCTCTTGTTTATTCATAATAATTATTATTATTTTTAGAAGTCCCTAACTTATATGAAATTGATCATCTTCACAGACTGGTCCGAAGTTGAATCTGTAGTGACAGACATTTTTGTAAAAATCGCCATAAATTGTAGAAAAATCGTGTGAACTTGTGAAAGTAGTCATTTTAAAGGTATAAAGCTGAACTATTTGCACATTGTACAGTTTTGAAAACTAAAAAGTTTAAGGTGTTCAAAATAGTCCGAGAATGGGACTGAACTTTCCTGTTGAAAGCTGTTGTTTGAGTTATGTTGAGTTTTTAGTATTTTAACTTGTATTCCCCCCCCCCCCCTAAAACGTGAATGAAACATGAAAATGTAGGGATATGAACTCACCTTGAGTGGTTTTCTGAGATGTATGATGAAGAAAATGAGTTTCCAAGTCAAGAACACTTGGAAGATGCTTGAAGGTTTGAAGATCTAAGAACAAATATGTCGATATTTGTGTAAGAATTCCATGATTTTAGTGAAGTAGTGTAGAATGTTTATGTGTGGGAAGGAAAAACTTACCTGCAACAGGGGAAGAACTTGTGACTCCTAGAGGAACTCGAGTTTTTAGAGAGAAGTATGAGAGGGTGTAAAAAGTGTGTCTTGGGAGGAGGAGAGTGAGGTTTTATAGTGATGAGAGTGAGGGATTAGAGAGTGAGTTGATGGAAGAGATGGGGAGATCTCGATTTGACTAAGGTAAGGTGGGAATAGTGGCATGGAGTGGTCATGGAATGGTTGGGTGGTTGGTGTCATAGATTCTTGGCAAAGTCAACACTCCAAAGCCATACCTTGTACAGGATTTTGTCCAAAGATATGATTTTCCCTCAAAGATATGATTAAAAAATGGGTCTATGGAGCTTAATATATTAACATATGGGTTTGGGTGAAAAACCCCCCGTCAAAATCATGAAAAACGGGCTTAAAACGCGAAAGTACTCGAAAACCGGACAAAAGAGGAGAACCCGCAAAGGTTCGGTTCTTGGTGTTGAGGACCGAAGGTAGGTTCAGTTCTTGATGCTGAGACTGAAAGTGGTTTCGGTCCTTGGAGCATGCGAAAGTGACAGAAAGCGAAATGGACCGAAGGCTCGGTTCATTTCGGTTGTTAAGAGGTTTCGGTCCTGAGGTGCAGGTGAAGGTAGAACGAATGAAGCGAAAATGAGTTTCAGCCCGAAAGTCCGATCCGGACCGAAAGCGATTAGGAGCGAATGTGATAGGAGCGAAATGGACCAAAGGCTCGGTTCATTTCAGTCCAAGGCAGTTTCGGTCCTTGCAGTTTCGGCCCCAACGACTTCGGTTCCTCTTTTGGGTTCGGTTCTCGTAGGTTCGGTTCCTAGGGTTTCGGTTCCCATTAGAGTTTCGGTTCTCAAGAGGGTTCGGTTCCTTAAGGCTGTTACTCCATTTATCTTCCCGTTTTGAGTTGTTTTCGAATAAATTAAGAGTCGGGATGCCTCGGGTGATTATAAAAAGTTGAAAGAGATTCTGAAATTGTGTTATATAAGTGTGGCTACAAACAAATGTTGCAAAGTGACAAGTATATCTTCTCAAGACATGGTAATTTTGTTGGATTTGGTTATGTATGTAATGGTATGATTATGCTTAATCCAAATTATCCTTCTTATGATAATTCAATTTGCATGACAAAATCTAGTACTAGCAACAACTTAAATAAATCATATTTATGGCATGCTAAACTACGACATGTTCTCTATAAAAGATTAAAATATATGTCTAAAATGAGTCTAATACCTAATTTTGAAATAAATAATGAAAAGTATAAAACTTGCATGTTAACTAAGAACAATAGACAATCTTTTAAGGATGTTCACGGAGAAAGCAAAGTGTTGGAAGTCATAAGTAGTGATTTATGTGATTTTCATTAAACACCATCTCTAGGAAACAAAAAGTATGTCATTAATTTTATTCATGACGCATCTAGATATTGTTATATCTATTTGTTACATTCAAAAGATGAAGCTATTGATAACTTTAAAATTTATAAACACCAATTAGAGCTACATAAGAATGATTTGATAAAATTTTTGCGTACCGACAGAGGTGGTGAGTATTATAATCTAGTTTATTTGAATCTACTAGAATAATACATCAAACCACAACTCCTTGTACACCACAACAAAATGGTGTGGTTGAATGGAAGAACAAGAAGTTAAAGGAAATGGTTAATTCCATGTTATCCTATTCCGGTCTGAGTGATGGATTCTGGGGTGCAACTATGTTCACAACCTATTATATCTTGAATAGAACTCCAAAAAAAAGGAGTAAGAATATTGCGAAAACCGTAAGAAATTAGGTCAACGATCATCAACCACAAATGTCTTGAACACTGATGATTAGCTTTGTAAAATTATGAGGGAGCAACATACTTGATCTGTTAAATGTGACTCGAGCATTTGGAGCATATGGAGCATTAGGAGCACTTAGATCTCAATGGAGCACTTGAGGTTTATGGAGCAGGTGAAAAAGGAACAGATCATCTGAGATGGATTTGGATCATCATACAAAGGAACAGATTATGTAGCAAAGAAATGGATCTTCCAAAAGGAGGTTTGGAGCAACTTGGATTGGTTTGGAGGAACTTGGAGCAACATGGAGAAACTTGGAGTGTCTTGGAGCAACATGGAGCAACTTGGAGAACCTGGAGCAACATGGTGCACTTGGAGCAACATATAACACTTGGAGTAACTTGGAGCACTTAGAGCAACATGGAACATCATACTACGCCATGTAGAAGGAAGTTGCGCCGACCTTGGGGATGTTGTGCCAAGTGATAGCATGATGAGCCATCATGTATGAAGTTACGCGAATGTGATGTTGAGCCAAGGAGATTTTGATCCAAGGAGATGTTAAGCCATGGAGATGTTGTTGCTCCATCAAGAAGGATTGTTGCGCCATGAAGGAGATGTTGCACCATCATTGACCATCTTGATACATGATGCACCATATTGATTCCTTTGTTTTGTTATGGTGATCCACGTATGCTTAGAAGATGATGATGCTCAAGAAATACACCATGTTGTGCCACCATGATGGATGTTGGGCCATTAGTGATCATGATGCTCCACATGTGCATCATGTTGCTCCACTATGTTTAAGGTGGTCCATTATGTATGTTGCTGATGCTCATGGGTTGTATGGCATGGAAGAATATTCTAAAAGATGTTACATGACAGAATATGATTGGTTGGCATCATTCATGGGCGTATGGGCCAATAGGCTTGGCCATGATAGTTTTAGGTTTGATACCTCGACTATAAATATGAATGCCTTCTTAGTCATTTGATGTGTCTTCTCGCTTGTATCCTTAGTGAGTAGGACAAATCTATTGTCAAGTGTACTTGTAACCTCTGTTTGAGAACTCTAAAATAAAGAATACTCCCCTCTTGCCTATAGACGTAGGTCACCTTGACCGAACCACGTAAATACTATGTATTTGTGTGCCTTTAGTTTTGCTTGTTATCCACATTACTTCCTAACAAGGGTCATCAGAACTTGGCAAGTGACATCAGATTTTTTTAGTCTTAAGTAGCATCGTCTGATTGTCTAACATGATTTAAGAAAGAGATTGTTACACCCCCAAACCAAGGATGGCGGAAACGTCCAGGGGTGGCGGACTTCATGTATAGTATCACAACAACAAGTATAATAGTGCTCATAGTAAATACAACCATCATAAATATAATTGAAAAAGTTACACCATAGTATATGAGTTTACATGTTTCAAAACCAATTACATTATGATGACAAAAATGTATAAATTGACGTCTTGCGTCCCATCCTCAAAAGCAGTTGGTTACATGTTTCACTGATTTCCTGATAATACAAGTAGTTTTGAAAGAGTGTCAACAATTAAGTCGGTGAGTTCATAAGCTTTTGGATGAAATGTTGAAACAAACCATTTTTTGTAAATGTAAATGAATACTCAAGAAAAATCTAATATTTTCCTTATACAAAGTCGTGTAGTCTTAAATCCCAAGACTGAGAGTATGCAGTTTTAGATAGATAAAACCCCTTTTTGTAAAGTAGCATTTTCCCGTAAACTTGAAATGTTGTTAACTTCCTATATGAGTCGTTATAACCATACTATAACTAGAGTGAACCTGCTACAATGTTTTTCAGATGTCAAGATACTATGACTTTTGTCACCCGTAGACCTGCAGGTCCCGCTGTAGCTAGCAGCAAGGTGTGGGGTGTCAATCCCAATATAGATCTATACACAATTATCACGCTCTCCCCACAAGAGATTCTGGTTATAACTTACAGGAATTTTTAACCCGTACTCTAAGAGTACATTTCAAGAATTGTCTTACAACTTACGTTAACGAGTTTACGTGTAGTGTGCGAGTAAAACCTTTTGTATGGTGGAAATGAATTCCCTTTATATGACAAGTTTGTACTGTGAATTCCATAAACTATATCTATAATAGTTTATTATGCATGTTTAAGTGAATGAAAACCTTTATCATGAATAACCATTTTTGAATATAATGTTAAAGTAACAAGAAATGCATTCAACGTATAGAAACCTAGTGATAAACACTTTGCTCAACATGTTACAAAGTGTGTTAAAACAGTGAGCTGTTAAGCTTGCTTTTCACTTCCCTACACTGTTTTACGAAAATCATATAAAAATCATACGGAGTCAAAAACTGAATCCGTAAACTCTGAGAGTTTATAGATTGTCTCTTGTTTATTCATAATTTTTATTATTATTTTTAGAAGTCCCTAACTTATATTAAATTGATCATCTTCACAGACTGGTCCGAAGTTGAATCTGTAGTGACAGACATTTTTGTAAAAATCGTCATAAATTGTAGAAAAATCGTGTGAACTTGTGCAAGTAGTCATTTTAAAGGTATAAACCTAAACTATTTGAAAATTGTATCTTTTTGAAAACTAAGAAGTTTAAGGTGTTCAAAATAGTCAGAGAATGGGACTGAACTTTCCTGTTGAAAGCTGTTGTTTGAGTTATGTTGAGTTTTTAGTATTTTAACTTGTATTCCCCCCCCCCCCCCTAAAACGTGAATGAAACATGAAAATGTAGGGATATGAACTCACCTTGAGTGGTTTTATGAGATGTATGATGAAGAAAATGAGTTTCCAAGTCAAGAACACTTGGAAGATGCTTGAAGGTTTGAAGATCTAAGAACAAATATGTCGATATTTGTGTAAGAATTCCATGATTTTAGTGAAGTAGTGTAGAATGTTTATGTGTGGGAAGGAAAAAATTACCAGCAACAGGGGAAGAACTTGTGACTCCTGGAGGAACTCGAGTTTTTAGAGAGAAGTATGAGAGAGTGTAAAAAGTGTGTCTTGGGAGGAGGAGAGTGGGGTTTTATAGTGAGGAGAGTGAGGGATTAGAGAGTGAGCTGATGGAAGAGATTTGATAGAGGTATGGGGACATCTCGATTTGACTAAGGTAAGGTGGGAATAGTGGCATGGAGTGGTCATGGAATGGGTGGGTGGTTGGTGTCATAGATTCTTGGCAAAGTCAACACTCCAAAGCCATACCTTGTACAGGATTTTGTCCAAAGATATGATTTTCCCTCAAAGATATGATTAAATTATGGGTCTATGGAGTTTAATATATTAACATATGGGTTTGGGTGAAAAACCCCCGTCAAAATCATGAAAAACGGGCTTAAAACGCGAAAGTACTCGAAAACCGGACAAAAGAGGTGAACCCGCAAAGGTTCGGTTCTTGGTGTTGAGGACCGAAGGTAGGTTCAGTTCTTGATGCTGAGACCGAAAGTGGTTTCGGTCCTTGGAGCATGCGAAAGTGACAGGAAGCGAAATGGACAGAAGGCTCGGTTCATTTCGGTTGTTAAGAGGTTTCGTTCCTGAGGTGCAGGCGAAGGTAGAATGAACGAAGCGAAAATGAGTTTCGGCGCGAAAGTCCGATCTGGACCGAAAGCGATTAGGAGCGAATGTGATAGGGAGCGAAATGGACCGAAGGCTCGGTTCATTTCGGTCCAATGCGGTTTCGGTCCTTGCAGTTTCGGCCCCAACGACTTCGGTTCCTCTTTTGGGTTCGGTTCTCGTAGGTTCGGTTCCTAGGGTTTCGGTTCCCATTAGAGTTTCGGTTCTCAAGAGGGTTCGGTTCCTTAAGGCTGTTTCTCCATTTATCTTCCCGTTTTGAGTTGTTTTTGAAGAAATTAAGAGTCGGGATGCCTCGAGTGATTATAAAAAGTTGAAAGAGATTTTGAGAGAGATTTGGGAGAGAGAGATATAGCGAGAGAGATTGAGAGAGACTTTGTTTGTGACCTTTGCAAGTGTTTAACTTCGAAATGCAAGGTTTGTAAACCCCGTTTTGCCTTGTTATGAGTGTTATACGCTCCCGTAAGGTATGTATTAATGTTTTATCGAGTAGTCCCATCACTTACCCGGATTAGGGTTTAGATTTTCTGAAGACGTGAAAATTCTAAACGATACTTTATATTAATATAGCGAGTAGTAAATTAGTACACATAGAGTAGGTCCTATCACACAAGCACTAGTTGAGTTTACTGGTTGACTTGTTGACTTTATTTGACTTTGAATTGACCAGAAATTGATGGTTGTCACATCATCCCCCCGTTTGAAGGAATTTCGTCCCGAAATTAGCGTTTCGACCGGGACTTCAGGCGTTGGGGAAAAGATGTGGGTGTTTTTGTTTCATCTGATCTCCGCGCTCCCAGGTGAACTCGGGTCCTCGTTTAGCATTCCAACGGACCTTCACAATAGGGATACGACTCTGTTTTGTTCTCTTGATCTCTCGATCCATGATTTCCACCGGTTCTTCTACGAAGTGGAGACTCTCGTTGACCTCGATTTCCTCGAGTGGGATCACAAGAGTCTCGTCAGACAGACACTTCTTTAAATTTAACACGTGGAAGGTCGGGTGTATGTTGTTAAGTTATTGGGGTAGCCGAAGTTTGTATGCTACCGGGCCAATCCTGGCAAGGATTTCGAACGACCCGATATACCTTGGATTTAGTTTACCACGTTTACCAAAACGTATCGTTCCTTTCCATGGTGAGACCTTCAGTAGCACCCAGTCCCCAACCTAGAATTCCAAGGGTTTGTGTGCTTATTGGCGTACCTCTTTTGTCGATCTTGAGATGCTTTTAGTATTTTTCGAATTTGAACAATCTTTTCCGTAGTTTCCCTTATGATTTCAGGGCCAGTGAGGGTGCTGTTAGGGACTCGCCCTTTTGCTAATTGTGTATCTCCCACTTCATCCCAGCACAATGGTGATCTGCACTTGAGGCCATAAAGAGCTTCAAATGGCGCGACCTTGATGCTAGTATGATAGTTGTTGTTGTACAAGAATTCAATAAGTGGTAAGTGGGTATCCCACGCTTTACCGAAGTCAATAACACAAGCTCTTAGCATATCTTCCAAGGTTTGAATAGTTCTTTCACTCTGCCCGTCGGTTTGTGGATGGTAGGTCGTACTCATGTCTAGCCTGGTCCCTAGAGCTTTCTGTAAGGACTGCCAGAACTGTGAAGTGAATCTAATATCTCTGTCAGATATAATGGATATCGGCACACCATGTAGTCGTACAGCCTCTTTGATGTACATCCTAGTCAACTTTTCCATCTTGTCAGTCTCCTTTATTGGCAAGAAGTGCACGGATTTGGTCAATATATCGACGATTACCCAAATGGTATCAAGACCACCCGTTGTCTTAGGCAGTTTGGATATGAAGTCCATGGTTATTCGTTCCCACTTCCATTTGGGTATCGCAGGTTGCTGGAGTAGTCCCGAAGGCTTTTGGTACTCTACCTTAACTTTGGTGCAAGTCAGACACTTGCTCACGTAGGTAGAGATTTTAGCTTTCATGTTAGGCCACCAGTAGAGTTTCTTTAGGTCCAGGTACATCTTGTCCGAACCGGGATGTACGGAGTATCGAGTTCTGTGCGCTTCGTTCAGGACGACGTCCCTGAACCCGCCAAATTTTAGTGTTCAAATTCGATTCATGAGATATCGAGCTCCGTCGTCCTTGACTTCTAGATTTTTATCCATTCCTCTTAATGCCTCACCCGCCACATTCTCAGGCTTCAAAGCTTCCACCTGAGCCTCTTTGATTTGTATGGACAGGTGCGAATGGATTGTCATGGTTAATGACTTTACTCGGCGACCCGAGTATTATTTTCGACTTAAGGCGTCAGCTACCACGTTGGATTTACCTGGGTGATAACGTATCTCACACTCGTAATCATTCAGTAGTTCTACCCATCGTCTCCGCCTCATGTTGAGCTCTTTTTGATTGAGGATGTGCTGAAAGATTTTGTGATCGGTAAAGATGGTACACTTTCTCCCGTAAAGGTAGTGCCTCCAGATCTTTAGGGCGAATACTACTGCTCCCAATTCGAGGTCATGTGTAGCATAGTTGACCTCGTGCGTTTTTAATTTCCTCGATGCGTAGGCAATGACCTTTCCTCGTTGCATTAACACACACCCCAGACCCTGGTTTGATACGTAATAGTAGACCACCAAGTCTTCGGTTCCCTCTGGCAGGGATAAAATCGGGGCACTGCACATGGCCTGTTTTAATGTTTGGAAGGCGGTTTCTTGTTTCTCTCCCCAGCTGAAAATTACAATCTTTTGGGTTAGGGTGGTAAGTGGTTTGGCAATCTTGGAGAAGTTTTGGATGAACCTTCGGTAGTAGCCAGCGAGGCCTAAGAATTGGCGGATTTCTGTAGGCGTCTTTGGTGCTGACCAGTTCTCGATTGCCTTGATTTTATAGGGATCCACGTGTATCCCTTTCTCGCTAACCACATGGCCGAGGAAGTCCACTTCTCGGATCCAAAATTCACACTTTGAAAATTTTGCATATAATTTTTCCACCCTTAGTGTCTCCAATACCTGTCGTAGATGTTGGCTATGCTCTTGCTTACTCTTTGAATAGACCAAGATGTCGTCTATAAACACAATCACGAACTTGTCTAGGTAAGGCCGGAACACTCAGTTCATTAGATCCATGACCACTGCGGGTGCGTTTGTTAACCCGAAGGGCATTACTACAAACTCGTAGTGACCGTACCGAGTTCTGAACGCCGTTTTGGGAACATCCTCCTCCTGAACTCGTAGTTAATGGTATCCCGACCTCAGATTGATCTTTGAGAAGTAAGATGCTCCTTGTAGTTGGTCAAATAGGTCGTCGATTCGGGGTAAAGGGTATCGGTTTTTTATGGTAAGCTTATTTAGCTCGCGGTAGTCGATGCACATGTGAAACGATCCATCCTTCTTTTTCACAAACAGAACTGGTGCTCCCCAAGGTGAGAAGTTGGGTCTAATGAACCCTTGGGTCAGTAGTTCATTTAGCTGGCCGGATAGTTCTTGCATCTCGGCTGGCGCTAGACGGTAGGGCGCTTTGGCTACGGGGGTAGCTCCGGGGATTAGGTCGATTCGGAATTCGACTTGTCGTGCGGATGGAACTCCGGGAAGGTCTTCCGGGAATACGTCAGAGAAATTACAGACCTCCGAAATGTCCTTGATGTTTTTCACCTCATTTTTCTTATCCACTACGTGGGCTAAGAAGACGTGGTATTCCTTGCGGAGATACTTTTGGGCTTTGACGCACGAGATGATTTGTAAGTTTGCACTAGGCTTGTCGTCGTAGACGACGAGAGTTTCGCCACACGGCAAATTAAGGCGTACGACCCTTTCGTAACACAGAATGTCAGCACGATTTGAGCTTAACCAATCCATGCCAATAATGATGTCAAAGCTTTTTATTGAGACCAGTAATAGATCGATTTTGGATGAGTGATTGTCTAGAGTGAGGGTACACCCTGAGTATATGTCGTTAGTGCTTTCTGTCTTTCCATTTGCCATTTCTACGACGTATGTATCTTTTAGTGTTTGGGGATTTTGTTTTAATGATTGTTTGAATTTGTGGCTAACGAAACTCCTCTCCGCTCCACTATCGAATAATATGAATGCATATGAGTTATTGAGGAGAAACGTACCGGTAACCACCGCGGGATTCTCCCTTGCTTCTCCTTGCCCTAAGGCCAAGATCCTTCCGACACCGCCGGTGTTTAAGTTTCTAGATTTTGGGCAGTCCCACTTGTAGTTCCCAGTCTCCCCGCAATCGTAACAGGCTCGGCTTGCTCCGGCGTTGGCTTGTTGGGAAGACGCCCTGCAGAAACGAGCGGTATGCCCCTTTTTGTTACAGCGGTTGTAGTGTATTTCACGACAAGGACCGGTGTGGTGAAAGTTGCACTTGGGGAGGGTTCCAACATATTGTCTCAGTGGTGATGGAGTGGAAGGAGTAGTGGCAACATGGATGGCAACAGTTTTCTGCTTCTTGGCGGTATCCTACGCTGGTAGCTTCTTTTTATTATCCCATAACTTCCACTTGTTGTTCCCTCCTCTTTCTTGATCGGAGGTGGTTGTCAAAGTGACATGGCTGGCCCGATGATCAATGAGTTGTTGTGCCAACTCCTTGACATTGTCGAAGGTAGTTGGCCATGAGGCCAACACGCTATTTTGAATCTGGGAAGATAATCCCCAGAGATATCGTTCCACCTTCTTGCTTTCCGAAGTGACCATCGCCGTACAAAGGAGTGCTAGATCAATTAATCGGGAAGTGTAAGCTGCAAGGTCAGAGCCCGTCATCTTAAGCCTCCACAGTTCTTGTTCTAATTTTTTCACTTCACCCCTTGGGCAATACTCCTTCAACATCATGGTTTTCAAGTCTTCCCACCTTATTGAATTATCCAGGACGAGAGTTAGAGATTTTACGTGGCCGTTCCACCAAGTAAGGGCCCTGCCGGTGAAAGTGTGAGCTGCGAATTTGACTTTGTTTGCTTCGGGGCACGCACAGATCTCGAAGACAGATTCGGTCTTCTCGAACCACTGCATCAAATCGATGACTCCCCCGCTACCTTTGAACGAATCGGGTTTGCCATTAGTGAAGTCCTTAAAGGAACACTCTCTCGAACGCCCTTGGTTATCTCCTTGAATGGAGTTATTAGTACCACTCCCTGTCCTCCTGGCACCATCAGTGCTGATTTGGGACATAGCAGTTGCCACCGCGGCCGTGACCGCAGCTTGGAACATAACAGGATCATACCGGGGAGGCGGCAGTGGTGGAATTGTTTGCGTTCCGCCAGTGCGTCTAGCAGACCTACGAGGCGGCATCTTTCTGTTATAGAATTTGAAAGACGAAATGAGTATAAGTCTTTTAGTAATGGTTATTAGGCGGGTGTTGCAAAACTAGGTTATTAGTTTTCAAGTATAGTATTTCCCGATTTTTCGAATGTTGCAAACAATTCATAGTAGAAGTCTATATAAATAAACTTATGAATTCAGTACTAATGACTCAAATGAAATCTTGTAATCTTTGTTCCATGCCTGATCTACTCATAAGACCACTCAATGTATACTAGTTGTGTGCAACTAAGGTCCGATAGACCGTCGAACTTAATGAGTCTTCCCTAAGTCCACAACCAAACAAGGAACAACATCCAAAGCGGACTCACCATTTCTAAGTCAATCGCCTCTTAATTACATATAACCTCGAGGTATATATTAAATAATCTCAGAGTTACCATAAGCAAATCATTTGTAATGCCATGTTATGCAATCTGAGGTGAACTCCCAATAAATAAAATGCATGCCAATTTTCATTGATACAATTTAGTACATGTTTTTAGGAAAATTTGACCTTATAAAAGGTCTACATTATATCAACGAAACGGAAAATTTTGACAGCACATAGACCCTTCGACTAGTGTAATCACTTAGAAGCAGGGTTAAACCTACTTGCAGGGAAGAGTAGCCCCAACGCATACCCATAAACCTAGTTTATAACAAAATGTGAGTAGTGCAAGCACTACTCGAGACAGGTAGTATGAGCTGGTCCCTTGCGGGCCTTGAGACGAGGTCGAGGCTCCCTGTAGCCCCGCAATTCGGCGTTCGGCCGCGATCACTCTCTCCTCGAGAGCCGCGTGCCTTATCTGGTACTCCTTTATCTCCGCCCGAGCGGTGGTAAGGTCCTAGATGAGTTGGTCCATGGGATAGAAGTCTCTTTCCAAGTCCCTGGTACGAGCATCTGAGGCTTCTATAACAGCGTTGAGATCCCGAACTTGATTCGCCATTTCCCTATTCTGGTCCCCAAGGTTCGTGATCTGCTGGATCACGACTGGGAGGGCTCTGTCAGCCGGTCCCCCATGACTGAGGTCGTAGAAACCCCGTTGATCGCCAAATGGTGATCGTTCTCGTTGTTGACGGCTCCATCTCTCGATCACTGTTGCCCAACGGGGCTCGGGCCCGTTGTAGCCAAATCGGTTCGCAGGCACCCTGGTGATGTAAGGAGGGTTGATAACTTCCTCCTCCGGCTCTTCCTCTTCTTCTTCGTCCTCCCATTCCTCTTCTTCTTCGTCCTCTTCGGGGTCTTCTTCAGCTTCCTCCTCGAATACTTCCTCGGGATCCTCTTCTGGTTCTGCTTTGAACCAACCACCGTTCCCCTGGTTCGGAAAGTAGGGGTCTCCGGGTAAATGAAATCCTACCATGTCGTCTGTACGAGAATAGGGGTGTGAGAGGCACATAATGAATCTTAGAAATATTGTGCTTAGTTAACATAAAATACTCCTATAGTATTTTAACGGTTGTGTTTGATTCTTAACGTGTTTCTTGTATGGGTGTTGGTAAGTTGATAGACTTATTGTCCACTATGACTATCCCCCGGCATATATTGGTCACTTCTCGGACGAATATAGTTGATCAGACTATATTCCTCCCAGACTTGATTGCATATCCCGGGGCATATTCACATTGCACAACTCCTCTATTTTTAACTTTTGTGTTTTCCTTAGACGTGACACTATACCGGTATGCATGTATGTAATTATACTTTTTCATAAAAATAAAGCTTTTATTATTTTTAAAAGTATACTTGTAGAGAAAACCTTTAAATCAGAGAATCTTAGTCCCTTTGTGTTTATGGTTTGTATATCTTATGTGGTATGATATACTATGTTCACTATAAACAATGCTCTGATACCAATCTGTCATACCCCCAAACCAAGGATGACGGAAATGTCCGGGGGTGGCGGACTTCATGTATAGTATCACAACAACAAGTATAATAGTGCTCATAGTAAATACAACCATCATAAATATAATTGAAAAAGTTACACCATAGTATGAGTTTACATGTTTCAAAATCAATTACATTATGATGACAAAAATGTATAAATTGACGTCTTGCGTCCCATCCTCAAAAGCAGTTGGTTACCTGTTTCACTGATTTCCTGAGAATACAGGTAGTTTTGAAAGAGTGTCAACAATTAAGTTGGTGAGTTCATAATCTTTTGGATGAAATGTTGAAACAAACCATTGTTTGTAAATGTAAATGAATACTCAAGAAAAATCTAATATTTTCCATATACAAAGTCGTGTAGTCTTAAATCCCAAGACTGAGAGTATGCAGTTTTAGATAGATAAACCCCTTTTTGTAAAGTAGCATTTTCCCGTAAACTTGAAATGTTGTTAACTTCCTATGTGAGTCGTTATAACCATACTATAACTAGAGTGAACCTGCTACAACGTTTTTCAGACGTCAAGATACTATGACTTTTGTCACCCGTAGACCTGCAGGTCCCGCTGTAGCTAGCAGCAAGGTGTGGGGTGTCAATCCCAATATAGATCTACACATAATTATCACGCTCTCCGTACAAGAGATTCTGGTTATAACTTACAGGAATTTTTAACCTGTACTCTAAGAGTACATTTGAAGAATTGTCTCACAACTTACGTTAATGAGTTTACGTGTAGTGTGCAAGTAAAACCTTTTGTATGGTGGAAATGAATTCCCTTTATATGACAAGTTTGTAGTGTGAATTCCATAAACTATATCTATAATAGTTTATTATGCATGTTTAAGTGAATGAAAACCTTTATCATGAATAACCATTTCTGAATATAATGTTAAAGTAACAATAAATGCATTCAACGTATAGAAACCTAGTGATAAACACTTTGCTCAACATGTTACAAAGTGTGTTAAAACAGTGAGCTGTTAAGCTTGCTTTTCACTTTCCTACACTGTTTTACGAAAATCATATAAAAATCATACGGAGTCAAAAACTGAATCCGTAAACTCTGAGAGTTTAGAAATTGTCTCTTGTTTATTCATAATTATATTATTATTTTTAGAAGTCCCTAACTTATATTAAATTGATCATCTTCACAGACTGGTCCGAAGTTGAATCTGTAGTGATAGGCAGTTTTGTAAAAATCGCCATACATTGTAGAAAAATCGTGTGAACTTGTGAAAGTAGTCTTTTTAAAGGTATAAAGCTGAACTATTTGCACATTGTACAGTTTTGAAAACTAAGAAGTTTAAGGTGTTCAAAACAGTCCGAGAATAGGACTTAACTTTCCTATTGAAAGCTGTTGTTTGAGTTATGTTGAGTTTTTAGTATTTTAACTTGTATTCCCCCCCCCCCTAAAACGTGAATGAAACATGAAAATGTAGGGATATGAACTCACCTTGAGTGGTTTTATGAGATGTATGATGAAGAAAATGAGTTTCCAAGTCAAGAACACTTGGAAGATGCTTGAAGGTTTGAAGATCTAAGAAGAAATATGTCGATATTTGTGTAAGAATTCCATGATTTTAGTGAAGTAGTGTAGAATGTTTATGTGTGGGAAGGAAAAACTTACCTGCAACAGGGGAAGAACTTGTGACTCCTAAAGGAACTCGACTTTTTAGAGAGAAGTATGAGAGGGTGTAAAAACTGTGTCTTGGGAGGAGGAGAGTGGGGTTTTATAGTGAGGAGAGTGAGGGATTAGAGAGTGAGTTGATGGAAGAGAGTTGATAGAGGTATGGGGAGATCTCGATTTGACTAAGGTAAGGTGGGAATAGTGGCATGGAGTGGTCATGGAATGGGTGGGTGGTTGGTGTCATAGATTCTTGGCAAAGTCAACACTCCAAAGCCATACCTTGTACAGGATTTTGTCCAAAGATATGATTTTCCCTCAAAGATATGATTAAATTATGGGTCTATGGAGTTTAATATATTAACATATGGGTTTGGGTGAAAACCCCCCGTCAAAATCATGAAAAACGGGCTTAAAACGCGAAAGTACTCGAAAACCGGACAAAAGAGGCGAACCCGCAAAGGTTCGGTTCTTGGTGTTGAGGACCGAAGGTAGGTTCAGTTCTTGATGCTGAGACCGAAAGTGGTTTCGGTCCTTGGAGCATGCGAAAGTGACAGGAAGCGAAATGGACCGAAGGCTCGGTTCATTTCGGTTGTTAAGAGGTTTCGGTCCTGAGGTGCAGGTGAAGGTAGAATGAATGAAGCGAAAATGAGTTTCAGCCCGAAAGTCCGATCCGGACCGAAAGCGATTAGGAGCGAATGTGATAAGGAGCGAAATGGACCGAAGGCTCGGTTCATTTCGGTCCAAGGCGGTTTCGGTCCTTGCAGTTTCGGCCCCAACGACTTCGGTTCCTCTTTTGGGTTCGGTTCTCGTAGGTTCGGTTCCTAGGGTTTCGGTTCCCATTAGAGTTTCGGTTCTCAAGAGGGTTCGGTTCCTTAAGGCTGTTTCTCCATTTATCTTCCTGTTTTGAGTTGTTTTCGAATAAATTAAGAGTCGGGATGCCTCGGGTGATTATAAAAAGTTGAAAGAGATTTTGAGAGAAATTTGAGAGAGATTGGGGAGAGAGAGAGAGAGAGAGAGAGAGAGATAGCGAGAGAGATTGAGAGAGACTTTGTTTATGACCTTTGCGAGTGTTTATCTTCAAAATGCAAGGTTTGTAAACCCCGTTTTGCCTTGTTATGAGTGTTATACGCTCCCGTAAGGTATGTATTAATATTTTATCGAGTAGTCCAATCACTTACCCTTATTAGGGTTTAGATTTTCTGAACACGAGAAAATTCTAAACGATAATTTATATTAAGATAGCGAGTTGTAAATTAGTACACATAGAGTAAGTCATATCACACAAGCACTAGTTGAGTTTACTGGTTGATTTGTTGACTTTATTTGACTTTGACTTGACCAGAAATTGACGGTTGTCACAGAGATTTGATCACCAAATCGAATTTTGAGTCAAGTTAGTCGACCTTGGTATTGACGTTGTTGACTTTGGAATTAACTTTGTCAACATTATATCAGAATTCTAAGAGAGTGAAAGTATCAAAATCTTGTTCATCCGAGGATCTTGTGTCCGAGGTAGAGATTTCAGATCTTCTATTACCATCATCATTATCATCACAGTGTTCAGCGCCCTTAGTATCATCATCTTGATCACCTTGAGCTTGATTACCTTGATCACCATCCTTATCCTCAATATCCATTTCATCCAAGGATGAGGATAATCCGAAGCCATTTTGAAATTTGGATGTGGATTGTATTGGGAAAGGAAACACTGTTTGTGACGGAAGAGTAGAAACCTTAGAATCATCCTCAAACATCACTTTAACTTCATCTGCAGTAACAAGACTGTTCTGAGGAGGTTCATCCGGAGTGAAGGTGTAACTAGGTACATCATCAATGAGAGTCTTCTCAACTTCGTTGGTCGATGGATCATCCGTGTTACCAGGAACATCATCGATCTTCAGATTGTTTGAAGCAGGAAGAAGGGAATCAACATCAGAATCAGTAGGGCGCATCATAGTGAGCTTGATGCGAAGTGTTAGAGATCGCATTAAGGAAACACGTTGTCACACCCCCAAACCAGAATGGCGGAAACGTTCGGGGGCGGAGGACGTCATGTACAGTATCATAAAAATTGAATAGTAATGAAACAAAGCAACATAAACATTCATACATTGAGATAACAAACTTACATTGTTTACATATTGTATTTGTTTACAAGTTACACAAAAGTTGAATACAATAACTGAAAAGTAGGAAAAACATGAGACGACGACACCGGCCCTCAAGAAAGTTGATTACCTGCCTACTGGTTCCCTGATAATACAAGTCATTTTGAAAAGCGTCAACTAAAAAGTTGGTGAGTTCATAATTATTTTGTTTTAGAAAGTAATTTCTTGTTCCTTGAAAATGTTTGTGTGTTCCTTCAGAAAATCCTATATTTTCTTAGTGAAATGAAATGTAAGAAATGTGACCCATACTAGTTCCTTCTATGATTACTTAGTTCATACTAGCTACATATAAACTAATATCGAACAGACAGTTAAATGTGTGGATCTGCCCTGATCCCACAACCAAACAAGTAACAGAAAACAAGGCGGAAGTCACACATTCCACTGCCTATCGGATATCATTTATATATAACTCTGATGTATAAGCTAAGAAATCATAAAATTTATAATTAAGGGTCCTTTATGTTATACTAGTTGTAAATAAGTGTTGAACCTTTTGTAAAGATGTTCCTAGTTCTACTCGTTCTATTGTAAAGTATTGTTTTCAGTAATTAATCGTATTTGTTTCCAGAAAGTTGAATTGTAAACTGTTTGCTTGTAAAATAATGGTGTTTATCCTGGAAAGTCCCATACTTTCCATAAAACCAAATTGTAGTCTTAAATGTTTCTATACTGAAAAGTACAAGTACAAATGCCATACTTAATTGAATGATACCCAGTTTTGTTTATAAATTAAACTAGTTGAAGATGTGTTTGCCCTGTAAGCTAGATGCGATGATAATATCCTCCTATGATCACTTAGTATATACGAGTTACATAAAATCGATATCGAACAGACAGCCGAATGGGTAAATCTGCCCTAAGCCCACAACCAAACAAGGAACATGAAGTAAGGCGGAAATCACACATTCCACTGTCTACCGGACATTAATTTTATATAAACCTGATTTATATGTTGAGTAATCACAGAGTTAATACCCCCTTCAGACTGTTTAAAAAAAGTATAATACTATGTAAAAGTGTCGTTGTTATCTTCATGTGAGTTCTTATAACGATGCTAATATGACGGATGGCCTGATACGACGTTCTTCAGGCGTCGGAAATTGTTAATGACATTTGTCACCCCAGACCTTCCGTCCTAACTGTAGCTAACAGTCAGGGCGCGGGATTGTCAGTCCCGTATATATCTATACACAAACTCACGCTCTCCTTCCAGGACTCTGGTTAATAAGTCAGGACTTGGGTGGTACTTAGGTAAGTACGTGAAGACGTCTCACAAATTGCTTCAACGAGTTTACGAGTAATAAGTGAAAACTATTTTAGTAAATAACATGTAACTTTGTAAAATAGTTCCTTTATTCCATAAAGTATACCTATTATAGTTTATCTTGTTGGTTTGAAGTTATTTATATACCCTTTTATATAAATGTGAAGGTATGTTCCGGCATGAAAAATATGAAATCAAAACATATTACTTAAGTATTAAACCCACTAGATTTGTAAATGACTATACTGTATCAACGCTTACTAGTAAAACTATATTTTAATAAAGTTTCCCAAAAGCCATGTAATTTACAGATCTTAACTTTTCTTAACATTGGTCATGTTAGTTTTGCTGATAGATATATACATTTCCACCATATTTATATCAAAACTAGAGAATACCATAACTTGTACAAATAATAATTTATCCTTAAAATAAAGATGAAAAACTTGTAGTTATTTGTGAAATAAACATAGTTTGACTTGTATCTCCCCCCCCCCCTAAAACATAGAAAAACTTGAAAATATGGAGGTATGAAGCTCACCTTGGTTTGGTTTGGTGGATGAATTGAAGAGATGTTGAGATGTTTTCAAGCCTAATCACTTGAAGAGTTTGATAAACTCTTTGAAACTTAGTATATCCTAGGAATATCAACACATAATATCATGTGTAAATGGAAGGAAATTAAATAAAATAATGTCGATTCACTAGTCAAATATGAGATACTTACAATAATCTAGGGAATGATTTGCGGAAATAAGTTTCCTTATGACTTGAAGCTTGATTACGTTAGAGAGTAAACTTAGAAGTTCACCGAAAGTGAATATGATAATTGTGATATCTGAGGAGTAGTTTTCGTTCATAAAGGGAGGATGAGAGTGATAAGGTGTGTACTTGGTTAACTGGGGGTTTAAGCATGGGTATCTAGGGGTTATTACGTGGTTAACTGGGATCATATTGGAAATAGATGAGCCATCATATCTCAAGGTCAACTTCCCTTGTCTTATTCACTCCTTATGTCCGTAAACCCCATGGAATGGAGATGTTTACGGCCTAGATGCCTCCTAGGATTGAGTTCACGGCCATAGTGCTTCCTAGAATGGAGTTAACGCCCACTAGGTAGGTCCAGCAAAGGTGTTTAAGCCGAAGCATTGCTCCCTAAAGTAGTTTACGCCCTACCTTACCTCATTTAAAGTGTTCACGACCAAAGGTGGTCCCCTAAAGGTGTTCACGGCCACACTAAGGCTTCTTAGGGTGGTTCAGGGCCAAACTAAGGCTTCTTAAGGTGTTCACGGCCAAAGCATGGCCCACTTGGAAGGGTTCACAGTTTTAGATGGTGTCCTTAAGTGTGTTTACATTTTGGGTGATTTTTTTTATAAATTTGTATATGTTTCTAGTGCTTAGAAAGCTCAAAATGATGTCCTTAATGTTCAAGCATTCAAGGTTGCAACATAACACAAGTTCTTATATCTATATCATGTGATTCTTAATCAAATCCATTTTTCTAGTTTTTGCCTTGATAAACTTGGTTACTTTCAAGAGATTACCTTGTATGTGGCTTCGAAAGTGTACACTTCCATATACATGCACTTATGCCCTGATGGTTTCCAAGGTTTTCGTTGTAATAAGGTTACAATTTAGGCCTTGCTTGATCCAAATATTTCGGGTTGTCACATCATCCCCCCCGTTAGATGGAATTTCGTCCCAAAATTCGCTTCTTGAACTGCTCTTGCAGCTTGGGGAAAGTTGCAAGTATTCATGTTTCATCTGATCTTTTCGTTCTGTTGGGTGTTCCGAAGGACTTTCGCTATTGGTATTTGTCCTTGTTCTTTTGATTCCTCTGCTCATGATTCCCACATGCCCCTCTTCGGGGTGTGGGTTCTTGTTTACCTTGATCTCGTCGAGTGGGACTACGAGCACGTCGGCGGTCAAACACTTATTAGGGTTGAATATGTGGAATATGAAATGTACGAAGCTGATTTCTTATGGTAACCGAAGGCTATAGGTTACCGGACCTATCCTGGAGAAGATCTCGAATGTTCTTCTAAAGATTGTGCTCCTGGTGTCCAAGAAGTAGTGTTCCTAGGCCTTAAGGATTGACACTATTTCTACCAAGGTTGAGGGTGCGTGTGGTGCAGCTGGCCTTACGAATCCTTGGCTGCCTTGGGGGTTTTCTTCTTACGGAATTATGCACTAGTGGAATGTCGACTATTGCTTGGTTCTTAGAGTTGGCTGAGTGGACCGTCGATTCGGAATAGGGATATCGATGCTTGACGATGGGTTTCTTGACTCTTAGTTGTCAGTGGTCCTATGGGCAATCCGCTTTTCCTCCTTCTGAGTCAGAAAGGTGTTCTCTGAGGTTAGAGGTTTGTTCTGATAATTTCCTTACTTATTAGGTCGTTCTATTGATCGGACAATATCTGTTTTTGTGTTGATGCTAGGTGGTATTGGGGGTTTGGTTACTGGAATGGTTCTAAGAGTCGAGTCGATTCCGAACTCAACTTATCACATGGGTGATGTTCCTAAAAGAGCTTCGGGGATATCTGGGGGAGGTTGTAAACCTCTGGGATTCCCTCGATGTCTATGTTTCCTGTTTCTCATCTTTATTGAGGCTAGGAAGGAGCGTGGTATCTCTTACATAAGTATTCGCGAGCCTAGATGCTAGAGATGGTTTGGGGATTTGTCGTTATGGGTTGAAAGAGTTTTGTTAATCGGTCGGGTAAGGCGAAAGGTCTCTTTGTATCACAGGAAATTAGTATGGTGAGGACCAAACCAATCCATTTCTAATGACAGCGTCAGAACTTCTTATAGTAATAGGTGTTAGGCCGATTAGGAAAAAGTATTTGTTAGAGCGATAGCGCATCCTATGTGTACTCTTCTAGTACTTTCAATTTTATTCTTTTTATTACTACTGCGTACTAGCAGTACGAGCGCTCCGATAATTTACAATGAGGAAATTTCATAATATAATCCTTACCAGGTCCCTCTATAATTTCTTGGTGTATACAAGTCATGTATAATTAAAATTGATAAGGTCGTCGACTGAGTGACTCTGCCCTAAATCCACAACCAGACAAAGAACATGAAGTAAGGCGGAGTCACACACTCTAAGCCTTTATAATCTTAATTATATATGAATCTTATGTATACACTAAGCCATCATAGCTCACTTGTTCGGATCCTTAGTTTTTATATGAATGATGTGTTTTGTTCGAACGAGAGAGTAATTTATAATTATTTATTAAAAATTTAAGCCTTAAACTATTTTTATTGAGAAGACGTACCGCTATTCACAGGTGGTTCTGGGAGGGTCTCTCCTGCGGTGATCATAAACACTCTTCCATCTTCGCCAGAATTCTTTGATATCAGACAATCCCTCTTATAGTGTCCTGTTTCACCACACCCGTAACAGGCTTGTCTCACTCCGACGCATGAGACTTGGGAGATTAGTTGTGCCGGTGCCTTACAGAAACGGGTGGTGTGCCCCTTCTTGTTGCAATTTCTGCAATGCATCTCCCGGAAACCTCCGGTGTGATGAAAGTTACACTTGTTACACTTCGGAAGGTTTCTAGTGTAACGACTAGCGGGTGCTAGAGCGACAGGGGTTGTGGTAGCATGAACAACAACAATCTGCTGTTTCTTTGGGGGCTCTGGTGTTGGCTGTCCCTTTTTCTTGCTCCAAGACTTCCGCTTATATTTAGTTTCTTTGGATGTTTTAGGAACGGGGGCCATCACACCTTGGCGGACTCCATGGTCCATGAGGGTTTGTGACAGACGCTTGGCACTATCGAAAGTGACTGGGTTGGCAGCTATCACGTTCCCTTGGATCGAAGGAGTTAGTCCTCATATGTATCTCTCCACTTTCTTACTTTCTGGAGTGACCATTCTGGGACACATAATAGCTAAGTCACTGAATCTGGCTGTGTAAGCAGTAATGTCGAAGTCTTTCATCGTTAGATTCCAGAGCTCTTGTTCTTGTTTTTGTACTTCGCCCCTCGGGCAGTACTCTTCCATCATCATGGATTTGAAGTTCTCCTAGTCCATTGAGTTAGCCGCTGCAAGGGTCAGTGACTTGATATGGCCATTCCACCATGTAAGGGCCCTGTCGAAAAAGGTGGAGGCAACAAACTTCACTTTGCTCCCTTCTGGGCACGCGCATATTTCAAAAATCGACTCTGTTTTCTCGAACCATTGCATTATATCAATGACTCCCCCGCTTCCACTGAAGGATTTGGGTTTGCAATTCACGAAGTCTTTATATGTACACTCCCCGGGGTGTCCGTAGCTAATTCTGTGGTTAAAGTTGTTGGTACCACTTCCTGCTCCGCTGGCACTATTTGCGTTGATATGAGTCACGGTGGCTGCTACGGCGGCAGTCACCGCAACCTGGAACATAGCGGGGTCATATTGAGGGGGTGGCGGCGGTGGATTTGTCATCGTGTTGTTGTTACGCCTGATATATCTACGAGGCGGCATCTTTCTGTCATAGATTTTGAAAGATGAAAGGTCGGTAAGGTATTGGTAGAGATTATAAATCGAATGTCATAAGAACTAGGTTATTATAGTTTCGTGTGTATCATGCTTCGAAAGTGCTTTGTAAACCATTGATAATAGAAGTCTATATGAAAATAAACTTATGAATTTTCAATAGTGACCACCCTCACTGAATCTTCATGACTTGATTTGTAGTTATTAGTTGTGACGAAGGACGTTATAAATCTAACACATAGTATGATTAGTGCAATCACTGACTCACTAGGTTATATCAATTTCTTAGTCATTAGTGTTACGCATACGGTGCTCTCTAGTTTGTTCCTAATAGGGTAAGGTTTGTTGACGATCTCTCCAACGCCTTTCTCTTCGTTCGATCCTTTCTCAGAATCCTCCTCGTGAACCCTCTTTTAATTCTGCCTTGACTCCTCTGTTGGCTGTTTGTGATGTCGGGGGTGTCGGTTGTGCGAGAATAGGAGTGTGTAAAGAGAGTATTAGATTAATAAACCATTTCGTATTAAAAATATTTTTTATGGGGGTGATCCTTACCGGGTCCTTCTATAATCACGTAGTGTATACAGATTATATATAACCAAGATCAATTAGGCCTTCGAATAAGTGATCCTGCTCTAAGTCCACAACCAAACAAGGAACAGGAAGTAGAGCGAAGAACCCAAATTCAAAGTCTATAAAATCTCAATTATACATAACCTTAACGTATACACTCAGTAATTATAAACCTACCAGTAAGGGCCTTTTAGTTTTCACATAAGTTATTTATAGTACCTAAAATACTCCTATGGTATTTTAATTGCGGGTTTGATTCCAGAGCTTCTTGGTATACGAGGTTGATAAGTTTTCAGTCTTGTTGGTATTGTATAGTATCATAAAATACTCCTATAGTATTTTAAGCTTTATGTTTGGTTCTGGTATTCCTTTGATATAGAGTTGGTATGTTTTACGCTTGTTGCAACGCTACAACCACTCCCAAACACATGTTGGTCGTATCTCAAATAAATATAGTTGATCAGGTTATATTTATCCCAGATACAATTACATAACTGTCCAGGTTTGACTGTAGTGTCCAAGATTTAAATACTTTTGTTTTGTTCTTGTTATGACACTGTTCTAGTTTGTATACTTCTATAAAATAATTATACTTTTAAGGTATACTTTTAGTCAGAGTGTTTTAGTCTCATTGTATTTATAGTTATATATCTAGTATGGCTTGATATACTAGATCACTATAAACAATGCACTGATACCAATCTGTCACACCCCAAACCAGAATGGCGGAAACGTTCAGGGGCGGAGGACGTCATGTACAGTATCATAACAATTGAATAGTAATGAAACATAGCAACACAAACATTCATACATTGAGATAACAAACTTACATTGTTTACATATTGTATTTGTTCACAAGTTACACAAAAGTTGAATACAATAACTAAAAAGTAGGAAAAACATGAGACGACGACGTCGTCCCTCAAGAAAGTTGAGTACCTGCCTACTGGTTCCCTGATAATACAAGTCATTTTGAAAAGCGTCAACTAAAAAGTTGGTGAGTTCATAAGTATTTTCTTTTAGAAAGTAATTTATTGTTCCTTGAAAATGTTTGTGTGTTCCTTTAGAACATCCTATATTTTCTTAGTGAAATGGAATGTAAGAAATGTGACCCATACTAGTTCCTTCTATGATTACCTAGTTCATACTAGGTATATATAAACAAATATCGAACGGACAGTTAAATGTGTGGATCTGCCCTGAGCCCACAACCAAACAAGGAACAGGAAACAAGGCGGAAGTCACACATACCACTACCTATCGGATATCATTTATATATAACTCTGATGTATAATCTAAGAAATCATAGAATTTATAATTAAGGGTCCTTTATGTTATACTAGTTGTAAATAAGTGTTGAACCTTTTGTAAAGATGTTCCTAGTTCTACTCGTTCTACTATAAAGTATTGTTTTCAGTAATTA
The DNA here is from genome assembly GCF_052849685.1 of Lactuca virosa. Taxonomy (NCBI): domain Eukaryota; kingdom Viridiplantae; phylum Streptophyta; class Magnoliopsida; order Asterales; family Asteraceae; genus Lactuca; species Lactuca virosa. The sequence continues at coordinate 252,529,822 of NC_136430.1, forward strand.
ATCGTATTTGTTTCCAGAAAGTTGAATTGTAAACTGTTTGTTTGTAAAATAATGGTGTTTATCCTGGAAAGTCCCATACTTTCCATAAAACCGAATTGTAGTCTTAAACTTTTCGATACCGAAAAGTACAAGTAAAATGCCATACTTAATTGAATGATACCCAATTTTGTTTATAAATTAAACTAGTTGAAGATGTGTTTGCCCTATAAACTAGATGCGATGATAATATCCTCCTATGATCACTTGGTATATACAAGTTGCATAAAATCGAGATCGAACAGACAGTCGAATGGATAAATCTTCCCTAAGCCCACAACCAAACAAGGAACAGGAAGTAAGGCGGAAATCACACATTCCACTGTCTACCGGACATTAATTTTATATAACCCTGATGTATATGCTAAGTAATCACAGAGTTAATATCCCCTTAAGACTGTTTAAAGAAAAGTGTATTACTACGTAAAAGTGTCGTTGTTTTCTCCATGCCAGTTCTTATAACCATGCTAATATGACAGATGGCCTGATACGGCGTTCTTCAGACGTCGGAAATTGTTAATGACATTTGTCACCCTAGAACTTCTATTCCAATTATAGCTAACAGTCAGGGTGCGGGATTGTCAGTCCCGTATAGATCTATACACAAACTCACGCTCTCCTTCCAGGAGACTCTGGTTAATAAGTCAGGACTTGGTTGGTACTTAGGTAAGTACGTGAAGACATCTCACAAATTGCTTCGACGAGTTTACGAGTAATAAGTGAAAACCATTTTAGTAAATAACATGTAACTTTGTAAAAAAGTTCATTTATTCCATAAACTATACCTATTATAGTTTATCTTGTTGGTTTGAAATTATTTATATACCCTTTTTTATAAATGTGAAGGTGTGTTCTGGCATGAATAATATGAAATCAAAACATATTACTTAGGTATTAAACCCACTAGATTTGTAAATGACTATACTGTATCAAAGCTTACTAGTAAAACTATCTTTTAATAAAGTTTCCCAAAAGCCATGTACTTTACAGATCTTAACTTTTCTTAACATTGGTCATGTTAGTTTTGCTGATAGATATATACATTTCCACCATATTTATATCAAAACTAGAGAATACCATAACTTGTACGAATAATAATTTATCCTTAACATAAAGATGAAAAACTTGTAGTTATTTGTGAAATAAACATAGTTTGACTTGTATTCCCCCCCCCCCCCCCCAAAACATAGAAAAACTTGAAAATATAGGGGTATGAAGCTCACATTGGTTTGGTTTGGTGGATGAATTGAAGAGATGTTGAGAGGTTTTCAAGCCTAATCACTTGTAAATGGAAGGAAATTAAATAAAACAATATGTGGATTCACTAGTCAAATATGAGATACTTACAATAATCTAGGGAATGCTTTGAAGAAGTAAGTATAATTATGACTTGAAGCTTGATTACGTTTGAGAGTAAATTTAGAAGTTCACAGAAAGTTAATATGATAACTGTGATATGTGAGGAGTGGTTTTCGTTCATAAAGGGAGGATGGGAGTGATAAGGTGTTTGCTTGGTTAACTGGGGGTTTAAGCATGGGTATCTGGGGGTTATTACGTGGTTAACTGGGATCATATTGGAAATAGATGAGTCATCATATCTCAAGGTCAACTTCCCTTGTCTTATTCGCTCCTTATGTCCGTAAACCCCATGGAATGGAGTTGTTTACGGCCTAGATGCCTCCTAGGATTGAGTTCACGGCCATAGTGCTTCCTAGAATGGAGTTAACGCCCACTAGGTGGGTCCACCGAAGGTGTTTACGCCCAAGCATTGCTCCCTAAAGTAGTTTACACCCTACCTTACCTCATTTAAAGTGTTCACGGCCAAAGGTAGTCCCCTAAAGGTGTTCACGGCCACACTAAGGATTCTTAGGGTGGTTCACGGCCAAACTAAGGCTTCTTAAGGTGTTCACGGCCAAAGGATGGCCCATTTGGAGGGGTACACGGTTTTAGATGGTATCCTTAAGTGTGTTTACTTTTTGGGTGATTTTTTTTATAAATGTGTATATATTTCTAGTGCTTAGAAAGCTCAAAATGATGGCCTTAATGTTCAACCATTCAAGGTTGCAACATAACAGAAGTTCTTATATCTATATCATGTGATTCTTAATCAAATCCATTTGTCTACTTTTTGCCTTGATAAACTTCGTTATTTTCAAGAGATTACCTTGTATGTGGCTTCCAAAGTGTACACTTCCATATACATGCACTTATGCCCTAATGGTTTCCAAGGTTTTCGTTGTAATAGGGTTACAATTTAGGCCTTTCTTGATCCAAATATTTCGGGTTGTCACACATGCGCTCAATTTAATCTCTTGTTAGATATGCATGCATGAGTTGAGTCTTGCAAAGAACTTCATTCCAATTGTTAGAAGTGATACCGGATGTGCAAAAATATACATACCAAATTAAATTTAAGTCCTAACGAAACTTATCTACGAATGCACTAATGCTCAGTGCACCTAGTCGGTTTATAGGATAGAAAAGTAAGTTGTGTATCGGAAACAAGGAACCGATTTAGTTTATTAAAAGAATTACTAAAAATTAATCTAAAAGCAATTAACTAAAGTGGGGATTTTTAATATGATTTTGAAAGTTCAGATTAGCTTAAAACTAACAAGCACTTAACTAAGAACGGATGTTATCAAGATATTAAAAGCACTTTCATTTAGTTTTGAATCCACCTTTTTCCAATGGTTACTTCTTATTTATGGATTTATAAATTTGTTTACTAAAATATCTATTATTAGTAATCTTGATCAGATGTCCTAATATTTTCCTTAATTCAAAAACTACTATGTAATGATCGTACACAAGCAAATACATAATTAATTATTAATGATATTTTAGATATGTAAAATATATCTAAGATAATTATCTATGATCAAGAAACAAGCAAACACATAATTGACTATTAATGATATTTTAGATATGTAAAATATATCTAAGGTAATTATCTATGATCAAGACGATTTACCAAACACAATTATGATCAAATCATGTTCTTTAACATAGTTAAAGTTTTTATCTTTATTACCTAATCTAAGATTTGATGAATCCTCGCTCTAATAGTTTAATGGTGATAAACTACTAGATTATCAAGCTCATGTAATATAAACTGATAATGTTGGGTATTTTATGTTGCGTCATGGGCTTGTTTTTGTATATCCGGATTGGGCCTGTCAATCCGTGATTATCATGTAGGGTTAAGCTATAAATAGTGGATGAATGTATTCATTAGATACGTTCAAGATTATTATTCTTATTGTTTTGTAACCCTAAACACCTCTACAGTCGAAGTTCTTAATCAAGCTCTTCTGAGGTGTTAAAGTTTAATCATTCGACATCAGTTAAACCATTCTTGTGTTCATCATTACGTCTTTAATTATTTTTCTGCTTAGAATCTATCGATCCTACTAGAACTTTTTTCCAACAATTGGTATCAGAGCAGGAGACTGTGTGATCAATACACATTCCTTCTGTGTTAAGAATTCTTTAGGGTTTCAGCTTTTATCGAATATAAAGAAGTCGTCTTCTTCCTGTCGACGGTAACTCTTGTGTTTGATAAAACCCTAATCTCAAGTTTACAGGTCTGATTCTAGCGGTTCTAAGAAAAGGCTCACCATGTCTCACGAAGATTCTCAAAGTAATCCCATCAACATCTCTAACAGCATTGGATCCACTACAAGGATTCCCATTCTTTACACTCAAGACTATGAAGTATGGGCGCATCACTTTGAAGATTACGTGGTCGGATCTGAACATAATGGTTATCTCATCTAGGAAGCAATCACACTTGGGCCGTTTGTTCACTCTGGAACGAACACGACAATGAAGACTCAAAAAGAATATAACAAGCTTGTGGCGGACGTGGATAAGATGCCTCACGATGAAAAGGACAAATTGTTATGTAATGTGAAAGACATGAGAATGATCAGGTTCGCATTGCAATCTGACACTTTTCGGTTAGTTGGTTCATGCACCACGACTAAAGAAATTTGGGATAGGCTAAAAGAACTCTACTCAACCGATGAGGATTTGGAATACTCCATTCAAACCTTGTTGCTCTCAGAATATGGAGTTTTCGAACAGAAACCAGAAGAGAAGCTGATACAAACTTTCGATCGCTTCAATCATCTCCTTAGCAAGATGATCAAGCATGGAATCGAAAGAAAACTGATCGAGCAAAAGGTAACTTTCATGAACGGTTTGAGACCAGAATGGATGGCAGTGGTTTCTACAGTAAAAGCTCATGAACAATTCAAATCGTACTCCCTAGCAAAACTGGTGGGTATACTTAAATCTCATGAAAGTGTGGTAACCAAGTAGGCGAAGGTAGTCTCTGGCGTTGGATCGTTGGCCCTTGTCTCAAAAGGCAAAAGTGTTGTAGAAGAAGAGGAGGAGTCAGATATGTCTGCGTGTGACCTTACAAGCGAAGAATATGCAATGATGGTCACCAACCCAAGGAAGTTTGCACGAAAGAAGTTCCCTGCCAATAAGAACCGAAACTGGCAAGGTAGTTATAATTCTGAGAAGGTGAAAGAAGAAATGAAGAATACCTCCCGGAAGGATGACAACAAGAAGGAAAGCAAGCTTGTAGGAGACTCTGGATTCGACTGCAATTACTGCCATGGAAAGAACCACTTTGCTAAAGATTGCATGCTGAGGAAGATGGCTGAGAAAAGAGATGATGAAGATGATGAAGCATATTACATGCGAAAGTTGGAAGAAATAAAGAAAAAGAAGGCGACTAACAGTTCAATGAATGCCTTGATTGTGCAGGAAAATGTAGATGAAGATGAGTTCGGTGGCGTAGAAGTCTGGTCAACCGATTCTGAGGATGAAGAAGTAAGAAGGCCCACACATGGAAGAGCGTATGTGGCGAGGGATAATGGTTCGGATGGAAAATGCTTGATGGTTACAGCTGGTAGACCAACCGAAAGTGAGTGTAAGAAGCCGAACCTGACTGAGGACAAGTGCTTTGCAGCCAAGCCCGTGAGTGAGAAGATCGACGACTGCGATCGACTGATCAGAAAGGTACAATCCATCCTTGAATCACTTAACGTTCCAGTAACAAATTATGAAGAAGAATTAAATGAATTAAAATTTAAATTTTCCAACTTAAGTGGTAGTCTCATGCAAACTCGCTTAGCGAATTCTAACCTAACTGACCAACTCAGGAGGGTGTCTTCAAAGAGTGAGGAGAGAAGGATGTGGATTGAGCTGAAGGAGAAGGAGTTAAATAGGGCTAGGGATGAAATTATTTATTTACAACGAGACAATTTAAAGTTTTTAAAACAAAGGAATGTTTTTTGTTTAATTGCTAAACGCTTATATACAAATATTGCTCAGTTGCACTTAAGTTGTGAAATAGGGAAAAAGATTCATAAGATGATCTTACCCTTCCTTGAATTTAAGGAGGATGAGGCCATCGCTGAATGTGAATCCATAATGTCCTCAGAAGAAACATCCATCGCTTATAAAATCGGACTAGACAAAATAGAGATCTTCATTGACTCTAAGGAACATAAGTGTATGCTCAAAAATCTTTTAGATGAAAATGATAGGTTAAAAATTAAGTCTGAAACCATTCAATCATTTGACTCTTCTAACGCCAAATTAATTTCAGAACATAAAATGAATATAGAAAACACGTCTGAATTTGATGAGGAAAGTGAGATGAGCGAAATCTCGGTAGAAGATGTGGTTGATTGCTCTGAATTCACGAAAAGCGAAACCGAAAGTGAGAAACCCCTCATATCTGAAAACTCGGTTGAATACGCTCGCCTGTCAAAGGACAAGCCACAGAAACTCAAAGAGAAGGCAATGGTTTATCAAAAGGTTCAAACTGTGCCCAATCAGGTATATGCTGTTACAGGGGTCACTGCAAAAAAAACCGCAGAACTGAAAATCTTGGTAGACGAAGACAACGCTGAAGGATGCGATGATTATTTCTGGTCCGCTCCTATCGATAATGCAGATGAAACCATCGGCTTATCTGAGCAAACTTCGTGGAGGGTAAAAGGTAGATATGTTGCAGAACCATCAACAAACCCTCAAGTTTTGACAAACCAAGCACAAGTGGAGCAAAAGAGATACCTGAAGAACCAAAGAAAACACCGAATGTTCCTTCCAAGACTGCAGAAACTCAAAAGGAGAAGCCAAAATCAAGCTTTAATATTCCTAAATCTCAAAACCAATTAGCTGAACAGAAACGCCAAAGAAATCAGATATACATGAAAAATCTGAATGAGCGAAAACGGTATTGGCAATCACAAAACCCCAACTATGTTCCTGCCAAGAAAGAGTCAATAGTCAAAGAAAAGGAAAAACCAAAAGGAAGAGAAAATTTTAGTCCAAGCTCCTACTATTCAAAAGCTCAGAACCGAACGTCTAGTTTCGGTCCCAACACCAAAGCTCAGAACCGAACGTCTAGTTTCGGTCCCAACACCAAAGCTCAGAACCGAACGTCTAGTTTCGGTCCCAACACCAAAGCTCAGAACCGAACGTTCGGTTTCGGTCATAATGTCAAGACTAACAACCGAAAGTCTAGTTTCGGTCCTTCCTTTTACCAAAGAAAACCAAACTCAGGAAAGGATATCAAAGGAAAGGGAAAGCTTGATTCAAATTCCGATTTCAACAATAAGAAAAAGTCAGATAACCCAAGGACTAACAAGAAAATTCCAAAACCATCTAACAACAAACCATCTGAAACACCAAAATCTAAATCAGATAAAAACAAAATCAAGGTGTATACAATCAAAAGAAAGAATGAAACCACTCTAATAAAAAGAACTTACATGGTTGATCTTTCTGTTGCTGTTCCTTTTTCTGTAAAAGACTCACCTGGGCCCAAGAAACTTTAGGTTCCTAAATCTGCTTGAATTTGCAGGTTATAAGTGACGAGCAGTTCGATGACGAATGGTACATAGACAGTGGCTGCTCGCGTCACATGACAGGAAGGAAGGAAGAGTTGAGGGAGTTTCAGTCCTTTAAGGATGGTGGATGTGTGAAGTATGGAAATAACTCTTATGGAACAATCAAAGGATATGGAATGATAACCAACAGAGACTTCTCGATTCGAAAAGTAGCTTATGTGGAAGGAGTGCAGCACAACCTCATCAGTGTATCTCAATTAATTGTGGGAACTGGTTTGAAGGTTTCATTCGATGATGAGGGAACTGAAATAATTGAGAAGAAATCCAAAAGAGTTCTGTTGAAGTCTAAATGCAAGGGAGAGATGTATCCTTTAAATCTCAACCCAATTCGAGGAAAACCAGCAATATGCCTGTTGTCAAAGGCGAACACTGATGAAAGCTGGTTGTGGCATCGACGCTTGTCGCACCCGAACTTTAAAGACATTAATAAGTTGGTGCTTGGTGATCATGTTCGAGGCCTTCCTCTTCTCAAATTTGATAAGGAACACCTGTGTGCAGCATGTGAGATGGGAAAACAAAGCAGAAAGAGCCATCCTACACGTATCAATACAAAGATAGTTGAAGCTCTTGAACTTCTGCATATTGACTTATGTGGACCTTCGGCTATCGAAAGCTTCGGTGGTAGTAAGTTCATTCTTGTCATAGTAGATGATTTTTCTCGCTTCACCTGAGTTTTCTTTCTTAAACAGAAATCAGATGCGACTCCCAAGTTCAAGACGTTCATCAAGCAAGTGGAAGTGCAGCTGCGAAAGCTTGTGAGGAACATTAGAAGCGACAATGGGCTTGAATTCAAAAATAAAGATTTTGAGGACTTTCTGGCTGACAAGGGGATATCTCACAACTTCTCGGCCCCCTATACACCACAGCAGAACGGAATTGTTGAAAGGCGAAACCGTTCTTTATGTGAGGCAGCCCGAACCATGCTAAGCTTCGCTTCTCTTCCGCTATATTTCTGGGCTGATGCAGTTGCAACCGCGTGCTATACTCAGAACCGATCATTGCTTAACAAACGATTTTCCATCACTCCATATGAGATTCTGAACAATCGAAAGCCCAACGTTAAATTTTTCCACGTGTTCGGTTCAAGGTGCATCATTTTCAACTCGAAAGAGAACCGAAACAAGTTTGACGTCAAAGCCGATGAAGGAATTTTTCTTGGTTATTCACTAACTTCAAAGGCCTATAGAGTTTTGAACAAACACTCCAAACGTATTGAAGAAACATATTATGTAACCTTTGACGACAACTACATGAAGAAAGTTCAAAGGAGCGAAAGTGCATTAGGGGAAATATTTCCTGAATCAGGACAAGTCTTGGTTCCCATTTCCAACTTGTTTGAAGAGTACATTAGGCTATTTGATGAACCAGAGAAGGCTGTGCACACAGAGGCGAAAGCAGCAGACAACAAAATCGACAATATAAAGAAGATCATTGATGAAGCTGCTAAAGAAATGGAAAATGAACTTCCTAAACCAACTGGTGGTCAACCCTCAACTGACCCTCCAAACAACGGCTCAAAGTTCAAGGGGGAGGGTTCGTCTGCACCTAAACCTATTGTTCTGTCTCTCGGAGGGGAGAATCCAAATCAAGCCTCAACCCATAAAATTCCAGTCGAGGGGAGAATCCAACTTCATCCCCAACCAATGATAGTCAAATCGAGGGGGAGGATCCTACTCCAACACAGGAGGTGAATTCTGAACCTGACCAGGGATACGCTTCGTCATTCGAGGGGGAGAATGAGAATACAAATGACGAAGGTGATCAATCAGAACTTGAAGAAGAGGTAAATGCAGAGTTGGATCCAGCCTATGACCCAAATTACCCTCCTCTAACGAAATGGACTAAGGATCATCCCAAAGCACAAATAATTGGTGAATCATCTGAGCGAGTTCTCACACATTCTCAATTGAAAGCGAAACAAACTGCTTTATTCTCTAATGTTGAGTTCTTTATGTTTAATTCGTTTGTCTTCAAAGTCGAACCGAAGACAGTTAATGTTGCACTTGATCATTCTGACTAGGTACAATCAATGCAAGATAAACTCCATGAGTTCGAACGAAATCGAGTTTGGAGGCCGATTCCCACTCCAAAGGATGCTTCAATGGTCGGCGTAAAATGGGTCTTCAGGAATAAATTGGACAAAGAGGGAAACATTATACGAAATAAGGCTCGGTTGGTGGTGAAGGGATATTGCCAAGAAGAAGGAATAGATTATGAGGAGACCTTCACTCCTGTAGCAAGGTTGGAATCAGTTAGAATCTTTCTGGCATATGCTGCTCATAAAAACTTCGAAGTTTTCCAAATGGATGTAAAATGTGCTTTCTTAAATGGAGAACTAGAAGAAACGGTGTATGTTGAGCAACCACCTGGGTTCGTGAACGATAAATTCCCTAATCACTGCTATGTGTTGGATAAAGCTGTATATGGTCTGAAGCAAGCACCGAGGGCCTGGTATGAAACTTTAACTCACTTTCTGAAAATGGCGAAATTTAAGCAAGGTTCGGTTGACCCAACCTTCTTCCGAAAGAAAGAAGGCGAACACCTAATGATAGTTCAGATTTATGTCGATGACATCATCTTCGGCTCCACGAATCCTAGCTTAACGGCTAAATTCAGGAAGTTGATGGAGACTAAATTTGAAATGAGCGCAATGGGTCCGATTAATTTTTTCCATGGTTTGAATATTAGACAGGGACCAGAATGTATTTTTATCAACCAGGAGGCCTATACAAAGAACTTGCTGGAAAAGTTCGGTATGACGGGAGATTCGAAAGTGAAGGTTCCCATGGCATTTGGCACTAAGTTAACACCATCTCTGGAAAAACCTGTTGTTGACATAACACTATATCGTCAAATGATAGGATCCCTTATGTACCTAACAGCTAGTAGACCGGACATTATGTTTTCTGTTTGTTATTGTGCCAGGTTTCAAGCAAATCCAAGAGAACCTCACATGGTGGCAGTAAAAAATATTTTCCGTTATCTGAAGCGAACCTCATCTCTCGGTCTCTGGTACCCTGCTAGATCTGGATTCTTTATTCAAGCTTTTTCTGACGCCGATCTTGGAGGATGTGGTCTGGACCGAAAGAGCACAACCGGTGGATGCCAATTCCTTGACGGTAAACTTGTTAGCTGGCAGTCCAAGAAGCAAACCTGTGTGTCTCTTTCAACAGCCGAAGCTGAGTACATAGCTGCAGCATCCTGTACCTCTCAAGTGATATGGATACAAAGCCAACTAAGAGACTATGGACTGAGTATGAAGAAAATACCTCTCTATTGTGACTCAGAAAGTGCGATAAGAATATGTCACAATCCAGTGCAACACTCAAAGAGAAAGCATATTGCACTGAGATATCATTTCATCAAGGACCATGTAGAAGATGGGAACGTGGAAGTACATTTCGTTCGGTCCTCTGATCAATTGGCTTATATATTCACTAAAGCCTTACCAGAGGCAAGCTTCAATAAAATTTTACAAGGTTTGGGAATGATGGAAGCAGAGTCGGTACCGAACCCTCAAATCTCTCTAAATTAGACAAGCAAAATAGAGCGAATGCTCGGTCTATTTCGGTTCCGGATTTTTTGGGAACCGAAATGAGCCGAACGCTCGGTCTATTTCGGCTCCATAATTTTCAGGAACCGAAATGAACCGAACGCTCGGTATATTTCGGCTCCATAATTTTCGGGAACCGAAATGAACCGAACGCTCGGTCTATTTCGGCTCCAGACTTTTAGGGAACCGAAATGAACCGATCGCTCGGCTTATTTCGCTTCATTCTTTTAAGGTTCGATTTCGGCTGTAAATTGTGTTTATTTTTTAAGTCTGTTTTTTTATTTTCACTTTCATTTTTTTATAATTTATTTATTTTTATTTTTTTAAGAGTGTTTTGTGCTAATTTCTTTTTGTTTATCTTTCTGTTTTTATTATTTTTCAGAAAACTTCAAAAATCCAAAAATTTCTTTTTATCTTTCTGTTTTTATTATTTTTCAGAAAACTTCAAAAATTCAAAAATATTTTTTTTCTGTTTTATTTTGTTTGTTTTGTGTGTGTGGTTTGTTTGTTTGCGGGTTCTTATTACTAGGTCTCAAGTACTTCAATGCAACATAATTTGGAGCTAAGGCAGGTATGATTCCTTTCATAAGCACTAGTTAAGTGTCCCTAGAAGCATGCTGATGTATGTCGACCGAAGCCTCTAAGACTAAGAGAAGGCCTTAATGATACGATCTATACCTATCGTTTCTTCCCAATCAGGCTGTTAAACACACTCAAGTCAAGAGCTACCTTACTCTTCTCACAAGAGTTAAGAGTTTTCTGCTTTGTCACGTTAATATAGCAGAGGTACTTTCGGTTCTTTAACCACCTTCCTTATATTCTCCATCCACTTTCGGTTCACCATTGTAACCCTTGAGACTCTCAGCTTTTACCACTGAGGTTTATGGTTGCATAAAATCTGTGTTTATGATCTTAGATATGTACACCACGTGCTGAGTGAAACCCACAATCCAACACCAACAATGAATTGACGGTGAATCTTTATATTCAAGATCTTAGTTGTTACCTAACGAAATCTCATTTTATTTTTGAGTGGTCTTTTATGAAATTGTCTAAACACCAAGGCATTTCTACCCACAAAGATCCAGTTTGTTTTTGTTTTTGAGATTTTTATAATATCTTTAGTCACTACAAATAATATCCAGCCTACTTGTTCAACAGACTATATCGGTCTCACAAGTACTTCATCCAACATTCGGTCTTATATTGAGAATCGATGTTCGGTTGAAGATAAGCCACCCATAGACTATTATTTAAAAGAAGCCTTTCGGTGTTTCTTTACAAGCACTCGATGGTATTTTCTCGGGAAACCAAGCAAGCACTTCAAGTCTCTCTTGATTTTGAAGGAAGAGATTCTTGCCCGGAATCATCTGCTTTATGTCTTCTAACAGACATCACTCACATCCTATACACATTTTGCTTTATTTCTTTATCTTTTGACACACGATTGCACGAAAATTCTTTGTGATTTTCCAACATTCTGGTTGCTGTTCTTTTGGTTCATTTATTGTTTAACTTTTGGAGCAACTGTGGTTATCCTAATTTTTGGAGCGAAGATGAATTTCAAACGACGAATTGTGGATAAGATTTTGGGCGCGTGAATTTGAACGGTTCCTAAACCCACGCGTGCTGACGTGTACCTAGGAGGAACCAACCTGTCACATCGCGCTTTTTCAGGTGACGTTTCAGTGATCGCATCATTATCATGAAGATTCTTTCTCTCTCCTGGCAATGGTATATAAAGGGTTTCTAATATCATTTGTTTCTTTTACCAGCAACAAACTCTCTCAATACACAAGGCGATTTGCAACTGTTCATCTTCTTCCTTACGTCAATAATGGTGCATTCCTCATCTGCTCAGGATCAAACTGCTTCGTCCTCATTGCTCGCGATCAAACCCAACCAGAAACGTGATCATTCAACTCAACCTTTTTCTATATGATTCATACATGCTACAAGTTGTTGAATGCTTGAAGTACTCTCCTCTGGTTCTCGCACTCACAAAGGTGGAATTCGTCCCGATGTCTCTCCTATCGCAAGTCTACACTACTGCATCATATGACAAGAACAAGGAAAGGATCTACTTCCAAATATTCTCTCACAAGGATTCGATTTCGAAAGGACGATTCTGTTCGCTGTTACAGCTGGCTGTGGATGCTTCTGTAATTTCACCTGATTTCATAACCACAACCCAACTCTTTACGATGTTCTACGAGATGGGATACACCGATGTTCTTACCACAGTCACAAAATTTAAGAAATCGTGCTTGCCGCCGCAGTGGAATGGGTTGCTAACTCTTATCAATAAGGGTTTAGCGGAGAGAGTTGCTAGGTCTGATGGTACCAGTAAGGGTTTTCTGACCATTCTCTATGGTCTTTATAATGTACTTAACCTCGATTATGGGTCCATCATCTGGTCGCAACTGGTGCAAAGTCTCAACACCTCAACGAGGCACTCTGAAATCTATTGCGGTCGTTTCTGGACCAGTGTCACACGGAGAGCCATTGACTCTTTATAGATTCTGATAATGAAAGATGCATTAGTCGCTTTTGTGGCCTCTTTCCATACGAAGAAGATCATCTTCTCCGATGTCTCCAAATTCTCTCACAACGGTTCTATTCCTGAAACGATGTATCGATGTGTGTCAGCTGAAGGTAATGTCATGGCGGACTACCGAAAGCTTCCTCCCATAGAACCGAGAGTATTGACTCCTGAACAGCAAGCTGCTTTAGATGCTGTGGAGAAGCCAGCCAACCGAGGGAAAAGGGCAAATACCAAGAAAGTGACAACCGAAGGTCCTTCGTCCAAGCCTGCCAAGTCTGGAAAATGAAAAGATGAAAAGGGTGATTCTTCGGCTCCTAAGAAGGTTAAGAAGATGGCAAAGAGAACCAAAAGTCCTTCTCCTTCAAGCTCTGAAGATGATGAGGAGCGAACGGAAGACGAGGAAGAGGAAGTTCAGCGAGGCAATACACCTCCTCGTTCTCCAACTCCAACTGAACCACTTCACGATAAGATTCCTACTCCTCCTCCATCTCCACCGAAAACCATTGTTTCAGTTTCGGTAGCTCCCGTTCCACCACCCACTACATATCATATCACAACTTCTGTCCCACCACCACCACCAGTTAGCACTATACCTATCTCTACAACTCCTTTACCACCACCTATCTTTTCAAACACAACTACCACAACCACTCCTATCACCACAACATCAGAACCTCCGGTCAATGTCAATGTATCTGATACGGGGGCACATCCTGAAACCGAACCTCCAGTTACTTCTACACCTCTTTCACCCTCACCTTCATCAGATTTTGGTGCTACTCTAGGAGGTGATAATGTTGAGTTTGACTCGACTTATTACAGTCCCTATCGGCTTCCAACAGACGAAGATGAAGAAACTCTTGTCACACGCCAACAGTTGCAGAGCATTGATGACAAGCTTGATCAATTGCTTGCCTATTCCAAGTCCTATAACGATGTGGTGCTCAAAGCTTTTCTTGACACCGCTCTTGAGCAATATACGGGAGCGATTGACAAATCTACACAAGCAGTTGAAGCATCTACTTCTTCTTGCAAGAAGGCCACTACTGAAGTTACAGAACTTGTTCACAGTTCACAAATTTTTCTCGAATCCCTCAAAGGCCATGCTGATTCAAATGCAGCCAAAGTGAATGCTTCAGTTGATTCTTTATCCAAGTCACTTCAGGAGGAGCAAGCTAAATTTGAAGCTGTTCGTTCTTCTATTCAGGCTGAGAACACTTCTCTAATTAGCTCAGTGACTTCTCCCCTTGAAACACTCCAGGCTGATTTAGCAAAGGAGAGTGCCTTGAAAGAAGATCTTGCACGCCAAGCCTCCACTATTGAAGTCCAGAAAGTTCAATTGGCTACAGCTGAAAAGGAAATCTCCTTGTTGAAAACTGAGAGAGCTGTATTCCGGAGCTGCGCTGGTGATGTACAGACTATGCTTACAGATCTTCTTAGTGCTCACGATCCGATCCTTACTCTGACCATTAGGAATCATTTCACTTCCAAGCTCCTTCCTGCTCTTGCACTGCTACATCAAATGAAGGGTGTTTCGGAGAGATTCGTACCTCCAAAACAAAGGGGAGAGGGTGTTCAATCTACTCAACCGAAGGTTACTGTTAAAACCAAATCTACTCAACCGAAGGTGGTCAATGTCAAAACAAACCGAAGGGTAATGAAGCTTCGGGTTCTGGTAGTCAAGATAAAAAGAAGGGTCTGGATGATGATAGTGAAGAAGAAGAAGAAGAAACAATTGCCGAAGCCCTGAAAAGAAAGAAAAGGGATAAGGAATTGGATGAAACCCTTCGGGTTGCGAAGGAAGCAGAAGAAAGGGAGAGAAAGAACAAGGAAGAGCAAGATGCCTTGAACTACAAAAAGGCCTTGTTTCCTCTTTGGACGAGACAAACGCTCATCAAAGAAGCAATAGAGTTTCCTAGCGTGTATTGGCTGGAACCAGTAGCCTCTTTTGATTGTGAGAATTCAAGGGACTCACACTTCGATATGCCTATAACACGAAAGGCATTTATCTTTCATTGCTTTGATTCGACTGTTCAAGTTCCCTCCCCTCATCCTAAAGTGGATCGTGATCTTATCGACTTTTATCTCAAGTTTGGTCAGCCTCAGTACTTGACATGGAGCGCTCAGAAGATTATTACTGTCAAGGTGCTGAAACCTTCGCCTGCAGGGAAGTTTATTAATGTCAGTTTCAAAATAACCCGAGGATCAACAAACTCGGTTTCGGTTATCTCCCTGGCAGATCTTCCAAACTTGAATCCTCATGATTGGATCTTGTTGTTTAACATTCTGCTCACTAATGCGAGAGAATATGAGCCGATCCTGGATCATTTGAAGAGGATGTTGGGTTCTTATATCCATGAAGTTCCTGCAATGGATCAAGAGATTGCGAAAGTCTTGAAGAAGAAACCTACTGTAAAGCCAACTGACAAACCTGGAGATGTGAATAAAATGAAGCTGGGCCAAATTGACTCAACACATCTTACAGTGATGTTCACAAAAGGTGAAGCTAATCGATTTCTTTTTGCTCTGGTTGATAAGCATCTGTTCTCAACGGACTGCTTAGAGCACATCATCAATATCATCCATCGGTGCAAGCAGAATTCTGATGCAGACAAAAAGAACTTCACATACATGCTTCGGTGGTATATCACGTTTCGTCATACTCTTTTGGCCATCATACCGAAGGTGTTTAAGACTGTCAAGAAGTCTTCCATAGCTCAACCGAACTGAGCTTTCGGCTCCATTGACGCAAAGGGGGAGATTGTTGGGTATTTTATGTTGCGTCATGGGCTTGTTTTTGTATATCCAGATTGGGCCTGTCCATCCGTGATTATCATGTAGGGTTAAGCTATAAATAGTGCATGCATGTATGCATTAGATACGTTCGAGCTTATTATTCTTATTGTTTTTTGACCCTAAACACCTCTACAGTTGAAGTTCTTAATCGAGCTCTTCTGAGGTGTTAAAGTTTAATCATTCGACATCAGTTAAACCATTCTTCTGTTCATCATTACGTCTTTAATTGTTTTTCTGCTTAGAATCTATCGATCCTACTAGAACTTTGTTCCAACAGATAATTTAACTACACATAACTTGAATGTAAGCAACAAAGATTGAAGCTTTAACATGCTAGGAGTCGATAATCAAACACTAACTAAATCCAACCTCATATAATCGAAAAATAAGAAACTAACTCATAGTTTTAGGTTTCATCTAACTAAACGAAAGTCTATTAAATTAACTACTCATGACAGAAAGTAAATAAACAAAATTATCAGAACTTTACATGATTTAACTAAAGCAAAGCGAATGTGATGTGTGATCTACAAATCTTCAATGTTCAAACGTTCTCTCTTCCAAAAGGTTGTTTTTTCTCTTCGTTAGCTTCTGATTTTGACTATAACTCTAGAAAATCATATCCAACCTCCCAAAATCGAATATGGCAAAGGTTATTTATAGTTTCCTTAAATTGTCCCTTATGTCGTGAGAATTGGGATCTCACGTCATGAGTAGTGTTTAATTCGTGTCTGACAAGGAAACTTGGCTTTCGCGTAGTTATCTTCTGGAACCTTTGCTTCTTCACATCGTGAGGTTATAAGACTCATGTCGTGAGCGTCCATCTTTCATAAATTATCAAGGATTTCCTTATAACCCCGTCGTCGTGCTCCATTGACACATCGTGGGGAGTGTCCTTGCTAGATTCTTCTTCTTTTTAAGCTCCATTAAGCTCCCAGTTCAGCTCCAGTCCTTCCAAGTTCCAATATTCTTCACTTCTGGTCCTTTTTACTCAAGAATGTCCTATTTGGGTGCAAAATGTAATTTAACTTAATAAGTATCAAATATCTTTGCAATTAACTAAAATATAACTTAAAATGTATTAAAATAATGCTCAAATATATGTATAGATATGACAATATCAAAATATCCCACACTTGTGTTTTGTTTTCCCTCAAGCAAAACTAATCTTTTAAGTTAAACCTGCCTCACCAACATCACATAAGACAATACAATTAAAACCCAACCATTACACGAACACCGCAATGTTCATATTTGTGTTTACAATTCCTAAATACTCCCCAATCCAAAATACTCACAATCCTTATGAACATTCACCCCTTAGTTTGCACGAAATTCATTTCTGCAACCCTCTGAATCCATCCTCAGAAAACATTCTTAACCTCAAGGTATTTTTGGTTAAATTCCCAAGCATACAAATGGTAAAATAAACTAGAAAGAAAAGATTAGAAATTTGATACCACAATAAAGCTCTTGGAATTCATCTCTTCTTTGATTTTTTTTGTTTGTTTTCTTCGAAATCAACACATTTTTTGTTTGATTTTTGGCATCTTCAATTTTCGATTCTTCAGAATTCTTGATATTTTCATCTTCATACTTTGATAGCTATTTTCACTTCAAAAATCTTTCAAAATTTTCAACTTTCTGTCTTTCCTTTTCTTATATATCTCACTTTTTTCTACTCAAATCTAAAAAATCCTAAAATGAAAACATATGCTTAACCAATTGATCTTAACTTCAACCTTTATTGATTACATATATTAGTCTAAGGTGCAATGACTACATAAGCTCTCCTGGATACATTTATGGTCACGCAGCAAAAGTTTTTATGTCATTCAAACTACTAGATTACGTTTCATATCTCATGACTTTTCATTAGGACTGGGAAGCCACAAACATACTATAATATATGTTGGCTCAATCAAACATTTGAGTTCGCATTTGATCGTCCCACACAACACTAGCAACTTAAGTTGTTTTTAATTATCACTACCAACTTAACTTGAGGGCTCATGACGTGAGAGTAGAAAGCTCACGTCATGAGAACTGGGCATCTTTAAAACAACTTCTGGATTTAAACCTTGGATATGGGTTTAGAATAGACTTTAAGCTCTTAAATTTTTAAGACCCCTTTATTAACTTTTAAAACTATGCAAATCTCCCTTGATCTCTAATCTCTCTTCCTTTCCTTTCTCAAATGTTTGTCACCCCACACTGATTAGAAAATGTGGTCTTCGGTACAAAAACTCTAACGCACTCGACTTTCCATTTTAGTTTTCTCACTCGATATGTTAACAATTATGCGAACAAAACAACCCATTAGTTGTAAAAAGAAAACAAACATCTACCATTCAGTTACATGTTTTTAAAAACAATCTAAACAAAGAAAAAACAAATTAAACACACCAAAAGTAACCAATAATAAAAACTAAAAACTAAAATAAAAATAAAAATAAAAGGATATAAATTCTTCAAACATCGGGTTGTCTCCCGATAAACGCTTCTTTTTGTGCGAGTCTTGAGCTGAACTCCTAACTTAATAAACTGTCAATCCGCTCGTTATTAATCCATCTGTTTTATCGAACACTCTTTTTCAGACCAACTTGTAAAATTTGACACCTCGTTTTGATTTTTGGCCAAACAAGCAAGCATCGATTTAGTCCCAAAAAAATTAAAAATTGTGGGGACCGGTTCGTCATTTTTCAGAAAAGAATCGTTCTTCAAAACATTTTTCAAAAATGGAATTGTCACCCCATGCGTTGAAACACAAACCGATCTATTAGTAGCTTGCTTCGTGGTAATGATCATATCATGATGTTGTTCTTGAAAGTCCAGTTGTTTTTGTTCTTCGTCCGAGCATTTTGCTAGCAAAATTTCCTGCTCCTCCAAATTTCTTTCTAGACGAAATTCCTCATCTTCTATCTCTAGCTCAGCTTGTTCTGGTTCATCGGGAAGGATTTTATCCATCCATCTGTTCAGCTCCCTTAAATCTTTGTCTGAGTCATATCCCTCATCTTTTCTTGTTAATTCATATTCCACTTCCTCAAGAAAAGCGTCAAGAGCATCGAGATTTGGAAAATACATAATATACGAAATAAAAGTAAAACTAAAAATTCATTAGCTCCCACGTCGTGGCAATGAAATCGCCACGTGATGGAACCTGATAAAGCATAAAAACAGAAAAATAGTTTTTTGTAGATTTTTCCCCACAAAAATGACCGATTAACTTATAACAATTAAACTAAAAACGGAAATTAGTTGTTCCCCGATAACGATGCCAGGACTTGATGTGCATAAATATACCTACCAAATTAAATTTAATTCCTAGCGAAACTTATCTACGAATGCACTAATAGGCAGTGTACCTTGTCAGTTTATAGGATAGAAAAGTAAGTTGGGTATCGAAATCAAGGAATGGATTCAGGTTATTAAAAAAAATTACTAAAAATTAATCTAAAAGCAATTAAGTAAAGTGGGGGGTTTTTTTATCTAATTTTTCAAGTTTAGATTAACTTAAAACTAACAAGCACTTAACTAAAAATGGATGTTTACAAGATATTAAAAGACTTTCGTTTAGTTTTGAATCCACTTTTTTCCTATGGTTCGTTCTTTTTTATGGATTAATAAAGTTGATTACTAAAATAGCTATAATTAGCAATCTTGATCAGATCTCCTAATATTTTTCTCAATTCATGAACTACTATGTAATGATAATACACAAGAAAACACAAAATTGATTATTAATGATATTTTTGCTATGTAAAATATATCTATAGTAATTATCTATGATCAAGATGATTTACCAAGAACAATGTAACATCCCGAAAATCAAGGGTAAAAATTTCATTTTTAATATCTAAATTCAAACATCCATTTACATTTATCCAAATATTAAGGTATTCCAAATTAAAACAATTATCAGAGTAACTCCAAAAATCATCAATTGCGGAAAAATATAGGTGTGGGCGCTGCGATCAAGCCGAGTCCTTCCCATTCGAACCGAAAGTACCTGAAACCATAACCAACAACTGTTAGCATGAAGCTTAGTGAGTTCCCCAAATACCACATACCAACTATATAACACGTGCCATACATATCATACATATCCAATCAATCAATAAAAGTGTTATGTGCCAACCATAGTCTTTCCATTATGCCATGAGCCACCTCGTGATCTTCTTTGCCAGGCCGGGGGCCAAAGCCCTGGGTCTTACAGACAAGTGCCAGGAGCCACCTCCGAGTCTTCCATGAAATCATCACAAAGACAACTAGCATACAATCTATACAACTTAACTAGCATACAAGTTCAAAGAGCCACCTTCGGGTCTTCCTACAATACATAAACCAAATAGGCCGACATTTGTGCCTTCAAACCATAGAATAGTGAGGAGACTCACCTCGAATGTAGAAACTCAACTTGAGTCATGACTAGAACCCCAACCTAGGTCCCCCTCCCCCTAAATACTGCTATCAAACACCAAGAGGACACGAACCCAATGTTGGGAAGTTTCCCAAACTCCCAAATCACATAATCCCCAATCCAGACAGCCACTTGGTCCGCCTTCCTCCCCGACGGGGATGCGAAACTCATCCTAATTTCACAATTGCTCATGTTCCTGAATACCTAAACGATTCTCCTCCACTTTGATTTGACTAAGTCCTCACAACACACGAGAATTGAAGAATTCCCAACCTTTCTTACCCTCCAATTACCGATATGCTTACAACCAGCGCTTACCAATGCTAGTATTCCATCACTAACCATCCTAAAAGACCGCACAATCCCTGAAGACCAGTTGAACACTTCCCAAATCCCAGCAAAACTGATAACCCTAGATGCTTAAAATGATATCACACTCAAATCTTGAAGTCCATAGGACGGATGCTCCAACCAAAACCTCAGCAACAGACCACTTCCCTCGGTACCCCAAAATCAATTCTAAGCATAATTTCCACAACCAATGGATATTGGCGATACTAGAGAACTAACCCGTCGAATCCTGACCATAAACCTTCCACACGATGCCCCTAAATCGATCTCGACTACAAACCAAGATAACCACCGAACACTCAAAACCCGCTATAAGAGAAACAATCCCTCGCTAAACCACTAATTGTTTATGGCATGCAAAATGGCATATAACACTTATTGAAGATATAACCCAAACATAAACAGAAAAATAAACCAAAGATACGCTCACCAAAACCGATGCAAGATTCCAAACAACAAAATACAGATAAAACCAAAAAGAGAGCAACAGATACATACTTGCAACATCGCCTGCTAGAGTCTTGACCTCCCCTGTCTGACACTGCAAAGCCCGACTCCTCTCCATTGGGGATCCTCCCTACCCTCTCGTCCATCGGTGATCCTCAAAGTATCTGGAGCAAGCGCACTCACTGTTCCTCCCGACAACATCAGACAGTTGGCCTTCTTGTGTCCCACCTGATCGCAATGAGAACATAACGGGCTTGCCCCCTGAGGATAATCCCTGCTCACGATACCAACCCTGCCACACTTGTAGCAGCCCAAACGCCTAGAATAACAAACTCCATCGTACAGTTTCCTGCATGGGCTGCACTGACTCCGGCACTGATAGTCTCTCAACCGCTGATCAGAAGTCTTGGGTCTCTTCTCGAGACCCTCCACTGTATGCACCTGATCGGATCCCCTCTTCCCGAGGTGTTCCAAGTCGATCTCCCGCTCTTGGGCTCTAGAAATCATATCATTCAGGGTCTTTCTCCCTGAAATACTCACAAATTCCCTGATATCATCCCACAAAATATCATGATACCTCACCTTCTTCATTTCCTCATCTGCTGCATACGGCGGTACCAATAAAGCCCTCCCTCGAAACTTGGCAATGATCTCTGCCACAGTCTCAGTAGTCTGGTGAAGATCCAGAAACTCTCGTGCCAACTGTTGCACCTCAATTTTCGGTGCAAACTCAGTTCGAAACTTGGTCGAGAAGTCATCCCATGACATGGCATCAACAACATCATCATCCAACTCACTACCAACCTCTTCCCACCAATTTTGTGTCATGTCCTCTAATAGGCAGGAAGCATATATAACATTCGCCTCCTCGGGGCAGAAACTCATCCTGAATGCGTTATCCATATCCGCTAACCACCTCCTACTGACAATGGGGTCCCTCTCCCCATGGAACGCAGGAGCTCCACAAGCACGGAACTCCCGGAAAGAAAAAGTGTGAGCTCTAATGACAGCCATAACCTCAACATGGAACATGCATAAGCGCTCATCCAAGATCTCCGAAATACTGCGAGAAATCTCTGATGAGATGAAATCCTGCATATGCTCGCTAATCGGCTCAGCACGTGCACCTAATCCAGAACCCGAACTAGAACCAGAACCAGAACCACCTCTACGAGTGCTCATCTCCAAACTGAAATACAACATGCCAAATATCAAAACATGCTCAAGCATCCTCTTCCCATAAGCTTCTTAGATTCTCCAAGACTCTCGCCGATTCGAGTATAGATGCTGTGATTTTAGTAGTCCGGACCCAATACTACCTTCCACACTTATCCATACTTTCCTCGGCAATCATCCCAAATCCTCTAAGTTACTTCCTCAAACCAATGCACCAAAACTCACTAAATCACACCACTAAACCCACTAAATCATATCCTAGGCTCTCCAAGGTTCCTGACCCCACCCAGTCCTCAGCTGCTGAAGGACTCCCACCAATGTCAACTAGATTCCTCATGAATATAGTCACATTCAACAGAGATCAGATAATCCTTCGAGTAAAAGACTCGACCCTAGAACGGTTGGACTCAGACAAGAGCTGGGCAATAGGGTCAAATCCATCACTCTAAGATTATTTAGCCTATGCCACATGTAACTTAGCATATTCACCGAGCAGTCAATTCACATCACTGAGAGTCCCACAAAGCACTAAGCAAGCAGCATTCAGACAACGGAAAAATCTAACCAACATACATTAACCAAGACATTCTATCCACTCATCTGGAATCCATACTAACATGCAACTTTAAAGCTCATACAATCAGGCATAAAAAGGAATCTCTCCTATCATATAATACTGAGCAGATCCTTAGCCCTAATCTAGTATGCAATTCTCATAATCATAGCATATATCATAATAAACATGTATTGGTATTCTGGGAACCATTTACTTGAGCTCGGCTGATTGCACGCACCACACCCCTTTCTTTGATAAGAAATTTCTTTTTCTTAAAATGTTTATCTTATAAAAATTTTCATCAAACCTTTACTTTGAGTCTAGGTACACCCTAGAGTATGCCCGAATCCCTCAAACCAAGGCTCTGATACCAACTTGTAACATCCTGAAAATCAAGGCTAAAAATTTCATTTTTAATATCTAAATTCAAACATCCATTTACATTTATCCAAACATTAAGGTATTCCAAATTAAAAAAATTATTAGAGTAACTCCCAAAATCATCAATTGCGGAAAAATATAGGTGTGTGCCCTGCGATCAAGTCGGGCCCTTCCCTTTCGAACCAGAAATACCTGAAACCATAAGCAACAACTGTAAGCACGAAGCTTAGTGGGTTCTCCAAATACCACATACCAACCATATCACACGTGCCCTACATATCATACATATCCAATCAATCAATAAAAGTGCTATGTGCCAACCATAGTCTTGCCAGTATGCCACAAGCCGCCTCGTAGTCTTCTTTGCCATGTCTGGGGCCAAACCTTGGGTCTTACAGACAAGTTCCAGGAGCCACCTCCGGGTCTTCCTACAATACATAAACCAAATGGGCCGGTATTGGTGCCTTCAACCCATAGAACAGGGAGGATACTCACCTCGAATGCAGAAACTCATTGAAAGAAATCCCTAACTGTTCTCCTGACGACACCTTCGGCTGTCAATATCAAAATAACACCCAATTAGCAATTGGGTTCGAAACTATGATCCATAATCCATACTTGGGGTAAAATGACCATTTCACCCCTAGCCCAACTAGAGTCACAACTAAGGCCCAAGCCCAAAACAAAACAAGCCCAAAACAACAAGATCCATAAAAGCCCACTAATGGCCCAATTTTCCAAATTGGGCCCAACCCATATGCTACAAGATCCATAAAAGTCACAACTAAGGCCCAAGCCGAAAGGAGGTACGCTAGGCGTACCTTTAGTTATGTCGCGCGTAACCACAATTTCTCCAAAACTTAATTCACGACTTAATCCGTTAAGTTCGCCCATCAAAACCTCAGAAGACCTTCCAACTAAGCTCTTAATGCATAAAGTCGACACCTTTATGCATTTTCATGACTCAGTGGGACCTAAAAACGAACTTAATCCATCAAGACCCAACATAATCCAATTAGAGCATGCATGGACCAATTCTAAACATCAAGCAAACATTTTTATGGAGAAACAACATTAAAAGAGGCAAGATCTTTCA
This sequence comes from Lactuca virosa, assembly GCF_052849685.1. NCBI lineage: Eukaryota > Viridiplantae > Streptophyta > Magnoliopsida > Asterales > Asteraceae > Lactuca > Lactuca virosa. The sequence goes on from NC_136430.1 coordinate 252,554,114, forward strand.
CTCCAAGCTCCGGGAGTGGCTCAAACTCACAAGGCGAACTTAATACACCAAAAAAATCATTAATCTTGACCTAAACTCAAACTTGCACAAGAAGAAGTCAAGATGAGAACTTTATACCTTGAACGAGCTGGAAATGAAGCCAAAAGTCTATCTAAACGTCCTCCCTTTAACCACAAGCTAGCACCAAGCACCCTTTTGTTGGAAATGAGCAAGAACACACCAAAGTCACACTTAGATCTCTCAAACACCCAAAATGAGGTTAGGGTTTCCGAAATGAGGCTTAGAAGGCAATGGAGGCTGAGAATGAAAGAGCCTTGAGCTCATAAAGATGCTTAAATAGTTCCCAAAACCTAAAAATTAGAGTTTGGCACTCTGACCATTACGTTGGGCGTACCCAGCCAGAAACGTGCATACCATCCTCACATGCATGGGACCGATTTGCCAACTATTTCCATTAATAGCCAATTATGCCAATATCTTCAAAATGCCATAACTTCCTCATCTTAGTTCTGTTTCCAACGAAACTTATATCAACAAGAAGGTGGCGAGAATCCCTACACTTCTAACAACACACCTAGGCCATAGCTCCCGTATACACCCCTTTGATGAATCACATGTGATTCTAACACCTAGTCCAAGTGTTTCCAAGTCCCTAAGGGTGTTTCCTTGCATATTAGTTGCTTTTAAACACTAAATTCATGCCAATATATGCCATTATATGTCATTTAGGACTCGTTTGTATCTCGGGACTTCATTCGTGGAACTTCTCATCCTTACACGAATCTGCAATTGAATCACCCACATAAGGTGAGTTCATACCCTACAATCAATCTTTTAACTTTTTTAAATGCTTTTAAGGGGGCGAATACAAGTTGAACACAATGATTATTGTGTAAATTTTTTGCTATAAACATCATTTTAATAGATTTCTTATGTATTTATAAGTGATCAAAACATTTTAAAAACTCTTTTTAAGTTATGTTACTTTATAGTTTATAAAACTCCGTTTTTAAAGTACAATCATAACTTAGTAGATAAATGAGTCTTTTCTTCAAGTCAATAACAGTTCAAAGTAAACATACTAGTAAACTATAATAGGTATAGTTTAGGGGTTCAGTTTACACTAGAACAGAGAGAACATACTATAAAGAGAAACAGGTAGGTAGATACAATACACGATAACATAGAGAACATACTATAAAGAGAAACAGGGAGATAACATAGAGAACATACTATAAAGAGAAACAGGGAGGTAGATACAATACACGATAACATAGAGAGCATACTATAAAGAGAAACAGGGAGAAAGATACAATACACGATAACAGAAAGAACATACTATATACTATAACAAAAGAACAAATGCTGATTAACTAAATTATACCAATGATCACTAACTCATTGTTCTAAACAAAAGGTGATAATAAATGTGGTATACAAGATCAAGATAACTTTAATGTGAGACTATTTCAGGGCTTAGCAATTCGTTTATTGAAGTTGCGTTTTGTAACCAGAATCCCTTGCAGGGAGAGCGTATAGTATGGGTACAACCACATCATATTATGACCTTAATAAAACAAACTAGTTTTAATGTAGTCAGTACTTCAGTATGTCAATTTAAAATACAACTGTGTACTTACATTTTTCCCATTACTTTCATATTGTGACATTTCCACTTGAATGTTAATACAAACTATTTTCGAGTTAAGATGGTTATAAACTAGGGAAAACTTACATCTTTACAAGCGACAAACAGCACAGTCGAGTCTAGTACATTCAGTAGGAAGGGGCCTATAATGCTAACTTTATGATTCCTTAGTTTATACATCAGGGATATATATTAATAGGATCCGACAGGTAGTAGGATGTGTGCTTGCCGCTTCATTTCCTGTTCCTTTCTTGGTTGTGGGCTTAGAGCAGATTCACCCAACCTACTATCTATCCGATCTTAGCTCTATATATATTCCGTGTACACCAAGTAATCATAAGGAGTACCAGGTATGGGCCAGGTCATAGTATACTAATTCAATACACCGTTTTCTAGTACAAAACATACTTTTCAAATAGAACATTTGGTAGACAAAACAAGAAACTTACCAGTAAAGGTTTAATCCATTTTATTAAACCAATATAACTTAAAGGACATTAGGTGGTTAATTCTATAATACCTTAGTTTATACATCAGGGTTATATATAATTAATATCTGATAGGTAGTTGGATGTGTACTTTCCGCCTTACTTCCTGTTCCTTGTTTGGTTGTGGGCTTAGGGCAGATTCACACAACTAACTCTCTGTTCGATATTAGATTATATATAGCTAGTATAAACTAAGTGATTATAGAAGGAACTATTGTGGTTACCATTTTTACTAAAATAAATAAGGGTTTTCTTAAAGAATCTTTTCATTAAATATAAAGGAACTGTTACAGTTAACTCCGTAAGTACCAAGTGAATACGCCAGGGTTATATACAATGATGATCTAACAAAAAATGGGATGTGTGCCTTCCGCCTCATTTCTTGTTCCTTGTTTGGTTGTGGGCTTGGGGTAGATACACATAACCGATTGTTTGTTTGCTCTGGGTTTTATATAACTTGTATCCATTTAGTACTCATAGAAAGGATTGTATAGTCATTTTTACTTATCTTTCATCAAAGCAGGAAATATAGAATTTTCTGGGGGAACTGGCGAACTTTTCTAAAAGAACTTACAACTTACTTACATCACTAAAATCTTATGAACTCACCAGCTTAAATGCTGATCTACTCTTTTCAAAATAACTTGTATTCTTAGGAGACCAGTAGACAGGTACACGCACTGGGATTCAGAAGATGGAGCATAATAGCTTCATGTATTGTTTTGTTATTTACTTTGTAGTCTATGTTATGTGAACCACATACTTTGTAAACACTTTCTTTCTAATGAAATGGTTGTTTGTTACTTTGATTACTATGATGCATGACTTGTGATACTAAACATGACATCCTCCACCCCCGAACGTTTCCGCCATTCCAGTTTGGGGTGTGATAGATTGGTATCAGAGCATTGTTTATAGTGAACTAAGTATATCAACCGATAAAAGATAGACAACTTTAAATACAATGGGGAAGAAGTGCTCTGGATAATATTATATTTTTAAAATATAACAATACCTTATAAAAGTATACATACGTGCTTATATATATATACATACTAGAACAAGTATCACAAGAAGAATAGAATAGAAGTATTTAAAGGTTGAACACTGCGGTCAAACCTGGACAGTTATGTAATCATAGCTAGGATCAATATAGCCTGATCAACTATATTCATTCGAGATGTGACCGACATGTGTTTGGGAGTGATGTGGTGTTGCAACAGTCTTAAAACTTACCTAACTCTATTCAAGGGATTTCTAGATCAGTACATAAAAGTTAGAATACTATGGGAGTATTTTATGATACTATAGCAAACAACAAGTTTAAAACACACCAAGTACATTACATTAAAATACTATAGGAGTATTTTAGGCACTATATAAATAACTTATGTGATAATTTAAAAGACCCTTACGGATAGTTCTATAATTTTGGAGTGTATACTTCCAAGGTTTTATATAATTGAGATTTTATAGACTTAGAATTTGTGATCTATGCTTCACTACCTGTTCCTTGTTTGGTTGTGGTTTTGGAGTAGGATCACTTATTCGAAGGACTATTTAATCTTAAATTATATACAACTTGTATACATTGTGCAATTATAGGAGGACTCGGTAAGGATCACCGCATAAAGTTTCACTTAATCTCATAGATTCTTTAGACACTTCCATTCTCACACGACAAACCCAGATAGATGTAACCACTACCTCATAGCAGTCAACAGAAGAGTCAAGGAGGAACAAGAACAGGTTCATGAGAAGTTTTCAAAGAAGGATCAGCCGAAGTAACCAAAACGTCTTATGCATCACACTAATAATTAATAATCTTGTTTAACTTAATGAGCTAGTGGAGACACTGCTCACACTATGTGTTAAGATTATTTTCTTTTCGTGCAACTGGTAACAGTTATTCATGTCACATATATTCATTCGAGGATAGCCATTTCTAAATTCATAAAGTTTATTTTGTATAGACTCCTTTATGAATTGTTTCCAGAACCCTAAGAACGTCAGAACCAGATACACTCAGAACTAGGATAACCTTGTCTTTCAGCTTTTGGATTATAAACCACTGCTATAGACTTATTCCATCTCATCTTTGTATGCTTTTAGCAAAGATGCCTCCTCGTAGATCAAACAGACACACTACTCCGATAACTCCAACTCAAACACCACTACCTCCTCCATAATTCGATCGTGAAACCCCGCAGGAGCAAACAACACATGAAACCCCGCAGGAGCAACAAACGGGTACTATATACGCCGCCACAACACCTGCTACTCCAGCATCTGCCAGTAGATATGCTGGAACTCTCCCGAAGTGTCGAAAGTGCAACTATCACCACACCGGAGTATGTCAGGAAATGCAGTGCCTGAACTGCCACAGAAAGGGACACACAGTCCGTTTCTGCAGGGCACTAGCTCAACCGATCTCCCAAGTCCCCGGAGTTGAAGAAAACCAAGCCTGCTATGGTTGTGGTGAGAATGGACATTATAGGAGGGACTACCCTATAACAAAGAACTCAGGAGCGGATGGACGAATTCTGATGATCACCGCAGGAGAATCAACCCCGGAGTCGCCAGCGAGCAGCGGTATGTCTTCGAAATAATAGTTACTTTAAAAATTAATTTATATTTATATAAGATTAAAACTTGGGGAAAACACTTAAAAGTAATTATAATAACTCACTTATCAACAAGTCACAGTATTTAAGAGAACTAAAAGATCCGTTCAGAGAAGCTATGATGGCTTAGTATGTACATCAGGGTTGTGCATAGCTAAGATTTTGCAGACTTAGAGTGAGTGATTCCGCCTTAACTCCTGTTTCTTGTTTGGTTGTAGATTTTAGGCAGAGTTACTCGGTCGACTGTCTAATTCATCTTAATTATTCATAACTTGTATATTCCAGGCGATCGTAGTGGTACCGAGGAGGATCGCATTATAAAGTATCGACACTAGTTATCAAAGCACTTTCACAGTATGTACTCGCTCATCGTGGTACGATACGTAGAAGTGTTAACATCAAGGAGAAAACAGAAAGCACTAGAGAGTATACACAGAGTACATTGTCAAGCACACTAGGGATACATCATCGTATATCATACGTTTTCTTTCAAATCGGCCAAACTTTTGTTCAGTAAAGAGTCTGTTACTATCATTCGTCATGAATTGGAGTGGTCCTCACCATACTAAGTTCATATGTTTCCATCGACTTGACTATCAAATTCACGAAACCTTCGTCATTCGTAACGACAGTCCAACCCAGACTTCGGAATCGTCTACCTCGTATTCTAAACCCCGAAGTACTCATGCGAAGAGTACTTTGCCCTCCGAACCCTTGTCGCCGTATGTTCAGCAGACCTTCCCAAAATACCACTCGTTCAACAGATCAAGTTCAAGCACAGAGGCTAAGGACAAATACAGCCCACCTATCACTAATAAGTATATACGCGAGGGTGGTATATCATTATGATTATGCAGATTTAGTATGTGTGTTTCCGCCCTATCTCCTGTTCCTTGTTTGGTTGTGGACCTGGGGCAGAGTCGCACATCCGACCGTCTTACTAATCTTAATTTTATACGACTTGTATACACGAGATAATGATAGATGGACCTAGTATGAATCCTATCATGGACATTAGAGCAAAGTTGCCCAGGTCTACGAGTGGGTATTCTGCCAATCAGAGGAGCACAACCCTAGTAGTACTGCTAAGAAAGCTAATTTCGGGACGAAATTCCATCTAACGGGGGGATGGTGTGACAACCCGAAAATTTTTGCCTTGTAAGTTCAGCCATTCAATTCAACCAAGTTTCAGACTCGTTTCTGCTATCTTTTAGCATTGTTTAGAGTCTGTTTAAGGGTTTAAAACTCAGTACAATCAAGCTATAGGCTCAGGGAAGTGTCAGCTAAAGTTCTTCGCATTGAAATCGAGCCGAACACTCCATCCAAGGGAGTGTACGGCCGTACACATGGGTGTATGGCCGTACACCCATGATGGTCGTGAACTATCCCCCATATATAAGCCATGCCTTCATTTTTATCCATTTCTTCAACTTCCATCTCAAGAAATCGGATTCTCTCTTAACTATCATAAAGTTTTTCACCCAGATCTTCAAGGAAAGTGAGTATTCTTCCTTTGTTAGTTCATTCATTTCATTATCTAGTAAGGATCCATGATTTCATCCAAGAAACATCTTCAAAACTCAAGAACATCAAGAGTGTACAGCCGTACACTCTATCTATGGCCGTACACCCTTGTTAAGTCCCTAAGATAAGGCTTTAAACACTTGCTAGGTGCTAGTTAACCATTAAAACTCTTGAACCCTTGAACCCCTTTGATTTAAGACCCAAAAATACATCCATCTTGGAGGGTGTACGGCCGTACACACTTTTTGTAGCCGTACACACCTCAAAACACTCCAAATTGGCCTTCAAAATGCGAACTTAGTTCATATTCTTATTGAGCATTAGACCCACTAGTTTCCCCATAGTTCAAACACCCCGTGTACGTGGTTGGGTTTCACCATGGCTAGAGTTAGTGCCTATTCCACCTCCACTGGCACCACCAGAATTTACTTGTGCCAAGGCTGCATTTACAGCTGCGGTCACAGCTGCTTGAAACATCACCACATCGAACTGCGGAGGGGGTGGTGGTGGTGGAGTTGGAATTGCAGGTCTGCCCCTGGTCGGACGCGGACGAGGCAGCATCTTTTACTGAAAGTTGATAGGGATGATGACAATAGTAAGAACCAATTTTAAGTATAATAAGAGTGACTCATGGACTAAATCACCATAGTCTAACCATCGAATGGAGACGTAACAATAGAGTAGGGAAACACCAGAGTAAAGACCTTCCAATTGATTAGATAACTGCCGATATTACTGTTATTAATGATGTAAACGAGTTCGGGAAAAATGACCTAACAGTAGGTCTTACATCAAACCATAAGGGAAAATGTTGGCAGCTTAGAAGTCTAGTTAGATTACTTTAAAAGTTAGGTATATTTTACAGGCCAGTGCTCCATAGAGCACAGAAAAGAAAGGCTATTCCTTAACCCAAAAGAAAAAGATTAGTCGACATCTTCTACCGGCGACGGGTATCCCTCGGGCGAACCTTTAGATCTGCCAGCTGACGCACAACTTCTTGAAGATGTCGCTCATGCGCCCTCCAACGTACTAGGAGTTCCATGACTTCAGCTTGGGATGCAGCTAGCTGGTTCTGCAGAGCCTCATTGGTTCTCCTGGTCCTTTCCATAGGCTCTTCGAGTTAACAAATGCGGACCGTGTTAACGCCAGAGTTGGCATCCACTTCCATCACTCGATCGATGGCTGCACGACCTTGCTCGACATTCCGAGCAATCCTACGGACCATGATGGGTAGGACTCGGTCAGCTGAGCCTCCCTCGCTTATATTGTAAAAGCTTCGGTCTCCGTTGAAAGGTAAAGGCTGACCCTGCTCGTCACTCCAGCGGTTCAAGTTTGTTGCCCACAAGGGTGTGGGACCTTGAAATGTTGGACGGGGGTTGAGGTTTGGGACTTGACCTTCTTGGGGTAGGTTGTTGACCTCTGGTTCGGAGTCAGATCCATCCGAAAAGCCTTCTGCGAGGTGATCATCCAAAGGGATTGGATGATCCTCTTCTGGCACATCACCGAGCCATCCTCCATTGCCGTTCTTGGGGAAGTACGGGTCTCCGGGGATATGGAATCCAGCCATGTTATCTACGCGAGAAAAAGGGGTATAAGAATCTTAGAATCTAATGGGCGTATTACCTAAGATAATTATAAGATGATTCCTTACTAGTTACTTCAATATCTTCATAGTGCATACCAGTTATATGGAATCAAGGTAGGATAGACCTTCAAATAAGTGACCCTAACTCTAAATCCACAACGAAACAAGGAACAGGAAGTAAAGCAAAGATCATAGATTCTAAGTCTATAACACTTTATCCACATATAACCGTAGCGTATCCACTTAGCAATTATTGACCTACTAGTAAAGAATCTTTTAGTTCTCAATTAAGTAATTATAGCAACAAAGTACTCCTATAGTATTTTTAGGTTTATGTTCTGTTATATGGTTCTCATTGTAGTAGTGTTGGTAAGTTTTTAGACTTGTTGCAACACCACAATCATCCTTAGGCACATGCTAGTCACTCCTCGGAAGATATAGTTGATAAGGCTATATCTCCCTAGATTTGACTATATGTCTCTAAGCCTAATTGTGTTGTCCAACAATCATAATACTTTTGTTCTGACCTAGTATGATACTGACCTTGGTATGAATAGATGTATGTATACTTAGTTAAATATTTTATTATTTAAAAGTATAATTTCTTGGTCAGAGTGTTTTAATCCCGATGCGTTTATAGTTTGTATATCTTTTATGGGTTGATATACTTGATTCACTATAAACAATGCTCTGATACCAATCTGTCACACCCCAAAACCAGAACGGCGGAAACGTTCTGGGGTGGAGGACTTCATGTACAGTACCACAACAAAGGATAATAGTAAACAAGCAACAACATCCATTGCATTAATAGAATAATTTTAATACAAGCGTGTTCTGTATAGTTTGTAAGACACCAAAATAAATGATCAAAATAAAGATGAGTCTTTTATGTGCTCCATCTTCTCAAAAGCTTCATCGGTACCTGTCTACTGATGACTTGAGAATACAAGTTATTTTGAAGAGTTTATCAGCATTTACGTTGGTGAGTTCATAAGTATTTAGTGTCATTGCTTGCATAAAAATGTTTGTAACCACGTAGTGTAAATGTTCGTAGTAGTTTGTAAATGTTTGTAAATGGTTGAACTTTCAAGAAAATGCTATATTTGCTACTGAAATGTAGTCTTCTACCAAGACCCGACTATTCGCATGTTTTTTCTTTTGTAAATATGAGATTTTTTCCCAGTGAAACTATCATTATAAAAATATAGTTTAAGTCATCGTTATAGGGAAAAATAACGTTTAACCTCAGCAGTGCCACTGCTGGCTATGAAGTAATAAAAATGTAGACTCCTGGTAGTATTAAATGTACAATACACCTCGGGGAGTCTGTTTGCCTTTAATTCTTAGTCGGTTAATTAAAGGTTTAAATGTGACTTTGTATGTAACCATGTTGATCGACGGCTGAATAACTGATGACCCTCCGGTGTCATATGTAGTGAGGTAACATTTTGTCACCCCTTGGCCTTATCGGTTCGGACTGTAGCTAGCAGTCAGGGTGTGGGAGTGTCTGTCCCGTATAGATCTATACACATAATTCCCGCTCTCCCTCCAGGAGACTCTGGTTACAAAGTGATATAACAATGTAGTATTGTATCGAGAAATATTATGTCACATTCTATTTATCGTATTCAAATGTTTGTATAGTGAGCCATAGGGTAGTAATGTTTTCTCTGTACTAGTATGTAGTATATCCTCTTGTATAGAGTATAGTATGTTCTCTTGTATAGTGTATAGTATGTTCTCTTGTATAGTGTATAGTAGGTATTGTTTCTCATTATAGTATGTAATGACTCATAATGTACTGGCACTTGTCCGTGTCGTTAGTAGTAGTAATAGTGAGTAGTGATCTCTTAACTATACCTATTATAGTTAACTAGTAATGTTGTTTGTATGCCTTTGTTACCCAAAAGTACTGAACTGAAGTGAGAGATTTTATATCCAAACACATATATACAATATATAACTAAGGTTTTAACGACATTCAGACAAATAACAGGATACCCTAAGTCCACAACCAAACAAGGAACATGAAATAAGGTGAGCTATCAGTCCTAAGTCCTTCAAACCTTACTTATATAAATATATCTGTCTAGATATGAGTTTGACAATAATGCAAGTTTAAAAGAGTTTGATAAAGGATTTAGCATTTAAAAGAGTTTAATAAAATGTTTTGAAGTGTTTGAAATCCATAAGTTTGATAACAATACGAAAGTAATAGAAAATCTTTATGTTTGTTCTAGTTATTAATCACATGTGATTAATATAATAACTAGAAGAATTCAACTTGTATTCCCCCCCCCCCTAAAAGCATTTAAAATCATTTAAAAGGTTGATTAAGGGGTATGAACTCACCTGCAGTGAGTAACTCGAATGAAAGATCGATATAGGATTGTTGGGTGTCAATTGGAGTCTTGAGCACAAACGAATCCTATTTAACATATAATTACACATATATGAATACATTTAATGTATATAACCACTAATGGTGATAGGGACACGCCTTAGGGACATAAAAACACATAGAATTAAGTGTTACCAACACATATGGTTGCCCATGAGGGGTGTATGGCCCTCTATTGGAGTGTAAGGCCACAAAATCAAGGGTTTTGTGTGTGTGCGGCCAGAGTGTGCGGCCAACTGTATGTGCGGTCGCACACTCACTATGAAATGTATCAAAAACGTGTTTCTAAGCCTTAGGAATGTTCTAGGGAAGGTGTTTTGACCATTGCTTAGCCGGAATGGAAGTTTGTTGCCATTTTGGACCCTTAAAAGGGTGTGTGCGGTTACACATGGTGTGTGCGGCCATGGAGTGTGCGGCCGCACACTCCTAGTAAAAATGGTCCAAAACGTATTTCCAAGTTCGTATCTTGTCTCCCCTAAGTGTCTTTGATCATGTGCTAGAATACTACTTGAGTTTAAGGCCTTAAAGCACCAAAATAAGGGGTGTACGGCCACATGAATGTGTGCGGCCGCACACTCCTTTCAGGTCGAGTTTGGGACTTTTAACAAGTCTCAAATATAGCTAAACACATGCAAGAGTAGGGTACTTACAGTGTATAAGTGTTTGAGGGTGTTTGGAGCCCAAGAACTTAGTAGGTGTTCTTGGTGTTCTTGGTGTTTTTGAAGAACACTTGAAGATCTACTAAAATGGAGTTATTTCATGGGTGAAATCAGTGATTTACACTAGATGGAGTAAGGAATCAACAAATCAAAGGCTAGAAACACTTACCACTTGAAGATCTAGGTGAAAAATCGGGATCCACTTGAGAGAAAATGAGTTCTTGACTAGGAGTGTGAAAAAGGGTGGAACGAAGGCCAAGACTCTTTCTTATAGGCATGAGTGTGCTGCCAGATGAGTGTGTGCTGCCGGAGGAGGGGTGTGCGGCCGTACACTCCTTAAGTTGGTGCGTTTGGCCACTTTTGCGTCGGGTGAACTTATAGGACTTCAAATCCGAACTTCTAACTTGAAGCTACTAAGTTTAGGACACTCATTTGACTCAAAACAAGGCTATAAAGTGACATAAATGAGTCTGACTTTGATTTATTTGAACAATAGTGCAAGATAGAAATTTCGGGTTGTCACATCATCCCCCCGTTAGAGGGAATTTCGTCCCGAAATTTGAGTTTAAGCAACTAACTTATTACAAATAACTAAGCAAAAAGATGAGGGTATTTCAATCTCATTTGATCCTCGCGCTCCCAAGTGAATTTTGGTCCTCGCTTGGCGTTCCAGCGAACCTTCACTATCGGGATACGGGTTTGCTTGGTTCGTTTGACCTCTCGGTCCATGATCTCTACCGGTTCTTCCACGAAGTTGAGGCTCTCGTTGATCTCGATCTCGTCGAGTGGGATTACAAGAGTCTAGTCGGATAGGCACTTTTTCAAGTTCGAGACGTGGAAGGTAGGATGTATGTTACTAAGCTCGTGAGATAAGTTGAGTTTGTAAGCTACAGGGCCGATTCTAGAGAGAATCTCGAAAGGCCCTATGTATCTTGGATTTAGCTTTCCACGCTTTTCGAAGCGTATCAAGCCCTTCCAGGGTGAGACTTTCAAGAGGACTCGGTCTCCCACCTGGAATTCCAAAGGTTTCCTTCGGTTGTCTGCGTAGCTTTTCTGTCGGTCTCTAGAGGCTTTCAATCGTTCACGAATCTGGATGATCTTCTCTGTCGTTTCCCGAATGATCTCCGGACCTGTGAGAGTGTTGTCAGGAACTCGTCCTTTAGCTAACTGTGTGTCACCCACCTCAGCCCAGCACAGAGGGGATCTGCACTTCCGGCCATAGAGGGCTTCAAATGGAGCAGCCTTTATGCTCGTGTAATAACTGTTGTTGTAGGGAAATTCGACAAGGGGTAAATGAGCATCCCATGCATTTCCAAAGTCGATCACACAGGCTCGCAACATGTCCTCCAAGGTTTGGATAGTTCTCTCACTTTATCCATCGGTCTGTGGATGGTAGGCTGTACTCATGTCTAGCCTCGTTCCTAAGGAGTATTGTAGTGACTGCCAGAATCTCGAAGTGAATCTACTATCTCTATCGGAGATAATGGATATAGGAACACCATGCAGTCGTACTATCTCCCGAATGTATGTCTTTGTGAGTTTCTCCATCTTGTCAGTTTCCTTGATGGGCAGGAAGTGTGCGGACTTGGTCAATCTGTCGACGATGACCCAAATGGTATCAAGTCCACCCGTTGTCTTGGGCAACTTGGTTATGAAGTCCATAGTAATTTGCTCTCACTTCCATTCACGTATCTTCGGTTGCTAGAGTAACCCTGATGGTTTCTGATATTCGACCTTGACCTTGGCGCAAGTAAGGCATTTACTTATGAAGGTATCAATCTTTGCTTTCATGTTAGGCCATCAGTATAACTTTTTAAGATCCAGATACATCTTATCTGAACCCGGGTGGACGGAATATCGAGTGTTGTGTGCTTCCTTCATGACCAAGTCTCTGAGACCACTGTGTCTCGGTATCCAGATCCGGTCCATGAGATATAAAGCTCCGCCACCCTTGACTTCCAACTTCTTATCCAATCCTCGCAGGGATTCTCTCGCCACATTTTCAGGTCTCAAGGCTTCGAGCTGAGCCTCCTTAATTTGCATAGATATGTGCGAATAGATAGTAATAGTCAATGACTTGACCCTTCGACCAGAGTACTCTTTTCGACTTAGGGTGTCTGCTACTACATTGGCTTTACCCGAATGATAACGAATTTCGCATTCATAGTCATTGAGTAGTTCGACCCACCGTCGTTGTCTCATGGTGAGCTCCTTCTAGTTGAATATGTGTTGCAGGCTCTTGTGGTCTGTAAAGATAGTGCTCTTCGTACCATACAGGTAGTGTCTCCAGATTTTTAGAGCAAACACGACTGCTCCCAATTCGAGATCATGTGTGGTGTAGTTGACCTCGTGTGTTTTCAGTTGTCTTGAGGCATAGGCGATGACCTTACCTCGTTGCATCAGAACACAGCCGAGCCCTTGATTTGATGCATCGCAGTAGACCATGAAGTCTTCTGTCCCTTCGGGGAGGGATAGTACCGGTGCGGTGCACAAGGCTCGTTTGAGCGTTTGGAATGCTTTCTCCTGCTTCTCTTCCCAGTCAAAGGCCACGCCCTTCTGGGTCAGTGTTGTAAGCGGTTTCGCAATCCGTGAGAAGTTCTGTATGAGCCTACGATAGTAGCCAGCGAGGCCTAGAAATTGACGAATTTTTGTTGGCGTCTTCGGTGCTGACCAGTTCTCAATAGCTTTAATTTTGGATGGGTCCACGTGGATTCCCTCTTCGCTAACCACGTGTCCTAAGAATTCGACTCTTCGGATCCAAAATTCGCATTTAGAGAACTTTGCATAGAGCTTCTCCGTCCGTAGGGTTCCTAGCACTTGCCGTAGATGATCACTATGCTCCTCCTTACTTCGAGAGTAGATAAGTATATCATCGATGAAGACGATGACGAACTGATCCAAGTAAGGACGGCATACCCTATTCATTAAGTCCATGAACACTGTGGGGGCGTTGGTCAATCCGAATGGCATTACTACGAATTCGTAGTGTCCGTAATGAGTTCGAAATGTTGTCTTCGGGACATCCTCCTCCAATACTCGTAGCTGGTGATACCCGGATCTCAGATCAATCTTTGAAAAGTAGCTTGCCCCTTGTAGTTGATCGAATAAATCGTCTATGCGCGGTAGAGGGTAACGATTCTTGACCGTAAGCTTGTTGAGTTCTCTATAGTCGATGCACATATGGAACGATCCGTCTTTCTTCTTCACGAACAAGACCGGTGCTCCCCATGGTGAGAAACTTGGTCTAATAAAGCCCTTGCTGAGCAATTTGTTAAGTTGACCGGATAGCTCCTGCATCTCAGCTGGTGCTAGACGATAGGGCGATTTGGCTACTGGGGTACCTTCTGGCACTAAGTCGATTCGGAACTTGACTTGACGTTGCGGGCGTAATCCTGGGAGTTCTTCTGGAAAGATGTCAGGAAAATCGCGTACTACGGGGAGGTCTTTTAGGTCTTTGGCTTTCTGGTTCACATCGACTACGTGTGCAAGGAAGGCTCGATATTCCTTACGCAAGTACTTCTGGGCTTGAATACTTGAGATGATACGAAGGCTCGTACTGGGTTTGTCTTCGTAGATCAACAAGGTTTCGTTATTCGGTAGGTTTAGGTGGACTGCCTTCTCGAAACATAGAATATCGGTACGATGGAGACTCAACCAGTCCATGCCCACAATGACATCGAAACTCTTGATTGCTACCGGTATGAGGTCGATTGGAAATGAATGATTATCTAGCGTGAGGGTACAACCTATGTAAATATCGTTAGAATTCTCTGTCTTTCCGTTGGCCATTTCTACGACGAAGGTTTCTTTTAGTGCTTGCGGTGCTTGATTAATTAAGTGTTTAAATTTTTGGTTCACGAAGCTCCTCTCTGCCCCACAAACAAATAAGACACATGCATAAGAGTTATCGAGGAGGAACGTACCCGTGAATACTGTGGGGTCTGCCACAGCTTCATTGTGGCCAATAGCAAGTAGTCTTCCTGCTCCTCCAGTACTCCCAGCTTTAGGACAGTTTCTTTTGAAGTGCCCTGTCTCGCCACACCCATAGCAGGTCTGGCTTACTCCTGTACTAGGGACTTGGGTGATGGGCTTCGGTGGTCCTCTGCAAAACCGGACAGTATGGCCCTTCCGGTCGCAGTTGGTGCAGTGCATTTCGCGGCAGGGGCCGTTATGGTGGAAATTGCACTTGGTGCACTTAGGTAGGCTCCCTGCATATGGTTTGGATGGAACAGGGGCAACAGGGGTTGTGGCAGCATGGACAACCACCGTCTGTTGTTTCTTGGAAGAGGGTTGAGTTGGTTTACCCTTCTTTCGGTCCCAACGCTTCCTTTTGTTGTTGGTTGGTGCTGGGGCAGCAGTTGTGGTTGTTGTTGGAGGAGAAGGAACCTCGTGATCGATAAGCCTTTGGGCCAATTCCTTGGCACTATCAAAGGTCGCAGGTTTCGATGCTAGAACATTCCCCCGATACGGGGGTACCAAACCCCAGATGTATCTCTCAACTTTCTTGCTTTCAGTGGGGACCAGTGTCACACCCGACGTCATGTTTAGTATCACGAGATATGTATATGGTAAGCAAGTAATGAACAACCATTTCATTTAGAAAGAAAGTGTTTACAATGTGTGTGTTCACAAAACATAGAATTCATAAACAAATAACAAAACAAGACTCGAGTAGAATCAGTAGGCGTTTCACCTCCACTGGTACTGATGGAGTGATATTGATCCATGGCTGTTGCCACAGCCGCGGCCACTGCAGCGTTTATAGCTGCCATATCGATTTGCGAAGGAGGCGGCGTTGGAGTTATCGGAGTAGTGCGTCTAATAGATCTGCGATGAGGCAACTTTGCTAAAAGAATACAAAGATGAGACAGAATAAGTCTAAAGCAATGGACACAAGCCGAAAGCTGAAAAGACAAGGTTATCCTAGTTCTGGATGTATCGGGTCCTGAATTCCACAGGGTTCTAGAAACGATTCATAAAAGAGTCTATACCTAATAAACTCTATGAATTTGAAATAACTATCCTCGAATGAATATCTGTTTCCTGAATAACTGTTACCAGATGCATGTAAGAACATAATCTTAACATATAATGTGAGCAGTGTTTCCACTCGCTCATTAAATTAACAAGATTATTATTTATTAATGTGACGTGTAAGACGTTTTGGTTACTTCGGTTGATCCCCCTTTGAAAACTTCTCATGAACTTGTTCTTGTTCCTCCTGGACTCTTCTGCTGTCTATTATGAGGAAGTGGTCACATCTATCTGGGCTTGTCGTGCGAGAATGAAAGTGACTAAAGAATCTATGAGCTTTAAGGTAACTTTATGGGGTGATCCTTACGGAGTCCTCCTATAATTGTACAATGTATACAAGTTTGTATATAGCTGAGGATTAAATAAACCTTCGAATAAGTGATCCTACTTCCAAAACTACACCCTTAAGAGGAATGGATAGCGAATCGTAGACCACAGATTCTAAGTTTATAAGATCTTGATTATATATAAAACTTTAGGAATATACATTGCAAGATTATAGACCTATCCGTAAGGGTCTTTTAAGTTATCACATAAGTTGTTTGTATAGTGCCTAAAATACTCCTATAGTATTTTAATGTGATGTAATTGGTATGTTTCAAACTTGTTATCGCGTTATAGTATCATAGAGTACTCCTATAGTATTCTAACTTTGAATGTACTTGTTCTAGTGTTCTCTTGACTAGTGTTCAGGTAAGTTTTAACACTGTTGCAACACCACATCATTCCCAAACACATGTCAGTCACATCTCGAATGAATATAGTTGATCAGGCTATATTGATCCTAGCTATGATTACATAACTATTCAAGTTGATGACAGTGCCCAACCTTTAAATACTTTTAGTCCTGTTCTCCTCGTGACACTAGTTCTATTATGTAAATGTATAAGCAAGTAGGTATATTTTATAACTTGTAGTTATATTCTAAAAATATATCATTATCCAAAGCACTTAAGCCCCATTGCATTTATAGTTGTATATCTTTTATCGGTTGATATACTTAGTTCACTATAAACAATGCTCTGATACCAATCTGTCACACCCCAAAACCGGAACGGCGGAATCGTTCAGGGGTGGAGGACGTCATGTTTAGTATCACGAGATATGTATATGGTAAGCAAGTAATGAACAACCATTTCATTTCGAAAGAAAGTGTTTACAATGTGTGTGTTCACAAAACATAGAATTCATAAACAAATAACAAAACAAGACTTGAAGCCATAATGCTCCATCCTCTGAATTCCCAGCACGAGCACCTGTCTAATAGTCTCCTGAGAATACAAGTTATTTGAAAGAGTTGATCAGCAGTTAAGCTGGTGGGTTCATAAGTTTTTAGTGATATGAGTAAGTTGTAAAGTGTTGTTAAAATGTAGATGTAAAATGGTGTTAAAAATGTAGTTGAAACATGTAGTTGTAAAATGTTGTAAGTTGTAAGTTCTGTTTTGAAAAGTACGCATGTTCCTCTAGAAAATCCTATATTTCCTACTTTGATGGAAGTTTAAGTAAAATGACACTACAACCCTTTCTATGGGTACTAAGTGGGTACAAGTTATATAAGACTCAGAGTAAACAAACAATCGATTGTGCGCATCTGCCCTAAGCTCACAACCAAACGAGGAACAGAAATTAAGGCGGATAGCACACATCCCATTGGTTGTTAGATCATTGTCATATATAACCCTGGTGTATTCACTTGTTACTAATGGAGTTAATTGTAATGGTTCCTTTATATCTAATGAAAAGTTATTTAAGAAAACCCTTATTTCTTATAATAAAATGGTGACCACAATGACTACTTTTATAATAGCTTAGTTTATACTGCTATATATAATCTAATATCGGATAGAAAGTTAATTGAGTGGATCTGCCCTAAGCCCACAACCAAACAAGGAACAGGAAGTAAGGCGGAAAGCACACATCCAACTACCTATTGGGTATTAGTTTTATATATAAACATGATGTATAAACTAAGGTATTATAGAGTTACTCAGCTAAGGTCCTTTAAATTGAACTGGTTTAATAAAATGGATTAAACCTTTTACTGGGAAGTTTCTAGTTTTGTATACCAAAAGTACTGATTTTGGAAAGTATGTTTTGTAATAGAAAAAATGTGCTTTGACTCTGTGTCCTATAACCTGACCCATACCTGGTACCCTTATGATGACTTAATGTATACTAAGCATACATATATATATAGAATACGGTAGAAAATAGATTGGGTGAATTCGTTCCAAGCCCACAACCAAACAAGGAATAGAAATGAAGCGGAGAGCACACATCCTATTACCTGTCGGACTCTATTGGTATATATATATCCTGTGATGTATAAATTAAGGAATCATAAGACTAGCATTATGGTCCTTTCCTTTAAATGTAGCCTTCTACCAAGGCATCTTCTGTTATGTGCTAGACTCGACTGTTCAGTTTGTCGATTTTAAAAATGTATATTTTCCCTAGTTTATAACTATCTTGACTCGAAAATAGTTTGAGTTTGACTTTCAAGTGGTACTGTCACTTTATGAAAGTGATGGGAAATGTAAGTACACAGTTGTTGTTTATAATGACATGCGGATGTACTAATAACCTAAAAACATATTTGTTTTATTACGGTTATAATGTGAAGGCTAGAACCCCTACTAAACGCTCTCCCTGTCAAGAGATTAAGGGAACCAAACGTGACCTCTGCAAATTCTTGCAAGCCGTGTAATTCACATTAAAGTATATGATCACGTATACCCAATATAACTATCACCTTTTGTTTAAAACAATGAGTTAGTGATTCATTTGTATAATTAGATCCTGTATGTGTTCTCATGCTATAGCAACCTAACTTGTTTGTTTTGTACTATATATTGTACGTTCTGTTTGTTTCTCGTAATTGTGTTTTCTCTCTGTATGGTATTGTTTGATTCTCTTCACTATATGTTATGTATGGTATTGTTTGATTCTCTTCACTATATGTTCTGTATGGTATTGTTTGATTCTCTTCACTATATGTTTGACTCATGTAAGAACTGACTCTTTATGTGCTTCATTGTACTAGAAGTAATGAATAGCATTCTCCTAAACTATACCTATCATATTTTACTAATGTTCTACTTGTACTGTTACTGAAAAGACTCGTTTATCTACTAAGTTATGCTTGTACTTTAAAAACAGAGTTTTGTATAACTATAAAGTAACATAACTTTAAAAGAGTTTTTGAAATGTTTTGACAACTTATAAATGACATAAGTAACATTTTGAAAGATGTTTATAACAAACATTTACACAATTATCATTGTGTTTAACTTGTATTCCCCCCCCCCCTCCCCTTAAACAGTTAAAAGATTCATTACGGGGTATGAACTCACCTCATGTGGGTGATTTAAACGGGTATGCGTGTAAGGATGAGAAGTTCCACGAATGAATTCCCGAGACACAATAAGTCCTAAATGACATATAAGGACACATATTGACATGAATATAGTGTTTATAAACAACTATATGAAAGGAAACACCTTCCGGGACTAGGAAACACCTTGACCAAGTGTTGGAATCACATGTGATTCAACAAAGGAAAGTGAAATGGCATTAACATGAGTTTACGGCCATGGGTTTACGTCCCAAGGGATTTTACGGTCGTAAACTCATGGTCAAACATGCTAAAGTGTTGGTTTGAATGCTAGGTAACTTTAAGGACTTTTTCCCTACACATGTATGAAGAAGACCACCTCAAATGAGGCTTTTGATGAGTTTGCGGCCCAAAGGAGTTTACGGCCGTAAACTCATGGTCATTGTGAACTTAAGGGCAGTTTAAGGTCTTACAATCATCAAGGAAAGGTTCTGGGTCTCTAGCTTTGCATCTTATAGGGTTTAGGGCTCAAACATGCTTCAACATTGAGTTTACGGTCCTAGAAGATCTTGGACCGTAAACTCATGATCTTCATGGGAAAAGACATGTTTCAAGTCTCTAAGAATGGATACTAACTAGATATGAAGTATAGGGAAGAGTACTTACAATCTAGAAGCTTGAAATGGTTGGTTTTGGCCAAAAACACTAGTGTGTGTTCTTGGTGCTCTTGGTGAAACTTGAAGATCTATGAAAACATGATTTCCATGGATTAATCATGAGGATGAAGCTAGTTAAGAAGGATTAACAACTAACTAGAGAAAGAACACTTACGATTTTTGAAGATCAAGTATGAAGATCATGATGATACTTGAGAGAAAACTCATGTGTTCTTGAGGTGAAAGTGAAAGAATGAAGAAAAGTGAAGGAAATGAACTTATATGGAGGAGTTTACAGCCTACATGAGTTTACGGCTGTAAACTCCATGTTTACGGTCGTAAACTCCACAAGATGGAGTTTAGGGCTTGAATCTTGTACTGTGGCCTTTAGCAGATAAAATCCAACACTTATTCCTTAAGTGTACTAGGCTAAAACTCCTTAGAAAGACCTTTAACAAGGCTAGAACTCATTACCAATGAGTTTGACTCTCTGTTGAGTTGATTGACTGGGTCTTAAAACAAAAAATTTTCAGGGTTGTCACGACCAGGTTAGGACATAGAGTCACCAGGTTGCAGAACCTGGTTGTATAATCCACTATGTCGGAACCCTTCATCTTAAGGTTCCACGGTTCCTCTTCGAGCTTTTGAATTTCGCCCATCGGGCAGTACTCCCTTGTCATCAGGTCCTTCAGTGTATCCCAGCCCATCGCGTTAGCTGCTACCAGTGAGAGTGATTTGACATGGCCATTCCACCATGTCAGGGCCCTTTCGGTGAAGGTGCAAGCAGCGAACTTTATCTTGCTTCCTTCTGGGCATGAGCACATCTCAAAGATTGATTCAGTTCTTTCGATCCATTGGGACAGCGCAATGGTCCCTCCGGTTCCGTTGAAGTACATTGGTTTGCAGCTGTTCAAGTGTTTATAAGTACACTCACGTGTATGTGGTTGGGTTTCACCATGGCTAGGGTTAGTGCCCATTCCACCTCCACTGGCACCACCAGAATTTACTTGTGTCACACCCCCGAAACCAGACGGCGGAAACGTCCGAGGGCTCGCGTGACTTAAATTGAATATCATCACAATGAATATACATGAATCGTAACATAAACATCACCATGAATCAATACATTACAACTGATATTGTTTACATCCCGTACATTGTTTTAAATATTACACATTCATAACATAAATTGTTTGATACTTTTCAAAAACATAACATCCTAACATTACTTGATATTACCCTTCCGCTTACCTGTTACCTGAGAATACAAGTTATTTTGGAAAACGTCAACATATGAAATGTTGGTGAGTTCATAAGCAATGTTGTGATAAAAATGATTTGCGTAGTTTGTAAAACCCAGAAAATTCGATATTTTCTGAAAAGGCAATAGTTTTTCAAAGTGTGAAGATCCATAAGTTGATGCATGAATGATTTTAAAACGTGTATATAAAGGGAGTTTTGTATTATAGTTATAGTGATTACAAGCGAGTGGTGTCGAATTCCCCGAAAAACCCGATGTTTTCCGATGACGAAAGATATACTTGTTTACTAATTGTTATACCTCCACAATGAATGATTTTTGATTACTCTTCCTTGATTACTCGGGTGGTGTCGGATATTATCAATTCTAGTGAGTCGTTACAACGATGTCTGGTAATGACTGGTTATAACTGCCAACTACGAACGACCCATAGAGGTGCCGTCCGTTGTTACTCACTTAATCCAAACCACCTTGATTACTATTGACTAACCACCTGAGTCTGTTTACTTTGATTACTCATAAGCCTTAGCAAACGAAGAGAAGAGGAGTACGAAGTCCTGCTACTATCGTGAGTTACCTTAGGCTGTCGGGGATGCGAAGGACACGTTGGCCCATCTCGCATTTGATTACTTTGACCTTACTAGCAATACTAATGGACCACTAGGGCCCAATAGCGCATAAAAGTCATTGAAGGTCCCTTTATATGGAATTGGGTCATAGAAGGCCCAATAACATATAATCATTATCCCTTGGGCCCCAAAGATCATGTTAATGGATTTGCAAGGTCCAACAAGCATGATTTGAAACTTTCAAGCCCAAGTGTCGAATGTTTACTTGTCTTAGGTATCGCATAACTACTGGAGGGTTCGATTGAACGATTGTTGTTTTTGTATCGACTCGAGACCGGTGGATTTGTTTACAACGATATTTGGATTTAGGCGTGTATTCATCTTACAATTTTTCGTAAGTCGTAGTTTAGTATATTTGACTCAATACTCTATAAATAAATTAATTTACTTAGAATTAGTGGTTTGACCTTTTCAACCCCTTTCTTTTTATAAAAATAACAATTTTAGTCCTTTATATAAAAGAAAAGACATATTAAGCCCTTAAAACATTTTCTTGACACTTTTGCATCATAAACTTGTTTAAATGATATTTTTGACTCAAGACTTATACTTTGGCAGTTTCAGCCCTTCCAGAAATGTATTTTTCAGTTAAAGCCCAACCTTTTTGCAATTTTTACAATTTTTGCCCAAAATCTCAAAACCTTACATTTTTTATCCTTTTTGGAAATGGAAAGCATTTTTAACCCTTGAAATAGTTTTGTTACACTTTTTATCCCTTGTTTTGAAGAATTTACCATTTCAGTCCCTTTAAATGTCATATTTTCGCAATTTTGGGCTTATTGGGCCGAAAAGCCCAAAACTTAGCCCATTAAGCTAATATTTACATTTTAAGTCCTTTGAAGATCATAATGTTCATAAAAACAATTATTGTAACTTTTTTTGACTCTTTTGACCTTTAAGAAACCGTGATTTGGCAACTTTTAACCCAACTTTTGTATATTTGACAATTTAAGCCCAAAAATGAGTTTTATGTTGCAATATTTTTATAATAATCTTAGAGATTAATATTTTTGACTTGTTTAGTGTAATATAACTTGCATCATGTTTGTTTTCCTTCTTATAGCATAGATCTCGAGTTTTCTTCCCTTTTTGGTTACATATTTTCCACAAAAACACATAAAACCACACATACATGCATAAAATCATACATAGCATACACATACACATAGATCTACACATTTTACTTGTATTCTCCCCCATAAAACTTATGAAAACCGAAAAGAGAGGGGTATTAAGCTCACCTTTGCTTGTTGTTTTCGGTTTAGAAGGAAGAACTGAAGAAGATTTGATCCTAGCAAGCCTTCTTGGAGGATCTCGAACTTAGAGGCTTCTAAGATGGTGATCATGAGTTTGAATAGATTAGGAAGAGATTTTTGATATAACAAAGAATCTAGATCATGGATCCAAGCATGAACTTACCTTGGATGATGATTTTTGTGGAATACTCTCCTTGAAAAGCTCCTAAATCTCGAAAATTTGATGAAGAATGAAGAGAGTTCTTATGTGTTTGAGAGAGATTTTTGAGAGTGTGTGTGTTTGAGTTGGTTTCGGCTGAGAGAAAAATAGAGAGGAGAAAGAGAAGTGAGTGAAGTCATGTGTGCATGGGAACATGAGATGAGTGCATGGAAGTCCAAAAGGTAATAAAGAGGTGGCAAATGGAAGTCAACTCTTCCTCCATTTGAGTAGTTGGGCCGAGAGAAGAGGAAGGAAGAAAAGAGATTGGGCCTTTTTATGCTTAAGCCCATATTATGATCTAATTAGATGATTTTTGGCCCAAAATAAATCAAAGAATGATTTTTATGATCTACTAGGGCTATATAAATTTGTTGTGGTCCAATAAGGCCCATTAAAGTTAATCTAGTTCATTTTAGGCTTATAAGGCCCAAAATACTAAGTTTCATGTATATGGGTCCAATTAGAGTCCATTTAGGAGTTCTAAGCCCAAGATAGTTAAGTTGGAAGCTTATTGGTCCATCAGGCCCAATATGAAGATCCTTATCCAAAATGAACTTAAACCGGGATTTCTAGGGCTTCCAATTCTTTGTTGACTAATTGCAGTGCTTGTATGAGGTGTTTGATGGAAGTTTTGTTGTTATTGAATAAGCATCATACATGCTTTCACATTGTTGGTTCACAATTGGTATAATTGTTGTAGTTATAAAGCATCAAAATTCCTAGTTGTGACATCATCCCCCCGTTAGAGGGAATTTCGTCCCGAAATTCTTTTGAAAGCTAGATTTGAGAATGCGTGAATAGGTGAGGGTACTTCTGCTTCATTTGATCTTCGCGTTCCCACGTGAATTCTGGTCCGCGTCTCGCGTTCCATCGAACCTTCACAATCGGAATGTGGCTCTGCTTAGTACGCTTCACCTCTCTGTCCATGATTTCGACTGGTTCCTCGATGAACAGGAGATTCTCGTTGATTTCGATTTCTTCTAATGGAATGACGAGAGTCTCGTCGGATAAGCACTTTTTCAAATTGGAAACGTGGAACACGGGGTGTACACTGATGAGCTCAGTGGGTAGCTGCAGTCTATAAGCCACTGGACCGATTCGGGCAAGAATCTCGAAGGGTCCAATGTATCGAGGGTTTAGTTTTCCCCGCTTTCCAAAACGAATCACCCTTTTCCAAGGAGAGACTTTTAATAACACCTTATCCCCGACTCTAAATTCCAAGGGCTTTCGCTGTTTGTCAGCGTAGCTCTTTTGTCTGTCTCGTGATGCTTGCAATCGGGCCCTGATCTGAATTATCTTCTCGGTCGTCTCTCGTATGATTTCTGGTCCTGTTAATGCATTGTCTGGCATTTGCCCTCTTGCTAGCTGGGTGTCTCCTACCTCAGCCCAACACAATGGTGATCTACATTTACGCCCGTACAATGCCTCGAAAGGAGCGACTTTGATGCTTGAATGGTAACTGTTATTGTACGAGAATTCGATCAAAGGCAAATGGATATCCCACGACCTTCCAAAGTCTATCACACATGCGCGAAGCATATCTTCTAGCGTTTGAATGGTTCGCTCGCTTTGACCATCCGTTTGCGGGTGATAGGCAGTGCTCATGTCAAGTTGTGTTCCCATAGCTTTCTGTAGCGATTGCCAAAAGTGTGAAGTAAACCTACTATCTCTATCCGAGATGATAGATACGGGCACTCCGTGGAGTCTCAAGATTTCTTTGATGTAGATTCTTGTCAGGCGCTCCATCTTGTATGATTCTTTTATTGGTAGGAAATGAGCGGATTTTGTTGATCTATCAACTATTACCCATATGGTATCCAAACCATCCGTCGACTTGGGTAATTTGGTCCCAAAATCCATGGTAATCCTTTCCCATTTCCACTCGGGGATTACTGGTTGCTGTAGTAATCCGGAGGGCTTCTGATATTCCACCTTTACTTTAGCACATGTGAGGCACTTGCTAACGTAAGTGGCGATCTCTGCCTTCATGTTAGGCCACTAATAATGTTGCTTAACATCCAAGTACATTTTGTCTGAACCAGGATGGATGGAGTATCGCGTCTTGTGGGCTTCGTTCATGACTACTTCTCTGAATCCCCCAAGTTTAGGGACCCAAATGCGGTTCATGAAGTAATTTGTTCCGTCTTCCTTCACTTCAAAGTTCTTCTCCATTCCACGCAACGCTTTGCTTGTTTTGTTTTCTGCCTTCATGGCATCGAGCTGGGCTGCCCTGATTTGAGAGGTTAGGTGGGATCGAATGGTTATGGAGAGAGTCTTCAAACGACGATTCGAGTATTCTTTCCGACTCAAGGTATCAGCTACCATGTTAGCCTTGCCTGGGTGGTACTTGATTTCACACTCATAGTCGTTCAGCAGCTCAATCCATCTTCGTTGCCTCATGTTCAACTCCTTTTGGTTCAAAATGTGCTGGAGACTATTGTGGTCGGTGAAGATGGTGCACTTAGTACCATAAAGGTAGTGCCTCCAAATCTTCAGGGCGAAGACCACTGCTCCCAGTTCCAGATCATGAGTGGTGTAGTTTACCTCATGCGTCTTTAGCTGCCGGGACACGTAAGCTATCACCTTTCCACGCTGCATGAGTACACAGCCTAAACCCTGATTTGACGCATCACAGTAAACTATAAAGTCTTATGTTCCTTCTGGTAGTGACAGCACCGGCGCACTGCAGAGTGCTTGTTTCAGAGTTCGGAATGCAGCTTCTTGCTTGTCCATCCATTCAAAGGGTACACCCTTTTGTGTAAGCGAGGTAAGTGGTTTTGCTGTTTTGGAGAAGTTTTGAATGAATCTCCTGTAGTAGCCTGTGAGGCCTAAAAATTGGCGAATTTCGGTAGGTGTTGTTGGGATCGCCCATCCTTTGATGGCTTGGATTTTAGAAGGATCCACATGTATTCCTTCCTGACTAACAACATGTCCCAAAAAGTTCACACTACGGAGCCAAAACTCGCACTTAGAGAGTTTTGCGTATAAATTTTCGGTTCGCAGGGTTTCCAGGTTTTGTCGGAGATGTCGGCCGTGTTCTTCCTCGCTTCGAGAATAGACGAGGATGTCGTCGATAAAAACGATGACAAAGTTATCGAGGAATGGTCGGCAGATTCGATTCATTAGGTCCATGAATGCGGCAGGAGCATTCGTTAGACTGAAGGGCATTACGACAAATTCATAATGTCCATAACGAGTTCGGAAGGCGGTTTTAGGAATATCCTCCTCCCGGACTTTAAGTTGGTGGTATCCAAATCGCAGATCTATCTTTGAGAAGTAACTAGCTCCTTGGAGCTGGTCAAATAGATCGTCGATTCGTGGAAGTGGATAGCGGTTTTTGATAGTAAGCTTATTAAGTTCCATGTAGTCGATACACATCCTGAAGGTACCGTCTTTCTTCTTGACGAAGAGAACCGGAGCTCCCCAAGGTGAGAAACTGGGTCGGATGAATCCTTTGTCCAAAAGCTCGCTGAGTTGACTGGACAACTCTTGCATCTCCGCAGGAGCCAATCTGTAGGGCGATTTGGCGATGGGAGTAGCTCCTGGTATTAGATCAATTCGGAACTCGACTTGTCTTTCTGGGGGTATCCCTGGAAGATCCTCTGGAAAGACATCCGGGAAATCACAAGCCACAGGGATGTTTCGAATATTGATCTCTTCTTTGGACTTATCCACTATATGAGCTAGGAACGTCAAGTCCTTCTTTCGTAGGTACTTTTGTGCCTTAATGTACGAGATAAGACGAAGGTTCGTGCTGGGTTTGTCTCCGTAAATAACTAGGGTTTCGTGATTTGGGAGATGAAGGCGAACGGCCTTCTCGTGACACATAATTTCAGCATGGTGGGGGCTTAACCAGTCCATGCCGATAATCACATCAAAACTCCTAATGGAAACAGGCATTAAGTTTATTTGAAAGACGTGGTGATTTAAGGCCAGGGTACATCCGATGTAGATTTCCCCAGTGGATTCTGTTTTCCCATTAGCCATTTCCACCGTAAAGGTTTCATTAAGCTTCTGGGGTTGTTGTTTTAACAAATGCTTGAATTTATTACTCACGAAACTTCGTTCTGCCCCGGTATCAAATAGGATGCATGCATAAGTGTGGTTTAGGAGAAACGTACCGATAACAACAGCGGGATCCTGAACCGCTTCTCCTTGACCCATAGCTAGCACCCTTCCTATTCCTCCGTTCCCAGGGTTGTTGGTGTTGGGGCAGTTTCGACGGATATGTCCAGTCTTTCCACATCCATAACAGGTGGGGCTTGATCCTGTGTTATTGCCGCTATTGTTGGTGTTGTTGTTGTTGCTGTTGTTGCGGTTATTGTTGTTGTTTCCTTGCTGTTGGTTCTGGGGAGGATAGGTCCTGCAATACCTTGTCGTGTGACCCTTCCGATTGCAACTGGTGCATTGCATTTCCTTGCATTCGCCATTATGATGGAGACTGCACTTGTTGCACTTTGGGAGATTCCCAGAATACTGCCTAGGAGTGCTTGGATTAGCTGAGGCTGGAGCATGTGGTGTGGAGGGTACTTGGGTGGTTGCAGCGTTGACTGTCACTGTTTGTTGTTTCTTTGTCGACTCCGAGCCTTGTCGCTCTTTTCTCTTGTTGTTCTTTCCTTTCTTGTTGTCACTCTCCTTCTTGCCTTCACTTTCCGCTGGCTTCTCGCCCTTCTTGTTGTTGTGGTCGTATAGTTTCTTGGCCAACCTCTTGGCATTGTCGAAGGTTTCAGGATTTGCAGCGATTACATATCCTTGAATTGGGGAGGTCAATCCCCAGATGAATCGTTCGATTTTCTTTCCTTCTGACGTAATCATGCCAGGGCACAACAATGACAGCTCGCTAAACCTTGATATGTATGCATCTATATCAGAGTTTCGGACGGTGAGATTCCACAGCTCTTGCTCCATTTTCTGAATTTCACCACGAGGGCAGTACTCAGCCATCAGCATTTCTTTCAGCTCCGTCCATGGCATAGCGTTGGCTACGGGGAGAGTCATGGCCTCTATATGTCCATTCCACCAGGTGAGAGCCTGGTCAACAAATGTGCATGCGGCGAACTTCACTTGTAGGAGCATGTTCTGGTAGGTCCGTGATTTGTTCCGTTGTTCGAACTCCCAGCCCCTTGCCCATTGACTCCGCCATTATTCCCTTGCTGGATTTGCGCCATGGTTGCAGTAACTGCAGCAGATACAGCTGCTTGGAATGCAGCTGAGTTGACTTTGGGTGGGGTTGGTCCAGGGTTTCCACGAGTTGGTCGTCGAGGCATCTTTCTGTCATGGAACGGAAAGATGTTGAGTGCCTATGATTTTTGTGAGATTGTGGTCCTATAAACTAAGTGTGTTGCATGAACTTAAGTGGTTTCACAAATTAGCACACAATCATGTATATATAACACATAGCAAATCACAACATCACAATAAAACACATAAAACTTTTCATTAATATTATCCGCATTTTTGATACATGAAAATTTTGCTCAGAAGAGCATACATAAGTGGTGCAAGTTCGGCAGCGTAACGGCTCTATGATTAGTGTAATCACTTAAACATAGAGTCGATGGTACATAGCATAGATCACCTAAGCATAATACTAAAGATAGATATGACTAGTCCTAGTCATGGTGGGATGTGCCAGGGGGTGGTGCTGAAGAAGTGGACGCTCCCTGAAGGTGAGCCACCTGTCGTTTCGCATCTCGGAGGCGAGTCTCCCATCTCACCTGCCTCATGTGTAACTCTCGGATAACCTCTCGCGTCTCCTGTTCTGCACGCTCAACTCTAGTCCGCATCTGGTGCATCTGATCAGCGGTGCTCTGCGCCAGGTCGCCAGTGTTCCGCAGTCGTCTCACCATGACCGGAAGTGCGCGATCAGCTGACCCTCCCTCCCCCAAGTCGTAGAACTCGCGTGACATGCCGAATGGAGGTCGCTGTCCCTGCTGTCTGCTCCATCTCCAAAGATCGATACCCCAGGGGGGTGTAGGGCCGGTCTGGCCCATCCGGTGAGCGGGCACCCTAGTCGGGTAAGGGGGGTTGATGACTTCGGACTCTGTGTCCGAATCATCATCATCGCTAGGTTCTTCCTCGAAGTCCTCTCCGGCTTCTTCTTCTTCTAGGACCTCTACTGGCTCGGCAGGTCCACCCTCGACTTCCTCCTCCGGATCCTCTTCAGACCCTTCCTCGAGGTCTTCTTCAGGTTCCTCCTCCAGCCATCCGTTATTTCCCTGGTTAGGGAAATACGGATCTCCGTGGTGATGGAAGCCGTCCATACTGTCTGCGAGAGCATATAAATGTACTAATCATTATTTCTAAGATGTTTTAGTTACTATATAATTTGAATTGATGTTCTCTTCTTGGTAACAAGGGGTACGTTTTTAGGTTTACTGACCATCGAGCTTTTTCCCGGAGCATGTGATAGTTGCACTTCGGAGAAATGTAGTTGATCAGGCTACATTCACCCCTTACTACAACCATGCACAATCCCGACTTAACCGAGATGTCAGTGTTATCTTGTTTGATTTGGTAACATGTTCTTTTTCCCCTATATCACACAAGTAAAGATGTTTTTATCGTTGTGTTTTATTTGTTTTGTTCAGAGTTGTTTTAGTCCCTCTTTGGTTTATAGTTGCATATCAATGTGTGGTTAGATATGCCAGTTCACTATAAACAGAGCTCTGATACCAACCTGTCACACCCCCGAAACCAGACGGTGGAAACGTCCGAGGGCTCGCGTGACTTAAATTGAATATCATCACAATGAATATACATGAATCGTAACATAAACATCACCATGCAACAATACATTACAACTGATATTGTTTACATACCGTACATTGTTTTAAATATTACACATTCATAACATAAATTGTTTGAGAGTTTTCAAAAACATAACATCCTAACATTACTTAATATTACCCTTCCGCTTACCTGTTACCTGAGAATACAAGTTATTTTGGAAAACGTCAACATATGAAATGTTGGTGAGTTCATAAGCAATGTTGTGATAAAAATGATTTGCGTAGTTTGTAAAACCCAGAAAATCCGATATTTTATGAAAAGGCAATAGTTTGTCAAAGTGTGAAGATCCATAAGTTGATTCATGAATGATTTTAAAACGTGTATATAAAAGGGAGTTTTGTATTATAGTTATAGTGATTACAAGCGAGTGGTGTCGAATTCCCCAAAAAATCTGATGTTTTCCGATGACGAAAGATATACTTGTTTACTAATTGTTATACCTCCACAACGAATGATTTTTGAATACTCTTCCTTGATTACTCGGGTGGTGTCGGATATTATCAATTCTAGTGAGTCGTTACAACGATGTCTGGTAATGACTGGTTATAACTGCCAACTACGAACGACCCATAGAGGTGCCGTCCGTTGTTACTCACTTAATCCAAACCACCTTGATTACTACTGACTAACGACCTGAGTCTGTTTACTTTGATTACTCATAAGCCTTAGCAAACGAAGAGAAGAGGAGTACGAAGTCCTGCTACTATCGTGAGTTACCTTAGGCTGTCGGGGATGCGAAGGACACGTTGGCCCATCTCGCACTTGATTATTTTGACCTTACTAGCAATACTAATGGACCACTAGGGCCCAATAGCGCATAAAAGCCATTGAAGGTCCCTTTATATGGAATTGGGTCATAGAAGGCCCAATAACATATAATCATTATCCCTTTGGGCCCCAAAGATCATGTTAATGGATTTGCAAGGTCCAACAAGCATGATTTGAAACTTTCAAGCCCAAGTGTCGAATGTTTACTTGTCTTAGGTATCGCATAACTACTGGAGGGTTCGATTGAACGATTGTTGTTTTTGTATCGACTCGAGACCGGTGGATTTGTTTACAACGATATTTGGATTTAGGCGTGTATTCATCTTACAATTTTTCGTAAGTCGTAGTTTAGTATATTTGACTCAATACTCTATAAATAAATTAATTTACTTAGAATTAGTGGTTTGACCTTTTCAACCCCTTTCTTTTTATAAAAATAACAATTTTAGTCATTTATATAAAAGAAAAGACATATTAAGCCCTTAAAACATTTTCTTGACACTTTTGCATCATAGACTTATTTAAATGAAATTTTTGACTAAAGACTTATACTTTGGCAGTTTCAGCCCTTCCAGAAATGTATTTTTCAGTTAAAGCCCAACCTTTTTGCAATTTTTACAATTTTTGCCCAAAATCTCAAAACCTTACATTTTTTATCCTTTTTGGAAATGGAAAGCATTTTTAACCCTTGAAATAGTTTTGTTACACTTTTTATCCCCTGTTTTGAAGAATTTACCATTTCAGTCCCTTTAAATGTCATATTTTCGCAATTTTGGGCTTATTGGGCCGAAAAGCCCAAAACTTAGCCCATTAAGCTAATATTTACATTTTAAGTCCTTTGAAGATCATAATGTTCATAAAAACAATTATTGTAACTGTTTTGACTCTTTTGACCTTTAAGAAACCGTGATTTGGCAACTTTTAACCCAACTTTTGTATATTTGACAATTTAAGCCCAAAAATGAGTTTTATGTTGCAATATTTTTATAATAATCTTAGAGATTAATATTTTTGACTTGTTTAGTGTAATATAACTTGGATCATGTTTGTTTTCCTTCTTATAGCATAGATCTCGAGTTTTCTTCCCTTTTTGGTTACATATTTTCCACAAAAACACATAAAATTACACATACATGCATAAAATCATACATAGCATACATATACACATAGATCTACACATTTTACTTGTATTTTCCCCCATAAAACTTATGAAAACCAAAAAGAGAGGGGTATGAAGCTCACCTTTGCTTGTTGTTTTCAGTTTAGAAGGAAGAAATGAAGAAGATTCGATCCTAGCAAGCCTTCTTGGAGGATCTCGAACTTAGAGGCTTCTAAAATGGTGATCATGAGTTTGAATAGATTAGGAAGAGATTTTTGATATAACAAAGAATCTATATCATGGATCCAAGCATGAACTTACCTTGGATGATGATTTTTGTGGAATACTCTCCTTGAAAAGCTCCTAAATCTCGAAAATTTGATGAAGAATGAAGAGAGTTCTTATGTGTTTGAGAGAGATTTTTGAGAGTGTGTGTGTGTTTGAGTTGGTTTCGGCCGAGAGAAAAAGAGAGAGGAGAAAGAGAAGTGTGTGAAGTGATGTGCGCATGGGAACATGAGATGAGTGCATGGAAGTCCAAAAGGTAATAAAGAGGTGGCAAATGGAAGTCAACTCTTCCTCCATTTGAGTAGTTGGGCCGAGAGAAGAGAAAAGAAGAAAAGAGATTGGGCCTTTTTATGCTTAAGCCCATATTATGATCTAATTAGATGATTTTTGGCCCAAAATAAATCAAGGAATGATTTTTATGATCTACTAGGGCTATATAAATTTGTTGTGGTCCAATAAGGCCCATTAAAGTTAATCTAGTTCATTTTAGGCTTATAAGGCCCAAAATACTAAGTTTCATGTATATGGGTCCAATTAGAGTCCATTTAGGAGTTCTAAGCCCAAGATAGTTAAGTTGGAAGCTTATTGGTCCATCAGGCCCAATAAGAAGATCCTTATCCAAAATGGACTTAAACCGGGATTTCTAGGGCTTCCAATTCTTTGTTGACTAATTGCAGTGCTTGTATGAGGTGTTTAATGGAAGTTTTGTTGTTATTGAATAAGCATCATACATGCTTTCACATTGTTGGTTCACAATTGGTATAATTGTTGTAGTTATAAAGCATCAAAATTCCTAGTTGTGACAACTTGTTCCATGGCTGCGTTTACAGCTGCGGTCACAGCTGCTTGAAACACCACTGCATCGAACTGCGGAGGTGGTGGTGGTGGTGGAGTTGGAATTGCAGGTCTGCCCCTGGTCGGACGCGGACGAGGCGGCATCTTTTACTGAAAGTTGATAGGGATGATGACAATAGTAAGAACCAATTGTAAGTATAATAAGAGTGACTCATGCAATAAATCGCCATAGTCCAACCATCGAATGGAGACATAACAATAGAGTAGGGAAACACCAGAGTAAAGACCTTACAATAGATTAGATAACTGCCGATATTACTGTTTTTAATGATGTAAACGAGTTCGGGAAAAATGACCTAACAGTCGGTCTTACATCAAACCATAAGGGAAAATGTTGGCAGCTTAGAAGTCTAGTTAGAGTACTTTAAAAGTTAGGAATATTTTACAGGCAAGTGCTCCATAGAGCACAGAAAAGAAAGGCTATTCCTTAACCCAAAAGAAAAATATGAGTCGACATCTTCTACCGGCGACGGGTATCCCTCGGGCGAACCTTTAGATCTGCCAGCTGACGCACAACTTCTTGAAGATGTCGCTCATGCGCCCTCCAACGTACTAGGAGTTCCATGACTTCAGCTCGGGATGCAGCTAGCTGGTTCTGCAGAGCCTCATTGGTTCTCCTGGTCCTTTCCATAGCCTCTTCGAGTTAACGAATGCGGACCGTGTTAACGCCAGAGTTGGCGTCCACTTCCATCACTCGGTCGATGGCTGCACGACCTTGCTCGACGTTCCGAGCAATCCTACGGACCATGATGGGTAGGACTCGGCCAGATGAGCCTCCCTCGCTTATATTGTAAAAGCTTCGGTCTCCGTTGAAAGGTAAAGGCTGACCCTGCTCATCACTCCAGCGGTTCAAGTTTGTTGCCCACAAGGGTGTGGGACCTTGAAATGCTGGACGGGGGTTGAGGTTTGGGACTTGACCTTCTTGGGGTAGGTTGTTGACCTCTGGTTCGAAGTCAGATCCATCCGAAAAGCCTTCTGCGAGGTGATCATCCAAAGGGATTGGATGATCCTCTTCTGGCTCATCACCGAGCCATCCTCCATTGTCGTTGTTGGGGAAGTGCGGGTCTCCGGGGATATGGAATCCAGCCATGTTATCTACGCGAGAAAAAGGGTATAATAATCTTAGAATCTAATGGGCGTATTACCTAAGATAATTATAAGATGATTCCTTACTAGTTACTTCAATATCTGCATAGTGCATACCAGTTATATGGAATCAAGGTAGGATAGACCTTCGAATAAGTGACCCTAACTCTAAATCCACAACCAAACAAGGAACAGGAAGTAAAGCAAAGATCACAGATTCTAAGTCTATAACACCTTAGCCACATATAACCGTAGCGTATCCACTTAGCAATTATTGACCTACTAGTAAAGACTCTTTTAGTTCTCAATTATGTAGTTAGAGCAACAAAATACTCCTATAGTATTTTTAGGTTTATGTTCTGTTCTATGGTTCTCATTGTAGTAGTGTTGGTAAGTTTTTAGACTTATTGCAACACCACAATCATCCTTAGGCACATGCTAGTCACTCCTCAGAAAATATAGTTTATTAGGCTATATCTCCCTAGATTTGACTATATGTCTCTAAGCCTAATTGTGTTGTCCAACAATCATAATACTTTTGTTCTGACCTAGTATGATACTGACCTTGGTATGAATAGATGTATGTATACTTAGTTAAATATTTTATTATTTAAAAGTATAATTTCTTGGTCAGAGTGTTTTAATCCCGATGCGTTTATAGTTTGTATATCTTTTATGGGTTGATATACTTGATTCACTATAAACAATGCTCTGATACCAATCTGTCACACCCCAAAACCGGAACGGTGGAAACGTTCTGGGGTTGAGGACTTCATGTACAGTATCACAACAAAGCATAATAGTAAACAAGCAACAACATCCATTGCATTAATAGAATAATTTTAATACAAGCGTGTTCTGTATAGTTTGTCAGACACCAAAATAAATGATCAAAATAAAGATGAGTATTGTATGTGCTCCATCTTCTCAAAAGCTTCATCGGTACCTGTCTACTGATGACCTGAGAATACTAGTTATTTTGAAAGAGTTTATCAGCATTTACGCTGGTGAGTTCATAAGTATTTAGTGTCATTGCTTGCATAAAAATGTTTGTAACCACGTAGTGTAAATGTTCGTAGTAGTTTGTAAATGTTTGTAAATGGTTGAACTTTCTAGAAAATCCTATATTTTCTACTGAAATGTAGTCTTCTACCAAGACCCGACTATTCGCATGTTTGTTCTTTTGTAAATATGAGAGTTTTTCCCAGTGAAACTATCATATAAAAATATAGTTTAAGTCATCGTTATAGGGAAAAATAACGTTTAACCTCAGCAGTGCCACTGCTGGCTATGAAGTAATAAAAATGCAGACTCCAGGTAGTATTAAATGTACAATACACCTCGGGGAGTCTGTTTGCATTTAATTTTTAGTCGGTTAATTAAAGGTTTAAATGTGACTTTGTATGTAACCATACTGATCGACGGCTGAATAACTGATGACCCTCCGGTGTCATATGTAGTGAGGTAACATTTTGTCACCCCTTGGCCTTATCGGTTGGGACTGTAGCTAGCAGTCAGGGTGTGGGAGTGTCTGTCCCGTATAGATCTATACACATAATGCCCGCTCTCCATCCAGCAGACTCTGGTTACAAAGTGATACAACAATGTAGTATTGTATCGAGAAATAGTATGTCACATTCTATTTATCGTATTCAAATGTTTGTATAGTAAGCCATAGGGTAGTAATGTTTTCTCTATACTAGTATGTAGTATATCCTCTTGTATAGAGTATAGTATGTTCTCTTGTATAGTGTATAGTATGTTCTCTTGTATAGTGTATAGTAGGTATTGTTTCTCATTACAGTATGTAATGACTCATAATGTACTGGCTCTTGTCTGTGTCGTTAGTAGTAGTAATAGTGACTAGTGATCTCTTAACTATACCTATTATAGTTAACTAGTAATGTTGTTTGTATGCCTTTGTTACCCAAAAGTACTGAACTGAAGTGAGAGCTTTTATATCCAAACACATATATACGATATATAACTAAGGTTTCAATGACATTCGGACAAATAACAGGATACCCTAAGTCCACAACCAAACAAGGAACAGGAAATAAGGTGAGCTATCAGTCCTAAGTCCTTCAAACCTTACTTATATAAATATATCTGTATAAATATGAGTTTGACAATAATGCAAGTTTAAAAGAGTTTGATAAAGGATTTAGCATTTAAAAGATTTTAATAAAATGTTTTGAAGTGTTTGAAATCCATAAGTTTGATAACAATACGAAAGTAATAGAAAATCTTTCTGTTTGTTCTAGTTATTAATCACATGTGATTAATATAATAACTAGAAGAATTCAACTTGTATTCCCCCCCCCCCCCTAAAAGCATTTAAAATCATTTAAAAGGTTGATTAAGAGGGATGAACTCACCTGCAGTGAGTAACTCGAATGAAAGATCGATATAGGATTGTTGGGTGTCAATTGGAGTCCTGAGCACAAACGAATCCTATTTAACATATAATTACACATATATGAATACATTTAATGTATATAACCACTAATGGTGATAGGGACACGCCTTAGAGACATAAAAACACTTAGAATTAAGTGTTACCAACACCTATGGTTGCCCATTAGGGGTGTATGGCCCTCTATTGGAGTGTAAGGCCACAAAATCAAGCGTTTTGTGTGTTTGCGGCAAGAGTGTGCGGCCAAGTGTGTGTGCGGTCGCACACTCACTATGAAATGTATCAAAAACATGTTTCTAAGCCTTAGGAATGTTCTAGGGAAGGTGTTTTGACCATTGCTTAGCCAGAATGGAAGTTTGTTGCCATTTTGGACCCTTAAAAGGGTGTGTGCGGTTACACATGGTGTGTGCGGCCAGGTGTGTGCGGCCATGGAGTGTGCGGCCGCACACTCCTAGTAAAAATGGTCCAAAACGTATTTTCAAGTTCGTATCTTGTCTCCCCTAAGTGTCTTTGATCATGTGCTAGAATACTACTTGAGTTTGAGGCCTTAAAGCACCAAAATAAGGGGTGTACGGCCACATGAATGTGTGCGGCCGCACACTCCTTTCAGGTCGAGTTCTGGACTTTTAACAAGGCTCAAATATAGCTAAACACATGCAGGAGTAGGGTACTTACAGTGTATAAGTGTTTGGGGGTGTTTGGAGCCCAAGAACTTAGTAGGCGTTCTTGGTGTTTTTGAAGAACACTTGAAGATTTACTAAAATGGAGTGATTTCATGGGTGAAATCAGTGATTTACACTAGATGGAGTAAGGAATCAACAAATCAAAGGCTAGAAACACTTACCACTTGAAGATCTAGGTGAAAAATCGGGATCCACTTGAGAGAAAACGAGTTCTTGACTAGGAGAGTGAAAAAGGGTGGAATGAAGGCCAAGACTCTTTCTTATAGGCATGAGTGTGCTTCCAGACGAGTGTGTGCTGCCAGAGGAGGGGTGTGCGGCTGTACACTCCTTAAGTTGGAGCGTTTGGCCACTTTTACGTCGGGTGAACTTATGGGACTTCAAATCCGAACTTCTAACTTGAAGCTACAAAGTTTAGGACACTCATTTGACTCAAAACAAGGCTAGAAAGTGACAGAAATGAGTCTGACTTTGATTTATTTGAACAATAGTGCAAGATAGAAATTTCGGGTTGTCACACTGTTTTAAATGCTTTTAAGGGGGCGAATACAAGTTGAACACAATGATAAGTGTAAATGTTTTGCTATAAACACTATTTTAATAGATTGCTTATGTATTTATAAGTGATCAAAACATTTCAAAAACTCTTTTTAAGTTATGTTACTTTATAGTTTATAAAACTCTGTTTTTAAAGTACAATCATAACTTAGTAGATAAATGAGTCTTTTCTTCAAGTCAATAATAGTTCAAAGTAAACATACTAGTAAACTATAATAGGTATAGTTTAGGGGTTCAGTTTACACTAAAACAGAGAGAACATACTATAAAGAGAAACAGGGAGGTAGATACAATACACGATAACATAGAGAACTTACTATAAAGAGAAACAGGGAGGTAGATACAATACACGATAACATAGATAACATGCTATAAAGAGAAACAGGGAGGTAGATACAATACACGATAACATAGAGAACATACTATAAAGAGAAACAGGGAGGAATATACAATACACAATAACATAAAGAACATACTATATACTAAAACAGAAGAACAAATCATGATTAACTAAATTATACCAATGATCACTAACTCATTGTTCTAAACAAAAGGTGATACAAATGTGGTATACAAGATCAAGATAACTTTAATGTGAGACTATTTCACGGCTTAGCAATTCGTTTGCTGAAGTTGCGTTTTGTAACCAGAATCTCTTGCAGGGAGAGCGTATAGTATGGGTACAACCACATCACACTACGACCTTAATAAAACAAACTAGTTTTAAGTTAGTCAGTACTTCAGTATGTCAATTTAAAAGACAACTATGTACTTACATTTTTCCCATTACTTTCATATTGTGACATTTCCACTTGAAAGTTAATGCAAACTATTTTCGAGTTAAGATAGTTATAAACTAGGGAATACTTACATCTTTACAAGTGACAAACAGAACAGAAGAGTCTAGTACATTCAGTAGGAAGGGGCCTATAATGCTAACTTTATGATTCCTTAGTTTATACATCAGGGATATATATTAACAGGATCTGACAGGTAGTTGGATGTGTGCTTTCTGCTTCATTTCTTGTTCCTTGTTTGGTTGTGGGCTTAGAGCAGATTCACCCAACCTACTATCTATCCGATCTTAGCTATATATATATTTTGTATACACCAAGTAATCATAAGGAGTATCAGGTATGGGTCAGGTCATAGTATACTAATTCAATACACCGTTTTCTAGTAAAAAACATACTTTTCAAATAGAACATTTGGTAGACAAAACTAGAAACTTACCAGTAAAGGTTTAATCCATTTTATTAAACCAGTATAACTTAAAGGACCTTAGGTGATTAATTCTATAATACCTTAGTTTATACAGTAGGGTTATATATAATTAATATCTTATAGGTAGTTGGATGTGTGCTTTCCGCCTTACTTCTTGTTCCTTGTTTGGTTGTGGGCTTAGGGCAGATTCACACAACTAACTATATGTTCGATATTAGATTATATATAGCTAGTATAAACTAAGTGATTATAGAAGGAACTATTGTGGTTACCATTTTTACTAAAACAAATAAGGGTTTTCTTAAAGAATCTTTTCATCAAATATAAAGGAACTGTTACAGTTAACTCCGTGAGTACCAAGTGAATACGCCAGGGTTATATACAACGATGATCTAACAAAAAATGGGATGTGTGCCTTCCGCCTCATTTCCTGTTCCTTGTTTGGTTGTGGGTTTAGGGCAGATACACACAACCGATTGTTTGTTTGCTCTGGGTTTTATATAACTTGTATCCATTTAGTACTCATAGAAAGGATTATAGAGACATTTTTACTTATTTTTCATCAAATCAGGAAATATAGGATTTTCTGAAGGAACTGGCGAACTTTTCTAAAAGAACTTACAAGCTACTTACATCACTAAAATCTTATGAACTCACCAGCTTAAATGTTGATCTACTCTTTCAAAATAACTTGTATTCTCAGGAGACCAGTAAATAGGTACACACACTGGGATTCAGAAGATGGAGCATAATAGCTTCATGTCTTGTTTTGTTATTTACTTTGTAGTCTATGTTATGTGAACCACATACTTTGTAAACACTTTCTTTCTAATGAAATGGTTGTTTGTTACTTTGATTACTATGATGCATGACTTGTGATACTAAACATGACGTCCTCCACCCCCGAACGTTTCCGTCGTTTCGGTTTTGGGGTGTGACACACATCGTGTGGAGTGTCCTTGCTAGATTTTTCTTCCTTTTAAGCTCCATTAAGCTCCCAGTGCAGCTGTAGTCCTTCCAGGTTCCAATATTCGTCACTTCTAGTCCTTTTTCCACAAGAATGTCCTATTTGGTTGCAAAATGTTATTTAACTTAATAAGTATCAACTATCTTTGCAACTAACCAAAATATAACTTAAATGTATTAAAATAATGCTCAAATATAGGAATAGATATGGAAATATTAATACATGAGCGTCCTTTATCCGTGGTGAATATCAGCTCAGTTGTTGCTTCTGATATCAGTGGGACAACTCCTTTTTCGGAAAGCTTAAAACCTGTGGCAGGGGACACAAATTATGCTTGTTTCGAAGAAGATGGAGGATTCAAAATAACTAGTGAGTGTATCCCAAGGGCTCCAAGGGACTTTTTTTAATACCAACACCACCCTGTTCGGAGGATAGGTAGATTATGTGTTAACTCCCCGTGTGTGTGCTTTTTATTTTGAAATTAAGAGTGGTGCATTGAAAGAGTGGGTAGGTAAGGTAGGTTGAGACCTAGATTCAGGCCTGAAACTAATATGTGAATCCATTTAAGAGGATTCACCAGTCTTGGATCTCTTTTTGGCTTTAGGTTTAAAGGTTGATTCTTTTCTTTTCTTGCCGATCTTCTTCTATCGAAATCCTGATGTGGCAGGTCTATTCACTTCCTAGGGCTGCTCATCAAAGACCAGGGTAGTATTTAGTAGGTCACCTAAAACCGAGGTTTCAAGATGGAATTTCTTTTTAGGGGAATCATAACGAATTGCATCAAGCATCTAGTGAGGAAGATGTCGAACAGGTCCAAAAGATGATTGATTTGAAAACCTGGAAGTTTTAATAACTTTGAAAATACAATATACCTCAGGGATGTCCGAGGAGAGCATGATAGCTTCATGAAGTTCCGAATATAGCTTTTGCAGATTCAGAGAATCTCGGACTAGGTATTTTGTTTGCCATTCATATATCAGTTAACTTCACAAAGTCTTGCCATAAGACTTCTGGTAGATTGACGACGTTTGATCGATAGGTGAAGATGCAATAAACGACATATAGCCAGTATTTGCTCATTGTGTCAGTGTCACCTTGTTTTCTAGACAAGCCTCTCAAAATCAAGTGCATCAATATCTTCCAGATGCCAGGAACATCCGACTTCTTGAACTCCTTGTCTTTGAATTCTCCTTTGTAACCTATTTGGGCAAGAAAATCTTGGAATTCTTTAACAGTAGGCTTGACAACCTTGAAACTTTTTGGGTTTAGAGAAACACCAATTGAACGAAGAAAGGTTTCCTTGTAGTAAGGGATGATGTGATCATCACTGATCTTTCATTCAAGTACGTTATCATTAATTTTAACTCGTTCAAAGGCTTTGAACAGGAGAAGGAGTGGAAAATTAGGGTTAGGGATTTTGGTAAGTGGAATGGCGATTAGATGATGAGAGATGAATTCCAACATGACATGAACCGATTCATCATAATCCATGGGGTCAAGTAAAAAAAGTTGTGTGGTTTCTCTAAGGATTGGTTCAGTAGATGAAGATGAAGCGGATCCTTTGGACGATTTCTTCTTTTTGGAGGTTTTGGAAATTTTGGAAGCCATGGATGAATGCTTGAAGAACACAAAGAACAAAGTACAGAGAAAGTTCTATGGAAGAAGACATATAAAAGCGCAAAGAGGGAACAGTTGGATTCAAAATCCTTTTGTAGGTAGGTTGTTTCGGGTTGTGTCTAAGAGTGATATAATGAAACCCAATACCAAAATGGTTCAACATTAAATGCCTAGGTTATAAAAACCTTTTGTGACAGTTAATCCTATGAGACAACATGCTTGTTTGATAAAAAAAAGGTAAACCGTCTATTCACGTTCAGAAAACACTAAGAGTTTAATTGGAATGTGTGCCAAATTATAATTATTGGGACTGAAGGATAATAACCATTGGGTAAACATGTTAGTCATTTTGGAAAAAGGTTAATAAAATCCTTAAAATCACCTTTGTTATTTATTAAAGAGGAATCTCGGAACAAGGGAATTCCAAAACTAATTGACACAAGATGCTTCCGAGAACCAAAAAAAATGAACCAGTAATGTTTGATATTGAGTTCGAGAAGTGACACAACTTCAAGAATGGACATCAAAAACAAAAGCTATACAGAAGATCTTAGTCAAACATTTTATAAAGATTGAGAGATTCTGAGAGCTAAAGGATTAGAGCTTGGAAGGTTGATGATATGGAATCACATTATTAACTCGGATTTGAATTCCGAGGTAGATTTAACATGAGGATTTTAGAAAGTGAAATACTCTGAGGCAAAACTATCTCAAGATCTCTGACAAGGACATTTCAGACAACTTTTGGAGAGAAAACCTGAAATAACTTAAGACTAGAAGAAAGGTTAGACAAAAAGACATATAATGATCCTTTATTTTCCGAGAAGAAACAATTCCGAAATGAAAAATGTTTAGGTCGGAATTACTTAACTTTCTGATGTTTCCATCATAAAGTACAAACTTCTAGGAAGAATTGAGGATGAAGCACTGTTATTCCCATTTTTTTTAGAAAACTACTGAATTTAGTCTTGTCTATTGCCTTAGTAAATATATCAACAATTTCATCGTCAGATGGAACAAAGATTAGCTCAATGTTGACATGATCTTTACTGAAATGGTACCAAATATCAATGTGTTTGGTCATGGGGTGCTAAATTGGATTATAAGAGACCGCAATAGCTCTTTGAGAATCACAATAGATCGAAATCTGTTGAAACTGATAACCATAGTCTAATATCTGAGATTTCATCCAAAGAACTTGATAGGTGCAACTTCCAACAACAATGTATTCTGCTTCGGCTGTTGAAAGTGCTATGTAATTCTGTTTCTTAGATGACCAGCTAACCAATCTTCCACCAAAAACTTGACAACCACCAGATGTACTTTTCCGATCAAGTTGAAGTCCCCCATAATCTGAGTCGTAATAATCTTGCAACAAGAAGCTTTGATTTGTAGGGTATGACTTGCAGTGGAGAACATGATGTAGCGGCTCAGCTTTCATTTGAGATATCGGAAGATTTGTTTCACAGCC
Source organism: Lactuca virosa (assembly GCF_052849685.1). Classification (NCBI taxonomy): domain Eukaryota; kingdom Viridiplantae; phylum Streptophyta; class Magnoliopsida; order Asterales; family Asteraceae; genus Lactuca; species Lactuca virosa. The sequence goes on from NC_136430.1 coordinate 252,597,233, forward strand.
AAGAAGTGAGATATCTTCGGATTAACCTGGAATCTAACACACATATATATGTGGGGAACATGATGTCGGGACAAATTGTAGTGAGGTATAACAACGATCCAATCATTCCCCTATACTTCTTCTGATCAATGGCAACACTAGATGGGTCCGAGAAGATCTTATGTCTGAAACCCATTGGAACTTTTGTAGATGCACAGGTGTCCATTGAATATTTAATTACAAGTTTGGAAATGTATTTCTCTTAATGAATAAATATTCCTCTATTGGTCTGTTTAACTTGCAGTCCAAGAAAGAAACTTAACTCACGATTCGTACTCATCTAGATACGACTAACCATCAGCTTAGCGAAGTCAGCAACCATCATCGGATCAGTTGACCCAAAGATGATGTCATCGACATATATTTCAAATAACATGATATGTTTTCCGTTTGACCTTCAGAACAATGTAGGATGAATAACTCCTCATTAAAAACCAGAACGCTTTAGAAAATAATTGAGACTTTCGTACCATGCACAAGGAGCTTGCTTGAGTCCATATACAACCTTATGGAGTTTATAACAGTAGTTTGGATAGGATAAATTCACAAATCCAGGAGGCTATTGAAGATAAAAATTCACTATCACATTCACCATTGAGGAAGGCACTCTTGACGTCCATTTCATAAACGTTGAAGGCTTTATGAGCACCGTATGCGAGAAAGATTCGGATAGCTTCAAGATGGGAAACAGGTGCAAAAGTATCGTCGTAATAAAGACCTTCGATTTGAGGGAATCCTTTGGATACCAATCTCGCTTTGTTTATGAGAATGACTCATTGGTCGTCGAGTATCTTTAGGAAAACACATCATGTTTCGAGAATAGAGTGATCCTGAGGTGGAGGGACAAGATTCGACACTTAATTTCTATCAAACTCTGTTAATTCCTCTTGCATGGCTGTAATCGAATAGGAATGTTCTAGATCTTTTTTGATGGATTTGGGTTCAACCATTGATATGAATGTCGAGAAGTGATACACAATTTGAATATTACCAACAGAGCAAGTTTGAACTCCGGCGTCAAGTTTCCTATGACTTGATTCAGAGGACGATCCTGATGGATTTTATGAAAAACAAGCAAAAAACATAAACTCTTAAGTGTGCATGTAACCCTAATAAATATCTATGTTTTCTCTATTGAATCTATAACTAAGAACATCAAAAGAAACCTATAAACCCTAGGTAATTTTCGAAAATACCTAATAAGGGCTAAGGATTACATACCTTGATTGTTATTGTGGTAAATAACAATGAATTCCTTCTTGTTGATCTCTTGGAAGCAAGTACCACAAGTGTCGTGCCTCTAATGGAATCACACCCAAGCTAGCAATAGGAAAACTATAAAAAGAGGAGAAAAGAGAAAAGATTTCGTCCAAGCCTCTTAGAGGGAAGGCATGGACGAAATTATGGGCTAGGGACCTCCTTATATAGTTGAGGAAACTTGGTGCCAAAGCTAGGGTTAAAGGGATATGCCCTAGATCCTTTGCTTGGTGACCAAGTAGCCCATAACCCCATGTCCAAGGGGCAAAGAATGAAATTTCCTAGGGATTCCCTAGAGATTTTCATCCATCTGCTCCAAGGGGTTCTAGAGCCTTCTTTTCTGAACTATTAATAAATAACAAAACAATCCTTGTACTTTTAATTAATCCAATTAATCCCAAAATTGATTCCCGTTAACTTTTGATTAATTATTAATTAAATAATATGATTTCTAATTAATATATTATTTTCATAATACATTACTAAACCATTTATTTAATTTATTATTCACATAATAAATTAATCTCTCTCCAAAAGTCATCTCGTCCAATTGCTAGGTTTGAGGACTACCCAAAAGGAATGTGCTACTATCAATTCAAGTTTATACCAATTATAGTTATGCGCTTAGAAACCCAATCCAATAGCCTCCCACTTGAATAGGTCTGTAACTATAATTGCTAGTATACCTTCCAAACCAATCAGCAAATTGTAGCTTCCAAAAGCTGCTATCGAACTCTGACCCAGTTAGTTACATATCCTAAGATAAGTGATCAAATATCCCTCCATTCTACAAGATATCGTACGAACATGAGACATGTCTTATAGTTAATCTCATTGTCCAAGTTTTGTTTCCCGATTTCTGATTTGTGATGACGACGTAAGACTTCTAATCGAACACATCAATTTAGTCTTGGCTAGGTGTAGCACTTTTAAGTCAACACCAAATCACCGAGGGAACCAAAGATATTGCTTTTCCCATTAGGGAAAAAGGAACGGATAAATTTTGACTTATATGCTTTCACTATTTACTCATCAAATAATGCACAGAAATGCGTTTTATAACATCAAGTTACCGATACGTTTACATATCATCAACGCACAACTGATTTGTAAACCACAACTCATATATCTCTGTTTCAAGAATATAAGATATTATCATCTAAGAATTACTCGTGATAAAATCCATGAAGTAAACCTGAGCGTGGGTTTATCTAATACTCAAAATCCCCATTTTCTAAGTACTCATCAATATTGTAGCAAAACTATTGCTATGTCAAAAACTATTTAGACAATCTACAATCCAGTTCATGACAGTCTTAATTCGCTACTTACTTCCAAAAGTACGATCGACTATGGAATTTCGAATAATCAAATTATTCAGGAAGTAAAACATACAAAGTGAAACACAATAATAACCTAATTAACTATGATCTCAAAACTATTGAATATAAATAAAACTCTTATTATTTAATCACCATATTAATTAAGACTTTATTCATTGTATAATGTTTCGAGTAATAAACTAACCACTTGAATTAAACATCAGTCATGCCATGTCATGAAAATGCATACTATGTTTCTCTACGGTCCTTCCTTTGTGAACATATCAACTGGACACTATTCCAAAGATACTCATTTCACAATTTCAAATTATTGTCACTACTAAATGTATTAGAATTCCAACCTTACACGCATCGATCTTCTGTGATGTCGAGGCTTCAAAGTCACAGAGACTCAGCCAACAATATTACAAAATATTCCATTGGAACTTTGTTACTAGAAACAATTCCATAGTAGTAGAGGTTCTAATTAAAGGTACACTCCTTGAACACTTCTCTTGCATTAAATTTTCCAATTCACATGTAGACTTAATAATCAACTCACATTATGGAAACATTTCCATATTCCCATACGACCATCAATTTTGACCAAGAATCATCTCAATCTAAAACATGTCACTAAGGTCCATCCAAACAATACCATACTTCCAACTGTCTACAAGTAACCAATCTTTTGGTATAACCTTAGAATATTCTTGACAGTTGCTTAACAACTTTAGTCATACAAAATTCTAGTCCTTTTCCCTCTCAATGCCCAAGGCATTTGGAAAAATCATAAAAAGTGCATATTATAGCACATGTAATCGATCCTATATCTGAACCATACGAGACTCGATTCATTATGTCTCACATGATGACCTTGTATCTCTTACTATAATATTTCCATATATTGAATGTCCTATGTTGAATCATTTCAACATGATATTTATATATGTCCAAGACTAAGTTCTATTAAACCCTTCAATCTAAAGTTTTAGATTTGAAACGAAGTATAAGTGCCCTCTCCCTTAAGTTTATCATAGAGATACAATTCCCAAACTTTGCAATTTTCAAATTGAAAACTTTGTTCCCTACAAATAGTATTGCCAACACACACAATACTAGCATAACAATTATGCTCCCACTAGCATAACAATTATGGTCCCACTAGCTTCACAATTACTCAGAAATCAATTGAACTTCTAGAAATTAATATTTTTGACTTTCTTACTAAAGTGCAGATTTCTGATACGTGATGCTTAGATAAGTCTCCAACTAGACTTCTTAAGCATATACACTTTCATTGGATAGCTTACATGTGTGTTTAAACCCTTTAAAAACTTATAGATATATGTTTTGAAAGTTCAAACAAATCCTTGCCATTTCTTACAACTCAAAATACGAAGAGGGATGCCCTAATCATATTATGAATTTGAGAACGTAATTAACATAACCGTTAACCATGTTGATCTTTATCAGACCATTAAAATCTACTTAGGAAAGTGTTTTCCCATAATTATTCTCATAAATTAGAGCGAAACCTTTTGTCACCTAGATGTTATGGTGTATACGTCCCATCCATGTGAATCTATCATTTCCATCCTACAATCATAAGATAAGGTTACATACAAAACCAAATTCAAATTTAGCTTTCCTCCATGGACTAAGCTTCGTTATTCTAAATTTCTTGCCCTCTGGTAGCACAAGGGCCTACCAGTGCTTTCGTGTTGTTAAACAGCTCACCCATATTGATCAATGTACTTTTGCTGACCAACGTCCTTTGCTTTTTGCAGTCAGATAAGAACCATAAAACTCATAAGGATTGCCAACTCAACTGGAAGGTGCACAGAAACTAGAATGTGTCAACTTAACACGATAGGTTGTCAACCACAGGTCGTGTGCTAGTGAGAACTAAAAGGTTTATTGTCGGCTGACTCTTAAAACTCTCAAGATCAATAAGACTCTCACTGAATTTTTGACATATAAGTTTCTCTCTCAAGGAATATTCCTTGACGAGCTAAAACAAATATTCAAAAGTTCGTGTGGATTCTCGACAAGAAAACACTTCACAGAATAGGTCTTAGTTTATCCTTTGTTTCTCGATTAACGAAAACATCACAACTCCAATTCTATATGTGCTAGAGTAGGAAAACATTTTACTCCATATATTTAAGGTATTTTTCAACCTTCTTAGTTTAAAATGAGTTTCAAGATATGATTTTTAGTTACTAGAGTATAACTCTAAAACTTGAATGGAAACGAAGTATGACTCATCTCTCAATTAAACCATTTCAACAATATCTGAATCCTCTTCTTAGTCATACAATTTCACTAAGATGTTCTTTGAGGATCAATTGTGATATAGTTCCACAATCATTAAGATGATCAAAAAACATAATGCTAAAGTAGTCTCCTTTTCTTTTAGATTAGAGAATCTCTCATCTTTCTGTCTAATAGATTCTTTTTATTCGATCTACTACTCTTTGAATCTTTTCAAACTATCAGAATTATGCTTAATCTTATAAACACAATTATATTTACTGAAATATCAATATATATGACGAATAGAATTTTCATCCTTTGTGGTGGATCTGAATAGTCTATATCAACATGTACTAGATCCATTAATCCTTCACTTGACTCACATAAACATGTGATCAATGAATTAGTCATAATCTTCCAACAATCAAGATTCTCATACATCACGCAATTCAAATTGCATGACTCCAAGTTTCTATCCAATTGAAACTTGGGCGATGAAAATTCTTTTCTACTTAGTTAATTATGACACTACCACGAGCAATATAATAAGAATCAAATCCGCAATTAATATTGCTAATAATAGAAATGTAACCAACACTTTTATTGATGTCATTGTAAGGAAATATAAAGTAAGCCAAATAGATAAACCAAAATTTCACTTTTATTAATAATAAACGAAAAAATGGAACTTGTCCTTACAATGTATAAAATGAAAACTATGTTTCTAGACATCTCCTAAGCAATCTATTAAATTTAAGCAATCTATTAAATTATCCTAACTCCCAAGCAGTAGTTCTAAATTATGATCATCGAACCATGCAACTGAGTTCCATTTTATTCAATTTAACAGTTTAACTAAGTTTTGATAGTTCAATTTAATTAGTTCAACCGAGTTTTTCGTAAAAATTGGTGGGTTCGTTATGGTCCAAATATAAGTATAAAACTGATGCTAATGGAGCCACTTTTTACAGTTTTCGGTCCAACTGATTCTACCGGCAAATTCAAATCAATTTTAAAACATTGATATATTTAATAAAACTATTTTAATAAGTTAGTCACATCAAATTTTCACACTAGTAATTAGCTAAGTCATGTTATCGATTAACTATAATGGCTTAAAAAATATAAAATTTTATAACAATGAACCAATTTATTAAAATTGAGTGGTTTAACTTAAGAAAATCTCCGATAAAGTCTCAATATTTTAGGTCAGTTTACAGTTTAATCCCAACGTTTATTTTTTTAAACAGAAAAGTCCCGATTATTTTAAATTTTGCTCGAATTAACGAAAAAGTTCTTATTATTTTATTTTCAACGGAAAAATGACAGTTTCTCGTACAAAATTAGATAATCGGGACTTTTCTATTAAAAAAATAAACGTTGGATTAAACTGTAAACTGGCACAAAATATTAAGATTTTATCATAGCATTACTTTTGTTTAATAAGTTATCTCAATGATTTTTACTATATCTTTACCCTTTTCACAAAAAAGTAAGATTAATAAACAAAAATGATTGAGACCTAAGATAATAGATAAATAATTATTACAATAAAACGACCACAACTTATTTTAAGTTATATATAGTTAAGGGGTCAAAGATAGACATTAAAACCTATGGCACAACCTTCCTATCCAAAGCCCCGGGAATCTGATTAGAAAATTGTTGAAAATGCAATTTTAACACCCTCAACTCCTCCACCCAAACCATATAACTAGAATTTCTAGCCAAAACATCAATAGACACCTCTTTCCTCTCAACCAACCCTTTTGCATAATTTTCAAATTTCTCAATACCCGCCCACAACCCTGCGAACCGCCTCGGGTCCCGCTCACTTCTAACATTCTCGAGCCACTCTCGAGCCTCCTCCACTTTCGCCCAAAAACATGAATCTTGTGTCAAACTCGCAAACTTACTCCTCCGACTGTATCCGTCTGTATCCCCAAACCTGTCACGTTCGCGTTCCTGCCACCACTTATCAAAAATTGTATATCGTGTGTGTCTCCCACCTTTCAGATAATGTCCATTTTTGCGGTGGTCCCCATTTTTGTAGTACTCGGCTATGTCTAGTGGTTCAACGAGAAGTTTATAGGATTGGGATGCGTACACCCATTTGGCTCGTTTGTGGAAATCGTGGGGGAGTTGGTTGTTTTCCAACATGCCGATCACACTGTCCCAAAATTCGCCTAGTTTGATTGTGTTCATCACAACTTTGAAATCACGTTTAGATGGTCCGCGTAGTTTAAAGGAATCGTAGTACCCGAGTTGGTCATCTGATTTGTCACATGACGCTTTGTACCACTCGATTTGCGCACGTAAGGGTGCGAATTTTGATAGACAAATGGCTAGTCTAGCACTTTGGAGGTTCGGGGTACGCCCAATTCGCCTAGCTGTCTTTAGGCAATCTTTAACGGGTGTAACCATATGTTCCTATTAACAATTAACAATAACATAATAGGGTAAGCTATATATTTAGGCAATCTTTAACGGGTGTAACCATATGTTCCTATTAACAATTAACAATAACATAATAGGGTAAGCTATATATGATTGTTTCTGTTACACTTAAATATAAAAAACAAATTAAATTATAAAATTATAAAAGTAATATGAAAACCTCCAATGGATGTTGAAAGAAAGTCTTTTTAATATTCCAAAAGGACGACTTATTTTTAAGTGGTGGGTATAAAATCGCCAACGTTTGTGAAAATTTGTTGCTTTGAATTAAATATTAGTGGAAAATGACATGACAAAAATAAGTCTTTTTGAAGGATTATGTATGCATATTATAAGTTTTGATATTTTATAGTTTTGTTCTCATTTTTTTTTCTTTTAGATTGTAATTAAACATATTTTATTCTTACAACATTTTAGGAAGAAAATAAAGCAAAACTTTAGTCATTGGTCTTTCTTTATGCACAAAAGAACAACTTCTAAAAAAATTCGAATTTTTTAATTATTATCACAGAAATAAATAAATAAATAAGCGCCTTACATGACCAGAAGATATCGATTGCGAAGCGAATGTAACTCCGGCTTCATAGGTGTTAGATTCACAAAGCTCTTCTTCACTCCGATTCAAGAACTGTAAATTAATCTTTTCAACGTAACTTTCATACTCGAGATGATCATCGATACACAAACTTGGAGATCCAGACGCAAAAGTCAAGTGAAGCATTCTAACAATAGCACTAATGTCATCGATGCAAATCGCTCCATCGTCGGAGCAAAACATGAAGTTCCCAAATGGTACAAACGAAGAACGATTTGTCATCACTTCCGGTGATCGAGCGATAGAGTCAACACAACCCAGTATAAAATGGAATAACTCGAATTTCTCATGTTCGGTGAGTTGTGTACCTAGATCCCGAATGAAAAACGGCGAATTCATGGTTAAGTGCCATGATTTCAGGAGGGTGTGGAGGTGGGTGATGATCGGAGATAATGGTGCGAAGAGCAGCCGTGGGAGGAGGTCGAATTTTGAAACGAGGTGACAGAAGTTGCCACCCAATCGTTGTTGTTGGATGGCTTTGGAAAGGGATTGGTTTCCGATCAAAGGGGAGCCGAAGGTGAAGCAAATTACAGAGGGAGGGGAGGAGATTGATTGGAGATATGAGAGGAGCCAAAGTGAAGACAGGGCGGCGATGGCGCCTCCGAGGGAGTGTCCGGTGAACACCACCGGTTTTCGTTTTTTCATGATTTCGAACATCTGCAAGGTCAACACTTTCGTTATATGACTTCAATTATGCCGGAATCCTTGATCGGAGAACGGAAGATAATAGAGGAAAGTAGGAAACAAACCTGATTTTGGAAAACGGGGGTATGGTATATAGCCAAAAACAGGTGAAGTAATCCGGCATCCACCATCGCGGAATTCTCGCCTCCTTGTTTCTGAAACGCCGAAAACATACCTCCATCGCCACCACCGGAGAAAGGAGAGACACCGGAGGCAGCCGACAGAGGTACTAAACTCCCGAAAAACGGGTCCAGCCCATCAATCGATTGGACGCCGGAAAACGCCACATACGTAACACCTCCGATTTCATCAGTCAAGAACCCTTGAGGCGCCATGACGTTTGATCGTCCACAGAGCTTCCATGACTCCGGTAACAATGGCGTTGACCCCAAAAACCTCGCCAACATCTCACTCGTCTCGAACCTGCCCAATTCATTAACGAATACAAAACTATCAATAAATACCCCAGAAGTAATTGACGACAACATGTTCGACGAAATTTCGCTATGAATTTTCTTCGTCCTCTTATCCAATTGATAGTATAGGACTGTAGAAGTTTGTTACTTCTGCCACATACTTGTTGGAATTTAAAAAACCAGAAAAGAATATCTGGAAAGGAAAAGAAAGAAAGAAACGATTTGGGAGACTTACGGTGAAGCTTCTGTTTCCATTGTCAAGATGATTCTGATTTCTTTTTCTTTGTTTATTCCTTCAACTTGAAAAAGAAATTAGAAGAAGAATTGGGTGAGTGAGTTTGAAATCATGATCATTCATGTGGGAGAAATTGTGTAACAAAGTCTTATAGAAGGCGGCTTTGGGAAAGTTTGGGTTAGGCAGTCGAGTCAACTGTAACAGTCCATGCCCTTGTGCTACTGTGCACCCTATGAATCCATCATTTCATAGTATATCTTTTAATTTCACTTTGACAATGCAATTGTTTTTATAATATTTTATTAAAAAATCTCATTTAGCCCTTTGTATTTGTAAAATTGTTTCAAATTACACCTCTCTGTTTTTTAATAATTTATATTAGAGTAAGTTACACATTTGATACCTAAGGGACGGGTTGCCCAAATTCACACTTTTGGTATTATATTTTTAATATGGTTGGTCCTTTTGGTTTGTCTTTGTTGCACCCATAGTCCAAAAAAGCTCATATTAGTGTATTATCCTTTGTGATATATTTTTCTATTTTCTTTTTATACTTTTATATACATTAATAATAGAGTAAATTACACGAATGGTCCCTATGGTTTAGGGTAATTTGCACGTTTGGTCCATAACTTGTTTTTTTAACTCGGAAGGTCCCTAATGTTTGTTTTTATTACGCGTTTGGTCCTGTCTTACTTAAAAAGACTATTTTGTCCGTGATTTTTTAATTTATTTAAATAAACACACCTTCAACCATACCCATCACCTACCTTACATACCCCATCATTTTTTCCTATTTAAATAATAGTTTTTTTAGGTAAGACATGGACCAAGCGCGTAACAAAAACAAACAGTAGGGACCAAGCGCGTAACAAAAACAAACAGTAAGGACCTTCCGAGTTAAAAAAAACAAGTTAGGGACCAAGCGCGCAAATTATCCCAAACTATAAATCTCTCTCTCTCTCTCTCTCTCTCTCTCTCTCTCTCTCTCTCTCTCTCTCTCTCTCTCTCTCTCTTAAAAACTATCACTTTCCCAATCCTTTACTCTTCAGATGTCATCTCCTTTTTCTGTTTCTGGTCTCACACTCATTAACTTTAAAAATCTTAAATTTGTGATTGTTTTCTAATGGAAATTGATAATTTGTGTTGTTGAAATTCGATTCCCAAAATCAATGATTGTTATGATGATCAGCCCAAATTCTATTGACCATGGTGGTCATTTTACACTACCAAAACCATGTCGGAACCATCACACAATAATTATGACGACAATGGAAGATTTATACATCAATTTGTTAAAATGAAGGGTATCGGTAATTGAAAAAGTGTCCTTTAACACCCTTAACTTTAGTTTAAGACTAATATTCCATAAAATCTTATAACCGCTTCCCAAATTTTATGCACATAAAACCGAGTATACAGATTTCACCATACTCGGATCGCCACATGACCATTTCATTAATTTCATTTCAGTCAAACATTTTTTTCCGTTTCTCTCTCTCTTCAAGCAAACGATCATTGTCCAACAAATTATGCATTCTGTTTTTGTTATGGGTGTCTTCTAAACAAATTCACGTTGATTCTAATGTTAGTCAAAGGTTCTCTTGAGGTGCAACCTGTTGGTGATTTGTTATCATCAATGTTATTTAAGTGTAATGGGATTACTTTGTTGACTAAAAATGATCTTGTTAAATATTAAACAAGTAAGGAAGATGTGGAGTACACACTTGTTTAAGTTTGATCAAGTATCAAAGTATACTGTCATTTAGGGGCGAAGCCCCTGAACGAACGGAGGTCCGGGGGCAGCACCCTGGCGGGGTCCAAGTGGCAGAGCCATTTTTGACTATGCATTAATCCTTATACAAAACCTGGATTTATGACAGTTTTGACTGTTGAGAAAAACTGTTATATGACAGTTTTGGCAATTTTTCAGACAAGGAAGGTTTATAACCAATTTTTAGTCAGTTTTTTGGTACTCACGAAATTACACCGTCTCATTCTCTTTCTTTCTCTCTGATTTTCTCTTAGTCTTATCCAATTGAGGATTTGGGAGTACCACCCAAATACTTCGATTTGAAAGTGATTATCACGATTCTCAGATTTCTAAGTGCCACTAAACCATTTTTCTAACACAACCCATCATCACTTACTCGTATTCCATTTTTTCCCATACAAGTGTCCTAATTAGTTCTTTTCCAAACACAAATTTGGTGGTGTAACCCATAATGTCCCAACGATATATCTTTGTAGTGTTTGAATTTTTCTTCTAGACTGAATTGCAAAATCATGATTATATATATATATATATATATATATATATATATATATATATATATATATATATATATATATATAGGGAAAGGATCAAATGAGAACACCTAAAAGGTTGAGAACGCGAGAACAAGTATATTCATTTGTGATTCTATGTATTCATTTGTGGAAAAATGATAAATTCTTACGCACAATCAACATGAATATGATTTTTCTCTTCAATTGAAATTAAAGGCGTAAAAATTTATCATTTATTCGGTCGCATTAGTCTATAGTTATTACCACTTAAAAGCACAAAACTAATCGGTAGCGTACCAATTTCACCCCAATTATAAGCATCAAGTACACTATCTAAGGCAGCGGAAAAATCAAAACTTGATATATATATATATATATATATATATATATATATATATATATATATATATATATATATATATATATATATATATATATATACACACACACACCAAAGTGTACATGCAACCTAGGATCTATGTTTTACTATTATAGCAACATACTTTGAAAAACATCATAGAAAGAATTACCAACCTCGGATTCTAAATCTTGTTTGTGATCTTGTGTGTATCAACGTGTTGCTAGATGAAGGATCCAAAAGAGAACCACTCTAATGGAATCAGACCCACAACACCAAAAGTGAAAAGGATTTAACCCAAGTTAGAGTTTATTTGAAAATCACCAAACCCTAAGAGAGAGGTTTTGATTTTCGTCCAAGGAAAGAGAGAGAGAGAGAGAGAGAGAGGTAGGGTTTTGACGATTTTAGGTGAAGGAATAACTAGCTCTAGGTTTTACCCTAGCAGTCTATTTATAGTGGAGCAAAGAGTATTCCAGAACGATACAAGCTCTAGGGTTTATCCTAATCTGAGTTAAACCTGCCAGATCCTTATCCACGAGATATGAAAACTATCCCTACAATCTCTCGGGAGGTTCTGAAATATTCCAATTAATGATTATGATTAATTAATATTCAACCTCTTAAATTAATTAAATCCTTTTCAATAACTTATCAAAATAATTTCTAATTAATTTAATAATTCCTTAATAAATTAACACATTATTAATCTTCTTTTTCCGTATGTTATTTGGGTCATGAGGCCAACCCAAAAGGACCTTGCTATTATTAGAAATATTACCAAAATATTAATGACCTAGGACACCATTTCCAGCGGTCTCCCACTTGTACATGTCGTCAACTTTTTAGGATCAAAATATTTCACTAACAATCAACAGGAGTAGTCATCTATTGCAACTTCCAAACTCTTATTAGAATTTGGTGACAAGTGATCAATTTATTCCTTTGTTCTAGATATCTCTATGAACACGAGTCATGGATATGCGTCAATCTTATTGTTCAACATTTTGTTTCTCGATGAACGGTTTCTGACATTACATCTGAAAACTAAACCGAACACATCAATTTTGTTAGGGCTCGGCCAAGCACTTCAGATGTCAGGATCAAATCATCGAGGGGCTCATAGATATCGCTTCCCAATAACGAGAAGGAACAAATCAACTTCGACTACATAGTTTTTTCCTACTCATCCAATCGTACATGGAAATACCCTTTATTACTACTAGTTACGGATAACGTTAGAGCACGCCAATGCACAGTAGGTTTTGTAAACAAAACCTCATATGTATCTTTGTTTGAAGAATAAAAGATATTGCCACTTAAGAATTACCCATGACTAAATCCATGAAGTAATCTCTTAGTGTGTGTTGTTCCAATAATTAAAATCTCTATTTTCAAGTACTTATGCAGTATTAGCGCAATCTCAATTGCAATGCCAATGCCCAAAGCAACATTGGTCAATCAACCAATACTCATGACAATCTTTAATTCTAACATTCACTCCCGAGAATGCGACCGAATGTGGATTTTTTAACATAATTAAATATTCTAGAAGTTGGTTTAAAACATGAAAAAGTGAAACACGGTATTTGAATTAACAAGACTTTGATAGAAAACTAAAACTTTTATTAAGACTCTTCGAAATAAACATCAAAACCGTTACAATTCATACTGTAATACGTTCCATTAGTTCTTATGAGAATTTCAAATTGATTTATCATATGAATATATGGAGAAAAACATTGATGGATTTCGTAAACCTTCTCCAATGTAAGGAAACTGGAAACAAGAGGAAACGTTCGAATCCTAAATGGAAAGGAACAGTTTCGGTCGAAACTTCCCATTATGAAGGAATGGAATTGGTATGTCCTATATTCCATGCAACCATGATTCAAAAGAGGCAAGTTGCGATTAATGCAATGACAAGGATCATAAGAAATAAAGATTTCCCTAAGTATCTAAGATGGTAAAGTCAAGTGTTTGACTCTACATCAAGTACTTGAATGATCCAAATCCAAATAAATCCAATGCATGGTTCCTTGATGCATGATGTGGTAATCACATTTGGATGGCATTTTAGGATCTAAAGGAAGGAAGGAAGCTTACGCATCAAGAGTTGAATCCAATCATGTGAATGGATGAATGTCGCATGTCTCAATGATTGGGAATTTCAAGCTTGTACTTAGCAATGGAGTTACGATAAACTAGTTATTTGCTATTACTTTTTGGAGATGTCTATAAACCAAAATTTCATTTTATGCATCGTATAAACACGAGTTTCAGTTTTTATTTGATAATGGAATGGTGATATTCTAGTTTATAAAGATGATGGTTTTATGTTTAAAACATCCTCTTGTAATTGGCATTCATGAAATTGTAGTTTTCAATTCTAATAATAGCAATGATGACTTGAACATTGATTCCTATAATAGTTTAGATATGATCTCACTTGTGGCATGATCGTCGTGGCAACATTAGGAAGAATCGCGTCACCAAGCTCCAATTGGACCAGACTTGGAATTATTTGACCTTGAGTTGGATGATGTATGCGAGTCTTGTACGTTCGCAAGACGACGTAGTCACCATTCAGATGGACATGTAATGGAGACAAAGGATTGTCGGATCTTATATACACTAATGTGTATAGACCCATCAGATCCACCACAAGGGATGACATATATTACTACGTCATATTTACTGGTAGTTTCAGTAGATGTGATTGTGTTTATATGATTAAGCACAAGTCTGAAACTTTGAATAGTTCAAGAGTATCATAAAAAAGTAGGGAATCGATTAGGCATGAACTGTAACTGATGAAACAAAGAATCGAGTATGAAATGAATCAGAGTTTAATGATCAAAGTAGGATTGTGAGATTTGAACACAGATGTAAATATGATCTTGTTTCAGCTCTATTACGTTCTCAAGTTTTACAGAGTACAAATGACAATCCTGTAAAGACTCGTCCCCATGACTCTAGTAAACACTCCTATTTATAGGAGAGGAAAGTGTACAAAAAATATACTAAGGACTATGCGTTAAGCTTTGAATACAATGCCCTAGTAAAATAGATTACATAAGATACGAAGACTCAGTACATTCGAAGACATGAAACCCTTCGACTGATTACAACTCTATTTACCCTTACAATCTCCCCCTTTGTAATCAAAGTCGAAGTCTTCAACTTGTAAGCAGTTGAATTGAATACATCATCACTCTTCGTATCTCTGTGTACCATGCAATGACCTTCTTAATCTCCTTCTTGTCTCCTTCATTATTCTTCCTGCATTGGTTCATACGAACAATTAAGTTCGTATACTGAGAAGTTGCATATCTCTCCACTTCGCACGTTTGGAACAAGAACCGCTTTGCTCTACCAACTTTGTCTTTTCCTGCGAAGACAATCCCCAATGGTTTTAAGCAGATTTCACCATCTTCATATTTCTTCAGATCTACTTGTTTCTTCGTAGGAGCCATTGGTGCAGTAATTTCAATACCTTTCGCAGTAGCCAATTCCACATCAGTTTGAGCAAGACACTCAAAATAATTTTCAATAAAGATCTTGATGTGTTTTACTCCAAGTTGGAAAACATCTGGCTCTGTTTCTTGTAGAAAGGAGAATGACTTGTCTTTCAGGATTAATGCAACTTGTATAAGATCATACAAGTTCATTATCGGAAAATAAGCAATGGTAAACTCATAAACTTTTCCATTTGATCTGATCACTGTGTATTTGAGATTCTGAATAATATTTTCGAAAACCATGTCTCTTTTGATGCTTATAACTTTCTTGATTTTTAACAGTGCCCAGACTTCTTCAGGTGCTTTCGCCAACACTGAATGAAAATGAATTTTTATCTTCTTCCCTTCTTCTTTGTCTTTACACATAATTTCTGCTTTAAACTGAGGCATGATGAACATCATTTCATTTATAGGAAAGTCAAGCTGACTTACATCAGTGTTTGTAACCACATAACTCTGTTTTGGCACCTTTTCGAATGAATACATATGATCAAACATGACTTTTGCCTCAATTGTTTCATAGTTGTATTGCTTCGAAGGATCTCCTTTTTCCAAACCCATAGGGTCTTGTGCACGAAGAGCCATAACACTTTGAATACGCCTCATCTTTTCCAACTCCGCATCCACTTCAGCCTTCTTTTCTTCCTTAGTCTTTTCTATGATATTGGCTTTACCTTTATCTTTAGACTCAGACTCTCCCACCACAATCTTTGGTTTCGAAGCACTTCCAGCAGCTTCTCCAATCACAACACCTTTAGTAACTGATCTGGTCATCGGAACCGTTGTGACCACAATTGAAGTAACTGAACCAGCAGATACAATAACAGGCTTAGTAGTTGGAATCTTCGAAGGAAACACTTTTCACACCACCTTCGAATCTTATTTACTCGCCTTTACTTCTTCACCAGTCTTCTTATATTCATCTATCTTTTCTCCCCCTTGCACCCCTGTGAAAGCAGGTGGGGCATCTGATACTGTTGGAAGAAGACTTGAAATGCGAGTAAAAGGAGATAATTGTTTGTGAAGAATAGCTTCGAACTGGATGAATTTTTGAGATAAAAATTCTGGAGTGATAAACGAAGTGAACACTGGTTTCACAGACAACTCCTTTAACTCTTTTAACAAAACAAGCAACTCGCCAAAATTCTTGTTCTCTAATTCAGAAAGATGAGTAAGTTGAGGACTCATGCTTTCGTACAATTTGACAAATTTGGTGACAGCGTCACAAATAATGTCAACCTTCTGATGGATTGAAGTATAATCTTGTTGAACACTTTGAACTTCTCTCTGCATGTCTTCACGAAGTTCACGAATTTGCATGTTGACATCTTCGCGTACCTTCTTAACTTCTTGAACAAAAAGAACATGTCGTTCTTTTGTTGTGCTTTTCAGATCCTTGACCTCACCCATAAAATCAGATCGTTGAGATTTAACACGAAGTTCGTTATTCTGATCAGTGTAGTCAACCTTCTCCAAAATAACGGACTCGGAATCTTTCACCATTCCGGAGACTTTGCTGATTATCCGTGATTCCATCATCTTTAACATAGTATCAACTTCCAGACTTGATACTGATGAACCTCCCCCAAAATCAGCTTGAGATTGAATGATAGCATTCAACTTCGTATTCAAAATTTTGTACTGCTTCGAGGTCATCAACATATGATCTGGAAAATTTTCTTCTTCTTCATCAAACTTTAGATCTTCAAAAGTTCCTCCAAAACCTTCGTTATCAGTTTCATTCTCCAGCATCATTGTATCATCAACAGGTGAAGTAGGTTTGGGTGGATCAGTAGATTGTGAAGAAAAGATGGAAGTGAAAGGGGTATTGATTATGTTGTTGAATGTGGGTGAATCAGTTGTAGAAGTTACTGGAGGTAAAGATACGATAATATCAGAAGTGACATTAAGATTACCTTGAGCATCAGTCTTCGCTCCTTCTTCACCCATGTTAACATTTATATCCGTATTAGATACGTCTACAGTGATGTCAGAAGTTCGTGTCTCCTCATTAGATGACTTGACATACGAAACTTCGGGTGGAATAAGACTTATGTCTTCAGGAATCGAACTTTCTTTGACAAGATCAGCTTCCGGAGTTTCAGGAATTCTTTCTTCGTCTTCTGTTGAAGTAGTGGCAATGATAAGTTTTCTGGACTTCTTCGTTTTCGTTTGTGTCAACTATTTTGCCACATCTTCAGCCCTTCGTTTCTTTGATGATGGAGAAACAGGTGCTAGAACTTCCCTGAATAATACACCTTGATTTGTATGTTGTGGTTTACGAACAACGTGGGGTGAAGATTTTCGAGACCTCATCTTAAATCTACAAAAAACCCCAGTCTTCGAAGGGATTATTTCTTTTACTTGGGTTTCTTCAACAGTAGGTGAAGTAACTGGTTCTTTAACAGCGATAGACACATCCGTTTGAACAATTTGTTCGACTATTACGGGTTTCTTCTTAGATGACTTTTTGGGCTTCGTTTCCTTCACCAGTTTTGCAGAAGAACCAGCTTCATTCTTCTTCCCCCTTTTCGATTTCTTCTTCTCTTTTTCCAATAGAACACCAGTTGTCACTATAGTATCTATTGTTTGCAGATAAGTCAACAAAACTGAGTTCGTAGGATCAACTCTTTTTAGCATTGCATCAGGAATGCGCGCAACACTTGGGAACTCATCAGCATCATCAATCACCTCCTTTGGACTGCTATATACATGAAAAGTGACTTTTTCTTCATCATTGGCTACTAAAATACCCTCTTTGTTGTAGAAGTACTGCAAGATCAAACTCCAGTATCTTGCACACGAAATACCATGTACAGCGTCCGTGTTGTCAACACTTTTCTTGAACTCCTTCCATAACTGCGAAGCATAATCCACCGGTAAATCATAGTATAGCCCCGCAACCATGTCGTATACCTCCATTCTTCCTTTGTCTAACCCCACTGTTCTACCAGTTAAGCAACGTAAAAAGATTCCAAAAAGAAAATTCCAAATCTTAGGAAGACCTGACTTCTTGAAATCACTGATTTTGGATAGGAGTGGTTGATGTCCCATCTCATTGAACATGTGGACAATTTGAGGATAAGTAAAATCCTCATACGGTGGAGAATTTGGAATATCAAGAATCTGACAGAAGAGTCTAACCTTCTTGTCATTGATTAGGTTAAACGTGACTGCATCAAAGGCTTTAGCGATTGAAGCTGTTGATCCCGCTTGAGATAACCACGAAATCGGTACAGAGAAAGAATTGAACATTGCCTTGGATAAAACAGAATTCTTCAAGGCAATCACGAGCATCTTCAATTCTTCAGGGTACTTAGATACATCAGCTTCAACTTGATAGTTGGTACCCTGGATCTTCATAATAGGCATGGAAGTAATATCTTTTGGAGTTTGAGAAGGTTCGGCATTGACATTAGCAGTATTCGCCATTGTTAGGGTTTTGAAAGGTTGAAAATTCAGAGAGAATTGGGAATTATCTTTGAATGCGTAAAGTGACAAAAGACCCTTGAATCCCCTTTTATATGTAACACTCTTGTTTGAATTAAAAGCGGGATGTGCATTTAATGACTGCCGACGTGGCACCTTGAAAACCGGACCACTACTCCGTAGAAATAGCCATGCATCAAAAAGTAACTGTCCCATCGCCATAAAACCCGGACACGATATCATACGTCATTGAAATACAGCCTGTTTTGTTTGCCCCAAGAGAATTGTAATCGTCGGACCCCTTCGGATGGAAGTTAGGCTCTTTCACTTTTGGGATGAAAAGCGAAGTCATATGCCAGATGTTTGAAATCATCAGCCTGAGTTGGTGTTACTCAGAACCTCAAGGATTTCGTGAGTGCAGTGTTCCAAAGAAAGTTAAACAAGAAACAATGAAATAAAAATTTTGGGATTTTGTGATGTCAAAAATTTAATTTGACACGAATGCAGTTAAACCCCGGGCAAAGGTTGCTTCGTTAATCATCAAGAGAGATGATCAACAGCTTGGGTATATTCCCGTGAATTACAATCGAAAACTTGTAGAGAAGTTTCAAAGGGCATCTTTTGTAAGGCTACATAGGTGGCTTAATAAATTTCGTTACATATCAGCCTTAACATAAGGTGAGTAATTGTAACAGAAATTACTTGTTTGACCAGTGTAGTCAGTGACAAGTGTGTTTTGAAAAATGTTTAAAGTAAATTTGGGATGTGAAGTAAACTCACACGGAAATCATATTCATGAAAAAACTTTGTGTTGGATCTTGTTGGGTAACTAACATCGTGGGTTTCGAATGTTTGATCAAGATCACTCATATTAAATGAATATGATTTGGAGTTTTGAAAATAGGTACTGAAACAAATGTTTCGTAAAATCTAGAACATAGTTCCCCGTCAATTCCTTAATTTGCAAGAAATTTGGGTTTCACTTTCATCACGGTCTCATGATGTAAGATCATTAACACAGATTGTTGATATGTCTAAGTCTCGATTGGTTTGATCAGAGACCTCTCGGACATATGTCTTTGTGTGTGATTGTGAAAGAAATTTTAGATGAAAAAGATTGGTGAAGACACGAAGTGTACCTCTGTTATATTTGGACAAAACAGTAAACTCTTTACTCATATGAGAAGAGTCAGGTAGCTTAGGAGACTAATGTGAATACAAGCCTGATTGGGAAGAAATCTTCGTATGAAAAGTTCATTAAGGCTTTTGTACACACACATTGAGTCATTGGAGGCTTCGGACAACATGCAGCAGCATGCTTCTAGGGACATCTTAACTAGTTCAAAATAAGTAAAATGTAAAGAGTTGTAAGATTCATTTACCTGACCTTAGATCTGTAAGCATGTGCCTCTTCGTATGTTCAGAAAGATCTGCAACAAAGTTCTTAAAGGAGAAAAAAAAATATAAAATCTTTTTGTTGTTTTGAATTTTCAAAAATAAAGAACAAAATAAAGTGAAAATCTTTTTGATGTTTTTGATTTTTCGAAAACGAAGAACACAAGAAAATAAAAATATTTTTGATGTTTTTGATTTTTCGAAAAAGAAGAACAAAAGAAAATGAAAATATTTTTGATGTTTTTGATTTTTCGAAAACGAAGAACAAAAGAAAATGAAAATATTTTTGATGTTTTTGATTTTTCAAAAACGAAATTACTTAAATAAACGAAAGTACTTGTTGCAAACATACTACATTTTACCAATTCACTGAAAAGTGACAATCATACGAATTCGAAGCGTTCGAAGAGTTGACTATGAACAGTAACCTCTGAACACTGAACGATGACACGTGATCACTGATTCAGAGCCTCTGAACCATTCTTGATCAGTCGCTCTTCTCCTTTTTCGCATGGAACAGAATTTCCATCGATCATTCCAAGTCCTTCTATAATTCTTACAAGAGATTTTTCATCTAACGCTTTCGTGAAAATATCAGCTAACTGATCAGTTGTTTTCACGAAATGTACTTCAATATTTCCATCCTCCACGTGATCCTTGATGAAGTGGTAACGAAGAGCTATATGTTTAGTCTTCGAATGGTGCACAGGATTATGACAAATTCGTATTGCACTTTGAGAATCACAATATAATGGAATCTTTTTCATATTAATTGCATAATCACGTAATTGACTTTGAATCCATATTATTTGTGAAGTGCAAGCAGCAGCAGCCACATATTCTGCTTCAGCTGTTGAGATTGATACACATGTTTGCTTTTTCGATTGCCAGCTCACTAATTTGCCATCAAGAAATTGACATCCACCACTTGTGCTTTTTAGATCAAGATTACAACCACCCAAGTCTGCATCCGAATATGCTTGTACAAAGAACCCAGTTTTCGAAGGATACCACAATCCTAACGAAATTGTTCCTTTAAGATAACGAAACATATTCTTCACAGCAGTGAGATGTGGTTCTCGTGGATTAGACTGATACCTAGCACAATTACACACAGAAAACATGATGTCAGGTCTACTTGCTGTAAGATAAAGTAATGAACCAATCATGTTCCTATATAAAGTTATGTCAACTGCAGGTTTATGTAATCATGGTGTTAACTTTATGCCCGTTGCCATTGGAACTCGTAACTTTGTGCTATTCGTCAATCCAAATTTTTTGAGCGGATTCTTCGTATATTTTTCTTGATTGATGAAAATCCCTTCTCTGTTTTGACGAATATTCAATCCAAGAAAATTATTGATTTTGCCCATCATGCTCATTTCGAACTTACTTTTCATCAAATCTTCGAATTCTTTAGACAAAGCAGGGTCAGTTGAGCCAAAAATAATATCATCAACATAAATTTGAACAAGCATTAGATGATTCCCAACTTTCTTTCGAAATAATGTGGGGTCAACAGATCCTTGTTTAAATTTAGATTGTTTCAAAAACGAAGTAAGAGTGGCATACCATGCTCTTGGTGCTTGTTTTAAACCATAAACTGCCTTATCTAAAATATAAACATGATTTGGATATTCTTCGTTAATAAAACCTGGGGGTTGTTCCACATAAACAGTCTCTTCAAGCTCTCCATTTAAGAATGCACACTTCACATCCATTTGATAAACATCAAAATCTTTATGAGCTGCATAAGCCAGAAATATTCGAACAACCTCGAGTCTTGCGACAGGGGCAAAAGTTTATTCATAGTCGATTCCTTCTTGTTGTGAATATCCTTTAACAACAAGTCTGGATTTGTTTCGAACAATGTTTCCATCTTTGTCAGTTTTATTTTTGAAAATCCATTTTAACCCGACAATCGAAACATTTTCAGGTTTAGGAATTAATCTCCAAACCTTGTTTCGTTCGAATTCAGACAACTCGGATTGCATTGCAACAACCCAATCTGAGTGTTCCATTGCAACCTTAATTGTTTTTGGTTCAATTTTAGATATGAAAACATTGAACATGCAAAATTCTTGATGAGTATTCAATACCTCATTCTTTGCACGAATTTGAGCTCTTGTTAAAACTCCCTCTTGTGGATTCCCAATTACTTGATCCTTCGGATGATCTTTTGTCCATTTTTCCATTGGTGGATATGCTTGATCAAATTCCAAAGGTGCATCTTCGTATATATCATCATTGTCAGAACCTGCAATCGAACAAACATCATCAAAATCATTAGTATTTTCAATATTTTCTATATGCTCCCCCTCAACATTATGCTCCCCCTCAACATCATCATTTAATGTTTCTTTCCCCCCCTCGAAAGAATGCTCGTCATTATCTAATGTATTCGAATCCAAGTGCTCCCCCTCCACTGGATTGTTTTGTATACTTTCGTTTATTTCTTGAGGAGTTGATGTTGATTCATCAGTAAACTTCGCAAATTCGGGTATGTGATTATCAGGAGCATGAATTTCAGCATCGACTGCATGATCTGAAATTCCAAAAATCAAATCATAATCAATATCATCCATTTGTAAAGATTCAGTTTCAACTTGTGTGTCTTGTAAAATTGGATGATTTGCAAATTTATGCTCATTTTGTTTAACATAGTAATCATCGAATGTGAGATTGAAAGTTTCTTCCACTTTTCGTGTTCGCTTATTTAACATACGATATGCGACAGAATTGTGCGAATATCCAAGAAAAATCTCTTCATCAGCTTTTGCTTGAAATTTCGAAAGATGATCCTTGAGATTCATAATAAAGCACCTACATCCGAAAACATGAAAGAATTTCACATTAGGTTTACGATTATTCAGAATTTCGTATGGTGTAATATTAAAACGCCTGTGTATGAAAGATCTGTTCTGAGTAAAACATGCAATGGATATTGCCTCAGCCCAAAGATATTGAGGTAAATTCGCATATGCCAACATGGTTCTTGCTGCTTCGCACAGTGAGCGATTCCTTCGTTCTACAACACCATTTTGTTGTGGTGTGTAAGGAGATGAAAAATTATGTGAAATCCCTTTGTCCACCAAAAATGAATCAAGAACATTGTTCTTAAATTCAGTTCCATGATCACACTTGATTTTTCGAACAATCTTATTTAATGTTGTTTCCATCTTTTTGATAAAATCAATCATGATTTGTGCAACTTCAGATTTAAGCCTGAGAAAATAAACCCACGTAAATCTGGAAAAATCATCAACAATAACTAAAATGTATCGTTTCTTGTTGAGAGTTGAAACAGTCGAAGGACCACACAAATTAATATGTAAAAGCTCCAGAGGTGCCACAATTTTCGAATCTATCGTAATTGGATGACCTTGTTTATGTTGCTTGCCAACTTCACAAGCTGCACATCAAGAATCATTATCAAATTTAAGTACAGGTAAACCTCTTACCAGATCTTGTACCACCAGTTTATTGATGTTTCGAAAGTTGAGATGTGAAAGTCTTCGATGCCATAGCCAACTTAGATCAGATGTGGCTTTCGAAAGAAGGCATACAGCAGGTTTGCCTACAATAGGACTGATGTCCAGAGTGAACATGTCACCTTTCCTTTTGGATTTCAGTAACACTTCGTTTGTGTTGACATTCGAAATAATACTTCCTTCTTCGTTAAAGAGAACTTGATTGCCAGTGCCCACAACAAGTTGAGAAACACTTATCAAGTTATGTTGGAGACCTTCAACATATGCAACACGATTCACTGTGAATTGTCCATTTGTGATCTTCCCATATCCTTTAACTTGACATTTTTGATTGTTCCCAAATTTCACTACTCCAGCATTTTTGAGACTTCGAAAATCTCGTAAATTTTCCTTCTTCCCAGTCATGTGACGAGAGCAACCACTATTAATGTACCACTTGTTATCATATTGCTCGTCACATAGTACCTACAATCAGCGGAAAAATTTAGGTACCCAAGACTTTTTGGGTCCTTGGAAATTAGATTTCAACATGGAATTAAATGAAGAATTTTTGACCCAGTCACAAACTTTAGTTTTGAGACTATCAATAATGTCCACATCATCATTTGTAGGAACCGAAACATAAGATTTTGTTGGTTTCGGATGTACACTGACTTTACCCTTCGCAGTTTTAGTTTGTGATTGAACTGTCTTCGCTATTGTGACTGGTCTCCAAGCTTTGATGGAGATGTTCGAATCTTTTGAGGATGAACTTCCATTCGAAGAAGTATTGACATACTTTTCATAAGCTTCGTTGATTTGTTTTTCTGAGTATTTGTTGGATTGATAAACTTTTCCTCGTCCTTCGAGCCAGTGATCTATATTTTTCCTTGAAGTTATGCCTTTTTCATGCGAAGCCTTTAGTGTTTGTTTCTTCGTATGATTAGGAAAATTTGGCTTTTGAGGAACAAAATTAACTTTGGGATTTGTTAGAGAAGAATGAGCATATGATGTATCAACAGTTGATTTAAAATGTTGATTTTGAAAGACTTGTTGATTTGAATTAGATTTATTTGAAAATGCTCTTGATTTGTTAGTGTCAGAAACTTTCGAAAACTTTGGTTGCTTATTCACTTCAGACCTTGTATGAGTTGATTGAGATGAATGTTGGGTTTTTGTTGAAAAAGAAGAATTTTTAGCTTTGAAAACATTTTTGGTTGATTGTGATTCAGACATCTTTTGAGACTCAACATTTTGCCAAAATATTTTCTTTCTTGCTTGTCGTTTTGAAATGTTGTTTTCCTTCGAAAATTTGTCAATTTGATCTTTAAATTCCTTAGAGTTTAGTTTGACAACTTTTTCATTTTCCTTTTCAACATGTTTTGTATTCTCTTTTTCAATTTTTGATTTTTCAACCCATTGGCTTTGTGGTTTTTGTCGTTGAAACACATACGGATTCTTTGTTAAGTTGTTTTCAACTGTGTTTTGATTTGCGAAAAAGCCTTCATCAGTTGTTTTTGAATTGTCCTCTTCAACTAACTTCTTTAATTCGGGTTTGATATTTTCAACATTTCTAGTAGTTACGACGACTTGGTTTGGAAAAACAACATCATCAGTACACTTGCAGATCGTGTAAACCACCGTATTCACTTCTAGGTAATGATCACATTGTTCAGTCAGCACTTTTTCGAACTTTTGTGTATCTCCATACACTTGGTCAACAACTATACGAGGAATTTATTTTTCCTTTGTAACTTTCTTTTTCTTCGTTTGTTTCTCTTCTTTCTCATCATCACTATCATCTGTTTGGCTGTCTCTGACTTCCACAAAGTCCACATCACAAACTTTCGAAGTTGAGGGTTGATCAGTGTCAATCTCAACCAACAAATCCTTACCTTTTTCTTTTCCTTTAAATGATGATGCAACATTTATAATAGACAACTGAGAACAATCAACATCCTCAATATCACTGATTTCACTAATATTGTCAGAATTATCCTCAATATCAGCAAAATTAGATTGAGAATCAGATGTTGAATTCTCAGTCTTTTTCAAGATGTGAATTTGTTCAGACTTAGTCAAAGTGTCATTTACAATTTTAACCAATTCAGTTGAATCAAGACATTCATCTACTTTGACTATTCCATATCTATACTTATCATTCGGAACCTTGTTAAAATCAGTTATTTCCTTTTCACAGTCATACGAAATGTTATCTACCGTAGCTCTTTCATAAGCTAAAAATGGCAGCAATTTTCTATGTTGTTCTTTACTGATTTCGCACGAATGATGTAGTTCAGTTAATTTCCCATACAATCTTTTATCCGAATTACAGTAAATGTTCCTATGAGCTAACAACAGTTTAGATTCACTAGACAAGTTATCCCTATCAACCATGATATTAGTTATTTGAAGTTCTAAACAATCTATCTTAGTAATTTTCGAATCTAGTTTCTTCTGTGTCTCTAGCAATTGCATGGACAGCTTCTTAGCCTCATTGCTAGAAGATACCACAATTGAATCAAAATAAGTAACAGTTTCATCGAAAGATACTAATTCAGAATTATAAGCATGTACTGGAATATTGAAAGATTCAAGAATATTACGTACCTTCGTGGTCATCGGAGATTTTTCAGCGGCTTTTGATACGAAGCATCTCCCATGAACTTCGTATGCCTCCTCATCTGATTCTTCTTCCATCTTTGCAAACATTGTTCCATGGGTTGGATTTCGCATCTCCTCATCATCTGATCCAGATGACCGAATTTGATAAGTTCCATCTTCTTCTTGTTCACCACGAGCAACTAATGAAAGATTCTTTGCCTTCGCACGCACCTCCTCTAACTTTTCCACATAGTACGCTTCATCCTTTGTCTTATTCTTTTTCTCATCTTTCTTCCTCAGCATACAATCATTAGCTAAATGATTAGCCCCGTTGCAATAATGACAATCAATTCCAGCATCTCCCTTTAACTTCTTCTCTGTTTTTCCCTCAACAAACTTCGTATCTTTCTTCTCTTCCTTCTTCTTCTCATCCCCAGCACTTTTACTCATAAAATTCCCTTTTGTCTCAGATGACTTTGCCTTCGGATTGAATGGCTTTTTGAAGAACTTTTTCACACGATTGTTTGAATAGAAAGCAATCGCCTCATCATCTGAATTCATGATGAACCCTTCGTCTTCGTCTGAAACATCTTTCTCAGCTTCCCTTTTAGAGATCTTCGAAACCAAAGCTAGTGGACCTCCCAAACTTGCCTTCGATTCTTCAACAATTTCGTTTACTTCGCTTTCATGAGACTTCAGCTGATTGTACAAGTCATTCAAAGTTGACGTATCAAAGCTCTGTTGATTCTTAACCATCATGCTCACACTACGCCACTCCTTACGAAGACCCATAACAAAAATTAAATTGAACTCCATGGCTGATCTGGTGATACCATATCGATTGCATCGATAGATTAATTCATTAAGACGATCATAGTAAACTTCAATCGTTTCACCATCTTTCTGTCTGAAGTCCTTCAGTTCCACTAAGCATTGCTTCACAGAGTTAACTTTTGTCTTCTCACTCCCCTGAAATTTCTCCTTGAGAATGTTCCAGATCTCCTTTGCAGTTGTACAACTCCTCACATAGTTGTAAACAACTGGAGGCAAAGCACCTCTTAGCTCTCTCACACATCTCTTCTCTAGCTTTTTCAGACGATCAGACTGATTCTCAACTTCGGAACTTCCAGAAGATGATCCAATTGGTTGAACATTCGTTGGTGGATTGAGATTGCCAGAAATGCAATTCCACAGTTCTTCATCCAATCCATTGAGATAATCCTGCATACGATCAGCCCATTGATCGTAATACTCAGGGATTAGCATAGGAATTTTGGTGGATGATCCTAGAATATGAGAAAATGAAGTCATGGAATTAAGATTGAAAGACGCCATTGATGTACGGAATAAATCCTTGAGAATTTTTTAAGAAACTTTGAGAATTTGACAACAAACTATATGATTCAAATCAGAATCACTAGCAGAACACTCGATTCAATGATTCAAGTGCAGAATCGAATCACAGACTTAGATCCAATGAATTTTTCACTTTCAAAAAGTGCGGAATTTCTTAAACCAAAAAGTTGATTTAAAAACTTTTGAAAATATGAAAATCAGATCAGAGATATGATTCCTGCTCTGATACCAATTGATGAAACAAAGAATCGAGTATGAAATGAATCAGAGTTTAATGATCAAAGTAGGATTGTGAGATTTGAACACAGATGTAAATATGATCTTGTTTCAGCTCTATTACGCTCTCAAGTTTTACAGAGTACAAATGACAATCCTGTAAAGACTCGTCCCGATGACTCTAGTAAACACTCCTATTTATAGGAGAGGAAAGCGTACAAAATATATACTAAGGACTATGCGTTAAGCTTTGAATACAATGCCCTAGTAAAATAGATAACATAAGATACGAAGACTCAGTACATTCGAAGACATGAAACCCTTCGACTGATTACAACTCTATTTACCCTTACAGTAACATCCCCCTATGGCACGTATCACAATATTGTCCGCTTTGGGCCACTCGGCACGAGGACTTCCCAAGGGGTCACCCATCACGGTACTACTCCGGCCCAAGCACACTTAACTGTAGAGTTCTTATGGGATCTGTTGCCCTCACGACTTTAAAACGCGTTGTGACAAGGAAGGTATCCACACCCCTTATAAGGAATGTTTCGTTCTCCTTCCAAGGCATTGTGGGATCTGGTGCAACCCAAATTCACCCCCCATTATAGGGTTCGATGTCCCCGTCGAATAGATCGACCTGTGCCCCAGCTCTGATACCAGTTGTAACATCCCCCTCTGGCACGTATCACAATATTGTCCGCTTTGGGCCACTCGACACGACGACTTCCCAGGGGGGTCACCCATCCCGGTACTACTCCCGCCTGAGCACGCTTAACTGTAGAGTTCTTATGGGATCTGTTGCCTCGCGGCTTTAAAACGCGTTGTGACAAGGAAGGTATCCATACCCTTTATAAGAAAATGTTTCGTTCTCCTTCCAAGGCGATGTGGGATCTGGTGCAACCCACCTTCACCCCCCCCCATTATAGGATTCGATGTCTCTGTCGAACACATCGACCCGTGCCCCAGTTCTGATACCATTTGTAACATCCCCCTCTTGCACGTATCATGTGACAACCCGGAAAAAAAATTTGCTTTTAAACTCAGTCAATCAACTCCACTGAGTGTCAGACTCATTGGTAATGAGTTCTAGCCCAGTTAAAGGTCATTCTAAGAAGCTTTAAGCCTAGTACACTTAAGGAATGAGTGTTAGAATGTACCTGCTGGTGACACTGTGCAAGAAATCAAACCTTAACCTCATCATAAGGAGTTCACGGTCACAAAGCAATGAGTTTACGGCCGTAAACTCATGTGGCCGTAAACTCATGAGTATATATATGATACTTGGTCATTTCTAGTCATTTCTTGCATTTTAACCCCAAGAACTCGAGTTCTCTCTCAAGTATCATCAAGATTTCCTTCCTAGATCTTCAAAAGACGTAAGTATTCTTCCTAGATTTGTTGATTCATCTCTTAATCTAGTATCCTTCCATGATTTCATCCATGGAAATCATTCTTTTCTTAGATCTTCAAGTTTCACCAAGAACACCAAGAACACACACTAGTGTTCTTGGCGAATATCAACCATTTCAAGCTTCTAAATCGTAAGTACTGTTCCCTATACTTCATATCTACTAGGAAGCCTTGAATCACACCCTTGAAACATGCATTTTCCCAAGAACATCTTCAGTTTACAGCCCAAGATCTTCCTTGGCCGTAAACTCAATGTTATGGCATGTAAGGGCCATAAACCATCCTAGATGCAAAGCTAGTAAACTGGAACCTTTCCTTGATGATTGTAGGACCGTAAACTCCCTTTGGCAGTAAACCCATGGTAGTAAACTCATGTTAGTGTCATTCCACTCTCCTTTGATGAATCACATGTGATTCCAACACTTGGTCAAAGTGTTTCCTAGTCCCGGAAGGTGTTTCCTTTCATATAGTTGCATATAAACACTATATTTATGCCAATATGTGTCATTATATGTCATTTAGGACTTGTTGTCTCTCGGGACTTCATTCGTGGAACTTCTCATCCTTACACGCATACCCGTTTGAATCACCCACATCAGGTGAGTTCATACCCTGTAACGAATCCTTTAACTGTTTTAAATGTTTTAAGGGGGGGGGGGGGGGAATACAAGTTGAACACAATTATAATTGTGTAACTGTTTGTTATAAACATCTTTCAAAATGTTACTTATGTCATTTATAAGTTGTCAAAACATTTCAAAAACTCTTTTAAAGTTATGTTACTTTATAGTTATACAAAACTCCGTTTTTAAAGTACAAACATAACTTAGTAGATAAACGAGTCTTTTCAATAACAGTCCAAGTAAAACATTAGTAAACTATATGATGGGTTTCAAGCAATACATCAATCCTATGGTGTACATGCAAACCCTAATAGCTTTGGATCTAGTTTGTCTAATGAACATGCAATTGATAATCCAAAGCCATAAACCCTAGATCTAATAAACTATAACTGAAATTAGGGTTTAGATCTTACCTTTGATTGTTATATAGCAATAACAATTAATCCTTGGCTTCTGAAAGCTTAGTGCCTCAAGTGTTGCACCTCTAATGGAGTCACAAACACCACTAAGCAACTTGGATGAAGAGGGAGGAGAGAGGAGGCACCAGAAATGGCTGGAAACCCTAAAGGATTATTTGTCCACATTTTTGGGGCTTAGGGGCTCCTTAAATAGGTAGGCTATTAGGGTTATCTATCAAGGAAACCCTAATTTGACTGCTTAAGCTCTAAGCAGCCCATGGACCCCTTCTGGAACATGCCTTGGACGATTTCTAATGGGCTTCCCCATAGAATCTGTCACACCCCCAAACCAAGGATGGCGGAAACGTCCAGGTGTGGAGGACTTCATGTATAGTATCACAACAACGAGTATAATAGTGCTCAAAGTAAATACAACCATCATAAATATAATTGAAAAGGTTACACCATAGAATAAGTTTACATGTTTCAAAATCAATTACATTATGATGACAAAATGAACTATTTGACGGTTTATCGTCCCATCCTCAAAATGCTGTTGGTTTTCCTGTTTCACTGATTTCCTGAGAATACAAGTAGTTTTGAAAAAGTGTCAACAATTAAGTTGGTGAGTTCATAAGAGTTTTGTTTGAGAAAGAAACTGTTTTCCTTGTAAAAGCGACAAAGTATGTTTCCAGAAAATCCAATATTTTCTTTATTTAGTGAAATGAATGCTTCGATGTTATGCGATAATGAACCCTAGAGGGAAACATAGATTCCTTTTACAATCGCCCAGTGTATATAAGTTATATAAAATTTAAGTTAAATAAACCGTTGAATATAATGGGTCTGCCCTAGGTCCACAACCAAACAAGGAACAGGAGATGAGGCGGGCCCACCAATTCTAAGTCGATTGTGACTAGATTCTTATATAACTCTAGCATATACACTTAGCAATTATAGCTGAAGCCTAACAATTCTAGACGTAATGTAGTCTTAATAGAGATATGTTTCCAAAGAAAATCCGATATTTTCCTTAAAGAGTGAATCGTAAGTTTCTATATTAATAAATAGTGAATCCTAGAATTTCCTATAGTTTCCTTATATAATCTCTAAGTGTATATAATTTATATAAAATTTAAGTTAAATAGATCGTCGAATGTAATGGGTCTGCCCTAGGCCCACAACCAAACAAGGAACAGGATATAAAGCGGACCCACCAATTCTAAGTCGATCATGACTAAGTTCTATATAACTCTAGCATATACACTTAGTAATTATGGCTGAAAACTAACAATGCTAGATAGAATGTAGTCTTAAAAACCAAAGACCGAGACTATGCTTATCATAATTCGTCAAGTAGTGGTAGTGGACATAAACTATACATATCATAATTCACCAAATAGTGGTAGTGATAGTGATCATGAATTATGCATATTACAGTTTATCAAATAGTGGTAGTGGTAGTGAACATAAACTATACATATCATAATTCACCAAATAGTGGTAGTGATAGTGAACCTGAATTATGTATACTATAGTTTATCAAATGGTGGTAGTGGTAGTGAACCTAAACTATACCTATTATATTTCTAGCGTGTTTGTTTGTGATGTATAAGGACCCTTTTCTATGTAAGTCGAATGTATAGCAAAATATAACTATGTGTTATCATGCCTTATTTTTGTACTAATGGTAATAATGGAGGATTCTTACAATTCAGTGAGTATTTTCTGTTATATAATTATACCACACAAAGAAACACATGTAAAATATGAAATCTTCGAATATTAACACTTTGCTCAACACGTTACAAAGTGTGATGAAAGTTATAAGCTGTTATTTACATTTTTACTTTTCTACACTGTTTTAGAAAAATCCTAGAAAAATCATACGAAGTCAAAAACTGATTCCGTAAATTCTGAGAGTTCACAAAATGTATCTAGTTTATTCATAATTTTTATTATGATTTTTAGAAGTCTTTAACTTGTGTTAAAATGTTCATATTCACAGACTGGTCCGAATTTGTTTCTGAAATGATAGGAAATTTTGTAAAAATCACCATAAATCGTAGACAAATCGTATGGAGATGTGCAAATAGTCATTTTAAAGGTATGAACCTGAACGATTTGCACCTAATAGAGTTTTGAAAACTAAAATATTTAAGTTGACCAAAACAGTCCGTGAATGGAGTTGAACTTTTCTGATGAAGGCTGTTAAATGAGTTTAGTTGTGTTCTTGGTGTTTTAACTTGTATTCCCCCCCTTAAAACTTAAGAAAAACATGAAAAGATAGGGGTATGAACTCACCTTATGTGTTCTTAGAGGATGGATGTTGGACAATAGAAGTGTTCAACTCAAGAACACTTAGAAGATGCCTTGATGAATCGAGAACCTAACATGAAGGTGACGATGTTTGTGTAAGATTCCTATGATTTTGAGTAGAAGGATGTGTAATAATCATAAGAAGAATGAATTATACTTACCAAGAGTGGAAGAAAGCTTGATGATCAGCCTTGGAAGTCTCGAAATTGAGAGAGAATGGTGAGAGAATTTGGAGTGTGATCCTTGGAGGAAAAATGAGAGAATGAAGGAAGTGTGAGGAGAGAGGGTGGGTTGTCTAGCTCTTAGGACGTGCGAATGGCTGGAGATTGATGGAAAAGTACAAGGAAGTGACTAGGTATGATGGGAAGGGGTGTGGGTTGGTCATGGAGTGGGTATGGGTGGTTGCTTGTGTCATACACTAAAGCAAAGTCAACACTCCACCAATAATATCTCACCCACTCTTCTTGGATAAGGATTATGCCTCAAAACGTGATTAATTAGGAAATAAGGGGTTTTATATATTAAAATATGATTTTGGGTGAAAATCCCGTGTTAAAATCTCGAAAAACGGGCTCAAAACGCTAAAAATATTGGGAACCGGGTAAAAACTGTCAAAATCCGAAGTTCTGGCCGAGGATGCGAAGGTTCGGCTCCTTAGGAGCTTAGAACCGAAGGCGAGGCTCGGTAGTGCATGGGAACCGAGATTAAAAGAGGAACCGAGAGTGGAGGTTCGGCTGCACGGGTCGCTTCTCGGACCGAAGGTCAAGCCCTCTCGGGCCGAAGGTGGGAAGGGGAGAGTCTCGGTTCGGATTTGTCAGAGGACCGAAATAGACCGACCGCTCGGTCCATTTCGGTTGATAGGGTTTCGGTTCTCAGGAGGTTCGGCTCTAAGAGGTTCGGCTCCTAAGAGGAGTTTCGGTTCCTAAGAGGAGTTTCGGCTCCTTAAGGTTGTTTTTCGCGTAGACTTCCGTTTTCGAGCTGTTTTCGTCAAATTCGAGGGTCGGGATGCCCCGAGTGATTATAAAAAGTTGAGAGAGATTTTGAGAGAGATTTGGGAGGGATTTGTCATACTTGGAGAGATTTGGCATACTTAGAGAGATTTGGGAGAGATTTCACATACTTAGAGAGATTTGAAAGAGATTTGACATTCTTTGAGAGATTTCTCATACAGAGAGAGATTTGGGAGAGATTTCATATTCTTGGAGAGATTTCTCATACAGAGAGAGATTTGGGAGAGATTTCACATTCTTGGAGAGATTTCTCATACTTAGAGAGATTTAGGAGAGATTTGACATTCTTGGAGAGATTTCTCATACAGAGAGAGATTTGGGAGAGATTTCACATTCTTGGAGAGATTTCTCATACAGAGAGAGATTTGGGAGAGATTTCACATACTTGGAGAGATTTGGGAGAGATTTCACATACTTGGAGAGATTTGGGAGAGATTACACACACTTGTAGCGATTTCTCCTACTTAGAGAGTTTTGGGAGAGTTAGAGTGGAAGAGATTGGGAGAGACTTCTTTTGTGACCCTTTTGAGTGTTTGGCTCCGTAATTCAAGGTTTGTAAACCTCGTTAAGTCTTGTTATGATTGTTATATGCCCCCGAGGGTTAAGGAATAATGTTTTATCGAGTAGATTCATCACTTACCCTGATTAGGGTTTAGAATTTCCGAACACGTGAAAACTCTAAGTGATACTTTATATTAAGATTGCGAGTAGGTACAATAAGAGTCATGATGGAAACCCTAATATACAAGGGTTAGATGAGTTGACCGGTTTGACTTGTTGACTTTAGTTGACTTTGACTTGTCCAAAAATTGACGGTTGTCACATCATTCCCCCGTTAGAAAGAATTTCGTCCCGAAATTAGTGTTTCGACTTGGACTTCAAGAATTTGCGGGAAAGATGGGGGAACTTTTCGTAGTATAAGAAATTGATATGGTGGGGAAACAACCCGCCCGATGCTAAATGACGTCCTTGGAATTTCTTATTGTAACTTGTGCTGAGTCGATTTAAAAGGAGTTATTGTTTTGGAATGATAGAGTATTCTATGTGTGTCTTTATGCTCTCTGCTTTATATTTGGCATTACCACTATGAGTATCCTATAATGTAGTTAGCGAGTTTCAGTATTACGAATGTTTCAACAAATTGGGATGAAATTTGCAATATAAGTCCTACCAGTTCTTTTATAATCGCTTGGTGTGAACTAGCCGTATATCATTAAGATTGCAAGGGCATTCGGATGGGTGACCCCGCCTTAAGCCCACAACCAAACAAGGAACAGGGAATGAGGCGGAATCACACATTCTAAGTCCATAGAATCTTAATGATATATGACCATAATGTTTACACTAGCCATCATAGATTCCCTAGTAAAAACCCTGCGTTTTTATATAGATGATAAGACTTATTTGGGTTTTGTCGTGTTCTCGAGATTCATGGTTGATATACTTTAATCGATGCTAGTTTTAGTAATAAAAAGAAATTTAGAATTTAAACGTCGATGTTAGAAACACGTACTGATATTTACGGGCGCTTCCGGGGTGGTCTCTCCTGTGGTGATCGCAAGCACCCTTCCACCATCACCGGCATTCCTTGTCCTTGGACAGTCTCTCTTGAAGTGTCCTGTTTCACCGCACTCGTAACAGGTTGGGCTTGCTCCAATGCCGGGGACCTGGTTGATGGGTCGTGCTGGTGCCTTATAGAAACGGGTAGTGTGTCCCTTCCTGTTGCAATTTATGCAATGCAACTCCCGGCAAGCCCCAGTGTGATGGAAGCTACACTTGTTGCATTTCGGAAGGGTTCCAGCATATCGATTTATGGGAGCTGGCGTGGCGAGGGTTGTGGCAGCATGAACAGCAATGCTCTGTTGCTTCTTAGTGAAGTCCTGGGTTGGTTGGTCCTTTTTGTTGTCCCCGAACTTCCTTTTGTTGTTTCCTCCTCCTGCTTGATCCGGGGTGGTTGTCGTCGTGTCATGGCTGGCACGATGGTCGATGAGTTGTTATGCCAATTCCTTGGCACTCTCAAAGGTAGTTGGTCTTGAGGCCAACACGCTATCTTGAATTTCGGAGGACAATCCCCAGAGGTATCGCTCCAACTTTTTGTCTTCCGGGGTGACCATAGCGGGACAAAGCAGTGCTAGGTCACATAATCGGGCGGTATAAGTTGCAAGGTCAGAGCCTGTCATTTTGAGGTTCCACAGTTCTTGCTCTAGCTTTTGCACCTCGCCCCTTGGGCAATACTCTTTCAGCATCCTTGCCTTCAAGTCCTCCCAACTCATCGAGTTAGCCACTGTAAGCGTCAGTGACTTAACGTGGCCGTTCCACCAAGTAAGGGCCCGGCCAGAGAAAGTGCGAGCTGCGAACTTGACTTTGATCGCTTCGGGGCACGCACAGATCTCGAAGACAGACTCGGTCCTTTCGAACCACTGCATCAAATCGATGACTCCCCCGCTGCCATTGAATGAGTCGGGTCTGGCATTGGTGAAGTCTTTAAAGGAGCATTCTCTAGAACGCCCTTGGCTATCTCCTTGAGTGGAGTTATTAGTACCGCTCCCTGCCCGTCCTGCACCAACAGTGCTGATTTGGGACATAGCAGCTGCCACCGCGGCCGTGACCGCTACTTGGAACATAACAGGATCATATTGAGGAGGCGGCGGTGGTGGATTTGTTTGCGTTTCGCTAGTGCGTCTAACAGACCTTCGAGGCGGCATCTTTCTGTTATAGAATTTCAAAGACGTAATGAGCATAAGTCTTTTAGTAATGATTATTAGTTTTTAAGTATAGTATTTCCCAATTTTTCGAATGTGGAAAACAATTCATACCAGAGGTCTATATAAATAAACTTATGATTTTAGTAGAAATGACTCGAATGTAATCTTGTGATTTGTTCCATGCCCGATCCACTCCTAAGATCACCCAATGTATACCAGTTGTGTGTAATTAAGGTCCAATAGGCCGTTGAACTTAATGAGTCTGCCCTAAGCCCACAACCAAACAAGGAACAAGACATAAGGCGGACTTACCATTTCTAATCTGATCGTCTCTTAATTACACATAACCTTGAGGTATACGCTAAATAATCTTAGAGTTACCATAAGCAAATCGTTCGTAATAACGTCCCTGAGACGGAGTTATGGTGGTGGGTAGAAGTAGGTTTTGTATGGGCGTTAAGATCTACCCATCATGTTTCTCGTGCGAGAATAGGGGTAGAAGAGATAATTAATAGACGCCTAATCCTATAATTACTTATAGGGGGTGATCCTTATTAGTCACGTCTATAATCACGTAGTGCATACCAGTTATACATAATCTGAGATAGAATAGACCTTCGAATAAATGACTCTACTCTAAGTCCACAACCAAACAAGGAACAGGAAGTAGAGCAATAGTCATAGATTCTGAGTCTATAATATCTTTAATTATGTATAACCTTGGCGTATGTACTCAGTTATCATAGTCCTACTAATAGGGGTCTTTAGTTTTCACATAAGTTGGTTATAGTATCACCAAATACTCCTAAAGTATTTTAATGTTTGACTTATGTTTTTCAATGTTTGTTTGTAGATAGAGTTGGTAAGTTTTTAGACTTGTTGCAACAACACAACCATGCCCGGGCATATGCTAATCACTTCTGGGTTAGACATAGTTGATCAGGCTATGTCATTCCCAGACCTGACCATACATCCCCAAGCCTACTCATGCCATTCAACAATCACAACTTTTGTTTTGTCCAAGTATGATGCTGACCTTAATATGTATGCAAGCATGTATACTTTTAACAAGAAACTATTTATTTCTAAAAGTATAGTTATTTGAAAATGTTACATCAGAGACCTTAGTCCCAATGCATTTATAGTTTGTATATCTTATGTGGTTCGATATACTTAGTTCACTATAAACAATGCTCTGATACCAATCTGTCACACCCCCAAACCAAGGATGGCGGAAACGTCCAGGGGTGGAGGACTTCATGTATAGTATCATAACAACGAGTATAATAGTGCTCAAAGTAAATACAACCATCATAAATATAATTGAAAAGGTTACACCATAGAATAAGTTTACATGTTTCAAAATCAATTACATTATGATGACAAAATGAACTATTTGACGGTTTATCGTCCCATCCTCAAAATGCTGTTGGTTTTCCTGTTTCACTGATTTCCTGAGAATACAAGTAGTTTTGAAAAAGTGTCAACAATTAAGTTGGTGAGTTCATAAGAGTTTTGTTTGAGAAAGAAACCGTTTTCCTTGTAAAAGCGACAAAGTATGTTTCCAGAAAATCCAATATTTTCTTTATTTAGTGAAATGAATGCTTCGATGTTATGCGATAATGAACCCTAGAGGGAAACATAGATTCCTTCTACAATCGCCCAGTGTATATAAGTTATATAAAATTTAAGTTAAATAAACCGTTGAATATAATGGGTCTGCCCTAGGTCCACAACCAAACAAGGAACAGGAGATGAGGCGGGCCCACCAATTCTAAGTCGATTGTGACTAGATTCTTATATAACTCTAGCATATACACTTAGCAATTATAGCTGAAGCCTAACAATTCTAGACGTAATGTAGTCTTAATAAAGATATGTTTCCAAAGAAAATCCGATATTTTCCTTAAAGAGTGAATCGTAAGTTTCTATATTAATAAATAGTGCATCCTAGAATTTCCTATAGTTTCCTTCTATAATCTCTAAGTGTATATAAGTTATATAAAATTTAAGTTAAATAGACCGTCGAATGTAATGGGTCTGCCCTAGGCCCACAACCAAACAAGGAACAGGAAATAAAGCGTACCCACCAATTCTAAGTTGATCATGACTAAGTTCTATATAACTCTAGCATATACACTTAGTAATTATGGCTGAAAACTAACAATTCTATATAGAATGTAGTCTTAAAAACCAAAGACCGAGACTATGCTTATCATAATTCGTCAAGTAGTGGTAGTGGACATAAACTATACATATCATAATTCACCAAATAGTGGTAGTGATAGTGATCATGAATTATGCATATTACAGTTTATCAAATAGTGGTAGTGGTAGTGAACATAAACTATACATATCATAATTCACCAAATAGTGGTAGTGATAGTGAACCTGAATTATGCATATTATAGTTTATCAAATGGTGGTAGTGGTAGTGAACCTAAACTATACCTATTATAGTTCTAGCGTGTTTGTTTGTGATGTATAAGGACCATTTTCTATGTAAGTCGAATGTATAGCAAAATATAACTATGTGTTATCATGCCTTATTTTTGTACTAATGGTAATAATAGAGGATTCTTACAATTCAGTGAGTATTTTCTGTTATATAATTATACCACAACAAGAAACACATGTAAAATATGAAATCTTCGAATATTAACACTTTGCTCAACACGTTACAAAGTGTGATGAAAGTTATAAGTTGTTATCTAGATTTTTACTTTTCTACACTGTTTTAGAAAAATCCTAGAAAAATCAAACGAAGTCAAAAACTGATTCCATAAATTCTGAGAGTTCACAAAATGTGTCTAGTTTATTCATAATTTTTATTATGATTTTTAGAAGTCTTTAACTTGTGTTAAAATGTTCATATTCACAGACTGGTCCGAATTTGTTTCTGAAATGATAGGCAATTTTTTAAAAATCACCATAAATCGTAGAAAAATCGTATGGAGATGTGCAAATAGTCATTTTAAAGGTATGAACCTGAACTATTTGCACCTAATAGAGTTTTGAAAACTAAAATATTTAAGTTGACCAAAACAGTCCGTGAATGGAGTTGAACTTTTCTGATGAAGGCTGTTAAATGAGTTTAGTTGTGTTCTTGGTGTTTTAACTTGTATTCCCCCCCTTAAAACTTAAAAAAAACATGAAAAGATAGGGGTATGAACTCACCTTATGTGTTCTTAGAGGATGGATGTTGGACAATAGAAGTGTTCAACTCAAGAACACTTAGAAGATGCCTTGATGAATCGAGAACCTAACATGAAGGTGACGATGTTTGTGTAAGATTCCTATGATTTTGAGTAGAAGGATGTGTAATAATCATAAGAAGAATGAATTATACTTACCAAGAGTGGAAGAAAGCTTGATGATCAGCCTTAGAAGTCTTGAAATTGAGAGAGAATGGTGAGAGAATTTGGAGTGTGATCCTTGGAGGAAAAATGAGAGAATGAAGGAAGTGTGAGGAGAGAGGGTGGGTTGTCCAGCTCTTAGGACGTGCGAATGGCTGGAGATTGATGGAAAAGTACAAGGAAGTGACTAGGTATGATGGGAAGGGGTGTGGGTTGGTCATGGAGTGGGTATGGGTGGTTGCTTGTGTCATACACTAAAGCAAAGTCAACACTCCACCAATAATATCCGACCCACTCTTCTTGGATAAGGATTATGCCCCAAAACATGATTAATTAGGAAATAAGGGGTTTTATATACTAAAATATGATTTTGGGTGAAAATCCCGTGTTAAAATCTCGAAAAACGGGCTCAAAACGCTAAAAATATTGGGAACCGGGTAAAAACTGTCAAAATCCGAAGTTCTGGCCGAGGATGCGAAGGTTCGGCTTCTTAGGAGCTTAGAACCGAAGGCGAGGCTCGGTAGTGCATGGGAACCGAGAGTAGAAGAGGAATCAAGAGTGGAGGTTCGGCTGCGCGGGTCGCTTCTCGGACCGAAGGTCAAGCCCTCTCGGGCCGAAGGTGGGAAGGGGAGAGTCTCGGTTCGGATTTGTCAGAGGAACGAAATAGACCGACCGCTCGGTCCATTTCGGTTGATAGGGTTTCGGTTCTCAGGAGGTTCGGCTCTAAGAGGTTCGGCTCCTAAGAGGAGTTTCGGTTCCTAAGAGGAGTTTCGGCTCCTTAAGGCTGTTTTTCGCGTAGACTTCCGTTTTCGAGTTGTTTTCGTCAAATTCGAGGGTCGGGATGCCCCGTGTGATTATAAAAAGTTGAGAGAGATTTTGAGAGGGATTTGGGAGAGATTTGTCATATTTGGAGAGATTTGGCATACTTAGAGAGATTTGGGGGAGATTTCACATACTTAGAGAGATTTGGAAGAGATTTGACATTCTTGGAGAGATTTCTCATACAGAGAGAGATTTGGGAGAGATTTCACATTCTTGGAGAGATTTCTCATACAGAGAGAGATTTGGGAGAGATTTCACATTCTTGGAGAGATTTCTCATACTTAGAGAGATTTGGGAGAGATTTCACATTCTTGGAGAGATTTCTCATACAGAGAGAGATTTGGGAGAGATTTCACATTCTTGGAGAGATTTCTCATACAAAGAGAGATTCGGGAGAGATTTCACATACTTGGAGAGATTTGGGAGAGATTTCAATCCTTTCTATGAGTACTAAATGGATACAAGTTATATAAAACTCAGAGTAAACAAACAATCGACTGTACGCATCTGTCCTAAGCCCACAACCAAACAAGGAACAGGAAGTAAGGCGGATTGCACACATTCCATTGGTTGTTAGATCATTGTCGTATATAACCCTGGTGTATTCACTTGTTGCTCATGGAGTTAATTGTAATGGTTCCTTTATATTTAATGAAAAGATTCTTTAAGAAAACCCTTATTTCTTATAATAAAATGATGACCACAGTGATTACTTTTATAATAACTTAGTTTATACTGGATATATATGATCTAATATCGGATAGAAAGTTAATTGGGTGAATCTGCCCTAAGCCCACAACCAAATAAGGAACAGGAAGTAAGGCGGAAAGCACACATCCAACTACCTATTGTGTATAAATTATATATAACCAAGGTGTATAAACTAGGGTATTATAGAGTTAATCACCTAAAGTCCTTTAAGTTTCACTGGTTTAATAAAATGGATTAAACCCTTTACTGGTTAAGTTTCTAGTTTTGTATACCAAAAGTTCTGATTTGGAAAGTATGTTTTGTACTAGAAAACTGTGCATTGACTCTGTGTCTTATGACTTGACCCATACCTGGTACCTTTATGATGACTTAATGTATACTAAACATATATATATATATATATATATATATATATATATATATATATATATATATATATATAATCGAATAGAAAATAGATTGGGTGAATTCGTTCCAAGCCCACAACCAAACAAGGAACAGGAAATGAAGCGGAGAACACACATCCAATTACCTGTCGGATCCTATTGGTATATATATATATATATATCCTATGATGTATACATTAAGGAATCATAAGATTAGCATTATGGTCTTTTCTTTTAAACGTAGCCTTCTACCAAGGCATCTACTGATATGTGCTAGACCCGACTGTTCTGTTTGTCATTTGTAAAAATGTATGTTTTCCCTAGTTTATAACTATCTTAACTCGAAAATAGTTTGTATATGTCTTTCAAGTGGTACTGTCACTTTATGAAAGTAATGGGAAATGTAAGTACAAAGTTGTCGTTTAAAATGACATGCGGATGTACTAATGACCTAAAACATGTTTGTTTTATTATGGTCATAATGTGAAGGCTAGTACCCCTACTAAACGCTCTCCCTGTCTAGAGATTAAGGGAACCAAACGCGACCTCTGCAAATTCTTGCAAGCCGTGTAATTCACATTTTATATGATCATGTATACCCAATATAACTATCACCTTTTGTTTAAAACAATGAGTTAGCGATTCATTGGTATAATTAGATCTTGTATGTTCTCATGCTATAGCAACCTAACTTGTTTGTTTTGTACTGCATGTTGTACGTTCTGTTTGTTTCTCATAATTGTGTGTTCTCTCTGTATGGTATTGTTTGTTTCTCTTCATTGTATTCTCTCTGTATGGTATTGTTTGATTCTCATCATTGTGTGTTCTGTATGGTATTGTTTGTTTCTCTTCACTGTGTGTTTGACTCATGTACGACTGACTCTTTGTGTGTTTCATTGTACTAGAAGTAATGAATAACATTCTCCTAAACTATACCTATTATAGTTTACTAATGTTTTACTTGGACTGTTATTGAAAACACTCATTTATCTACTAAGTTATGTTTGTACTTTAAAAACGGAGTTTTGTATAACTATAAAGTAACATAACTTTAAAAGAGATTTTGAAATGTTTTGACAACTTATAAATGACATAAGTAACATTTTGAAAGATGTTTATAACAAACATTTGCACAATTATCATTGTGTTCAACTTGTATTCCCCCCCTTAAAACATTTAAAACAGTTAAAAGATTCATTACGGGGTATGAGCTCACCTGATGTGGGTGATTCAAACGGGTATGCGTGTAAGGATGAAAAGTTCCACGAATGAAGTCCCGAGACGCAACAAGTCCTAAATGACATACTGTCACACCCCCAAACCA
Organism: Lactuca virosa; assembly: GCF_052849685.1. NCBI lineage: Eukaryota > Viridiplantae > Streptophyta > Magnoliopsida > Asterales > Asteraceae > Lactuca > Lactuca virosa. Next base: position 252,640,202 of record NC_136430.1, read on the forward strand.
AGGATGGCGGAAACGTCCGGGGGTGGAGGACTTCATGTAAGGTATCACAACAACGAGTATAATAGTGCTCAAAGTAAATACAACCATCATAAATATAATTGAAAAGGTTACACCATAGTGTATGTTTACATGTTTCAAAATCAATTACATTATGATGACAAAATAAACTGTTTGACGATTTAACGTCCCATCCTCAAAGTGCTGATGTTTTCCTGTTTCACTGATTTCCTGAGAATACAAGTAGTTTTGAAAAGTGTCAACAATTAAGTTGGTGAGTTCATAAGAGTTTTGTTTGAGAAAGAAACCGTTTTCCTTGAAAAAGCGACAGAGTATGTTTCCAGAAAATCCAATATTTTCTTAATTAAGTGTGAAATGAAAGCTCCTATGTTATGCGATAATGAACCCTAGAAAGACCTGTAGGTTCCTTCTATAATTACCCAGCGTATATAAGTTATATAAATTTAAGTTAAATAAACCGTTGAATATAATGGGTCTGCCCTAGGTCCACAACCAAACAAGGAACAGGAGATAAGGCGGGCCCACCGATTCTAAGTCGATTGTGACTGGATTCTTATATAACTCTAGCATATACACTTTGCAATTATAGCTGAAGCCTAACAATTCTAGACGTAATGTAGTTTTAATAGGAATATGTTTCCAAAGAAAATCCGATATTTTCCTTAAAGAGTGAATCGTAAGTTTCTATATTAATAAATAGTGCATACTAGAATTTCCTATAGTTTCCTTCTATAATCTCTAAGTGTATATAAGTTATATAAAATTTAAGTTAAATAGACCGTTGAATGTAATGGGTCTGCCCTAGGCCCACAACAAAACAAGGAACAGGAAATAAAGCGGACCCACCAATTCTAAGTCGATCACGACTAAATTCTATATAACTCTAGCATATACACTTAGTAATTATGGCTGAAAACTAACAATTCTAGATAGAATGCAGTCTTAAAAACCAAAGACCGAGACTATGCTTATCATAATTCATCAAGTAGTGGTAGTGGACATAAACTATACATATCATAATTCACCTAATAGTGGTAGTGATAGTGAACATGAATTATGCATATTATAGTTTATCAAATAGTGGTAGTGGTAGTGAACATAAACTATACATATCATAATTCACCAAATAGTGGTAGTGATAGTGAACATGAATTATGCATATTATAGTTTATCAAATAGTGGTAGTGGACATAAACTATACATATCATAATTCACCAAATAGTGGTAGTGATAGTGAACATGAATTATGCATATTATAGTTTATCAAATAGTGGTAGTGGTAGTGAACATAAACTATACATATCATAATTTACCAAATAGTGGTAGTGATAGTGAACATGAATTATGCATATTATAGTTTATCAAATAGTGGTAGTGGTAGTGAACATAAACTATACATATCATAATTCACCAAATAGTGGTAGTGATAGTGAACATGAATTATGTATATTATAGTTTATCAAATAGTGGTAGTGGTAGTGAACATAAACTATACATATCATAATTCACCAAATAGTGGTAGTGATAGTGAACATGAATTATGCATATTATAGTTTATCAAATAGTGGTAGTGGTAGTGAGCATAAACTATACCTATTATAGTTCTAGCACGTTTGTTTGTGATGTATAAGGACCCTTTTCTATGTAAGTCGAATGTATAGCAAAAATATAACTATGTGTTATCATGCCTTATAGTTGTACTAATGGTAATAATGGAGGATTCTTACAATTCAGTGAGTATTTTCTGTTATATAATTATACCACAACAAGAAACACATGTAAAATATGAAATCTTCAAAGATTAACACTTTGCTCAACAAGTTACAAAGTGTGATGAAAGTTATAAGATGTTATCTAGATTTTTACCTTTCTACACTGTTTTAGAAAAATCGTAGAAAAATCATACGAAGTCAAAAACTGAATCCGTAAATGCTGAGAGTTCATAAAATGTGTCTAGTTTATTCATAATTTTTATTATGATTTTTAGAAGTGTTTAACTTGTGTTAAAATGTTCATATTCACAGACTGGTCCGAATTCGTTTCTGAAATAATAGGCAGTTTTGTAAAAATCACCATAAATCGTAGAACAATCGTATGGAGATGTGCAAGTAGTCATTTTAAAGGTATGAACCTGAACTATTTTCACCTAATACATTCTTGAAAACTAAAATGTTTAAGTTGACTAAAACATTCCGTGAATGGAGTTGAACTTTTCTGATGAAGGCTGTTAAATGAGTTTAGTTGTGTTCTTGGGGTTTTAACTTGTATTCCCCCCCTTAAAACTTTAGAAAAACATGAAAAGATAGGGGTATGAACTCACCTTGAGTGATTTCAGTAGATGGATGATGGGGAAAGGTAGTGTTCAACTCAAGAACACTAAGAAGATGCCTTGAAGGTTCGAAGATCTAACATGAATGTGATGATGTTTGTGTAAAATATCTATGATTTGAGTAGAAGGAAGTGAAATAATTATATGGAGGATGAATATACTTACCAAAAGTGGAAGAAAAGCTTGGAAGAAGGCCCTTGAATCTCGAATTTTAGTGAGAGAATTGAGAGAGAAAATGTGTTTGATCTTTGGTGGAAGAGAATGAGAAGTAGGAGAGTGTTAGGAGAGAGGATAAATTTCAGCCTTATACAAGGAATGGGGTTGGGAAATGATGGGAAAAGGACAATGAATGACCAGGTATGGTGGGGGTGTGGGCTGGTCATGGAGTGGGTGTGAGTGGTTGCTTGTGTCATAAACTAAAGTAAAGTCAACACTCCACCTCAAGTACTTCACCCACTCTTCTTGGATAAGATTTACACTAAAAACGTGATTATTCATGAAGTAAGGGGTTTTATATGTTAAAATATGATTTTGGGTGAAAACCCCACGTTAAAATAATTAAAATCGGGCTTAGAACGCAAAACTAGTCGAAAACCGAGAAGAAAACCGAAGTTTGCGAAGCTTCTCAGTACTGGGCCGAGGTTCGGTCCTTACTGCTGCTGGACCAGAAGGCGAAGGTGGTCAGGAGCGAAATGGGGCGAAGGCAAAGCTCGGTTAGGTTCCTGGTGTGAGGGGAAGCTCGGGTTCGGTTCTGATCAGTTCGGGTTCGGTCCTCATGGCTTCGGTTCTTCAGCAGTTCGGTCCCTATAGGGACCTTCGGTTCTAAGCACCTTCGGTCCAAGAGGGTTCGCCCCTTAAGAGGGGGTTTCGGCTCCTAAAGGCTGTTTTACTCATTTTTACCCCGTTTTAAGCGGTTTTTGACCCGGTTAAGGGTCGGGATGACCCGAAGGATTACAAAAAGTTAAAGGAACTTTTGAGAGAGATTTGGGAGAGATTTTTAATAGAGAGAGATAGGGTGAAAGAGATTGGGAGAGGCTTCTATTGTGACCTTTTTGAGTGTTTGGTTTCGCAACGCAAGGTCCGTAAGCCCCGTTAAGCCATGTTTAAGGATCTTACACACTCCCGATGAGTATGCAATAGTTTTTATCGCTTTGGTTCATTACTTACCACAATTTTTGGTTAAGGAAATCTAGATATACGGACTTTTCATTTGATGATTTCTCATTAGAATAGCGAGTTGTACAGTAAGAAACATAATGGAAACCCTAATGTACAAGGGTTAGATGAGTTGACCGGTTTGACTTGTTGACTTTAGTTGACTTTGACTTGGCCAAAAATTGACGGTTGTCACACATACATTGGCATGTATTGACATAAATATAGTGTTTGGGAGCAACCAAATGCAAGAAAACACCTCACGGGACTAGGAAACACTTTGGCCAAGTGTTGGAATCACATGTGATTCAAACTAAGGGAGTGTACGGCCACTTGAGGGAGTGTGCTGCCATGGGTGTGCGGCTAGGGGAGTGTGCGGCCGCACCCTCATGGTAAAGAGTGCACAAAACGTTTTCCAAATGGTAGGGAGGCTTGTAGGACTGATGCTCATCAAGTGTTGAAGCTAGAAAGGCACTTTGGAGGCCCTTAAGCACCAAACAAAGGGGTGTACGGCCACATGAGTGTGTGCGGCCGCACACTCCTTGATGAACATGTTTTGGACGTTTTCTAAGGCTCATATCTAGTAAGCAACAAGCTTGGGGAATGGTATTTACAGTATGGAAGCCTTTAGGGGTGTTTGAAGGGTGTTTTGAGGGTGTTTGGAGGGTGTACGGCCACATGGGTGTGTGCGGCCACACACTCATATGTTCTTGAGTTATGGGCAGTTTCAAGGCCTTAATCTCGTGTTGTTAACAAGTTCTAAGCTTAAGGGAAGAGTAATTACGATCCGGAAGCTCGAGGAGGCCCAAAATCGCCAAGAACAAGAGTGTGTTCTTGGTGTTCTTGGTGAAGTGGATGAAGATTTGAAGATCTATCCAAAACACGATTTCAAATGGATGAAATCAAAGGATGTAACTAGTTTATGAAGATTAACAACAAACCAAAGGAAGAACACTTACATTCTTGAAGATTTAGGCTGAAAATCGGATGGTAGTTGAGAGAGAAATCGATTTCTAGGCTCGGGGAAGTGAAAAGGGATTAAAGGAGGCTGAGTTCTAAACTTATACACATGAGTGTGCTGCCAGGAGAGGGGTGTGCGGCCGCACACCCATGTGTGCGGCCGTACACTCCTTGTGTTGGAGTGTAAGGCCCGGTTTTGATGCTAGAAGTGTACGCGATCTATTCCTATGCTCAATGCTTGAATGTACTGACCTTTGGACCTTTAAACGGACTCCAAACGAGGCTAAATGATAGCAGAAATGACCCTGACACTCAACTGAGCTGACTGGCTGAGTTTTAAAAGCAAAAATTTTTCAGGTTGTCACATCATCCCCCCGTTAGAGGGAATTTTGTCCCGAAATTTGCTTTCTTCGTAGTACTACTGGGGTTGTGCTTCTCTGATTTGTAGAATACTTACTCGTAGGCCTGACACCTTGTCCTGGTGTTCCTAATAGGATTCGTACTAGGTCCATCTATCATCACCTCGTGTATACGAGTCGTATATAATTAGGATTAGTAAGTCGGTTGGATGTGTGACTCTGCCCCAGGTCTACAACCAAACAAGGAACAGGGGTAGGGCGGAGACACACATACTAAGTCTGCGTAATCATAATCATATACCACTCTTGCGTATACACCGAATAGTGATAGGCGGGCTGTATTCGTCCATATCCTCTCTTGTTTGAACTTGGCCTGTTGGACGAGTGGTATTTCGTGACGGTTGCTGATATCTGTCGTTAAGACTTCGGAGGACAAAGTACTCTTCATAGGAGCACTTCTGGGTTTTTAGAATACGAAAGATAAAAACTGAGGTTTAGGTCGGACTGTCGATACGAATGACGAAAGTTTCGAGAACTCGACGATCGAGGCGGTAGAAACATATGAACTTAGTATGGTGAGGACCACGCCAATTCATGACGAATGATAGTAACGGACTCTTTGCTGAATAGAGTTTGGCCAATTTGAAAGAAACGCGTGTTATACGATGATGTATCCCTAGTGCGCTAGAAAATGTACTCTTAGTATGCTTGACTGTGTATTCTTAGTGTGTTCGATAGTGTACTCTTAGTGTGTTCGAAAATGTACTCTTTGTAAATGTTCTAGTGTTTTCTGTTTTCCTCTTGGTGTTAACACTTCTACGTATCATACCGTGATGAGCGAGTACATACAAATGAAAGTGTTTTGATAACTGGCGATGATACTTTATATCATGATCCTCCTTGGTACCACTACAATCGCTTTCCATATACAAGTTATGAATAATTAAGATGAATGAGGCAGTCGACTGAGTAACTCTGCCTCAAATCCTCAACCAACTAAGGAATAGGGATCTAAGCGGAATCACTCACTCTAAGTCTGCAACATCTTAGTTATGCACAACCCTGATGTATATGCTAAGCCATCATAGCTTCTCTAAACGGATCTTTTAGTTCTCTTGAATACTGTGACCTATTTCAATATGTGAGTTATTATAATTACTTTTTAAGTGTTTTCCCTAAGTTTTAATCTTATATGAATATAAATTAATTTTCAAAGTAGTTACTATTTCGAAAACGTACCGCTGCTCGTCGACGACTCCGGGGTAGATTCTCCTGCGGTGATCATCGGAATGCGTCCAACCGCTCCTGAGTTCTTTGTTATCGGGCAATCCCTCTGATAGTGTCCAGTCTCACCACAGCCATAACAGGCTTGGTCTTCTTCGGCTCCAGGGACTTGGGAGATCGGGTGAGCCGGTGCCCTGCAGAAACGGACTGTGTGTCCCTTTCTGTAGCAGTTCAGACACTGCATTTCCCGGCATACTCCGGTGTGGTGAAAGTTGCATTTCCCACACTTTGGGAGGGTTCCAGCATATCGACTGGCAGGTGCTGGAGCAGTAGGCGTTGTAGCGGCGTACATAGTACTCGCTCGTTGCCCTTGTGGGGTGTCCTGTGTTGTTCGCTTCTTCTTCTTCTTGTTCCCCGACTTCTGATTATAGTCCTCTTCCCTCGATGGTTCGGGAATAGGGACTTTTACACCATGGCGGACTCCGTGGTCAATGAGTCGTTGAGTCAGGCGTTTAGCACTATCGAATGTGGCTGGGTTAGAAGACAACACATTTCCTTGGGTCGGAGCAGTCAGACCCCAAATGTATCTTTCTATCTTCTTGCTCTCCGGGGTAACCATCCCGGGACATAGAGCTGCTAGCTCGCTGAACCGGTCAGTGTAGGTCACTATGTCTGAGCCGACCATAGTGAGTTCCCATAGTTCTTGTTCCAGCTTTTGTACTTCGCCTAACGGGAAGTATTCCTCCCGCATTAACTCTTTTAGGTTTTCCCAACCTATTCAGTTAGCCACTGATAGGGTCAGTGACTTAACATGGCTGTTCCACCATGTTAGTGCCTTGCCAGAGAAGGTGCAGGCAGCAAACTTCACTTTGCTCACTTCTGGGTACAAACAGATTTCGAAGATCGACTCTGTTTTCTCGAACCATTGCATCAGAGCGATGACTCCGCCAGTCCCATTAAAGGACAATGGCTGGCATTTGGTGAAGTCCTTGTAGGAGAACTCTCTCGAGCGCACGGGGACCTCACCCTGAGCAGAATCAGTAGGTGTTTCACCTCCGCTGGTACTGGTGGAGTGATATTGAGCCATGGCTGTTGCAACAGCCGCAGCCACTGCAACGTTTATAGCTGTCATATCGATTTGTGAAGGAGGTGGTATTGGAGTTACCGGAGTAGTGCGCCTGTTTGATCTGCGAGGAGGCATCTTTGCTAAAAGAATACAAAGATGAGACGGAATAAGTCTAAAGCAATGGACACAAGCCGAAAGCTAAAAAGACAAGGTTATCCTAGTTCTGGGTGTATCGGGTCCTGACTTCCACAGGGTTCTAGAAACAATTCATAAAAGAGTCTATACCAAATAAACTCTACGAATTTGAAATAACTATCATCGAATGAATATCTGTTTCCTGAATAACTGTTACCAACTGCATGTAAGAAAATAATCTTAACATATAATGTGAGCAGTGTTTCCACTCGCTCATTAAGTTAACAATATTTTTATTTATTAGTGTGGCGTTCAAGACGTTTTGGGTTACTTCCGTGGATCCTTCTTTGAAAGCTTCTCATGAACTTGATCGCGTTTCCTCCTGACTCTTCTGTTGTCTACTATGAGGAAGTGGTTACATCCATCTGGGCTTGTCGTGCGAGAATGGAAGTGACTAAAGAATCTATGAGGTTTAAGGTAACTTTATGGGGTGATCCTTACAGAGTCCTTCTATAATTGTACAAGGTATACAAGTTGTATATAACTTAAGACTAAATAGACCTTCGAATAAGTGATCCTACTTCAAAACCACAACCAAACAAGGAACAGGTAGTGAAGCGTAGATTACAAATTCTAAGTCTATAAAATCCCAGTTATATATAACCTTGGGAGTATACACTGCAAGATTATAGACCTATCCGTAAGGGTCTTTTAAGTTATCACATAAGTTATTCGTATGGTGCCTAAAATACTCCTATACTATTTTAATGTAATGTACTTGGTATGTTTCAAACTTGTTATCGCGTTATAGTATCATAGAATACTCCTATAGTATTCTAACTCTAATGTACTTGTTCTAGTATTCTCTTGACTGGTGTTCAGGTAAGTTTTAAGACTGTTGCAACACCACATCATTCCCAAACACATGTCGGTCACATCTCGAATGAATATAGTTGATCAGGCTATATTGATCCTAGCTATGATTACATAACTGTTCAGGTTGACGACAGTGTCCAACCTTTAAATACTTTAGTTATGTTCTCCTCGTGACACTTGTTCTAATATATACATGTATAAGCAAGTAGGTATATTTTTATAACTTATAGTTATACTCTTAAAATATATCATTATCCAGAGCACTTAATCCCCATTGTATTTATAGTTGTATATCTTTTATCGGTTGATATACTTAGTTCACTATAAACAATGCTCCGATACCAATCTGTCACACCCCAAAACCGGAACGGCGGAATAGTTCAGGGGTGGAGGACGTCATGTTTAGTATCACAAGATATGTATACAGTAAGCAAGTAATGAACAACCATTTCATTTAGAAAGAAAGTGTTTACAATGTGTGTGTTCACAAAACATAAAATTCATAAGCAAATAACAAAACAAGACTTGAAGCTATAATGCTCCATCTTCTGAATTCCCAGCACGAGTACCTGTCTAATAGGCTCCTGAGAATACAAGTTATTTGAAAGAGTTGATCAGCAATTAAGCTGGTGAGTTCATAATATTTTAGTGATGTGAGTAAGTTGTAAATGTCGTTGTAAAATGTAGTAAATTGTAAGTTCTATTTAGAAAAGTTCGCATGTTCCTCTAGAAAATCCTATATTTCCTACTTTAATGAAAGATAAGTAAAAATGACTCTACAATCCTTTCTATGAGTACTAAATGGATACAAGTTATATAAAACTCAGAGTAAACAAACAATCGACCGTGCGCATCTGCCCTAAGCCCACAACCAAACAAGCAACAGGAAATAAGGCGGATTGCACACATTCCATTGGTTGTTAGATCATTGTCGTATATAACGTTGGTGTATTCACTTGTTACTCATGGAGTTAATTGTAATGGTTCCTTTATATTTAATGAAAAGATTCTTTAAGAAAACCCTTATTTCTTATAATAAAATGATGACCACATTGATTACTTTTATAATAACTTAGTTTATACTGGATATATATGATCTAATATCGGATAGAAAGTTAATTGGGTGAATCTGCCCTAAGCCCACAACCAAACAAGGAACAGGAAGTAAGGCGGAAAGCACACATCCAACTACATATTGGGTATTAATTATATATAACCAAGGTGTATAAACTAGGGTATTATAGAGTTAATCACCTAAAGTCCTTTAAGTTTCACTGGTTTAATAAAATGGATTAAACCCTTTACTGGTTAAGTTTCTAGTTTTGTATACCAAAAGTTCTGATTTGAAAAGTATGTTTTGTACTAGAAAACTGTGCATTGGCTCTATGTCTTATGACCTGACCCACACCTGCTACCCTTATGATGACTTAATGTATACTAAGCATATATATATATATATATATATATATATATATATATATATATATATATATATATATATATATATATATAATCGAATAGAAAATAGATTGGGTGAATTCGTTCCAAGCCCACAACCAAACAAGGAACAGGAAATGAAGCGGAGAACACACATCCTATTACCTGTCGGATCCTATTGGTATATATATATCCTATGATGTATACATTAAGGAATCATAAGATTAGCATTATGGTCCTTTCTTTTAAACGTAGCCTTCTACCAAGGCATCTACTGATATGTGCTAGACCCGACTGTTCTGTTTGTCGTTTGTAAAAATGTATGTTTTCCCTAGTTTATAACTATCTTAACTCGAAAATAGTTTGTATTTGTCTTTCAAGTGGTACTGTCACTTTATGAAAGTAATGGGAAATGTAAGTACAAAGTTGTCGTTTAAAATGACATGCGGATGTACTAATGACCTAAAACATGTTTGTTTTATTATGGTCATAATGTGAAGGCTAGTACCCTTACTAAACGCTCTCCCTGTCTACAGATTAAGGGAACCAAACGCGACCTCTGCAAATTCTCACAAGCCGTGTAATTCACATTTTATATGATCATGTATACCCAATATAACTATCACCTTTTTTTTAAAACAATGAGTTAGTGATTCATTGGTATAATTAGATCTTGTACATTCTCATGCTATAGCAACCTAACTTGTTTGTTTTGTACTGCATGTTGTACGTTCTGTTTGTTTCTCATAATTGTGTGTTCTCTTTGTATGGTATTGTTTGTTTCTCTTCATTGTATTCTCTCTGTATGGTATTGTTTGATTCTCATCATTGTGTGTTACGTATGGTATTGTTTGTTTCTCTTCACTGTGTGTTTGACTCATGTAAGACTGACTCTTTGTGTGTTTCATTGTACTAGAAGTAATGAATAGCATTCTCCTAAACTATACCTATTATAGTTACTAATGTTTTACTTGGACTGTTATTGAAAAGACTCGTTTATCTACTAAGTTATGTTTGTACTTTAAAAACGGAGTTTTGTATTACTATAAAGTAACATAACTTTAAAAGAGATTTTAAAACGTTTTGACAACTTATAAATGACATAAGTAACATTTTGAAAGATGTTTATAACAAACATTTGCACAATTATCATTGTGTTCAACTTGTATTCCCCCCCCCCCTTAAAACATTTAAAACAGTTAAAAGATTCATTACGGGGTATGAACTCACCTGATGTGGGTGATTCAAACGGGTATGCGTGTAAGGATGAGAAGTTCCACGAATGAAGTCCCGAGACGCAACAAGTCCTAAATGACATACATTGGCATGTATTGACATAAATATAGTGTTTGGGAGCAACCAAATGCAAGAAAACACCTCACGGGACTAGGAAACACTTTGGCCAAGTGTTGGAATCACATGTGATTCAAACTAAGGGAGTGTACGGCCACTTGAGGGAGTGTGCGGCCATGGGTGTGCGGCCAGGGGAGTGTGTGGCCGCACACTCATGGTAAAGAGTGCACAAAACGTTTTCCAAATGGTAGGGAGGCTTGTAGGACTGATGCTCATCAAGTGTTGCAGCTAGAAAGGCACTTTGGAGGCCCTTAAGCAACAAACAAAGGGGTGTACGGCCACATGAGTGTGTGCGGCCGCACACTCCTTGATGAACATGTTTTGGACGTTTTCTAAGGCTCATATCTAGTAAGCAACAAGCTTGGGGAATGGTATTTACAGTATGGAAGCCTTTAGGGGTGTTTGAAGGGTGTTTTGAGGGTGTTTGGAGGGTGTACGGACACATGGGTGTGTGCGGCCGCACACTCATATGTTCTTGAGTTATGGGCAGTTTCAAGGCCTTAATCTCGTGTTCTTAACAAGTTCTAAACTTAAGGGAAGAGTACTTACGATCTAGAAGCTCGAGGAGGCCCAAAATCGCCAAGAACAAGTGTGTGTTCTTGGTGTTCTTGATGAAGTGGATGAAGATTTGAAGATCTATCCAAAACACGATTTCAAATGGATGAAATCAAAGGTTGTAACTAGTTTATGAAGATTAACAAAAAACCAAAGGAAGAACACTTACATTCTTGAAGATTTAGGCTGAAAATCGGATGGTAGTTGAGAGAGAAATCGAGTTCTAGGCTCGGGGAAGTGAAAAGGGATTAAAGGAGGCTGAGTTCTAAACTTATACTCGTGAGTGTGCTGCCAGGAGAGGGGTGTGCGGCCGTACACCCATGTGTGCGGCCGTACACTCCTTATGTTGGAGTGTAAGGCCCGGTTTTGATGCTAGAAGTGTACGCGATCCATTCCTATGCTCAATGCTTGAATGTACTGACCTTTGGACCTTTAAACGGACTCCAAACGAGGCTAAATGATAGCAGAAATGACCCTGACACTCAACTGAGCTGACTGGCTGAGTTTTAAAAGCAAAAATTTTTCAGGTTGTCACAATTCTTGACTAATATCAATTAAACATTATGATTTCTCCTTTAATATATTATTCTTATAATATATTAATAAATCATAATTAAACCTTTCTCTCCTTAATTCATCCTACATATTGTTATGGTGAAGGCAACCCAAAAGGACCATGCTCATAATCGGGTCAAGTACATACCAAAATAGTTATGGACTTAGACACTAATCCAACAGTCTCCCACTTGGATAAGTCTAATAACTATTTTGCATGACTTCAGAACCTAATCAGCAATGGTAGCTTTCAAAAGCCGATGTCAACTCTGATCTTATCAGATACGCGTGTCCTTTAGATAAGGGATCATATATTCCTCCATTCTCAAGATATCGTATAGACAGAAGACATGAATTTCGATCATTCTCTCTATACTGTTTCCCGACTTCTGATTTATGATGACTGACAACAGACTACAATTGAACACATCAACTTAGTCCCGGCTTGGCCAAGCGCTTAGGGTGTCATCACTAAATCATCAAGGGGCCCACAGATATCGCTTTTATCCCAAGTTTGGGTAAAAGGAATGGATAAACTTCGACTCAAATGCTCGCTTGCATTTACTGATCGAATCACGCACAACAATAAGTTTTATAACACCAAGTTACTGGTGCGTTTTCTTATTATCAATGCGCAACCGACCAACAAATAACAACTCACACGTCTCGGTTTCAAGAATATACAATGTTATCGTCTCACAATTACTCATGATAAAAACCATGAAGTGATTCAAGTGAGCGTGGGTTTGATCCAATACTCTAATCTTATTAAAGCACTCATGAACTCTGCAGCAAACTTGTGCTATGTCCAAACACTTAGACAATCTACAGACAGATTCATGACAGTCTTCCTTCATACCTACTTCCAACGTATGACCGACTGTGGAGGTTCGAATAACCCAGTTATTCTAGAAGTCAAAACATGCAAAATGAAACACAACGATAATACTTAATCCTATATGGCCCCAAAACTTTTGAGCGTAAATAAAACACTTTTATTTAAACTCCATATTGATTACTCATTATTCATTGCTTACTGTTTCAGAAAATCAACTTATTACTTGAATTACAACAATAATTGTCCCATGCTCCAAGCATGCACACTTTGTTTCCTATGGTCCATGCTTTGTGAAATAGATCAATTGAAAACTTTTCCAATGATGCTCATTTCACAATTCCTAATCCTCATCGTTAGTGTAAGAACACAAGGTTCTTGCCACTACTAGAATACGTTAGATTCTAACATTTTATGCAACGATCCTTTCGCAAAGTCATAGCACAAAAGTCACTAGGACTTGGCTAATGAAATTACAAGGTCTCTATCAGAAATTGTTACAAACAATTCTATAGATGTGATGTCTCTCACTCAAATTACATTCCTTTGAACATCCTTTTGCATAAAGTTTTCTAATCTAGACATAAATTATCAATTTCCAACTCCCAATATGGAAACATTTCCATATTTGCCATATGACAACTCATTCTAAATAGAATCTTATCTATTCATCATAATGTCGATATGGTCCATCCAATACTATACTTCCAACTACTCACAAGCAACAAATCCTTGGCGAACCTTAGATCGTCCTTTGATAGTTGTTTAATTATTTTAGTCAAATCCAGTTCTAGTCCCTTTTCCCTCTTAATGCCCTAGGAATTTGGAAAATTTTAGAATGATCAAATATTATAGCATTTGCAATCGATCCCATACCCTAAGCGTATGGGACACGATGCATAATGTCTTACATAAAGATATGATACTTTATCAATCTTCTGCCATAATATTTTATGTATCACGTTCTCACAATTCGAACTATGAAGAGGGATGCCGTAATCATAATCGAAATTTGAGAACACACTATGTATCGTTTGACTAAATTTATTAAAATTTCTCAATCTAAGCTTTAGATATTGAAACGAAGTATAATATTCTCTCCCTTAATTATAGCAAAACAATATTTCAACCCTTGCGACTTTGCAAAGTATAACTCTTGTTTTCTATAATTAATATCGCTAACTTGTAATACTTACCATAATAATCATGCTCCCACTATCATGATGATTATTTTCTTACCAGCATAACACTTATGCTCCCACTAGCTTTGACATGTATTCAGAAAACAGCTGAACTTCCAGAGAACAATGCTTATTGAATTCCTTAAGTTCATATTTCTAATACTTGATGCTTTGATAAGCCTTTATCTAAGCTTCTTAAACTCATACACCTTTGCCTTAGAAAACTCATATGTGTGTCTAGACAAATTCAGAACTTATGTTACTAAGTCCCAAATGTTCAGACTAATTGCCAAATCTCACAATTCGAACTATGAAGAGGGATTCCGTAATCATAATCGAATTTGAGAATACAATTTTCACAATTGCTATCTTCTTAAAATCTCTCTTAGTGAAAGCATTTCCTCACAATCATTTTCATGAAGGAGGGAAACCTTATGTCACTTAGATTTTATGGTGTATGTGTTCCTATCCATGTGAATTTGCCAAAACGAAGGTTTGCGACAAATCCATAAACATATGGACTGAACTTTCTCAATCTTGATTTCTTGCCTCATGGCAACACGAGTGCCCACCATGTATTCCAAGTAGTTTAGCAACTCACCCTTACATATCAATGTACCTTCCATTGATCAAGGTGCTTGCCTTTATGCATACAAATGAGAACTCATAGAACTCAGATGCATAATTAGCTTAACTAGAATGGCGCAGAAAACAAAATTATGTCATCCACGATAGGTTACAAACCTCAAGTCGTGCGCTAGTGATGATCAATTAGGTTTATTCTTGATTTACTCTTGAAACTTTTCAAGACCATTAAGACTCCCACTGACTCCTTGACATATAAGGTTCTCTTGTCAAGAAACATTTCTTGACAAACAAATATTCAAGAGTTAGTGTAGCTTCTTATCAAGCTTAACACTTCACACAATTGGTCTTAGTTGGTCTTTGACTTATCCAAGACATCACAACTTACCAATTTCAAATGTGCAAGAATATGAAAACTTTTCCAAATTCCACATTTTATGAGTGTCATAAACCATCTTAAGACTTGTCACTCAAGTCACAATCTTAGAGTATGACTCTAAGACTTGATTTTGGAACGAAGTATGACTGACTTCTTGATTTAACCATTTTTCACAATTCTCGATTCCTCTTCTGAGACATACAAATGTACTAAGACTCACTTAGAGGATCAATTGAGATATGGTTCTTAATCATTAATACTTATCATAAAACACAATAAAAGGTACTCTCCCTTCTTCTTAGAATAGAGAAACTTTTATCTTTCTGCCTACTTGATTCTTCTTATTCGTTCTGCTATTCATTGAAACTCTTTCAATCAACTCAGAATTACACTTAATCTTATAAGTGTAATCATATTTACTAAACTTTAGTAAACCATGACGAATATCTTTATCACTCTTGTGGTGGACTTGATCAACGCACAACCTAGTGTACTCGATCTCCTAGTCCTTCACTTGACACTTTGTCAAAGAATTAGTCTAATTTCCAAGTATGAAGTTTCTCATTCATCACGCAACCAGGTTGTATGATTCCAAGTTTCTGTCCAATTGAAACTTGGGCGATGAGAAACTCTCCCTATTTGGTAAATTTTCGACATTTCCACAAATAACATAATCAAGAATTAAATCCATCATTGCTAATAATAGATATATTCAAACATCAATTTTTCATACACGCCATTGCAAGGATAAATAAATAAGATAAAATCAAATTTTATTTTATTGCGGAAAAATTTGTCCTTACAACGCAATTCAACTGAAAACTATGCTATTACATATTCCTAAGCAATCTATTCTAACTCCAAGTAGTAGCTCAAGAATCCAATCTTCAAGCAATGCGATCGAAATCCATTTCTTCACGATTAGATTCAGCTCACTTCTTCCCTTAAGCTTCCTCTCTTTTCTTCGATCCTACAAAACATCAAAATGTAATCTTATCACATCATGTATTAGGAATCTAGAATAGGAATTTAAAAGAGTTAGATGGTGGATTTTACCTGAAGTAGAGCCATACGTCTTGACTCTCCCATCTCTTAGATCTCTCAGGTAGCTAGGGCAACTTCGTCTCCAATGCCCCTTCTCTTGGTAGTAAAAGCAAATGGACTCCTTTGGTACATAGCAAGGGACAATCTCAGTCTTTTCTGGACTTCCAATGTAGCCAGTGTCCAATGAAGTATGGGAGTTTGATCGACCAATGAAGTTTACTTGACCAGTGCGCCAAATCATCGCTGATTCAGCAGCAATAAGCAAATAGGTCAAATCAATGAGAGTCACGTCGTGAACCATCGTATAGTACTCTCTTACGAACTCACTATATGAATCAGGAAGTGACTGAAGAACCCAGTCAACAGCCAACTCGCCTGAAATCTCGACACCCAACATCCTTAACCTGTCAATGTGTGACTTTATCTCTAAGACATGTGCACACACAAGTTTCCCATCTTCGTGTTTACTTTCCAAAAGGGCTTGAGTGAGCTTGAACTTTTCAAGCCTTCGAACTTGTGGGTTAGGGAGAACAATTTGAGGAGGTGGAGGAAGTGAAGCATGACTCTCATTTCCTTGATCGTATCTTGGAACGTCATCTTCATTTGGAAAGCTTGTTCCAATGGATTTGGGAAGACCATTGTTAGATTCAGACATCTACAAAACGGGAGAAATTCAAGTCAAGTTGATTAGAATCCTTGATGTAACACCCAAACGAAACATCAAGGCTAGGATCCAACACAATACTCTACAACCTAGAAGAGGGATGTCGTAATCTAGTTGCAGAATATTTGAAGGTAGGTAAATGACGATTTACCAATTTCCACCATGAAAAACAAAAAAAAAGAAATTTAAGTTTTAAATGAATTGAAACTCCTAGATCTTTTGAGATTCATTGAACTTTTCAATGGTATGTTTAATCTTGATTATGCCCTTCAGGTTTGCGACTGGGATGCCAAGGATCACAAACAAGATGTGAATAACCGTGCGAATCACGTGGTGCACCCAATGCTACTATCACCTAATCAATGTGCCGGTTAGCCACACACGCTCCATTGATCTACGATAAACACCGAGCCACCCTTCGCCACCAATGTCAATCCCAAATTAGTGTGCCGGTTAACCACACACGCTCCACTAACGTTTGACAAGGGTACGAAGTGTAATTCCATAGATTAGCATACAATTTCACATTTTGCCTAAAGTAACTAGAATTTGGGAATTTGTAAAAGCATGTAGTCAAGAGTGCGGTGGGTAAGAGTGGATACCCATTCAATCGCCATATTATAGGCAATTTCCTTAAACACCCCTTATAGACCAGCTTCGTGAATGAGGCCTACTAACGGTAAGACTGGCTGTTTACTTATACATATATAATATTAGACTTTTAATGTCATATACACATAGTATAGGGTGTATTTTACACTTTTAAAATACTAGGTGGTCTAATTTAATAAATTATACTTTTAATTTAATTAAATGTAAACCAAAACTTTATGGATTTATTAACTCTCTTTTAATTATACACTTTAATTAATTAACAAAACCATAAGGGTGTAATTTGAACTTGTCAAAATGCGAGGGTTTTAGAATTTAACATTTCAAAATCAAACTTTTAATCAACTTTTAAATTCCAAAACTTGAGGGCAAGTTTTTAAACTTTTCAAAACATTTGGGATTAGAATTTAAATAATTCAAATCTAAATTACAAATAATCAATCTTTATCTAATAAAACAAAAGATTATCTAAATTTTGACAATTATCTTCTATTTTGGCCAGGATAATCACCATATATACATAAAATTCGGATTTTATTGATAAAAACTGTTTTGGTAATTATCCCACAGTAAAATAGGCAAGAAAATCGCAAAAACAGGCTGCCGGATCCATGGACTCGCCGAGTCAGGGACTGGACTCGCCGAGTCGGCCTGACTCGCCGAGTCAGTGATGCAGAGGGCAAAAAAAACTTCGTTTTTCATGCAAAAATCGATCAATCAAGCATCAAATTCACTAACAAACAGCCCTAGGCTTTGATACCACTGATGGGTTTCAAGCAATACATCAATCTTATGGTGTACATGCAAACCCTAATAGCTTTGGATCTAGTTTGTCTAATGAACATGCAATTGATAATCTAAAGCCATAAACCTTAGATCTAATAAACTATAACTGAAATTAGGGTTTAGATCTTACCTTTGATTTTTATATAGCAATAACAATTAATCCTTGGCTTCAGAAAGCTTAGTGCCTCAAGTGTTGCACCTCTAATGGAGTCACAAACACCACTAAGCAACTTGGATGAAGAGGGAGGAGAGAGGAGGCACCAAAAAC
Organism: Lactuca virosa; assembly: GCF_052849685.1. NCBI lineage: Eukaryota > Viridiplantae > Streptophyta > Magnoliopsida > Asterales > Asteraceae > Lactuca > Lactuca virosa. The sequence continues at coordinate 252,658,578 of NC_136430.1, forward strand.
GGCTGGAAACCCTAAAGGATTAGTTGTCCACGTTTTTGGGGCTTAGGGGCTCCTTAAATAGGTAGGCTATTAGGGTTATCTATCAAGGAAACCCAAATTTGACTGCTTAAGCTCTAAGCATCCCATGGACCCCTTCTGGAACATGCCTTGGACGATTTCTAATGGGCTTCCCCATAGAATTCGTCCAACCTATTATTCCAAGGTGATCCACAGCCCAATTATGTAATTATCTTATAATTACACGATAAGTCCCTTAAGTTTAATTAATCTCTTTTAGCCACAAAATTAATTCTTAATTAATTCTTGACTAATATCAATTAAACATTATGATTTCTCCTTTAATATATTATTCTTATACTATATTAATAAATCATAATTAAACCTTTCTCTCCTTAATTCATCCTACATATTGCTATGGTGAAGGCAACCCAAAAGGACCATGCTCATAATCGGGTCAAGTACATACCAAAATAGTTATGGACTTAGACACTAATCCAACACTATAATAGGTATAGTTTAGGAGAATGCTATTCATTACTTCTAGTACAATGAAGCATACAAAGAGTCAGTTCAACATGAGTCAAACACACAGTGAAGAGAAACAAACAATACCATACAGAACATACAGTGAAGAGAAACAAACAATACCATACAGAGAGAACACACAATTATGAGAAACAAACAGAACGTACAACATACAGTACAAAACAAACAAGTTAGGTTGCTATAGCATGAGAACATACAGGATCTAATTATACCAATTGATCACTAACTCATTGTTTTAAACAAAAGGTGATAGTTATATTGGGTATACATGATCATATAACAAATGTGAATTACACGGCTTGCAAGAATTTGCAGAGGTCGCGTTTGGTTCCCTTAATCTCTAGACAGGGAGAACGTTTAGTAGGGGTCCTAGCCTACACATTATGACCATAATAAAACAAACATGTTTTTAGGTCATCAGTACATCCGCATGTCATTATAAACGACAACTGTGTACTTACATTTCCCATTACTTTCATAAAGTGACAGTACCACTTGAAAGACAAACTCAAACTATTTTCGAGTCAAGATGGTTATAAACTAGGGAAAACATACATTTTTACAAACGACAAATAAAACAGTCGAGTCTAGCACATAACAGTAGATGCCTTGGTAGAAGGCTACGTTTAAAAGAGAGGACCATAATGCTAGTCTTATGATTCCTTAATGTATACATCACAGGATATATATATATATATATATATATATATATATATATATATATATACCAATAGGATCCGACAGGTAATAGGATGTGTGCTCTCCGCTTCATTTCTTGTTCCTTGTTTGGTTGTGGGCTTGGAACGAATTCACCCAATCTATTTTCTATTCGATTCTATATATATATATATATATATATATATATATATATATATATATATATATATATATATATATATGCTTAGTATACATTAAGTCATCATAAGGGTACCAGGTATGGGTCAGGTCATAGGACACAGAGTCAAAGCACAGTTTTTCTAGTACAAAACATACTTTCCAAATCAGAACTTTTGGTATACAAAACTAGAAACTTGACCAGTAAAAGGGTTTAATCCATTTTATTAAACCAGTACGATTTAAAGGACCTTAGGTGAGTAACTCTATAATACCTTAGTTTATACATCATGGTTATATATAAAATTAATACCCAATAGGTAGTTGGATGTGTGCTTTCCGCCTTACTTCCTGTTCCTTGTTTGGTTGTGGGCTTAGGGCAGATTCACCCAGTTAACTTTCTATCCGATATTAGATTATATATATCCAGTATAAACTAAGCTATTATAAAAGTATTCACTGTGGTCACCATTTTATTATAAGAAATAAGGGTTTTCTTAAAGAATCTTTTCATTAAATATAAAGGAACCATTACCATTAACTCCATGAAATACACCAGGGTTATATGCAACAAGGATCTAACAACCAATGGGATGTGTGCTATCCGCCTTAAATTATGTTCCTCGTTTGGTTGTGAGCTTAGGGCAGATGCGCACAATCGATTGTTTGTTTACTCTGAGTCTTATATAACTTGTATCCACTTAGTACTCATAGAAAGGGGTTGTAGTGTCATTTTTACTTAACTTCCATTAAAGTAGGAAGTATAGAATTTTCTAGAGGAACAGGCGGACTTTTCTAAACATAACTTACAAATTACAACATTTTCAACAACATTTTACAACTTTCTTACATCACTAAAATCTTATGAACTCACCAGATTAATTGCTGATCAACTCTTTCAAATAACTTGTATCCTCAGGAGCCTATTAGACAGGTACTCGTGCTGGGAATTCCGAAGATGGAGCATTGTAGCTTCAAGTCTTGTTTTGTTATTTGTTTATGAATTCTATGTTTTGTGAACACACACATTGTAAACACTTTCTTTCTAAATGAAATGGTTGTTCATTACTTGCTTACCATATACATATCTTGTGATACTAAACATGACGTCCTCCACCTCTGAACGATTCCGTCGTTCCGGTTTTGGGGTGTGACAGATTGGTATCAGAGCATTGTTTATAGTGAACTAAGTATATAAACCGATAAAAGATATACAACTATAAATACAGTGGGGTTAAGTGCTCTGGATAATGATATATTTTTAGAGTATAACTATAAGTTATAAAAATATACCTACTTGCTTATACATGTACATATTAGAACAAGTGTCACGAGGAGAACAGAACTAAAGTATTTAAAGCTTGGACACTGTCGTCAACCTGAATAGTTATGTAATCATAGCTAGGATCAATATAGCCTGATCAACTATATTCATTCGAGATGTGACCGACATGTGTTTGTGAATGATGTGGTGTTGCAACAGTATTAAAACTTACCTGAACACCAGTCAAGAGAACACCAGATCAAGTACATTAGAGTTAGAATACTATAGGAGTATTCTATGATACGATAACAAGTTTAGAACATACCTAGTACATTACATTAAAATACTATAGGAGTATTTTAAGCACCATATAAATAACTTATGTGATAACGTAAAAGACCCTTACGGATAGGTCTATAATCTTGCAATGTATATTCCTAAAGTTTTATATATAATTAAGATCTTATAGACTTAGAATTTGCGATCTACGCTTCGCTACCCATTCCTCTTATGGTTGTGGTTTTGGAGTAGGATCACTTATTCGAAGGTCTATTTAATCTTCAATTATATACAAACTTGTATACATTGTACAATTATAGGAGGACTCTGTAAGGATCACCCCATAAAGTTACCTTAAAGCTCATAGATTCTTTAGTCACTTTCATTCTCGCACGACAAGCCCAGATAGGTGTAACCACTTCCTCATAGTGGACAACAGAAGAGTCCAGGAGGAACAAGAACAAGTTCATGAGAAGTTTTCAAAGAGGGATCGGCCGAAGTAACCAAAACGTCTTACACGTCACACTAATAAATAATAATCTTGTTAACTTAGCGAGCGAGTGGAAACACTACTCACATTATATGTTAAGATTGTTTTCTTACATGCAGCTGGTAACAGTTATTCAGGAAACAGATATTCATTCGAGGATAGTTATTTCAAATTCATAGAGTTTATTAGGTATAGACTCTTTATGAATTGTTCCTAGAACCCTGTGGAAGTCAGGACCCGATACACCCAGAACTAGGATAACCTTGTCTTTTCTGCTTTCGACTTGTGTCCATTGCATTAGACTTATTCCGTCTCATCTTTGTATTTTTTTAGCAAAGATACCTCCTCGCAGATCAAACTGACGCACTACTCCGATAACTCCAATACCACCTCCTTCGCAAATCGATATGGCAGCTATAAACGTTGTGGTGGCTGCAGCTGTGGCAACAGCCATGGCTCAATATCACTCCATCAGTACCGGCGGAGGTGAAACGCCTACTGATTCTACTCAAGGTGAGGTCCCCGTGCGCTCGGGAGAGTTCTCCTACAAGGACTTCACCAAATGCCAGCCATTGTCCTTTAATGGGACTGGTAGAGTCATTGCCCTCTTGCAATGGTTCGAGAAAACAGATAAGATCTTCGAAATCTGTTTGTGCCCAGAAGGAAGCAAAGTGAAGTTTGCTGCCTGCACCTTCTCTGAGAAAGCCCTAACATGGTGGAACAGCCATGTTAAGTCATCGACCCTATCAGTGGCTAACTCAATAGGTTGGGAAAACCTAAAGAGTTAATGCTGGAAGAATACTGCCCGAGGGGCGAAGTACAAAAGCTGGAACAAGAACTATGGGAACTCACAATGGTCGGCTCAGACATAGTGACCTATACTGACCGGTTCAGCGAGCTAGCAGCTCTACGCCCCGGGATGGTTACCCCGGAGAGCAAGAAGATAGAAAGATACATTTGGGGTCTGACTGCTCTGACCCAAGGAAATGTGTTGTCTTCTAACCCAGCCACGTTCGATAGTGCTAAACGCCTGGCTCAGCGACTCATCGACCACGGAGTCCGCCATGGTGTAAAAGTCCCTATCCCCGAGCCATCGAGGGAAGAGGACTATAATCAGAAGTCGAGGAAAAAGAGGAAGAAGAAGCGAACAACACAGGACACCCCGCAAGAACAACAAGCGAGTACTATGTACGCCGCTACAACACCTACTGCTCCAGCACCTGCCAGTCGATATGTTGGAACCCTCCCGAAGTGTGGAAAGTGCAACTTTCACCACACCGGAGTATGCCGGGAAATGCAGTGTCTGAACAGCCACAGAAAGGGACACACAGTCCGTTTTTATAGGACACCGGCTCAACCGATCTCCCAAGTCCCTGGAGCTGAAGAAAACCAAGCCTGTTATGGCTGTGGTGAGACTGGACACTATCAGAGGGACTGCCTGATAACAAAGAACTCAGGAGCATATGGACGCATTCTGATGATCACCGCAAGAGAATCAACCCCGGAGTCGTCGATGAGCAGCGGTACGTTTTCGAAATAGTAATTACTTTAAAAATTAATTTATATTGATATAAGATTAAAATTTGGGGACAACACTTAAAAGTAATTATAATAACCCACATATTGAAATAGGTCACAATATTCAAGAGAACTAAAAGATCCGTTTAGAGAAGCTATTATGGCTTACCATATACATCAGGGTTGTGCATAACTAAGATGTTGCAGACTTAGAGTGAGTGACTCCGCTTAGATCCTTATTCCTTAGTTGGTTGAAGATTTGAGGCAGAGTTACTCAGTCGACTAACATATCACAACAGCAATTACTCAAATAACAATTAAAAGGGACGGCCTTGGTGCCTTAGACCCTTGGTATAGTGAGGATAACTCACCTTGCAACTGCCAAAATCCTGCAAATCTCTGACCGCTGACTCACCGGAACTCCCAACTATCACATGATAATCACCAAGTTAGAATCCAACATGACTTTCTAGGCCAAGTGCCCACACCACTCCTTAAATCCATTTTCCTTTTATTGAGCCAAGTCCCAAAACCAAGTCCTTATGCAATGCTCAATATTGGCCCAATTTACTAAATTGGGCCCATCTTTCTAATCGGGCCTAGATCCAAGGTCCATAATAATTATTGGGCCCAAATTACTCCATCTATACTGTTCAGTCACGGCCCAAGCCCAGCTAGCCCATAAACAGCCCAATACTTCACGGCCCAAATTCGAAAACCCAACAGAGGGTGTACGCTGGGCGTACTCCTCTGGTACGCGGGGCGTACGTGCGTCTGTACCCAAAATCCTTCCATGTGCTTAATGGCTTAAGCACTTAAGCCCATATGCCAGATCTAGTGACAAAAAGGGCCTAGGACTCATAAAGTCTCAAACTTTATCCTGTTTGACGTCCATAAAGCTCTTAACTCAAGGTCTTAACCCATTAAGACCTTCCAACTTCACACATGGGACAACCAAAGCCATTGGGACCTCATTTTTCTCACTCAAGACCTCTCCTATGGTCTGAAAGGACAGCTTAACTTAACCAAAACACATCATGCATCATATTGGGGATTTTTGGGACAAGAATGGTGTCAAAACTTCACAACACTTAGATCTACACAAAATAGATGTCAAGCAAGAAGCTTTATACCTTTAAATAGTTGCAAAAGGTGGTGCTATCTCAGATCTACAAGCTCCAGCCACCAAGGTTCCTTCTTTGCCAACCTCTTCTTTCTTCCTCTAAGCTTTCCTTTGCCAAACTAAGCTCCACAAAGCCAAACACACCCAACAATGGAGGTGGAACGGCTACCTAGGGTTTTTCTGAGGATAAGGGAACAGATAAGGAGGCTGGGGTTGATCCTTTATGTTCTTTATATAGTGGCTGGCCCTAAAATTAGGGTTTAATGACTCTGAGTGTACGTTGGGCGTACCTCTAATACGTTGGGCATACGCGTCCTTGCACCCGCGATCATTTACTCTATTACGTTGGGCGTAACCCAGCCTACGTTGGGCGTACCCACGCGTGTCCCAATTGCATGCATGGCCTACCTCGACAACTTTTTCCATTAAGGGCCATAAATGTCACTTTCTTTAAAATGTCATAACTCCTTTATTCTAAATCCGTTCCCAACGAACTCTATATCCACGCAAAGGTGGCGAGAAGCCCTATGCTTCTAGCAACACACCCCGGTCTGAAACCTTCTCGAATGAAACTCATTGCCCACAAAAGACCGAAACGCCCTTACTCTTGATCTCGGAAATCCATAAATAAATACTTTTAGAACGGGGCTTTACAAAGTATTATTTAAATAAGTCTTTGGGCCAAAATGTCAAGAATAATAGTTTAAGGACCTAAAATGTCATTTTTCATAAAAAGAGGACTAAAGTTGTCATTTTTATTAAGAGAAAGGCTGAATAGGTCAAACCTACATATTTTTGAGTCAAATATTTTACTATTAATATACTTGGGTCAAAAATACAAAATTTTATAACTTATGAATTTAGAATGAAAAAAAAAATATATATATATATATATATATATATATATATATATATATATATATATATATATATATATATTTCATAAACCTAAATATCGTTATAAAACAATTGGCGAACGTTACAACATTTCGTATCAAAATAAATTCTATATCACTAAATATATAGACAAACAAATACATAATACGATATTTGGGCCCATTATTCCCTATTTGTGCTTATTGGGTCTTCATGACCCAATTTCATAATCTCTTGGGCCCACTATAATTAAAATATGTTTAATGGGCCTTGGTGGCCCAATTTCATATTTGGTAGACCCTCATTAGCTTTTAAATACTATTGGGCCTCAGTGGCCCATTTGTATTACTAATGCGGTCCCAAATATTCATCACGAGCTTAATGGGCCTTAATGGGTCCGTCATATGCTCGAAGGCCTAGAATAACATACATGACCTACTGTCCGTCATGGTCCTCTCTCATGTTTGTTAGGCCCATTTCATATCCACGAAAACATTAAACAATTATGGACGAGGTTATTCATATTCATAAACTATCAGCTTGGATTTAGTGAGAAACGTCGTTCAGCACCAACGAGTGTTTGGGCGTAGCCTGTAGTTATAATCAGAGTCTCCTGGAGGGAGAGCGAGAGTTTGTGTATAGATCTATACGGGGGTGACTCCCCTACACCTAAGTTGTTCGCTACAGTTAGACTCGGCCAGTCTAGGGTGACAAAACCTTGATCAAAAATTTGGCATTTTCACAAATGCCAAGGCAGGCAAAATAGTCATTATTATGTATGGTTATAACGACTCACGTAGAGATCCGTTGCTCATTTCATTTTCTTAGGAAAGCGAATTCATATATGTTGAACGTACAAGCGGTTATTCGATAATACAAAATCATTATACTATCAAAATGGAAAACATCGGGTTTTCCTGGGGTTAACAATAATATTCAATACGTATACAGACACTTATCTACTATTAAATGAACAAATTTGAAAGTTAATCTTTTCATGAATCATATACACATACATTTATGGGATATTCACAACATTTTTCATAAATAGTCTTTTTACAGAAAATATTGGATTTTCTGGAATTTACATGCGACATAAACTATTTCACATCAAATATACTTATGAACTCACCAATATTATATATGTTGACCGTTTTCAAAATAACTTGTATTCTCAGGTAATCGTTAGACAAGGAAGCATCCAGTGTGTTGAAAGTTTCTTTTGTATTTGCTAATCACCAAACACTTTATATTTTGGATTCATGTAATGTAAACTAAGTACTTGATGTAAACAATGACAGTTGTACTATGTAATGCTTGGTGATGAATGTGTTATGTTTCATGTATATTCAATGTGATGATATTTCAATTTAAGTCACGCGAGCCCTCGGACGTTTCCGTCGTCTGGTTCGGGGGTGTGACAGGTTGGTATCAAAGCTCTGTTTATAGTGAACTGGCATATCTAACCACACATTGATATGCAACTATAAACCCAGCAAGGGACTAATAACTCTGAACAAAACAAATAAAATGTGCTAATAAACACTCTTGTTTGTGCGACTTAGAAAAATGAACATAATAACAAATCGAATAAGACGATTGGGAGAACCTGACATCTCGGTTAAGCCAGGACTGTTCACAGTTGTATTAGGGACGAATGTAGCCTGATCAACTACATTCTTTCGTAATACAACTATCACATGCCCTGGAATGATCGCAATGGTCAGTAAACCCAAGGCATACCCTATTGTTAAACAAGAAGAATGCATCAACCCAAATTTTATAACAACTAAAAATATTTTAGGATTAATAATAGTTTATTTATATACCTCCTTACATGTTCCCCCTCACAGTCACCATGGAAGAGGAGCATCAGGGCATTCAGTTTCATCAGGTCTTAGTGGCCCATGGAATGATTGAGAATGACCTGGGGGAAGGGCAAGGGGGAGGACACGGCGTTGGACCTGACGAGTACACAGACACAGACTACGAGTTTGATGGGACCGATGACGATATGGAGGAAGAAGGAGGCACAGACAAAGCCTCCGTCACACCACCTACTGGTGAGACACCACAGAACCGCCTCGCCCCACCAGGGAATCCTGTGAGAGAGAATCGTTCTCCAGAGGCTGAGGCTGACGCACTACGACAACAGCTATTCGCCATGGAAGCACGAGCGATGCATGCTGAACAGGAAAGAGATGAAGTCATTGGAGAAATGACTGAGATGGCCCAGTTCTTGGCACAACACTTCGGTATATGATCTCGTTGCCACCGTTGGGCGCTTCCTAGTGTGTCAGGATCAGCTTTACCCTATTAGTGCTATGTTCTCTTATGTTAGCTATATTATGTACTACCGACTCCATGTTTAAGTGATTACACTACTCATAGATTCGTTATGCTGTCGAACTTTGTACCTCTATGTATGCTCTTTCGAGCAAATTTTCATGTACCAAGTCGGATATTATTAATGAAAGTGTTATTTGTTGTAAAAAAAAATTGTGACTTACCAGCTAGCTATCCGAATAAGTTAGAAGAACTAAACTTAAGAAAATAAACACTATTGGAGTACTTTAAGAACACTATTCTTATACACCTCAATGCACACACTCCTCACATCCACTCGTCCCACGCAGGCAAAATGGCGGGAACGCAGCAAGACGACCCTTACCATCAAGCTCTAGTACTCTATGGGGAGATTGAAGTTAGTCCAGAGGAGAATCCCGAAGAAAACCCTGAAGGAGACCTTGCAATGGGTCAGGAGATAGGACCCGGAATAGAACCAGATGAGTATGTGGTAACTGACTATGAATATGACGAATCCAACCAGAAGTCAGACGAAGGAAAGGACGTTACGGAGACTTCTAGTAAACCTCACCCATCGAAAGCCCCATCAGACACACATACAATGGGGTAAGTGATGCAGACTACATACGCTCTCTTGAAAAAGAAATAGTCAATCTCAAGCGTCTACTCTTCGCAACCGAGGCTAGAGCTGTTCGAGCCGAACAGAGGGAGGAGATAATCACCCAAGAGGCGAATGAACTGGCTGAACTTCTGATACTACAGCTCGACGATTGAGTATCATCGTCATCACCACTAATGGAACCTGCCCTACTACTTACTATTATAAGTTGTATCTCCTACTAGTAATGTGCTTCTTCTGCGTGTACTGCCCTGTGCACTGATGATCTTGTCACGTAATGTTTGACAAAGTTTCATGTATTAAAAATGACTATTTCTAGTAGAAATACTATGTGTTTTTTTATGAGACTCACTTATGTGCACACACAAACCATTAAAATCGTTGGATACGCAAGAACCTTGAAACCAAAAATGACCTATGAACTCTATGAATACGACCTAATATTCAAATTACCTACTATCATAAATACATTCTAGGGATGTAGAGCGAAATATTAAAAATCGCACAAAGATATTAGAGTACAGCAGGAAATGATCACCGCTACTTATAATCCCGTTTATCATCATGCAGCCGAAAATGTCGTTCCTCAGAAATAACAAGCACACCCGTGGAACCCCAATCTTGCGAATGGACTTTACTACATTTCAATTTGCTGTCACCGCTGCCATAACTGCTGCTATGGCACAGCTCGACACAATCAAAACCAACAAAGGAAGAAGCAGCGTTGACAACACCAGCCGAGGTAACAACCCCGAAGACCAACAAGTGACAACATATCAAGATACTCCAAACCCCAACTTTAAGGGTAGGAAGCGGGAGTCTGGGAGTAAGAGGAAGGGACAGCCGACTCAAGGTCCCTCAAAGAAACAACGTACTGTGGTTGTCTATGCGACCACAACATCTACTACACCTAAACCAGCGAGACCATCCGCTGGGAGTCTTCCCAAGTGTAACAAATGCAGTTTCCATCATCATGGAAAATGCAGAGAGATGCAATGTACTAGTTGCAACAGAAAAGGCCACACGGCAAGATATTGTAGGACTCATCCCCAACAATATCAGCAGCTGATCAACAACAACAGCAACCACAACAACAATGACGTTGGGATTAATTACACTTGTTACAGATGTGGGGAAATCGGTCATTTCAAATGCAACTGCCCTAGTACTAACAATCAAGGAGCAGAAGGATCAGGAAGGGTCCTGACCTTGGGTCAAGGCGAATCAGTCCAAGACCCAACGGTTGTTACTGGTACGTTCCCACTTAACAACTCTTTCGCTTACCTCTTATTCAATAAGTGAAGATGATTGAAGCCTCGTTAGTAACATATTCAAACATTTACTAAAACAACAACCCCAGCAGCTAAACGAAGCCTTAACGGCGGAGGTGGCTAATGGGAAAAACCGAAACAACCAAAGATATCTATGTAGGGTGCACACTAACACTAAACCACCACACCTTCGAAATAAACTTCATGTTTGTGAATATTAGGAGTTTCGATGTGATCATCGGCATGGATTGGTTAAGCCCCCATCATGCCAATATTATGTGCCACGAGAAGGCCGTTCGCCTTCATCTCCCTAATCATGAAACCCTAATTATATACGGATACAAGCCCAGTACGAACCTTCGTCTTATCCCGTGCATTAAGGCACATAAGTGCCTACCAAAGAAGAACTTGGCGTTTCTGGCTCACATTGTGGGTAAGCCCAAGGAAAAGGTCAATATTCAAAACATTCCAGTGGCTTGCGATTTCCCGGATGTTTTTCCTAAATATCTCCCGGGAATACCCCCTGACAGACAGGTCGAACTTCGGATAGACCTGGTACCAGGAGCCGCTCCAATCGCCAAATCACCCTATAGTTTGGCCCCTGCGGAGATGCAGGAACTGTCAAGTCAACTCAGTGAACTCTTAAACAAAGGATTCATCTGACCCAGCTTCTCGCCATGGGGAGCTCCGGTTCTTTTCGTTAAAAAGAAAGACGGACCCTTCCAAATGTGCGTAGACTACAGAGAGCTGAATAAGCTCACCATCAAAAATCGCTATCCACTTCCACGAATCGACGATTTATTCGACCAACTACAAGGAGCAGGCTATTTCTCTAAGATAGATCTGCGTTCCGGGTATCATCAACTCAAGGTCCGAGATGAGGATATTCAGAAGACCGCTTTACGAACACGTTATGGACATTATGAATTTGTTGTAATGCCCTTCGGTCTAACGAATGCCCCACCGCGTTCATGGATCTGATAAATCGAGTCTGCCGACCATTCCTCGACAATTTTGTCATTGTTTTCATCGACGATATCCTAGTCTATTCTCGAAGCGAAGAGGAGCATGGCCGACATCTCCGGCAAATCTTGGAAACCCTGCGAGCTGAAAGGTTGTACGCAAAACTCTCTAAGTGTGAGTTCTGGCTCCGTAGCGTGAACTTTTTGGGACATGTTGTCAGTAAAGAAGGGATACATGTGGATCCTTCTAAGATTAAGGTAATTGAAGGATGGACAGTCCCATCAACACCCCCGGAAATTCGCCAATTTCTAGGAATCGCAGGCTATTACAGAAGATTTATCCAGAATTTCTCCCGGATAGCTAAGCCTCTTACCGCACTTACACAAAAATGAGTACCTTTCGAGTGGACTGAGAAGCAGGAAGTTGCCTTCCAGACCCTGAAGAAAGCCCTGTGTAGTGCACCCGTACTATCCTTAGCGGAGGGAACCAAAGACTTCATGGCATACTGTGATGCCTAGAATCAGGGTTTAGGTTGTGTACTTATGCAGCGTGAAAGGGTAATAGCATACGCGTCGAGACAACTCAAGACACGTGAAGTGAATTATACCACCCACGATCTCGAGTTAGGAGCCGTGGTCTTTACTCTGAACATTTGGAGGCACTACCTTTATGGTACCAAGTGCACCATTTTCACTGACCACAAAAGCCTCCAGCACATCATGAATCAGAAAGAACTAAACATAAGACAGCGAAGATGGGTCAAACTACTTAACGACTATGAGTGTGAAATCAAGTACCACCCAGGTAAAGCTAACGTAATATCTGATGCATTAAGCCGAAAGGAATACTCGAGTCATCGTGTGAGAACTCTTTCAATAACCATTCAATCCCACCTGTCCTCGTAAATCAAGGCAGCCCAGTTCGATGCCATGAAGACAGAGAACAAAACAAGCGAAGCGTTACGTGGACCGGAATTCATGTGGGAATGCGAAGACCAGATGAAGCAAAAGTACCCTCACCTATTCTCGCATTCTCAAATCTAGCTTCAAAAAGAATTTCGGGACAAAATTCCCTCTAACGGGGGGATGATGTCACAACTAGCATCCTAGCTAGGAAATTCTGTACTTTTGTAAACATTATCTACTATTAAACTCGTAACCCTGATTCATATTAGGCTTGAAGTTCATCCTATGGAGACAAATTCAAACCCAGATTCACCAAGTAAAGTTGAAAACCCTAAAAATCCCGGTTTAAGCCCATTATGGACTAGGATTTTCTTATTGGGCCTAATGGACCAATAAGCCTCCAATTCGATTATAATGGACTTGGAACCTTCAAATGGGCCATAATTGGGCCCACATTCATGAAACCTAATCTTTTGGGCCTTATTGGGCCCTAGCTAATCCAATTAGCCCTAATAAACCATAAATCAATTCTTTTATGCACCTTGGGCCGTAAACAATCTCTAAAGGCCCAATGGACCGAAAAACCTCCTTGTGGACCCCATAAATTCAAACCAAATTAAGAAGTGGGCCAAAATAAATCCAATTTCTCCTTCTTAAGAACCATTCTCGGCCCATGTAAAGGAATAAAAAGAAGGAATAAAAATAAAAGAGAATTGGAGGATTTTTGTGCACTTGCCACCTCTTTATTGCATGGTGGGTTTCCATGCAAGTCAACTCACTCCTTCTCTCCTCTCTTCTTCATCTTCTCGGCCGATTCCCACTCTCTCCACCTCATTCCCTTTCAAAAATATCTCAAGAATACTATCTCAAGAACTCATCCTCCCTCCATCAAAAATTTCGAGAATCACAAAAGCTCCAAGAAGATTCTTCCCTAATATCACCAATCCTTGGTAAGTTGTTGTTTTTATCCATACCTTAGCTTCTTGATTACCTCAAAAATTTCCTCCTAACTCATGCAAAATTCGTGATCTTGCTTTTTATAACACATCTAAGCCAAAGACATCTCAAGAAGCTTGCTAGGCCGAAAGACCTCATCATTTTCTTCCATTTCTCTTCAAAACCGAACCCACAAACTCAAGGTGAGTTCATACCCCTCTATTTTTGGTTTTCATATGATTTTTGGGGGAGAATACAAGTAAAATGTGTAGATCCATGTGTATTTGTATGATATGTGTGTTTTCTTGTGTTTATGTGGTGAATATGTGCTAAAATGAAAGATATTTCGAGATCTATAGTTCAAAAATGAAAAATAAGTGATCTATGAAGTATCACACTTAACAAGTTAAGAAAAATATCATATAAGGAGTTATAATAAGCATATTACAACATAAAACTCATTACTGGGCTATTTTTGTCAAATAAACAAAAGTTTGGGAAAAAGATGCCATTCACGATTTTTATAAAGGCCAAAAGGTCAAAACAGTTAAAGTAGGAGTTATTATGATTACAATGCTTTTTAAAGGACCAAAAGTGTAAATTTTAGCCTAATGGGCTAAACTTTTGGGCTTTTCGGCCTTTAGGCCCAAATTTGCGAAAAACATGATTTTTAAGGGGCTGAAATTGTAAGTTTCTCAAAACAGGGGTTTGAAACGTAAATAAACAGATTTCAGGGGTTAAAAATGTCTTATTTATCAAATAGGACTAAAAATGCAAAGTTTTTGGATTTTAGGTAAAAATTGTAAAATTGTAAAAATTGCGAAAATTGAGGATTTCAATATAAATCTTTTCAAATAAGGGCTGAAACTGTCCAAGAACAAAAGTTTGGGCTGAGAGTATGTAACATCCATAAAATTTAAGCCAATTTAAAACATTTTAATCCATTCAAAAACCATTAAGTTAATACAACTTGTTTTCAAAACAGTTTCAAACATCAGAGTATCCCCAGAACCCAATCATAAAATCATGAAATATGAGGAGCGGTACGATCACGCCTTTGCCTTGCCAAGATCACCTGATGTACCTGAAACAATAAACTGAAACCGTAAGCTCTAAAGCTTAGTGAGTTCCCCCAAAATACCCATACACACATAACCATACACATACAGCAATAAACAGCACACAATGGGTCCGGTCAACCATCAGGTTGGAATACCCCTGGCCCTCAACCGTCGGGTTGGAATACCAACATACCACGAGTCCAATCATCCTACCAGGATGGCATACTCTCGGCCCACAACCATCGGGTTGGAATGCCCATACTCCTACACATACAACAATCACTACTATTGGTCCAATCATCCCTCAGGATGGAATACCTCAGGCCCTCAACCATCGGGTTGGAATGCCAACCTACTATGAGTCCAATCATCCTACCGGGATGGAATACTCCTGGCCCACAACCATCAGGTTGGAATTCCAACATACTATGAGTCCAATCATCCTACATGGATGGAATACTCCTGGCCCACAACCATCAGGTTGGAATGCCCACATCCTAACAACATGTGCACTTACCAGATAATCACATAATAGTCCACATAAACTACGTACTAGGGCCCTATCATCCTACCGGGATGGAATACCCTATACAACTGCTCAAATATGCGCACATAACACAGGTAATCTCCTACCAGCACACAGACAGTCCGACCAACTACAGGTCACTAAGCATAGCCACATCCAGTCTACCAGGATGCCGATCTAACCAGCCATACTCGCATATAATCATCCATTCTAGCAGAATACCAAATTAACATATCACAACAGCAATTACTCAAATAACAATTCAAAGGGCCGGCCTTGGTGCCTTAGACCCTTGGTATAGTGAGGATAACTCACCTTGCAACTGCCGAAATCCTGCAAATCTCTGACCGCTGACTCACCGGAACTCCCAACTATCACATGATAATCACCAAGTTAGAATCCAACATGACTTTCTAGGCTAAGTGCCCACACCACTCCTTAAATCCATTTTCCTTTTATTGAGCCAAGTCCCAAAACCAAGTCCTTATGCAAAGCCCAATATTGGCCCAATTTACTAAATTGGGCCCATCTTTCTAATCGGGCCTAGATCCAAGGTCCATAATAATTATTGGGTCCAAATTACTCCATCTATACTATTCAGTCACGGCCCAAGCCCAGTTTACCCATAAACAGCCCAATACTTCACGGCCCAAATTCGAAAACCCAACAGAGGGCGTACGCTGGGCGTACTCCTCTGGTACACGGGGCGTACGTGCGTCTGTACCCAAAATCCTTCCATGTACTTAATGGCTTAAGCACTTAAGCCCATATGCCAGATCTAGTGACAAAAAGGGCCTAGGACTCATAAAGTCTCAAACTTTATCCTGTTTGATGTCCATAAAGCTCTTAACTCAAGGTCTTAACCCATTAAGACCTTCCAACTTCACACATGGTACAACCAAAGCCATTGGGACCTCATTTTTCTCATCAAGACCTCTCCTATGGTCTGAAAGGACAGCTTAACTTAACCAAAACACATCATGCATCATATTGGGGATTTTTGGGACAAGAATGGTGTCAAAACTTCACAACACGTAGATCTACACAAAATAGATGTCAAGCAAGAAGCTTTATACCTTTAAATAGTTGCAAAAGGTGGTGCTATCTCAGATCTACAAGCTCCAGCCACCAAGGTTCCTTCTTTGCCAACCTCTTCTTTCTTCCTCTAAGCTTTCCTTTGCCAAACTAAGCTCCACAAAGCCAAACACACCCAACAATGGAGGTGGAACGGCTACCTAGGGTTTTTCTGAGGATAAGGGAACAGATAAGGAGGTTGGGGTTGATCATTTATGTTCTTTATATAGTGGTTGGCCCTAAAATTAGGGTTTAATGACTCTGAGCGTACGTTGGGCGTACGCATCCTTGCACCCGCGATCATTTACTCTATTATGCTGGGCGTAACCCAGCCTACACTGGGCGTACCCACACGTGTCCCAATTGCATGCATGGCCTACCTCGACAACTTTTTCCATTAAGGGCCATAAATGTTACTTTCTTTAAAATGTCATAACTCCTTTATTCTAAATCCGTTCCCGAAGAACTCTATATCCACGCAAAGGTGGCGAGAAGCCCTACGCTTCTAGCAACACACCCCGGTCTGAAACCTTCTCGAATAAAACTCATTGCCCACAAAAGACCGAAACGCCCTTACTCTTGATCTCGGAAATCCATAAATAAATACTTTTAGAACGGGGCGTTACAACTCTCCCCCACTTAAATCTGATTTCGCCCTCGAAATCGCCAATTGTCAATTCTGGCTACTCAAAATCCCGAAAGGCACATCCACGCTCCTAAAGCGGACGACCACCAAGGGAGGCTGACCCCACTGGAACTCCAACTCGAAGAGATACATACTCATTCTCATGCAGTATCAAATACCTACCTCTTCGGAATGCCCTTTACTTGGAAAGTTAGATTGGATCTGTCTCCCTGACAGGCCGCCCAAACTAATTATCACCTGACCTCTTCCCACCGCTATAAAGAGGACTACTCAACCCTGGGAACCTGATTTTCCGACCCGAAAACAGAACCACGGGTCATAATCTGCTGCCGACAACACTTCTTCTCTTTCAACTCATACCCAAACGTACATACAACAATCCCTCACATAAACCAACACTCACACGTGGCCCAATCAGCCTCGTGCTGGAATACCAGGCATGCCTACGACGGGTCCGCTCATCCCTAGGATGGAATACCCTCGTATCCCTACACATGTTTGGCCCAATCAACCCTCGGGTTGGAATACCAAACACATCAGGTTCAATCACTCATAGGGTCCAGTCATCCTCATGATGGAATACCCTAGATTTGCATTCTACTACACACATACCCAAGTCTACAATCATACTTGAAGCCCAAGGATCCAACCTTGCAGCTTCCTCAAAACTACTCTGATTCGACTCAACCGATTACAACTCACCCAAATCCCGTCATCACGTTTACTCCAAACGTACCACGACAGGGAACATTACTATCGCGATCTCTAGGTCCACAACCTACGACTGAAATATCCTCACACGGTCCTCAGCACCGGTCTAGACTGCTCCCGAGTCTATCAACTCCGCTAGCTCTAGTTCTTCTGTCCAAATCTCCCATCTGGAGCTACCCTCCTTCTCCTCCTCCAAGGAGACCTAAACCATGACTTCGCATCATCAGTCGGTGCCGAAATATCGGAACCTCACTCTATATCATCCACTTGTGGAGCACGTCGCTATCCCATAACACGTATATATACTCAGAAACTTATTGCATAACTTACAATCCATAAAGAGTATTCCGCGTGCCCCTCATCATTTTTGACACTTGGGAACAATCCCGCTGATTGCTATAACATAGCAGTATCCCCACTGCTCGCTCAAAGATCCACAATACAAGTAGGGTTCTTACCATAACTAGACTGCCTCATCGCACCACTCCTGAACCGACATCCAAACTGCGTCAGGCGACATCCTTCAAAACAACGCCCCATCCGAGAATTTCCAATTCTCCCCCACTTAGAGCACTAACTACTGTCTAACGTCGGCGAAGCTGGTACGCGACTCAATCGCCCCAATTCGAGACAACGAACTTCAATGAATCCGAGTTCCTGCTGATGATCCCGGATCCCTGACTCATGATCTCTCCTTCTCTTGAATGCATCACCAGATACTACCCCTCTAAATCTCTCAATAATAAATTCTCACAAGCATTTACTATACTATAATAACTCATGCAGGAAACAAACAATCCCATAATAATAACATGATCAAGATATAAAAGAAAAGACATACCGGCTGTCATCTCTGGCGATGTCCCGACCTCCTCGGTCACAAGCTGATAGGCACGCCCTGGAGCCTTTGGAGGCTCTGCTCAACCCTGACCCCCGTCAGTAAGTCTCAAAGTGGCTGGTGTTGAGGCCTGCACTGTCCTGGCATCCAGTAGAGGACACTAGGCCTTCATATGGCCCACCTGATCACAATGATAACAAAGTCGAGCTCCGGCAGCTGGAGCCTGCTGCCTGCAATCCCTGGCTATGTGGCCCTCCTTGCCACACTTGTGGCACCCAGAAGAAGAACGACAACTTCCCTCATGCACCTTTCCGTACTTCCCACAAGTGCGACTCCTCTGACCTCCCTGTCGATAATCAGTGGCCCTCAACCGTTTCGGCGCAGACTGCGACTGCACCGGGGCCTGTCTCTGCTCTCTCAACTGGAGCTCAATCTCTAACTCGCGCCGCCTGGCGGCCTCCTGCAACTCCAACAAAGTATCACATCTCTGCGTAGACACGAACTATCGAATATCTGTCTTGAGCATGCTCAGATACCAGGTCATCTGAGCCTTCTCCGAAGCAAACTCGGGGCAAAACATTGCCCTTTCCGTAAACATCCTGGTGATCTCCGTCACCGAATCAGAATCCTGCTTCAACTCCAGAAACTCCTGAGCCAATCTCTCCCGCTCAACCCGCGGAACATAACGAGTACTGAACATGTCTCGGAACTGATCCCAAGTAACCGCAGCCCGCTGCGCATCCGAATATGATCCCGTAGTCAACCTCCACCAATCCTTTGCCCCGAGCCTCAACAGGTTCAGAGCACACCTCACCCTCTTATCAGCTGGGCATGAACACGTGAAGAAACATCCCCCCACGTATGACAACCATCTCATAGCAACGATCGGATCCTGAACCCCATCGAAAGTAGGGGGCTTCGTATTATCGAAGTCCCGATAATGAAAGCCCCGACCGGCTCCTCCTCCTGCCGCTGCTACAGCCGTTGCGGCTGCTGCGGCAGCCGTCTCTGTAAGAGCTGCATAGCGCTCATCGAAGTACTCAACCATGGCGGTCTTGATCGACCCAAACAACTCTGGCAACTCAGCTCGGAACATGGCAGCAACCTCATCATGCACGATATCACGAATCCTAGCATCCAACTCATCCGTCCTCATCTGACCAATGACCTCGGGTGGTACATATCCATCCTGATCACCCTCTCCTGATCCCGATCCTGAACCGGATCCTGCCCCGAAGCGTCTCGTAATCGCCATACTTCAGCACACTAATAAGATTCTCAGATACGCCTCATAACAGCCTGGGAACTAACTGCTAATCAACACTCCAGGGGGTTGTGACTTCCTTGATACGCGTATGGGTCCTATGCTTTCAGTAGTACGGGCCCATACTACCTTCCACACCTACCCATATTTGTCTCAAGTATCACCACAACGCCCTAGACATATACACACATAGCAAGCGCTCAATCCTCACTCCTAGAGGAATACTAAGTATCTCACATAAGGAAACCCTAGGCTAGCAGGCATCACATAATCAGGCAATTCTATCATACAATTCCTGAAGATCCCTAGCCTAGTACTAGCATGCTGTTCTAACATATCACATAATCAAATAACTTGTATGGTATTTTGGGGTCTACTTACTGGCTCCGGCTGAGCGTACCCTCTGCATCCTCCTTTACTTACTTTGAAAACCATTTTAAAACCATTTTAAAAATCTTTCCTTGATTTGAGACTGGAGTCACACGAACGTTCCTCCAATTCACTCAAACCAAGGCTCTGATACCAACTTGTAACATCCATAAAATTTAAGCTAATTTAAAACATTTTAATCCATTCAAAAACCATTAAGTTAATACAACTTCTTTTCAAAACAGTTTCAAACATCAGAGTATCCCCATAACCCAATCATAAAATCATGAAATATGAGGAGCGGTACGATCACACCTTTGCCTTGCCACGATCACCTGATGTACCTGAAACAATAAATTGAAACCGTAAGCTCGAAAGCTTAGTGGGTTCCCCCAAAATACCCATACACACATAACCATACACATACAGCAATAAACAGCACACAATGGGTCCGGTCAACCATCAGGTTGGAATACCCCTGGCCCTCAACCGTCGGGTTGGAATACCAACATACCACGAGTCCAATCATCCTACAAGGATGGCATACTCTCGGCCCACAACCATCGGGTTGGAATGCCCATACTCCTACACATACAACAATCACTACTATTAGTCCAATCATCCCTCAAGATGGAATACCTCAGGCCCTCAACCATCGGGTTGGAATGCCAACCTACTATGAGTCCAATCATCCTACCGGGATGGAATACTCCTGGCCCACAACCATCGGGTTGGAATGCCAACATACTATGAGTCCAATCATCCTACCTGGATGGAATACTCCTGGCCCACAACCATCAGGTTGGAATGCCCACATACTAACAACATGTGCACTTACCAGATAATCACATAATAGTCCACATAAACTACGTACTAGGGCCCTATCATCCTACCGGGATGGAATACCCTCTACAACTGCTCAAATATGCGCACATAACACAGGTAATCTCCTACCCGCACACAGACAGTCCGACCAACTACAGGTCACTAAGCATAGCCACATCCAGTCTACTAGGATGTCGATCTAACCAGCCATACTCGCATATAATCATCCATTCTAGCAGAATACCAAACTAACATATCACAACAGCAATTACTCAAATAACAATTCAAAGGGCCGGCCTTGGTGCCTTAGACCCTTGGTATAGTGAGGATAACTCACCTTGCAACTGCCGAAATCCTGCAAATCTCTAACCGCTGACTCACCGGAACTCCCAACTATCACATGATAATCACCAAGTTAGAATCCAACATGACTTTCTAGGCTAAGTGCCCACACCACTCCTTAAATCCATTTTCCTTTTATTAAGCCAAGTCCCAAAACCAAGTCCTTATGCAAAGCCCAATATTGGCCCAATTTACTAAATTGGGCCCATCTTTCTAATCGGGCCTAGATCCAAGGTCCATAATAATTATTGGGCCCAAATTACTCCATCTATACTGTTCAGTCACGGCCCAAGCCCAGCTAGCCCATAAACAGCCCAATACTTCACGGCCCAAATTCGAAAACCCAACAGAGGGCGTACGTTGGGCGTACTCCTCTTGTACGCGGGGCGTACGTGCGTCTGTACCCAAAATCCTTCCATGTGCTTAATGGCTTAAGCACTTAAGCCCATATGCCAGATCTAGTGACAAAAAGGGCCTAGGACTCATAAAGTCTCAAACTTTATCCTGTTTGACGTCCATAAAGCTCTTAACTCAAGGTCTTAACCCATTAAGACCTTCCAACTTCACACATGGGACAACCAAAGCCATTGGGACCTCATTTTTCTTACTCAAGACCTCTCCTATGGTCTGAAAGGACAGCTTAACTTAACCAAAACACATCATGCATCATATTGGGGATTTTTGGGACAAGAATGGTGTCAAAACTTCACAACACTTATATCTACACAAAATAGATGTCAAGCAAGAAGCTTTATACCTTTAAATAGTTGCAAAAGGTGGTGCTATCTCAGATCTACAAGCTCCAGCCACCAAGGTTCCTTCTTTGCCAACCTCTTCTTTCTTCCTCTAAGCTTTCCTTTGCCAAACTAAGCTCCACAAAGCCAAACACACCCAACAATGGAGGTGGAACGGCTACCTAGGGTTTTTCTGAGGATAAGGGAACAGATAAGGAGGCTGGGGTTGATCCTTTATGTTCTTTATATAGTGGCTGGCCCTAAAATTAGGGTTTAATGACTCTGAGTGTACGTTGGGCGTACGCGTCCTTGCACCCGCGATCATTTACTCTTTTACGCTGGGCGTAACCCAGCCTACGCTGGGCGTACCCACGCGTGTCCCAATTGCATGCATGGCCTACCTCGACAACTTTTTCCATTAAGGGCCATAAATGTCACTTTCTTTAAAATGTCATAACTCCTTTATTCTAAATCCGTTCCCAACGAACTCTATATCCACGCAAAGGTGGCGAGAAGCCCTATGCTTCTAGCAACACACCCCGGTCTGAAACCTTCTCGAATGAAACTCATTGCCCACAAAAGACCGAAACGCCCTTACTCTTGATCTCGGAAATCCATAAATAAATACTTTTAGAACGGGGCTTTACAAAGTATTATTTAAATAAGTCTTTGGGCCAAAATTTCAAGAATAATAGTTTAAGGACCTAAAATGTCATTTTTCATAAAAAGAGGACTAAAGTTGTCATTTTTATTAAGAGAAAGGCTGAATAGGTCAAACCTACATATTTTTGAGTCAAATATTTTACTATTAATATACTTGGGTCAAAAATACAAAATTTTATAACTTATGAATTTAGAATGAAATATATATATATATATATATATATATATATATATATATATATATATATATTTCATAAACCTAAATATCGTTATAAAACAATTGGCGAACGTTACAACATTTCGTATCAAAATAAATTCTATATCACTAAATATATAGACAAACAAATACATAATACGATATTTGGGCCCATTATTCCCTATTTGTGCTTATTGGGTCTTCGTGACCCAATTTCATAATCTCTTGGGCCCACTATAATTAAAATATGTTTAATGGGCCTTGGTGGCCCAATTTCATATTTGGTAGACCCTCATTAGCTTTTAAATACTATTGGGCCTCAGTGGCCCATTTGTATTACTAATGCGGTCCCAAATATTCATCACGAGCTTAATGGGCCTTAATGGGCCCGTCGTATGCTCGAAGGCCTAGAATAACATACATGACCTACGGTCCGTCATGGTCCTCTCTCATGTTTGTTAGGCCCATTTCATATCCACGAAAACATTAAACAATTATGGACGAGGTTATTCATATTCATAAACTATCAGCTTGGATTTAGTGAGAAACGTCGTTCAGCACCAACGAGTGTTTGGGCGTAGCCTGTAGTTATAATCAGAGTCTCCTAGAGGGAGAGCGAGAGTTTGTGTATAGATCTATACGGAGGTGACTCCCCTACACCTAAGTTGTTCGCTACAGTTAGACTCGGCCAGTCTAGGGTGACAAAACCTTGATCAAAAATTCGGCATTTTCCCAAATGCCAAGGCAGGCGAAATAGTCATTATTATGTATGGTTATAACGACTCACGTAGAGATCCGTTGCTCATTTCATTTTCTTGGGAAAGCGAATTCATATATGTTGAACGTACAAGCGGTTATTCGATAATACAAAATCATTATACTATCAAAATGGAAAACATCGGGTTTTCCTGGGGTTAACAATAATATTCAATACGTATACAGACACTTATCTACTATTAAATGAACAAATTTGAAATTTAATCATTTCACTAATCATATACACATACATTTATGGGATCTTCACAACATTTTTCATAAATAGTCTTTTTACTGAAAATATCGGATTTTTTGGAATTTACATGCGACATAAACTATTTCACATCAAATATACTTATGAACTCACCAACATTATATATGTTTACCGTTTTCAAAATAACTTGTATTCTCAGGTAATCGTTAGACAAGGAAGCATCCAGTGTGTTGAAAGTTTCTTTTGTATTTGCTAATCACCAAACACTTTATATTTTGGATTCATGTAATGTAAACTAAGTACTTGATGTAAACAATTCCAGTTGTACTATGTAATGTTTGGTGATGAATGTGTTATGTTTCATGTATATTCATTGTGATGATATTTCAATTTAAGTCGCGCGAGCCCTCGGACGTTTCCGCCGTCTGGTTCGGGGGTGTGACAGATACCTTCCCAGTCACAACGCGTTTTAAAGCCGTGAGGGCAGCAGATCCCATAAGAAATCTTGAGTTAAGTGTGCCCGGGTGAGAGCAATCTAGGGATGGGTGACCCCCTGAGAACTTTTCGCGCCGGGAGCCCAAAGCGGACAATATTGTGATACGTGTCAAAGGGGGATGTTACATGAAGATAAAGGATCTCCAATCTGAAAGGAAAGGACTTAGTGTCGAGTTCTACGATCATCATAGAGATTGTGGAAAGTTTTCCATAATTGGCTTCTCCAAGCACAACATAATGTAATAATGTTGCTAAAAGGATATTTGAATGCTATATGGTTCGATCTATGATGAGTCGTTCTTCGTTATTGAGAACATGATGCGTGTCGAAATACACCTAATTTTACCTCCTATCTAACTAACTATTCGACTTAAGGCAGTGTACCTTTTCGCAAATAATATAGCACAAATAGTCGGGTAAAGAACACACGGGATGGATTTAATTAACTAATTTATCTACTAAAAATTAATCTAAGAAAAGCAAAAGTTAATTTGGTTTTTATCCGATTTTGCAAGTTCAAACAAACTTATTCACTTAATTATCAAATTCAATCGATTACTAAAACACTTCTGTTTAGTTTGAATACACTTCTCCTATATGGTTAGCTACTAATTATGGATAATTCATGTTGGTTACCAATTATTATATTATTAGTAATTTAAGTCTAAATTTACTAATGTTTAACTAATTCATGTAGAACTATGCATGGTCACACATAATTAAACACATAATCAATTATGAATTATGAGTGGATCTATGTAAGATTTATTAAACAAACACAATTATGGTCATAATTTATGTTCTCTAGCACAGCTAAATTTAATTACTTCAATTACTTATCTAAGATTTTGTCGATCCTAGCTCTAGCAATTTAATGGTCACTAAATCACTAGGTGTCAAATTTATGTAATTTAATAGTCACTAAGCTACACAGAACATGAATTCAAGCAATTTAAGTATCAAATATTAGCATGCGAGGTATTAACAATCAAACACAAGCATATAACCAACTAGTAAAATCCATAATTAATAACTAATCCATGAGTTAAAGCTTCATCTAGCTAAAACAGAAGTAGTTCGATTCAGCTTCTCATAGCTGACAAAATAAATCTAAATTCAATGATTAAATACATGTTCAACTTGTACCAATTCAAAGTAATGGTTATGATCTTCAATCACTCGTTCTTCCTTGGATGCTTAACACTTGAATTCTCTGACTTTTTTTCTCCAAAATTCGTCTTCTAAACCTCCAAGTATCCAGAAGAACTCCCTAATTCGTAAGTGCCAAGGATTTATATAGTTTTCGGAATTATTGCACTTCACGTCGTGAATTAAGGTGAATCCTTATCGGGCAAGGACTCTGACTTCCCATGTACTTATCTTTTAGAAACACCCAATCCATGTCGTGTAAGTGAAGTCCACGTCGTGAGTTGAGCTTTTCGCTGGGATTTCAATCTTTTAGTTCTTCAAACCTCCTGTAACACCCCGACTCCCAGGTATAAGTTTTAAAGCATTATATCATATGTATGGACCTACTCGATGAGTTAGTTGCCCCCAACTCGTCATGTAGATGCGGGTTAGCACGCGTGGATTATTGGATCTACTTGACGAATCGGAGGACCCGGAATCGACGAGTAGGAGCTGGGAGATGAAACCCTAATTTTTAGGGTTTGCACCCTATTTAAAGAACCTTAACTCCTTTCCTCCAGTCCCTTATCACCCCTTGACGGCCAGAAGAAACCCTAATCACCATTAACCTTGCCCTTGAATGATTATGAGGCTTAAAGAGTGATTTTGGTGCATTTTGTGAAGAAGGTGTGAAGTATAAGAAGCTTGGAGCAAAGAGGAGCTTGTGGATCTGACTCTACTTCATCTTGGCATCATTTTGGAGGTATAAATTCGTTTCCTTGGCTTATCTTTGATTAGATCTCTTCATGCCTAAGTTTAGTGCCATCTTTCGATTATTTGGAAGTCATTTTGGGTATTGGGCTAAGATCTGAAGTTGTAACTTCAGATTTGGACTCCCCTTGGTCCCTATAGCCATAAAGTTATGAGATTTGGCAAACTTGGGTCTTTCCCTTTGAGTTAACCTTTCCCTTAGTCTAGTTTTGGCATTTAGGACCATTCATGTACGTAAAGTTTTCAATTTTACGTGGAAACCATGCCCAAGGAGGTTGGATCTGCAATATGGAGCTTTGGGGTGGCTTAAAAACATCTGTATAAGAAATAGACTGCATGAACTCGACGAGTCGCATAGACGACTCGGCAATTCCGATGAAGATTGACCGTGGTAGGGTTCTGCATGGACTCGGTGAGTCAGTAAGGGGAGTCAACGAGTCAGTAAGGGTTTTCCCCGACTTCTGGACACGTATGGACTCGACGAGTTGGTTGGAAACTCGACGAGTCAGTTAGGGTTTCATGACTTCCTGAGTTCTTAAGGAACTCGACGAGTTGCTAGCTGCACTCGACGAGTCGGGTCAACATGGACCGTTGACTTTGACCTTTGACCTTGACCAAAGGTTGACCAGTTGGACTTTGAGGGTATTTTGGTAAATTGGGACTCTGATGGACTTGGACCTATGGTGGTGATAGGTGGTTGAGTTTGTGGTTGCGATTTGAGAGTTTTGCATTATCACTACAGTTCGACATCTGTGAGGTGAGTTTCCTCACTATACTCAAGGGTCTAAGGCACCAAGGTCGGCCCTTTTGGATTGTTATCCTGATATGTTATACTAGTATGAGCTGTTAGATCAGTATCTCGGTAGATAGGATGGTATTATGTTGATATGATATGTTAGATTAGTATCCTGGTAGATAGGATGGTATTATGTTTCTATGATCTGTTAGATCAGTATCCTGATAGATAGGATGATGTTATGCTAGTATGATCTGTTAGATCGGTTTGTCTGTCTATAGACTGTTATGTGATTATCTTATATATGTGCACATGTTTGATTGGTGGTTGAGGCTCATCTGCTTTGTGCGAGAGCCAACAGACCTGGGCATTCCAACTCGATGGTTGTAAGCAGTTAGTATTCCATCCTGATGATGATTGGACTCATAGTATGAGGGCATTCCAACCCGATGGTTGTGGGCCTGGGGTATTCCATCCCGAGGATGACTAGACCCATAGTATGATGGCATTCCAACCTGATGGTTGAGGGCCTGGGGTATTCCAACCTGATGGTTGATTGGACCCATAGTATGTTGTTTGTGTTTATGTATATGTTGATGTGTGTATGGGTATTTCGAGGGAACTCACTAAACTTCGAGCTTACAGTTGTTGATTTTGTTTCAGGTACTTCTGATGATCGCGGGAAGGCGAATGTGTGATTGTACACCTCCTATTATTTATGATTTGATTCTGGGATACTTTGACACTGAACTATTTTGAAAACAAGTTTTGTAATAATAATTGGTTTTGAAATGTTTTAAAAGTTTAAATTTAGAATGATTTTTATGGATGTTACACCTCCAAAGTTTCGTACTTGTCGCTTTTGGTCCTTATTCTTCAAGATTGCTCCTTTTGGCTGCAAAAATACAATTCAATCTTATAAGTACCATTTATCTTTTCAAATAACCAAAATATGTATAAAAATGTATTCAAATATTGCATTAAAATGTGTATAAATATGGCAATATCATAACATTTTGGGAGTATACACTTGAAATATTCGAGAATTTTGAACCTTGTAACCAACTAAGTATGTTTTATTGACACCTCATGGAATGTGGAGTTGGAAAGTCCCATCACATTTAGGTCTGGTGTTGTGAGTTCTCTCGTTGGACGAGAAACCAATGGCCAACTTGAATCGAGATCTGAGAAGTCTTACATTGTTGGGTATTCACTTCAAACTTTTGATATTTGCTGCTTGAGTGCTCCTTAAGAGAGAGAACATATACATATCAAGAAGTCAGTAGGACTCATATTGAACTTGAAGAAATTCGAGATATGACTGACAATAAACCTATAGTTGGCACTAGCTCTCAACCTGAGGTTGGAAAACCTGTTGAGTCAAATGACATTACCTTACCTCTTGGCAGATCGAGTAGAGTTAGAGCACCTCCAAAGTTTTATGAGTTTACTCTAACTATGGAAGGAGATACGTTGATTAGTGATAAAGCATTGATCAATTTGGAAAAGCCTAATAGATACTAGGAAACAATGTTAGGCCTTGATATGCCAATGGGAAGAGTCTAAGGATAGAGAAATTTGGTCCATGAAGGATAACCAAGTATAGGATTCGTTGATCTGAAGCCCAGTGTTATGATAACGGGTTGCAATTAGATCATTAATGTGAATACTAACATGGATGGGAATAGATACACATTCAAAGTTAGTATGGTGGAAAGAGTTTCGCTTAGGCTCAAGAAATTGCTTATAAGGAAACATGTAACACCCGGGATCTAGAAGGCCGATGAAGGAAAGGAAAATATTCAATTAGAAAGCCAACTCGTCGAGTCCAAGGGGGAGAACTCGACGTGTTGGAAACTTGTCACGCGTGTTTTTGGAAGATCAACTCGACGAGTTGGAGGGGACCAACTCGACAAGTTGGACGGGGTTTGGGAAACCCTAATTCTGGGACTTTGCACCATATTTAAATGACTTAAACCCCATAAGTTAGCCACATTTCCAACCTCCACTGCCCCAAACCCTAACTTCGAAACCCTAATGCTATTATGAGTGTTTGTGAGCCATTTTAAGTGTTTTAGTGTCTGCTTGAAGCTATTCGAAGAAGGAAAAGCTTGAGGAACACAAGAAGGGGCTTATAGATCTAGAATCCTTTCCTCATCCACGATATTTTTTGGGGTTTGAGTAGAGCCGATCGCAGGGCAGAGACGTTTCAGCTATCATCCGACACTTGAGATGAGTTTCTTCCTGTACGAATGGGTCGAAGGAACCAATGTTGGTCTGTATGTATGATTGTATGTTTCCAGATTTCGTTCCGATGTCGGGTGGTGCCCGATGAATGTTTGTATGATTTCCGGATCTCGATCCGATGTCGGGCGGTGCCTGATGTATGTTTGATATGTAGGTTTCCGGACCACGGTTCGATGTCGGGTGATACTCGTTGAGTATGTGCATGATTGGTTATGCTTGTTGTATGTGTGATACTTGTATGTGTGGGGTTAGGGAGGTGAGTGTGGGTGGGGTCTCGTATCTCATCACTAGTTGAGTGTGGAAGGGTTCCATATCTCATCATTAGCAGAGTAGGGGCGGGGCCCATGATATGCGAGGCCTTAGGATTGGAGCATATAGTACTGTGTATGATTCTTTATGGGCTAGAATGATTATATGATATTGTTTGTATGTGTATAGCGGGTGAGGCCAGTGACAGGAGGGGCCTGGGAGAAACAGATTTGTATACCGAGCGGGGCTCGATGCCAGGTGGGGCCTGATACCGGGCAGGGCCCGATGAAGGGGCGGGGGCCCAGTATTTGTGTTTATGTGTATGGTATGTGGTAGTATGGGGAACTCACTAAGCTTCATGCTTACGGTTTTCAGTTTTAGTTTCAGGTACTTCCAGTTGCAAAGAGAAGAGCTCGGGATGACTGCATTGCACACACCAAGATGCTTTATCCTGGGACTGGGATGTTTACTCCGATGTTTTGATTTGGAAACTCTGATAATAATGTTTTGAGATAACTTGACTTATGTTTTGATGGAATGTTTTGATAACTATGTTTTATTTAATAAGTAAAAATAAAAATTTTGGGACCATATTTTATGAGTGTTACAAGTTGGTATCAGAGCCTTGGTTTGAGGGATTCGGGCACACTTTCGGGTGTGTCTGAACTCAAACTGAGGACTTGGTATAAAATTTTTCAAAGGAAAATCATTTTTATAAAAAAAAATTAATAGAGAAAAGGGTGTGGTGCATGCAATCAGCCGAGCTCAAGTATGTTCTCACAAATTACCCATATAAGTTTATATTATGATATGAAATATGAATATGTGAACTACATGCTAGATTAGGGCTAAGGATCTAGGAAGGATGCCTTTTATGCCTCTGTATGAGCTTATTAAACTGCATGTTAGTACTGATTAGCCAGTGATATGATGGCATGATTAGGATATGTTTGGTTTTGGTTACTCAATGCTCGAATGATGCTTGCTTTGTGCTTTTAGGAGTTCTAGTTATCTTTAACTAACTAGTAAAGGAATATGCTAAGTAACATATTGCGAGGACTAAATAATTTCAGAAGGTTAGGTTTAGCCCTATTTGGCAGATCTCGTTTGAGTCTAACCGTTGTAGGGAGATACCTCTCATTCGAAGAATTATCTAGTCTTAGTAATATGTAATGGTACTCGCGATCTAGTTAGAGGGAGATAGCAGGGACTTCTTATGCAGCTGATGGCAGAGAGTGGGTCGGAGATTACCCTAGGTTAAGCCTATGAGGAGATTAGTTCTGGGAGCGGTATTAGTGAAAGGGACTTGGTGGAGTCAAGGTAATTCTTGAGGGAAGTACGGATAGATGTGGAAGGTAGTATGGGCCCGTACTACTGAAAGTAGAGGATCCGTACTCGATTCAAGAAGGGTTGCGATAAGACCAGGAAACTTGTAGTGCGTGTATGATCCCTCTATATTGGATGAGTATTCGGATGGTTTCTATGGTATCTTTCCAGCATGGTGACGCTACGTGATTGGCCAGTTGGCAGTTCTGGTGCCAGCGAGGGATTAGGCTCTCTAGAGTCGGGCAGCTCGATGATCAGATGAGGGAGTTTATTCTAGCTGAGGTTATGCGCAATATCATTGACCAGACTCCTGTGATCTTCGGTACGGTCAAGGAGGGCATTTTGGAGATCCTTGATGAGAGGATGAGCGCATTTCGCTCTGAGGTGATGACTATGATGGGGACGCACGCGATGACGTTTCGGGAGTTACGAGCTTGTGGAGCTCCAGACTATCATGGGGTTAGGGACACCATTCTCAGTAGGACGTGGTTAGCGGATATGGCTAACGCGTTCAAGACGAGTTTCTGCCCCGAGGAGGCAAAGATCAGATATGATTCCTTCCTGTTGAAGGACCAGGAACGTGATTGGTGCGAAGATATTGGTAGTAAGTTGGGTGATGATGTGGTTGATGTTGCGTCATGGGATGATTTCTCGACCGGGTTTCTAGCGGAGTTTGCTCCGGCAAATGAGGTGCAGCAGTTGGCGCAAGAGTTTATGGGTCTCCTCTAGACTACTGAGACTGTGGCAGAGGTCACTGCCAAGTCTCGGGAGAGGGATTTATTGGTATCGCAGTATGCAGCAGATTAATAGATGAAGTAAGTGAGGAATCATGATATGTTGTGGGATGATATCAGGGAGTTCGTGAATATTTCGAGGTGCGAGACCCTAAATGATATGATTTCTAGAGCCCGTAAGGGGGAGATAGATTTGGAGCACATTGGTAAGAGGGGCTCAGATCAGGTGCAGACATTGGAGGGTCCCGGGAAGAAACCCAAGATTTCTGACCAACGCATGAAAGGCCGGCAGGACCGGAACCTGTGCAGCACGTGAGGGAAACTACACGAGGGGACTTGTCGTTCCAGAGGTTTGGGCTGCTACAAGTGTGGCAGGTTTGGTCATGTTAGCAGGGATTGTCCTCAGGGGGCAAGCCCGTTATGTTTCCTTTGCGATCAGGTGGGCCACAATAAGGCCGAGTCTCCGATGTTGAGGGGAGGAGTTGTGAGTGCGCCTGCTCCAGCTACTTTGAGGATCACGAATGGACGAGAGGGTAGGGCAGGAGCCCCAGCAGAGAGGAGTCGGGCTTTTCCGTGTCAGACAGAGGAGGTCAGGACTCCAGCAGACGACATTGCGAGGATGTTATCTGTTGCTTCTTCATGGTTTTATCAATATGTACGTTATTCTGGAATCTTGCATCGGTTGAGGTAAATGTATATTTGAGTTATTCCTCTGCTTATGTTTGGGGTTATATCTTCAGGAAGTGTTATATGCCATCTGCATACCATGAATCTTAGAGTAGTAGTTCGAGGTCATCTCCATATGTAGTGGGTTACCAGGTTGCGGTAGCTGTAGTAAATGTGATTGGAACTCGGGAAGTGTTTCGATAGTCTTCAAGAGTTGTACTGCTTTAAGTAGTGGTTAGTTTTGGAACAATAACAATGGTAAGCATTCGTTGCCAGCAGATTGATCATTGGATGGTAAGAAGGATTGGGAATCCTTCCAATCTGTGTAATGTAAGATTTTAGTTGAATCAAAGTGGGGGAGAATCATTCAGGTATTCAGGAATAGAAGTAAGTGCGAAACTAGGATGAGTTCGCATTCCCGTAGGGGAGGAAAGCGGCCCAAGTGGTTGTTTGGGTTGAGGAGGGTGTGAGTTGGGAGTTTGGGAAACTTCCCAATGTTGAGTTCCCGTCTTCTTGGTGTTTGATAGTTGGTGTTGGGGAAACTAGGTTTGGGAATTCCCGTCAGGACTCGAGTTCAGTTGGGATGATAATCCGTGTGAGTGTTAGACCTTGGGTGTGTTCAGATTAGTAAGGAGCAGTAGGGTCATGGGCGTTGGTCGAGATAGCGGAGGAAGTATCATACGATTGCGGGGCAGCCGTAGCATTCTTTATGCGGTCAGATAGTGTGGGAAAGTGTTGTATACTGAGGAATGAGTCGTAGCATTCACAGATTCATTCAGATAAGTTAGGCCAGGGTGGGTCAGTTCGTAGGATCGTGGAAAGGCCACAACATGATCAGAATCTAGAAAGGATAGGTCGATGGGATTCGAGGTGGAGTTGGACCTGTGAAGCCCTAGATAGGTGAGACCCGTGGTCAAGGCTGCTCCGTGATATGGTTTGGGTGGGATCCGTGGGCGAGGCTCGTGTGTTTATATCAATGCAGGTGGGACCTGGCAGAGACCGTTGGTTCAAGGTATGGGATCGGGGATTCCATGATTTATAGAGTCAAGAGTGGCAATGTGGATAGGGTAGTTTCGATAGCCGAAGTTTTCTTCGGAAGTCGCGAGGAGCGACTGAGAGAGTGTCCTAGCTCAGCAACCAGGTGGGAATCTGGTATTCCAGATAGTTGGTAGATAAGTTGGGACCAGGGAGGTCTCGGTTCATTTGGAAAGTGGGTAAGAGGCAGCATGATGTTCGGACATAAGTAGTTATGTGAGGATTCTTGTGTGTAGAGTAGCTTGCTGATCAAAGGTACTAAGTCACTTACAGTTGGATTGAATAATCTCAGAGTAATTGATTTGACCCTGTTGTGCAACTCTTGTCTGAGTCTAACCGTTGCAGGGATGAATCTTCTACTCGAAGGATTATCTGAGCCTTCTGTCAAGTATAAGTTTTCTACAGTTTATTATGATCAGTGATTTTGTTTCTGATGGTAGCATCGAGATAATCAGGGTTGGAAGTGTGCATTTGGTCGGTCATTCGAGGACTAAGCATGGTAAAGCTCAGTGTGGGTGGTCTGTAGGGGAGACAGATCAATGTAAGGTTCAGGACCCAGAAAGGCAAAAGGTGGTATTGTACCGGAGATGGCAGATTTATCCTTCATAGAGATAGGAAAGGGTCTTGTTGTTTATGTTCAGTTGCCTTGGGAAGGCCATTGACTATGCGGGGTAATGATTGTACCCCTCCGGATGCCAAGAATAGTACTCAAGGGGTACATGATGGGTTGTCGGCTGTTGGTGAGGGCAATGTACTCAGGATTCATCGTGATTGAAGTGTTCTCAAGACTTCACCTCCAAAGAGTGACATCTTATCTAGGAAGAAGGACTGAAGGACAAGTATAGTGGTCCTTCCAAGGATTGGGCCGATCGGGAAACGTTATGCATCATAGAGGATTGCTGTGAGAATTCAGACTGGTTCATAGTGTCTATTGTGTCCCATGGGGAGCAACAGTTAGTTCAGGGCAGATAGCGGGAGCCGCGGGCATGGCGCGGGAGCAGTATTCGGGGTAGGTGATTGCAGAGGACTTCGAGGACAAAGTCTAGTTTAAGTGGGGGGGAGTTGCAACACACGGTATCTAGAAGGCCGATTAAGGAAAGGAAAATATTCAATTAGAAAGCCAACTCGTCGAGTCCAAGGGGGAGAACTCGACATGTTGGAAACTTGTCACGCGTGTTTTTGGAAAACCAACTCGACAAGTTGGATGGGGTTTGGGAAACCCTAATTCCAGGACTTTGCACCCTATTTAAATGACTTAAACCCCATAAGTTAGCCTCATTTCCAGCCTCCACTGCCCCAAACCCTAACTTCGAAACCCTAATGCTATTGTGAGTGTTTGTGAGCCATTTTAAGTGTTTTAGTGTGTACTTGAAGCTATTGGAAGAAGGAAAAGGTTGAGGAACACAAGAAGGGGCTTATAGATCCAGAATCCTTGCCTCATCCACGACATTTTGTTGGGGTTTGAGTAGAGCCAATCGCGAGGCAGAGACGTTTCAGCTATCATCCGACACTTGAGGTGAGTTTCCTCCTGTAGGAATGGGTCGAAGACACCAATGCCGGTCCGTATGTATGATTGTATGTTTCTGGATTTCGTTCCGATGTTGTGCGGTGCCCGATGAATGTTTGTATGATTTCCGGATCTCAATCCGATGTCGGGCGGTGCCTGATGTATGTTTGATATGTAGGTTTTCGGACCATGGTTCGATGTCGGGTGATACTCGATGAGTATGTGCATGATTGGTTATACTTTTTGTATGTGTGATACTTGTATGTGTGGGGTTAGGGAGGTGAGTGTGGGTGGGGTCCCGTATCTCATCACTAGCTGAGTGTGGACGGGGTTCCATATCTCATCATTAGCAGAGTAGGGGCGGGGCCCATGATAGGCAAGGCCTTAGGATTGGAGCATATAGTATTGTGTATGATTATTTATGGGCTAGAATGATTATATGATATTGTTTGTATGTGTATAGCGGGTGAGGCCAGTGACAGGAGGGGCCTGGGAGGAACAGATATGTATACCGAGCGGGGCTCGATGCCAGGCGGGGCCTGATGCCGGGCGGGGCCCAATGAAGGGGCGGGGGCCCCGTATATGTGTTTATATGTATGGTATGTGGTAGTATGGGGAACTCACTAAGCTTCATGCTTACGGTTTTCAGTTTTGGTTTCAGGTACTTCCAGTTGCAAAGGGAAGAGCTCAGGATGATTGCATTGCACACACCAAGATGCTTTAGCCTGGGATGTTTACTCTGATGTTTTGATTTGGAAACTCTGATAATAATGTTTTGAGATAACTTGACTTATGTTTTGATGGAATTTTTTGATAACTATGTTTTATTTAATAAGTAAAAATGAAATTTTTGGGACCGTATTTTATGAGTGTCACAAAAAAATTTTACCAGTAGCTGAGAAATGGTCTATTTGGTTATTTGTTATCATTGTTTCCTTCTTTTCTTATAAGATATGGTATTTGGAAGTAAAGCGGAAAACAAGAAAAACCAAAAGCACACAAGACACTGTATTTATATGGTTCGGTCTTGGTGAACTGCGTCCACAGGCAGGACGGGAGTATTCTTTATTTATGAGCTCTCAAACAGAGGTTACAAGTACAATTTCAACAAAGATTCTTCTATCACTCTAGAATGCATGACACTTCAAATGACTAGTAGGCATCCCTATTTATAATGAAGGGATCAGGCCTAAAACCCTAATGGGCCAAACCTATTGGCCCATAGACCCATGAATGGTGTCAACCAATGACAATCCTCCATGAAGCAGCTTCTGGAACAATCATCCATGTTATACAACCCATGAGCATCGACAACACACATGATGGAACACCATGAGCCATAATGGAGAATCATGTTGCACACGTGCCACATCATCCATCATGGTGGCGCATCATGGTGTATTCCTTTAGCATCTTCAACTTCTGAGCATCCTTGAACAATCTTGCGCAACATTAAGAGCTCAAAGAGTAAGGTAGAACTGAAAATCTGGGTGTTCTATTTATACAGGAATCACAGAGAGGTAAAAGGTTGATGTGACCTATTCCAACGGCTAGAAATTTAACCGTTTAAATTTAAATTATCCTATCCGTTAAACTTCAAAAGCTTATCTCTTTTATTTTATTTTAAATTATACCTTTAAATATTGGATAGATAACCTCAATATTTTGCAGGAATAATTTGGGGGCAATTGTTAGGGCCAGGATCCAAGAATTATATCCAGGATCCTCACACCTCAGGATCATTAAACATACTTCAGGATCCTGATTATTATCATTTATTTTCCTAACATTTATAACGGTTATATGCTTCGTTATTTTTCTCACATGTGCAGAAATAGTCAGATAAAGACTTATTCTCAACGAAGAATCATCTTGACCATGCAAAAGACCCGGAATACCAAGTCAAATAACGTTTATAAGCTGATCTCGGAGTATCCCGGAATTATCGGACTTCTTGTTATTTGCTTTAGACTATAAATAACAGTTGTATTACACACATAACGGATACACGTAGCTTATCCACGATACTTGTACTTACATTTACACATTCATCTCTATAATCAACATTTTCAATCAATAAAATCATCAAAGCAGGTGATCATTATCACCTCCCAAGGTTTTATGTCGGAGATCCTAACAATGATCAAGTGCTTTCCTTGTAAATCACTTGTGTCACTTTGATCATCATCCTATACTTACTTTACCATGAACATCACAACCTCTCATATAATTTGGTTGATTATTGATTGTTTGTTTTTTGACCAAAACATAGGCTATCTATTCATGTCAAATATTCTATTAGAATAATGTTATATATTGTCATATTTCATAAATGTTTATGTAAATACCGTTTTATAATAATAAGTATTTTAAATTAATGTATATGTAGAATACTCTAATATAGTAATGCTAGAATACATTCTACATTTTAGACCTAATTAATTGCATATGTAAAATATTATAATTGAATAATGTTATATGTTGTTTGTTCATGTTAAATAATATATCAGAATAATGTATATGTTGACGGATTGCATAAGTTTTTATGTAACATACCCTTTTAAAATAATAAGTTTTTAAAAATATATACGCATAATATTCTAATATAGTAATGTTAGAAGAACTTCCACATATTAAATTTATATGGAATGTTAATAAGACGTAATTAATGTGCATATGTAGAATATTCTAATAGAATAATGTCGTAGGTTGTTTATTCATGTAGAATAATATGAATAATGTTCTGGGATATTCTTAGTTATATGTAAAATATTTTAATAGAATAATGTCTAATTAAATTTAGGCTTTTTAATACTCATTGATGTGTTATTATTGTTATTATTCTGGTTATTTTAAATGTTTAATATTTAATATTGTATTTTTAATATTTAATATTATAAAATTGTGTTTAATCTAGTATTAAAGTATAATATTTTAAAATTATGTTCCAATGTGTACAATGAGCTTATATTATGTAAGATATTAATATTATATATAATATTCTGATTTCAAAATTTATAATGTAACGAGAATATCTAGAATAATTTATTGGAAATCAAAATAATTTACAGAAAACAAAATTTTCTAATGTTAATGTATAATATTCTGAAATTATGTTCTAAGATGTAATATTCTAATTCAGGGCACCCTTCCCTTTAAGTATCTTGAAAACCAAAATAACAAATTTTTCAAACCAATGAGAACCATATAAGTTTATAGAATGAAATGAAAGTTTTTAGAATAGATATCAACTTCGTCTCTAAAAGTTGAAAAGTATTTTAAAAACCTGATAGTTTGAAAACCACATTTCTGAAATTATGTTATGAGGTGTAATATTCTATTATATAGTATAATATTCTAATAGGGACACCGTTCCCTTTAACTATGTTGGGAACCAAAATAACAAACCAATGAGAAACATATAAGTTTATAGAATGAAATTAAAAATTTTATAGTAGATATCAACTTCATCTCTAAAAGTTGAAAAGTATTTTAAAAACCTAATTGTTTGAAAACCACATTTTAAGTTTGTGCTGTAAAAAAACTATCACAAGGTTATATCATTAGATATAAGGAGGACTAATAATTCCAAAAGGGTCTTACAAAGTTATAGAAATATAACATTACACCAAAAGCCATAAAAAATCTATTACATGGTTATAACTACAAAATCTATTACATATTCATCAATCTCAAACACCTGCTGTTAAAACCTTTTAGTTTGAAATATTCAATTTCCTTTCAAGTTGGGTTTCATCATCTAAAATTCTCTGCAACCAAAAGTGAAAGAATTTTTAGAGTCGAGTATGGATTATACAATCAAATATTTGAAATTAAAGTCAATGTATTATAGTAATGTAACTAATCTTACAATACATAATGTAAACATTGATAAAAAAAATACTTTGAATGTAATAATTTTTTATTTAGTATAGCCCTTAGTGCACATTACTAAGAGCATTCAACAATGCTAAAAGAGACGTCTCCAACCATTTATGTTTGAAGAAAAAAAACAAAACTATGTTAAGGATCATATTCTAAAAATATATATAAGAGCAACTAACCTTTTATACAGTCCAACCTCTTCCTCCAATTTGACAATAGCATATTCAGCAAAACCATGCTAAAAGACATCTCCAACATTCCGTGTTTGAGAAAAAAACATTTTTTAACAAAACTATGGTAAATTTATTATTTTACACCAATTGTAACTCATATATTCTTAATGATAACTTTAGTCATGGGAAGGAGGATTGATATATCACTCTTTGTGTTCATTCAATACTTTCATCAAACAGGTAGCATGCATGTATAGTTTAAAGTATTTGCTCAAAAACATTAATTATGTTGTACATACATCATTATTTTTACAGATAAAACGCAAAATGAATCGAAAATTATTGTTGCCTTTTTCTTATCTTCGCGTATTATGTGCTAGAATGTGGAGAAAAATAATAAAAACTTAAAATCAATTATTGATTACTAAACTCAACCCTCCAATTGATTATTGATACGATATGATGATGAATTTATGAAATTGTTGTTCTAAGAGTGAAAAATCGGAGTTTGAATCTACAAATAGTTGATCTCACTTGATGATTGATTGTTGATGATGATGAATTACAAAAGATCATTAATATGAGTAAAAATCAAAGCTTGAAATTGTTGAATATCATACTTTTGGATGCGATCACATCAGATCAGATGAAATGGATGAATTTATGTGGAGGAATTGATAAATTTGACGATGATTGGGAAGATAGTCATATGATGAGGACGACTTCTTGTTACAATAAAGAAGGAATGATAGATATTGCAGGGGTGATTATTGTGATTAGAAAAATGACTAACCTGTCCCTAAGGATTTAATCAGGTATCTTAATCAGGTTTTTCTCATAACCACAATATCAAAAATGATCAATGGATATTAAATGGTCCATTTGTCTCACAAAATATCATTGGTCTCAAATGAACTCTCTCTCTCTCTCTCTCTCTCTCTATATATATATATATATATATATATGTATATATATATATATATATATATATATATATATATATATACACACACACACACATAGGTTCAGGTTCATTTGAGACCATACTAATTTTGTGAGACCGTGAGACGCAATCTAAAAATAATTTTAAAATGCAAAATAAAAGGAAAATCTGAAAATTCTTTTTTAATTATTATTTTCGTCACCTTTTTTACCTAAAAAATAAAATAAAATAAATAAAATAAAATAAAATAAAATAAAAATTACCGTTTTTTTTAAATACGTAAAATATTCTAATAGAATATTAAACTGTATATATTCTAATGTGATTTTTAGAATGTTAGAAATTCTATTAGATTTGTCAGATATGTAAAATATTCTAATATTCTACTAAAATATTCTAATATTCTACTAGAATATGTAAAAAAAACGGTATTTATTTTTTATTTTTTTTGGTATTTTTTTTTATTTTTTCTGGAAAATATAAATGACGTAAATAATATTTGAAAAAAAAAATTCGAAAATCTTCAATTATTTTGCATTTTAAAAATGTTTTTTTATCTACAAAATGAGTAGTTAGTATTGCGTCTCACGGTCTCACAAAATTAGGTCGTCTCATATGAACCTAACCCTATATATATATATATATATATATATATATATATATATATATATATATATATATATATATATATATATATATATATATATATATATATATATATATATATATATAAAAAATCATTTTTTTCATTTATGGTCTTGCCAAGCATGTAGACGAGCCCTTAAAGGCGGTGTTGATGTTTGTTTTGAAAAAGTGGTCAACAATGGTTGCATTATTGCTATTTGATATTTGCGATATTTTACCACCTAAATGGACAAGTTTGAAAAACAAACTACCAAAAACAACGATGGTTTTATGCCAAAAAGAACTAAAAGAATTAATAAATAGAATGACAAAATCCAAAAAAATATGAGACAATTCCCCAACCTTAAAAATAGAGAAACCCAAAAACTCAAACTAAATTAAAATACAGTGAACACGAAAATAAAATCGAAGTATCTTCTACAAATCCATAAATGAATTTGAATTTTATGCAGCCTCTTCCATACCTTAAATGTTGAGTCGCATCCATGCAAACTTGTTTCAACTTGTGTTGAATAGTCATTGCCGAAAAAAAATATATATATAGTTTAGAGCATCTTCTATGAGAGGTTATTTTAGAGCTTATTACTAACACCATTGAAGTAAATAACTATTTGTCTTTTTATTTTGATCACTAAATATTTAATGGTCAATATACTATATGTTGTACATTTAACCCTTTCTATTTTAAACATATATTATTTTATAACTATTACATAAGATTTTCAATATTTTTTTCTTATTTTTATAACTAAAGCTTAATAGCTCTTCATATTTTATGTATATAAATAAAGATTTGATAAAGTTGTATTTTATATTTTCATATTAAGATATAATTTGTATCTAAAAAAATTAATTAAATAAAAGTTTTATAAAACATTTTAGATATATTAGCTTAACTATTGGAAAAGTCACTTATTTATAGGTCAAAATTAATAGTATAATAAGATGACAATTATTTTAAGCAATAACATATGTTAACATTGAAAATGCTCTTATTTTTTTTAGCAAATCACATGTGATTTCATATTGGAAATGCTCTTATTGTTTAGCAAATCGCAGTCCAATAAGCATAGTATAAGATGTAAATCTAAAAGACATCATCCCATATATACATGTAGCCCAATCCATATTAGAATTCAACATGAACCAAACCCAACCCAACACAAAAGAGCATCATAAATATGTAAATAAAGTACACAAATTTTAGGTGCCCACAAGAAACCCAATCAAATTGGAAACGGTATTCCACAATCCACACCACACAAGACTCAAACACTGTGTCTGTGTCAAAGATGAACCACTAAAAAGGACTTAAAACACTTTTGTTGATGGTAAAAAAAAAATGAGTAAAATAAGAATTAAAGAAAAATCACTTGTATTGAGTTTGTAGCAACAAAATTACATGATGAGTCTAAAGTCTGAACTATTTCCTCTTCCAATCTCTATAACAAACGAGAATAATGAAAAGTAAACAAAAAGTCAACTCAGTTGACCTTGGCCTT
The DNA here is from genome assembly GCF_052849685.1 of Lactuca virosa. NCBI lineage: Eukaryota > Viridiplantae > Streptophyta > Magnoliopsida > Asterales > Asteraceae > Lactuca > Lactuca virosa. The sequence goes on from NC_136430.1 coordinate 252,700,770, forward strand.
TGGTCGTCTTGGCTTTAATACAAACCATAGAACAAATAGGACAACTGAGAAAGCAGGAATGGTGGTGAGGTCTAACTCCACCTTCACCTTTCTCTGCTTTGTGCAATGAATCTGGTGCATGCTGGATATTGTACTGTTCACATACTCCACAAATCTACATTCATATATTTCCATCACGTTAGCTTAAATTCAAGAAATAGCAATGTACTTTCCTATATATATATTATATATTTCTTTTATTATGTATTAGAATCCTACTTTCATTTCTTGTTATTTTTTTCTCAAAGTAGAAAAAAATAAAAATCATAAATGTGAGTGGAATGACTAACTAACCCTTTGGAAGCCTCTTCGAGACTAGTCAAAAGTCTCAATGCATCCACATAGCGTAGTTCTCCCGCTACCGTAGAAATCTGTAGGATTAAAATATAAATATTTATATCAATCTCCCTCCCGAAATAAAACCCTAAACCCTAAAAAGATTTAGGGTTTAGGGTTTGTATTATCATTATTATTACTATGAAAGAATAAAGCAAGGGTAGTGTAACTTACTCTTTTCCATCGGCTAACAACATAATTATACTTGTCCACCAATTGTCTCTCGTGTACTTGAAAGGCCTTGAAACTTTGTTCAGCTGCCATTTGTTACGTTAAGTAGCACAAAAAAAAAATAAGATTTAACATTATAACTTAGGGACAAAATAAACAATACTCTCTTAATTCAATCCTTTTTCTAGAAGCATTTAATGGTGTGGAAGGAATATAGGATACAAGTACGTTCCATGAGTAAACGATGAATTGCTGAGTTAACTTGGTGTATAGATTCCTCAAGAGTTGTAAGCATATAGCTTCTAGCAATTGTATCTGAATGAAATTGTGAGATATGCCACCCTTGAGAAGTCACTGAAAACGGGTTGCATCCAACTGACCATATCCACTCCTGCCATGTAATTTTTTACCCATATTTTAGCAGGTGGGTCCCACAAGTATGGTGCTTTAAAAAGTGCAAAAACATATGAAATAAATAAATACCTCAATTGCATTTTCGTGAGCTTGACTATAAACAAGTTGAAGGGGAAGCAATCCAGCAATATGTTCAGAGACAGCAGCCATAGCAGCTTTTATAGGCCTCCTTAAATCCCACAACAAAGATTTCCCATTACACTGTAGATGACTTTCCCATGATGATGACTCAGATTGAACAACAATAACCATATCTGAAAGCGCCTTTGCTTGATAATGTTTATCCACTAACAAAGGTTCACCATGAATAAACCAAAAAATTGGAACTTCTAATGTAGACCTACTTTGAGCATGTGATCCTGCAATTTTCATCTCATAAGTATACTAATTTCAAAAACCTAGATTCTGTATAAGAAAAAAATGAGATATAAAAAAATGGGAACCTTTAAGAGAAGCATGATCACTGAGTCTTTGTAACTGATGTTGTAGAAGAGAAGAATCAAGATATGATCTGACATTTCTCCGGAATGTTCCATTAACAAGTAACATAGGAACAGCAGCTGCTCTTCTAGCTACTGAAAAGGCCATTGCCAAAGCGGGGTCCTCAGAAAGTGGTAACCTGGAGATCATTATGCAAAAAGTGGAAAAGACATGAATGCCCTTTTTATCTTTATCATTATCAAAAAGATGAGAGATTAACATTGATAAAGGTGGACATACATTTGTTGACTGAATATTGGTTTCTGAGAAGGTAAAAGTAAAGAGGAAAGCCCATCCATGATAGCTTTAATATCCACAGGTAAATACTTGATATGCCTCACTTTCTGCATATGGAAAACAAAATAATAATAAGGATTAATTTAATTCTCAGCAATAATATTATAATATGTTTTCATGTTATGAACATATATTTTATTTTTTTACCTCCTGTGTGATGAAAAATAACTGGAAGGAGATTTTCTCATAATGATGGAAAGCCCCATCAGCAATGGAAGGTGAGATGATGTGGCGCATTGAGCCCCACAATGTTGCACCCATGTGTGCAAGGAAAGTATCACGTGCAACTGTGTAATTATGTAAGTCCTGAAAGAGAAAAAAAAAACAACATAAATCACTAAAAATATACAGTACAGGGGCATAATGGTCATTTTACAAGTTTTTTTTTAAGGTCAATTTATAATGTGAGGGGACCAAAAGCTTTGTGAAACGGTGAAATAAGGACCAATTTGTTTTTGGAACTAAACGAAAAGATCAACTAAGTACAGGGACCAAATCTGTAAATTAGTTTAGAATAATTATAAATGTGGTATACCTGATAAGTATCATCAGTAAACAAATTCCAGCTTTCCATTCGTTTTAAAGCATCTACAGCTTTTTGTTTATGGATTTCAACAGATTCATCACTTTCAAAAGACTGGAGCTCTGATTTTAGGTCACGCATTCTCTCATCAAGCTCTGTATCCAAAAGTGAACATTTGATAAAAGATTTAAAAAGTGGGAAAATATCAAGAATATAGAGGATAATAATACATTAAGAAAAAAAAAATTACCTTCACAAAGAGCAAGTTTCACCCTTCTTCCCCAACAATGTTTGAAAGCAAAAAGCTCATATATATCGATCTCTGCTAAAAGGATATCTATTGCTTGATGATCTTTCTGGCAAATTGAAGTACAGAATATATTAGGCATATGATAATAAGGAGAGAATTATCTTTTTGTTTTCATTTTTTATTTTTAATGCTCCTTTGTTATTAATGTTCTCTAAAATGAAGGATATGATATTTGATAAGATTGTATTGTAGTTAGAATACATACATCCCCAAATGCAGCAAACTTCTCCTGAATTGCATCTTGCAAGTGATCTTCAGCCTCTTCTTCAGTAATTTCTGATATCAACAATGAGAACAAAATTAGTAAATAAACATAATAACAAAGACAAATGCTAGCTCATAAGACTTCAGGAATGTGTTCATTAGTTTTTGAAACAGCATGATCTATGGAAATGATATCTAAACCGTATGAATGTGAGTAAATGACAATTTTACCCTTCTGTTCAAAAGTGATTAAACCTAATAATACCTGCAACTGCACCAATGGTCTTTTCCACATTTGGTAAGCTCAGCTCTGTACGCACACCTTCTCCACCAACAGCAGGTCCCCATGAAAAAGGACCTGCACTCAAATCAATAAAAGCCCACCTGACATTCAACAAATAATCAGTAATATATACATATACATATACATATACATATATATATATCTAGAGAGAGGGGGAACCTGTCTTTTCCAATCCATGTATCTGTAAGACATTCTGCATGGAGACCACTAAAATCACCAGATTTCAGATCCTTTGCCCATTGAAGCTTCATGTCTTCATTTTTCCCATTCAACAGCTTCAAACATTATTATATATATATTCTTCAGGTAATGTGACCTTTTTAAAATTTTAATATTTACATATATTATAGTAGATGATAAACCTGGATAACTTTTGATTGAATAATATCAGCCACGTCTTTCTCTTGATATTGCCTCTCAACATTGTTCAAAGCATTTAGACAACTATTATACCATTCTATCTGAAGTTATTATAATAAAGAACAAGATGTTAACAGATAGCATAACTGACGTAATTATGTAAACTGGTTTTTAGAGAAAAATGTGGGTTTGACTTTTTGACTTATTTGAGGTATACTAACCGTGTCTGTTTCTTCTGTTATTGTCCAGGAAAATTTTGCCATTGGATGTTTTTCATACAAGGGTCTCTTGATTTTGTCCATAGCTGTCACCATAAAGTTGTTTTTTAGAATATTTAAATTAATTATGAATAAATCTAAGTAGTATTATATCTGTATTGAGAAGATTAAAAGGGTAACATAATATTATTACACACCAAGAGTATTATCTGTTGTACTTCCTGCCCTAAGAATCTTGTCTTGTAAACTCTTATCCTGTATGGAAGAATATAAAGGGTCATTAGCCAATTCTCTGATAAGAACATATCTAGGGTCAAAACTGTAAATATACGAATTAAGAAGCAATGTAGTGTGTGCATTGTGCATGTGTAATTGTTTATCCAATAAAATATTAAGTATTATAAAAGGTAAATGAGATCATATGACAAAGGTCAAGAAAAGATATACATTTTAAAGCTACAAGGTAAAGGAAAGTACCTGTTTAAGAAAATTTATCTCACTCTCTGACAATCCTCTCCTGCAAAATTTTATAAAAAAAAAAAAAAATCAACTAAAAGCATGTCCATGAGTGCACACAAGATGCAGACAAATGATTAGCAATAGTTTTATCATCATTATGTTAAGAGTTCAGACTCAATTTTCATCTTCAATTTCACCAAATTTGAATCAAAAAATAAGCAATTTTTGTTACATTTGTTTAAAATGTAGATACATAACCCCATAAGAAGATATTTGTTATCAAACTAGAAAAGCTTAGAATTTAATTTCCTAACTAAATACGTACCTATAGCCATATTTACCTCTCTTTGCATCACGTTTAGGATTCGTTATGAAAATATTATATGCATTTTCAAGGTCAAGATATTCCACAAGGCTTGTGAACAAAACATCCATCATATCCACATCCACTTGCCAAAGTCGCTCATCCCTTCAAAAAAAAGTATTTATGTCAAAAATCACTATATAAATAAACATTGGAGAACAATTTAGAACTACAGGGGGTAATGTGTAATGTTTCCAAGGTTGAGGGGTGTCCTCTGTAATCTACCTGGTATGATTAACATCATCCTTACGAGAGAGGACAGCAATAGCATGCTCAAAAATGGAATTGACTTTTTCGCCCATTTGGATAGCATGAACAGAGAAGCTGCAGAAGTATATGAGAATATATATTCTTAGTAAATAACAAAAAACAATAAACAGAAAATAAAGGGAAAATGAGTAAGAGACATTACTTGTAATTTAGGTGACTAACAAGAGGAAGATGATGATGATGATGATCTCTATCTACCCTGTTTTTGTAGAATGGAGCAAGAACATCTACATCTTGTGGAATCCTAGTGTGTTCAAATATATGATCAATTTTTGTAAACCATCTCTCAAGTTCATCTGTGTGTAGCTTAAAGACTGTATCAATGTCACAAAAAAGAACCCATGAGCACACTAAATTAGTTCAAACTCCAAGAATTAAGTCATTAAAGGCAGATAAACTGAAAAAATCAAATGCTATGTTATATACCTTGATTCCCACTCCCTTCAAATCCTATAAAGATGAAATTCACAGGAACTGGAAGATACATATGTTCAACTTCTAAAATCTGTAGATAATTGGCAATGTTCCCTGAAATAATGAAACAAAGGTCATGCTTTTTTGTTTCATAAGTGATAACATAATGAATGTTTGTACTTTGAAAAGTGATAAGCAATATCATAATCACTAATCTTTGAAAAGGTATCGTTTGATATGATAATGATAATAAGACAATCCCCTAGAAAAGTTAGAGAAAAGAAAGAAAATGAGTACCTGCCTTGGTGTAATTAAGAACACTCGATTCTTCAACTGTGGTCTCCAAATCATCAAAATCTGCAAGTACCAATTAGTTGTAATCATGCAATGAGAAGACATCAAAAGAGTTAACTATAGAAACAAATTTTTCAAAAGACAAATTCATGTGCTAATAGAAGAAGAAAAAAAGATGAATGCATACCACTTCGTATGACAGCTTCACTCCAGAACTTACTCCTCTCTTTGAGATTAAACAATGAAAATACTGATGATCTCCCAGTTTTACGATTCTCTCCATATGATCTGCCTGCTATTAACTAGTATAAAGGGTAAATAAAGCAACTATCAATATACAATTGTTACAAATACTATAAGAAACACAAAACAACACATAATTTTTCAAATAAAATTGGGTATTATGACCATTGTCCTCATATAAACAAAATGAGTGATTATTAAGTTGATTTGGTATTTCCTGCATCAAGCATCATTGGCTAAAATCTAGCTAAATATGCAATAAGCCAATAACAAGTTGTGATATCATGCTAGGGGAGAAAAGGAGGAACAAAATTGAGAAGGGGGAGGGGGTATAAGGATGAACCTAAAAATATATCATAAGAATAAAAATTGACCATCAAAATGAAATTCACAACAAGAGCACTTTTGTGTAGCAAATGACTGATAATTCATAAGATACACACAATGAGAAGGGTAGCTTCAACTCAAAATTATTTATGCATTGCATGGTTCCAATTTGTTGTTTTTGCTACCACTTATAACTCCATGCATCCTTAAATTTTGCAGATATAAGAAAGTGGACTCTAGTCGCTAAGCCAAGGGTGTATAACACTTAACATTAAAATTGTTTGTACTTCCCCCGATCAATGTCAGTATCCTATGCTATTATCTTTAACCATATGGATTCTTTTTGGTGTTCAAACTCCTAACAACCTAACAAGCAAGTAGCCAAGTATAAGTGACTTTTGATTATTGTCAAGGGCATAGCTACTAATCTAGCACCAATATCTTCCGCCTACTCACTGCTTACAACTTGACCAGAAGATTGCATACCAACTGCGAAATCGAAATTCGATCTTTTGAATGCGTACAACTTCTTTACGAACTAGGTAGGAGACATATGATCGATAATCTCGGAACATGGAAACCCCACGAAAAATGATCATCAAAACAAATGAATTTCACTACGGATCGAATTTATGTAGCAACTAGAAAGTAATCGATAAGAGTGAAGGAATATGAAATGAGATTTGTTTTAACTTACCAGCAGCAGCAGGGAAATTAAGGGGAGGAAACGGATCAAGTGATGCATGAAGGACATCGAACCCTAAATCAAAATCTAATTGCCGTAATCAAAACAGATTGTAAAATTCAGATGTATTTCTGTTATTTCTACCCTAAAACATGAACTGAACAAGGATCTATCGTCGCCAACTATAGTGCAAGGGGGAGACTGACGAAGACGACGCGCAGACTATGGACTCCTGACTCCTGTATTGTTTATTTGTTCGGGCAAGAATAAGATGTTACCCCTTGCCCTTTAACTACTCTTGTATGGATGCACAAAAGGCCCAATAAAGTTTCTATAAATAGAAATGTCAAATGGATGTGTATGGTTAAAAAGCAAATTGCATTTTATTTTCATTTCTCCTCTTAAAAAATATATTAAAAAAAAAAAAAAAAAAAAAAAAAAAAAAAAAAAAAAAAAAACTAGTAAACAATCTTTCATGTCATTGTTGTCGAATAAGTTTAACAAAATGTGTGAAGGCATTATACCTCCAAAGTGTATTGTAGTTTCCGTATGTGTTAGTATTATAATCATTTATAAAAATTTATATACTTTAATAAAAGATTTGAAGTTAGCGTTTTATCTAATGTATAACTGTCAAAATAGTTATGTAAACCGGGTTGTAAATTTTAATATATGATACGGCAATTTATAATTTAATATAATCGACAAATTATTTAATATTCATAGTCGTTTTGAAATTGATATAATTATGATATATGTTGTATAATTATAAGGATTGAGTATAAATAGCATATGACAAAATCCAAGTCATATGAATATAAATACAAAAATGTTATTTAATAAAATAACAAATTTCATAATAGGTTCAATATACCGGATAAAAAAATTTCATATAAACGATAATAACGATTTTAGTTTATATAAACCGTGTCAAAGAAATTGATATAATTTATAGAGTTTAACATGTATTTTCTCCCGAAAACAATAAAAGAGTTCAAATGGGGGTATTGAAACTCACAAATCATGTAAAAGAAATTGATATAATTTATAGAGTTTAACATGTATTCCCTCCCGAAAATAATAAAATAGTTAAAATAGGAGTAGTAAAACTCACAAATCGTGTAAAAGAAATTGATATAATTTATAGAGTTTAACATGTATTCCCTCCAGAAAATAATAAAAGAGTTAAAATGGGAGTAGTGAAATTCACTTGGTTCGCAGAAACAGCAAACACGAACTACTTGAAAATACGTAGTCTTCTCTTGTATTTATTTCTTTACCACTTACTTCTAATAGATGTAATACTAATATGCAAGAGTAATACTTATATTTTTGAGTTAGGAGGCTTGTTCTTGAGTGAAAACATTAGCACAACCGTTCATGCCTATTTACATGAATACAATTTTTATAATGAAAGTGGTTGAATGAAAACATTAGCACAACCGTTCATGTCTATTTACATGAATACAATTTTTATAATGAAAGTGGTTGAATACTTATGGCATCCACTGTGTTTAAGCACTAATTGGCACTATATCGGACATATAGAATCTACACCCACCGCACCAATCGAACCAAAGTTGAGTTATCTTTCCAATGGGACGAACCACGTCGTCTGGTTATTGTTCATGTGCCGCCACAAGCGATGGTGGTTTGGCAGCCGGCTAAACTTCTCGGTTTTATATCCTAACCTCAAAAATCCGTAACTTCCTCATACGAGCTCCGTTTTTTATGTTCTTTATATCCAAGCGTAGGTATTTCCGAGTACTACAACTTTCATATAGATTGTTTCAAGTTAAAATGAATATATATTTTTACGTATTATTTTATGAATAAGAGTATATACTTTTATTTAATAATACAACTTGATTAAGATGACAACTACTTAGAATTATGTAAATGTACTCTGATATAATTTAATCAATAAGAATGAAAAAATTGGGTTGAAAATTGGGATGTTACAGATTCTCTATTTAGAAACAATTGGACGTACCACACACCTCGCCTACAAATCCCCAACCATCAATTCATCGTGAGAATCATTCATAAATACAAGAGACATCATTCTCATAGTCGGGATATATCAGAGACAACAAAAGTTGTCGTTCCCGATTCACTTCCCTGATCACCCGAAACAATCAACTAACACATGTCCTAACTAAATTTAAAGAAAGCAGACCATTGATCTCATCTCAAGGCAACCATACCACATGAATCCTCTTGTGTATTCCCAAACTGCCATACTTACCGCCAAAAACCGCAACTATCTAACCTCGTGCTGGGTCTACATCCAAAATCTGAAAATCACATATCTGCTCTTTTCCTTTGAACATAGAAAGATAGAAGAACATAACTGTTAAAACCGTTGTCGTGCACGATTTAAACAAATAAAAATATAAATAAGACTGTTCTAAACTAATAAAAGTTGAAAATCATAAAAGAATAACTCAATTTAAAGGTTGGGAAAAATTCAATAAAGATAAAACAATTCTAGTTTCGCGGTGACTCCCCTAATCATGTAATTAACTTTCAACACAATACTTGATTGTGCACTTGTTTAAACTGGTATTGAAGTTCATTAGCGAGCTCTAATGACCTCTATTACAAAGATTATTTAATCAAAATAAGTTCTTTGAATTAAACCTAACTTTTTATCAAATTAACCAAACAAGCTATTGATTAACAAAGAAAAGTTGCATTAGACACAGTGTAATTTCCCAATAAAGTCCAATAGCTCTCATAAGCTCGGAGGCGTAAAAACTTGTTTGATCAATTCATATTAGAGTTAATCCTAAACAGAAAATTAATCCAATACTTGTTACTTTTTACAAATTAATCTAGACAATTACGGATCTAAACAATCAGCTAACAATAATGATTTACAAACAATTTAAGTGGCCAACAGAAATTGAAATCAAAATCAAACATTCAATTAAACATAGAATTGATCAAACTAGACAGTAATCACAGTTAAACATCGTGCCTAATGATTAATCACATGAAAATGTTGCATCTTGCGAAACTGAAATCTGAGTTTTTAGCCTGACATGGCTAAAAACGAATTACAAACTGAAGAAACGGAATCTAAACGATAATTCTTACTAAACAACGAAAATAAATCGAATAGTCTCCTTCGGATCTGCGTTCTTCACTTGAAAGTCTCTGAAAATCACCTTGGAATCGTCAAGAATCGCCAATTAGGGTTATTGGACAAGTATGTGTGTCTATTTATACGTCCGACAGTAAAAACGACGCGCATGTGATCGCATGTACGGAAGTTGTGATCGCATGTATTGTTGAAAACATGTCCTGGGCCTTTTAAATGAAGTACGTTGCTATTTCGAGATGTTTTGGCCAAGTTGCGATCGCAAGTAAGCAAGTTGCAATCGCATGGTATATGTAGTTGCGATCGCATAAACCTTCTTTTCTCATCTATGTGAATTTTTGGCACGAAAAATCTCTGAAGTCGAACTGCGACCAAACATGCGATCGCATGGTCAAAGTTGTGATCGCAAGTATAAGACGTGCGATCGCACGTCTTCATTTTTGTCTCTTTTTTATCGTCGTTCCTCCTTCCAAGTTGTTCTTGATCATTCCTCGGCATCCTTACTTAGTCTAGACTTCAGTTAAGCTCCAAAGCATCCACTAACGCATCCTGAACTTGCGTAATCATCCATGTGCTCCAAATTGCCCTAAAAATCATAACAAACGTGAGCAGTACGGGCATTCTACAAAATAACCACGAAACACATAATACATAGGAATAATCGGGAGTTAGTTAGCTTTTTATAACGAAATACTAAGCAAATTGTGCTAAAATGTAACATCCAAAAATGTGGTCCCAAAATTTTTCGATTTAATATTAGGTAAAATAGTAATTTTCCATGTCATCCAAACATTTGAAATAAACCAGTGTATCAAATTGTCATAAATCAGAGTAAAACATCATAACAAAATTCCAATGGTGTGTGCGATGCAGTCATCCCGAGCTCTTCCCCTTGGAACTAGAGGTACCTGAAACATAAACTGAAAACCGTAAGCACAAAGCTTAGTGAGTTCCCCCAAAATTCCACATACCAAACATACAGTGGGCCCCGCCCAGTCATCGGGCCCCGTCCGGTTATTGGGCCCCGCCCGGTCATCGAGTTGAACTCGGAAAGCATATAAACACATACACATATAATATACATAGCATACAGATAGTCATCGGGCTCCGCTCGGCATTGGACCCTAGTTCACTAGCATAAAAACATAGGTACATGCAAGAGTTACGAAGACAACTAGCATTCTATCAGCATATCATAAACATGGTCCGGCCTTGGTGCTTTCAACCCGCTAAACCTAGTAAGGAAACTCACCTCGAATGCTGAAAGATAACTGGATAAATCCTCGGCGTCGGAAACAGCTCTACTCAACCCCTAAACAGAAACAATCCCTTAGATACTGATCAATATTTCAAAACCCCTTAAAGTTCAAACTTGGCCAAAGTCAAAGTCAAAGTCAAAATCAATGCTCCGAGTTGACTCAACTCGTCGAGTTATCCCACAACTCGCCGAGTTTCCATTAAGCACAAAATCGCGATATTTCGATCCAACTCGTCGAGTTTCCCTTTAACTCGTCGAGTTCCTCCTTTTTCAACAGAATCGAGACAAACCCAACCCAACTCACCGAGTTCCCTTAAGAACTCGTCGAGTTCTTCGGTCAGCCAACCCACTTAATGCATTAAGCCACTATTTTTCAAATTGAAGCCCTATCTTCCAGATCTAGACTGATAATACATCTAGAAGGGTAAAGTTTCCAACTTTACCCATTAAGAACCACCCCAAAGCCATTAAGCTCAAACCCTAATCCTAAAAGGCTTATGTCTTAATCTAAAAACCACCATATCTTCAAGATAGAGCTCATGAACACAGATCTGGACCTTAAAGACTAAAAGGTCAAGTAAAGTCTTCAACTTTACTCGCATGCAAGGCTAAAGGGAACTTAAAAGCTTAAAAGAGACCATAGCAAGGGCTTAATGGATCCATTGAGCCCTTAAGACCATAAAGTTGGCACCTTTATGCCACAAGAGCTCCATAGAACCATAGATCTGAAAGGGTTATCTCAATGGGACGACTAACTCCCATCAAACACTCTATCTCGGTTAAACATGCAAAATAATCCAAAGAAGGATATCTGAGCATAAACTAAGCAAGGTTGAGACTTTATACCAGAAATGTGTCGAAAATGAAGCAAGGATTCGAGATCTAGCAACTCCTTCTTGAATCACCAAACTTCCCTTTCTTCCAATGGCTTCAAACACACATAAAAACACTCAAAATAGCTCATAAACACTCAAAAGTGCCTTAGGGTTTCGAGTTTAGGGTTTAGGACAATGGAGGCTGGAAATGAGGCCAACTTGTGGGGTTTAAGTTGTTTAAATACGGTGCAAAACCCAGGAATTAGGGTTTCATTTTTTCCAGCCAACTCGTCGAGTTGGTCACTTAAAATACGCGGTCCATATCATTTCAACACGACGAGTTCGGGGCCACCAACTCGTCGAGTTGCTCAATAAAATTGAATAAATTATAAGTTTAAATACATACCAGGAACCAGACATTACATAAAAGATGCATGTAAAATGCATCTAACAATAACCATCCTCATAGATAGTGACATCCTAATCCATCTGCCAATCACTCAGCCTTCGGCTGCAATCCTCGAGTCGATCATCACAATTGCTTCCTTCTTAAGTCTCGCAACTCAACTGGCACTACCTCGAGCAAGTCCCTCGAGACCTCAACTAACTCACCTAGGTCTGCACCATTCAAACCCAAATTGGCATGTCCACTAAGGCCCAACAATCACCAGACTCATCCTCATCCTGAACAACCATAACCAATAAACCGATAAGACAAAAATACACGACAATTAATCATGGTGCCAACCATACCATCTACCTCAATCAGCTCCTTAGAATCCCCAAAATTTCCCCTGACTCAAGTACGGATCCTGTGCTTTCAGTAGTATGGACCCAATACTAACTTCCACACCTATCCATACTCTCCTCAAGAATCGTTTCAGATCCTCTAAGTAATTACTCATGTCCACTACCATCAGATCCAATCACATATACCCACTCTCAAATGAATACACACCGCTAAACAGCGCACCAATTCCTCTAAGGCACTTCCTAGGCTCTCCTAGGATCCCCACTTCACCCTGCCATCATCTGCTAAAGGACTCCTTCTAATGTCAGCTAACTACTTCGTGGATACAATTACATGCAATAAAACTTAAATAATCTTTTGACCAAAAGACCCAACCCTACAACAGTTGGACTCAGGCAAGAGCTGCGCAATAGGGCCAAATCAATCACTCTAAGATTATTTAACTTTCACAACATGTAACTTAAGATATTCATTTAATAGTTAACCCACATCAATAAGATTCCCATAAAGCACAGAGCAAGCATCATTCGTGAAGTAACACTCTATAGGCCACAAAACATAAAAGGCACCCTCCGACTAACTTGCTTCTGCGATGGTAGGAACTTCTACCAACACTTCTGGTTGCCTTATACATGTAAATTATACACAATACGATATCAAATAGATTGTCGAATAAATGATTCTACCCTAAGCCCACAACTACACGAGGAATAGGAAATAAGGCTAAATCAGTCATTCTATGGCTATATGATCTTAACCGTATCCAATTTTTAAACATACACTTAGCAATCAATTCCACCAACATAGATTCCAAATCTAACATAGCATCTAATTCCTTCTAGGCTACAAGGCATCACAAATCAGGCTATTATATCATGCAATTCCTGAAGGTATCATTATCCCTACTATAGCATGCAATTCACATAACAGGCATACTAGTCATATACTTAGGTATGAGTATTTTGGGAATCATTTACTTGAGCTTGGATGATTGCACGCATCACATCCTTTTTTCTTTATAGAAATATTTTTAAAAATTTTATTTCTTTTTTCAAAAAGATTAACTGTAACACCGTAAATTTTCAAATAATTTTTTCATTTAAAATTGCGTATTTCTCATAACATATTTCACATAAATCTCATTTATTTAATTTACAAATCACAACTCCATAATTGTTTGATTAAAATCCAGGATCTTCAAAACATAACTCTTTCACTGGTGTGTGTACAATCAAGCCGGTGTCTTCCCGCGATCCTGAGAAAACCTGAAACACATAACACATAACATGGTAAGCACGAAGCTTAGTGAGTTCCCCAAAATACCACATAAATCACATTAGCCACTCGAGGCTATAACACTGTAAGACCCTCCGGTCCGTGTGTCTCAGTGGGACCCTCCAGTCCCATGGCTCGTTGGACCCTCTGGTCCGGTCTAAGTGAGAACCCTCCGGTCTCATAGCTCGTTGGACCCTCTGGTCCGGTCTCAGCATCACATAATATAGCACAAATATACATATCGCATAAACAATGCACAACTCAAGTAAGCACATAAGACCCTATGGTCACACATAACTACCACTCTAGGTAAAGTATAATGAGAAGACTCACCTCGACAGCAAACACGCATCCCCGTACTCGAATCTCGAACTAGCCACCGCCTACACATAGGGTAGTTATCTCAATAAATAATCGATTCTCGACTCTAAGCAACCAAAAGTTATTCTTCTCTCTTTAACTCTTGAATTGGGTAAAAGACCATTTTACCCCTTCATGGTCTCCATACTCATGTTGACCAAACCCTAAAGTCAACAGAAGTCAAACTCGAGTCAACAGTCCATGTTTGACCCGACTCGTCGAGTGCATTCTTGCGACTCGTCGAGTCCACTCGTTTCCTCAAAAGTATCAAGAAGGTCCAGCTCAACTCGTTGAGTTGACCCCCAACTCGCCGAGTTATCGCACAATCAAACCCATCGGGACAAACCCTCACCGACTCGGCGAGTCCCTTCGATCTGATTCCTCATTCAGACGATTTCAAACAGATCTATCACTCTAAACACTAGATCTGTCATCTCAAGGCTCAATAAGCACGTAAAGCTTCGATATTTACGTTCATGCATGATGTTATTGCTCTAAAATGCTAATACAAGCCCTTCATGAATGATTAAGCCCAAAAACCCTCATATGGATGAATATGCATGTTGTTATATGTTTGTGTGGTGTTACCTTGGGGGAACTCACTAAGTTTTGACTTATAGTTTTAATTTCATGTTTCAGGTACTTCAGATGGTCATGGGAAAACAAATATGTGATCGTGCACATCCTCTTGATTTTGATGATATTGATTTGGGACACTCTAATATATGATTTCTACTTTTGAGAACAATGTTTGGTAAACGAATATGGTTTTGATTTGGCTTGAAAAATGAAAATTTACCTTGATAATTGAAACGTTACACCTTTATATATTTATTATTGATGATAAAACATTTAAAATAGATTTAAAATTATAAAAGAAAAAATTTAGGATAAAACAACCGATTCATTTTCAACGAAAACCAAATCCACAATTAACTATACAAAATAACCATATCTATAATTTCAAAAAAAAGTTATTTAAAAAAACCGAGAAACCACGAGAACTATCTTTACAATTTTGTCTTTTTTCTTTGACAAAATTGCAAAAATGGTCATTGTGGTATGCATTTTTTTGGGGTTTTAATCCAAACCACGACTTTTTTGGATTGGTGGTCCTTTTAACATAGTTTCGTTGCGTTTTTGGTCCCTGATTACTGAAAAAATTATTATGCCCTTCTGATATATTTTTTATGTTTTTTCTATTTAATTTAAATGAAAAATAAAATAATTAACTAATTTGGGGCCCACATCTCTCTCTCTCTCTCTCTCTCTCTCTCTCTCTCTCTCTCTCTCTCTCTCTCTCTCTCTCTCTCTCTCCTGTGTAAACCCATTGCCGATCCAAACCTCAGTCATAATCCATTTAAACGTCAAATTCCAACATAATAGATTCCAATTTTTTCTTGCAAACAATCGATTTCTCCAATTCCTCCATCCTCAACAATTGATTCTCACTTTTTTTCCTGCAACTTAGATTAACCCACAAACTTTCAGATCTTCACCAACTTTCACTATGAGCACACACACACAAGATCAAGGTATATTGTGACAATCCGAAATTTCTTTTGTTCGAACCGTTTAAAAATAAATCAATTCAGAATTTATTTATGCTACTATTAACATTATTTTGGGTCTAATTAAATATGCTAAGCTCAGTACAATCAAGTTTTGGGTCCAAGAACGCGTTTTTCTAAGTCATAACATAACATCCGGGCCAAACACCCCTTCGAGAGGAGTGTACGGCCGCAAACTCGAGTTTACGGCCGTACACCCCCACCCACCCCCCTTGGTCGAAAACTCAACCCTATATAAGGGATGCTTGGTCTTCATGTCACACTTTACTCTCTTCAAAGGCTTTCTCTCTCTGCCCTCTCTCTACATCCATCGAATTTCCTTCAAGATATTCAAGATGTAAGTGGTTCTTCACCTTGTATTGTGTTTCATTCCTCTATCTAGTGGTAAATCCATGTTCCTATCTCATTAATCTCATCTTTGTTTAGATCTTCTCTCTCACCAAGAACACCAAGAACACATACTAGTTCTTGGTGGCTAAAAACCTCATTCCAAGCTTCCTTATAGTAAGTAACTACTTCCTATGATTGATATCTACTAGAAATCCTTGATTTTAACCTAGAAATCGACCCAAAAAGCATGAACACGAAGGGTTTACGGCCGTAAACCCATGTGTACGGCTGTACACACCTCATGGGCCGTAAACCCTAGTATTTGGTCAAATATTGACCTTAAACACTCCTTTTAGCTATGCACGGGACTTAGAACACTTCTAGGAGGCTAGAAAGGACCTTGAAACACCGCAAATTGCACCTTTCATCGAGTGTTTACGGCCGCAAACTCATGGGCCGTATACCCATTGGTCCGTATATCATGGGCCGTAAACCCATGGGCCGCAAACACCTGGCCCGCAAACTCTTGGGCCGAAAACCCCATTGGGCCGCAAACCCATGACCGTGCACCCTTTGTTGCGACCACAAACTCCTCTCCTTCAATCACATGTGATTCTAACACTTAGTTCCAAGTGTTTCCTAGTCCCTAAGGTGGTTTCCTTCCATAACAAATAGTGTTATGCCCTCATCTAATACATATATGTGCTTCTATATGTTGAATAGTATCCGTTTGTGTCCGAAGCTTCATTTGACACTCAACAATTCCTATCGACTTACATTCGAATCCCACGTCAAACAGTGAGTTCATACCCCTACTCTTTTATGATTTTTAAACGTTTTCAGGGGGGAATACAAGCCAAACATAAATGATTTTCAATGAATCAAAAACTTATGCAATTTATACAAACCAATGGTTTTTCACAAAACATTTAGATACTCATCCCTTTTGTATCATGCGGAGCATAAGGATCATTTTCTAATCAAAATTGCATAGTTTTTCAGAACTTATCAAGAACATAACTTTTCAATCAAACTATAATAGGTATAGTTTGGGAACTTCTTTACTGGTTTTACGAATACGAACTGCTTACATGGTCAAACAAATAAACTATGACAGATTTAGTTTATGACACACATAACAAGAGTACAACAGTTAATAATTATTTAAGTATAATTATTCTTACTCTACAAGACATACCTCGAATTCAAGTACAAAAGAACATTACAATTCTGTATTATTACTCGTAAAGTCGTTAACGTAGTTGGGAGACACGTCCTTGGGCGCTTACAACATTAACTATCTACAGTCGGACCAGCAGGTCTACGGGTGACAAATGTCATAAAGGATATCGGCGTCAGTTTCACGTCGTATCAAGTTTAAGTATGGTCATAAAACTCGCCAATAGTACGACAGATTTACGTAATAATACACTTCTCATGAACATTTGCTTTAATAACATAAGTATAAATAATACTTATGCTTCATCGTTCCAGAATCATTAAAGCAACAGAACAAACACAAGGGAAAATAAGGGATTTTCCAGTTGAACTTCAAGTACCTTACATACTGGTGGTAGCCAGGGTTTTTAAAACAAAAACTTACATTCTAGTAGTAACCAAACACACAAACTATTACGTTTCTTATACTACAAAGGACACAACAATCAAACATTCATGGTTAGTTCTATAACCCCTTAGTCTATACATCAGGGTTACTTATAAAGAATATTCGATAGATCGTGAAGTATGTGGTTTCCGCCTCATTTCATGTTCCTTGTCTGGTTGTGGGCTTATGTCGCACCCCAAAACCGGAACGGCGGAAACGTTCTGGGGCGGAGGACGTCATGTACAGTATCATAACAATGCATAATAGTAAAACAAGCAACAACATCCATTGCATTAATAGAATAATTAAATACATGTGTGTTCTTTTGTAAGGTTTAAATGACACCAAAAATGTATAATCAAAATAAAGACGAGTCTTGGATCCACTCCGTCCTTCAAAAGCTGCATGGGAGTACCTGTCTTACTGGTTCCCTGAGAATACAAGTTATTTTGAAAGAGAGTATCAGCATAAAAATGCTGGTGAGTTCATAAGTATTTAGTGTCATTTAGTAGTTAAAAGCCACAAAATGTTTGTATTAAAACCTTAAAAAGTTTGTAAAGTTTTCCCAGAAAATCCTATATTTCCTGCTTATAAATAATGTAGCCCTCTACCCGAGGCCCGACTGTTTTACTTGTTTGTTCTTGTATAAAAATGTAATGTTTGTACATGTATTTGTAATGGTAGGAAAATATAATAGTACTTTGTTACTGTGTAATAAGTAGGTTTTCTCTCATTTATCACTATCATCTATTAGGGAAAATAGAACGTTTTATCTCAGCAGGGACACTACTGACTATTAAATGATAAAAAATGAAGACTCAAGGTCGTATTAAATGTACCATACTCCTTGGTGAGTCTTATTGCCTTTAATTTCTAGTTGGTTAATTAAAGGTTTAGATGTGAATTAGTTTGTAACCATGCTGATTGACGGCTGAATACCTGACGACCTTTTGGCGTCATAAAATAGTAAGGTGACATTTTGTCACCCCTTGGCCTTACCGGCTGGGACTGTAGCTAGCAGTCGGGGTGTGGGAGTGTCTGTCCCGTATAGATCTATACACACGATGCCCGCTCTCCCTCCAGGAGACTCTGGTTACAATGTGATACAACAATGTATGGTTGTATCATGAAGTAGTAGTTCACATTCTATTTATCGTATTCTAGTGTTTATATGGTATGCTATAGTGTATTGAATGTTCTCACTGTACTAGTGTATAGTATGTTCTCTTGTATAGTATAGTGTATGTTCTCTTAGTTTCTCATCATAGTAAGTTCTTTCTGTTTCTCATAAAAGTAAGTTTGTATTGACTCATAAATGGACTGACTCTTGTATGTTTCATTGTACTAGAAATAGTGTGTAGTAATCTCTTAAACTATACCTATTATAGTTTACTAGTGTTGTTGTTTGAATGACCGTATGTGTATTGAATTGAAATAAAAGCTTTTATATTTATATACATATACATAATATATAACTAAGGTTCAAACGACACTCGGACAAACAACCGAATACTCTAAGTCCACAACCAAACAAGGAACAGGAAATAAAGCGAGCTATCAGTCCTAAGCCTTTCAACCTTATTTATATAACTATATCTATATAGACACGATTTTGACAATATATAAGTTTAATAAAGAGTTTTAGCATAAAAGAGTTTGATAAAATGTTTTGAAGTATTTGAAATCCATAAGTTTGATAACAGCTTGAAAGTAATAGAAAATCTTTCTGTTTGTTCTAGTTATTAATGACATGTGATTGATATAATAACTAGAATGTTTCAACTTGTATCCCCCCCATAAAAGCATTTAAAAACATTTCAAAGGTTGATTAAGGGGTATGAACTCACCTGTAGTGAGTGATACTGGAGTATGGTTGAAAGATGATTGCAGAGTGTCAGGTGTAACCTTGAGCACAGAAAGATCCTAATAAACATATAATGACATGAATGTGTATGCAATTAGTGTCTAAACAACTAATTAAGAAGGGTAACACCCTTATAGACTATGAAACTTTAAGATTTAAGGGATACAATCACATATGATTGCATAACTAGGGTGTATGGCCACCCTATTGAGTTTACAGTCCATGTGGCATGACCATAAGAGTTTACGGTCAAAGTGGTTCACGGTCCTATGTGTTTACGGTTCCATGGGTTCACGGTCCCATGTGTTTACGGTTCCATGGGTTCACGGTCCCATGTGTTTACGGTCTAATGACCTTACGGTCATAGGGTTTACGGTCTAAGGAGATACACTAGACCGTAAACACCTTTTGTTAATGGAAAAGTGACGATTTCAAGGCCAAACACAAGAATCCTAACTAGATATAAGTATAAGAGGATGATACTTACGATTTGAAGGCAAAGAAAGGTGTTTTCGGTCCAACACACTAAGGTGTTCTTGAGGATTCTTGAAGATCTAGATAAAACGATGAAATCCATGGATGAATCAAGAGTGAATCATGGATAAAGGAAGGATTAACACACAATGAAGGAATCACTTACTTGTTTTAAGATTTGGAAGCAAAAAAAATTATGCTTTTTGAGAGAGAAATCAGCTTCTAGACTTGAAAAGGGAAAAGAATGACCGAAATGATCATCCACCATATATATATATATATATATATATATATATATATATATATATATATATATATATATATATATATATATATATATATATATATATATATATATATATATATATATATATATATATATAGGGAGGAGTTTACGGTCACCCTGACCGTAAACTCAAGGTCTCGACCGTAAACTCCTTTTTGAGGAGGTTTACGGTTGCTAGGTGAATAAGAACTTAAACTGACACTCCCAAATACTGATTCCTTTGATGCACTAGGGTTTGAATACTCAAAATAGGTTCTAAATAGTGATAACTGGAAGCAAAACGAGTCTAACACTGATAGATTTGAATGTTTACACAAGCTAGAAATTTCGGGTTGTCATAGCTTAGGATAGATCCACCTAATTCACTGTCTGTTCGATGTTGGTTTATACGTGACTAGTATGAACTAAGTGGTGATAGAAGGGAACTGGTTTCTTCCTAGTTTTACTATGCTTATGAACTCACCAGCTTTATGCTGATACGTTTTCAAAACCGCTTGTATTCTCAGGACAACAATAGACAGGTACTCTTGCCAGCTTTTGGAGAAGACGGAGCATTTTGGAGTCTCGTCTTTTACTTTTGTCATATACTAATGTATACAAACTATGTTTTTCAAACAGATGTAAATATTCATATGTAATGTAATGGTTGTGTTTACTTTGATTACTTTGATTACTATGATGCAATTGTTGTGATACTACATATGACGTCCTACGCCCCCGAACGTTTCCGTCGTTCCGGTTTGGGGGTGTGACATATATATCCGACATCGATTCAGCAGCAGAGTGCTGGTCCAGTGATAGTGGGCTGAGATTCATTGATTTCCGACGGATGTTGAGAAGACTCAGTTTAGTGGCTATCAAAATCGATGCTGCAAAGAAACATTAGTGATGTTAGAGGAGACGATAAACAATCAATTCGACTGCTCAGGGTTATACCCATGATATCACCTTCAATCCATAAACATCGTCTACATACAGGTTATACACAACACCCATTACTGGTAATACACATAAATGAGAGAAAGAGGAATCGTAAGAAAAGGAAAAAAGGTGAGCCGATAAAGGGGAGGAAATCGAGAGGGGTTGTTGTAGGGAGCTGCTCCGGTGGCCGGTAAAGGGGAAGAAATTGACGTGTGAGATACGAGGGATGCCAAATTTACCAGGTCGGAATACCAAGATGAAAGACTGCTCTGATTCTTCCAAAGCTTTCGCTAGTTCGTTGTACTCTTTGATTGCAGGTCCAACTTCAGTCCCATAGATTATAGATCCTTCTGGTTTGATTCCATCCACTAGATAACCTCGTCTTCTCTTCTGTGTAACTGGATTTGTGGTTCGACGAGCTACCACTATCGTATTCCTGCAACATTAGATTACATAGATTTTTGTTTTGGCGAGTTTAGAAAAAAATAGATCAGACCCTATCTCTCCATCTCCGAGCCCTTTCCTGTTCATCGTCTTTTACACCATCACCATTCCCACCATCATACCACTCCAGAACCACTGTAGCTTCCACCATCAAAGGGGGAAATGAGTGATTTTTTTTAGTCTTTGTACAAACTGATTCCAGGTGAAATCGGACATAGAAATTGACCAAATCAGAAATAGAAATCGACCAAATCCGATTTCAGGTGAAATGGGTTTCTCTCATCGTTTGCAAACCAAATCCTATTTAATGTGTTGTGCATGAGTTATAAACCAGAAAAAGAAGAAAGAAAAGAAATCAAAAAAGATTTTCTTTTTTTAATAAGATTCATTAAAAAAATAACCTTTTTTTTTAACTAAATTTCCGACTCCGGAAAGATATTTTCGGTGTAGATTGCGCCCAAAAACATTTCCTGTTGTGATATTTTCTGGATGCCGTTTGAATAAACCCCATCAAAAACCTGCCATCTTTTCCGGTGTTTTCCTCTGTCCACCTGTTCATCAATGGCTGACAAGCTAGCTCTTCCTCTTCTCCTCCCAAGTCCTCCACTCTCAAAACCCTTCTCTCAAGACTTCCATCCCCAAAAACCCTACCACCACAATCCACCGCCTCAGCCATTAACCCCCCTTCTAAAAGACATCCTGCAACCCAATTCCGCCACCACAAAACCCCCTTCTCCGATAATCCCCAGAACAACAGGTCGTATCGGCAAACACAACGACCCAAACAAAGGAAAACCCTGGACTTCTCACTTATCTCCACGAGGTCAGCAAATCTTCCAAACCCTAATCGATTCAGGTTCCAATTCTTTCGAATTTAATCAAAATTTGCTTAATTTAGTCGATTTCCACGAACAAAACGAATCAGAACACGCTTCAAAGTCATTATCCTTAGATATATTGGGTTTAATTCAAGGTTTAATCCATTACAAAAAACTCGATTTAGCTTTAAACGTCTTCGATTGGGTCAAAACCCACTATAAAGACACCGGAAAACCTTTACGTGGCTCCGTCGTCGCTGTAATCATATCCATGCTCGGTAAAGATAATCGGGTTTCAGTAGCATCTTCGTTGATTCGCAGCCTCCAAAAAGACAATTTCACCATCGATGTATACGCCTACACTTCATTAATAACTGCTTACGCTAATAATGGAAGATTCCGAGAGGCAATTTCGGTTTTCAAAGAAATGGAAGAAGAAGGAATCCAACCCACCAAAATCACTTACAACGTGATTCTCAACGTTTATGGCAAAATGGGGATGCCATGGAACAAAATCGAATCAATCTTTAACGATATGAAGAATTCCGGGGTTTCTCCAGATTCGTATACTTATAACACTCTCATAAGTTGCTGTAAACGCGGATCTTTACATGGAGAAGCCGAAAAGATCTTCAAAGAAATGAAATCCGCAGGATTTAGTCCAGATTACGTAACTTACAACACGTTATTAGACGTATACGCGAAATCCCGCAAACCCAATGAAGCAATGAACGTGTTACACGAGATGGAATTTCACGGGTTTTCCCCAAGCATTGTCACGTATAATTCTTTAATTTCTTGTTACGCAAAAGACGGGTTATTCAAAGAAGCCATGGAATTAAAAGATCAAATGTCCCAAAACGGGATAAAACCCGATGTCTTCACCTACACGACTTTGTTTTCGGGGTTTGAAAAAGCCGGAAAAGACGAATTTGCGAGGGGTGTTTTTGACGAAATGATAAGTTCGGGGTGTAAACCAAATATTTGTACTTTTAACGCACTTATAAAGATGCACGGGAACCGCGGGCGGTTCTCGGACATGATGAAGGTCGTGGAGGACATAAAACACTACGGTTGTGTTCCCGATATCGTGACATGGAACACACTTTTAGCGGTTTTTGGACAAAATGGAATGGATCTAGAAGTTTCCGGAGTATTCAAGGAAATGAAACGGGCAGGTTTTATACCCGAAAGGGACACTTTCAATACTTTGATAAGCGCGTATAGTCGATGTGGATCGTTGGATCAATCCATTAATGTTTATAAAAGTATGTTGGAAGCTAAAATCACTCCCGATTTATCGACCTACAACGCGGTGTTAGCCGCCTTGGCTCGTGGCGGGCTTTGGCGGCAGTCGGAGAAGATTCTAGAAGAAATGGAATCCGGGAGGTGTAAACCTAACGAATGTAGTTATAGTTCGTTGCTTCACGCGTATGCAAACGGAAAAGAGATTGAAAAAATGCGGGATCTCGCCGGAAAAGTATATTCCGGCGAGATTGAGCCGCACGCGGTGTTGTTAAAGACTCTTGTTTTGGTGAATAGTAAATCGGATTTGTTGCCGGAAACCGCTAGGGCTTTTGAGGAGATGAAAAACCGAGGGTTTTCGTATGATATAAACACTTTAAACGCGATGGTTTCGATCTACGGGAGGCGGCAGATGGCGGTGGAAGCTAGCGGGATCATGGCGGTGATGGAGGAGTCCGGTTTTTCGCCGAATTTAACGACGTATAATTCGTTGATGTATATGTATAGTCGATCTTTGGATTTTACAAAATCGGAGGAAATTTTGCGGGATATTTTACGGAAAGGGGTAAAACCGGATGTTATTTCGTATAACACGGTGATTTATGGGTATTGTAGGAATGGGAAAATGAAAGATGCATCGAGGGTATTATCGGAAATGACGAAATCGGGTGTGGTTCCGGATGTTATTACTTATAATACTTTTGTTGCGAGTTATGCTTCGAATGAACGGTTTTTGGAGGCGATTGATGTGATTAAATATATGATTAAAAATGGATGTAAACCGAATGAAAGCACGTATAATTCTGTTATTGATTGGTATTGTAAGTTTCATAGAAGGGATGATGTGGTTTTATTTATTAATAATCTTCGGGAGGTTGATCCGCGTGTTTCTAGAGATGAAATTAGTCGATTGGCGGCACGGGTGGCGGAGATGGGTTGAGGGTTGGCGGTTTATGGTTTTCCGGCGACCGGAGAATTTGAAGGTTTGTATATGCTTACTGATAGAAAGTGGGAATTATGTGTTTTAAGCTAATAATCTGTTTGTTAATTTCAGGAGGAAGATGTAAATTTTGATGCGGTTGTATTAAATGATTTGTTTTTTTCCTTATAGATATAGAACTTCTATATTGTATGAAATTAGGGTAAATGTAAGAAATAGCAACACACTTTTATTTATTTATGTATTATAAAATCCTAGTTTTTTTTTTGGTAAGGGCATTTGTATATTTGAATTTTTTTTTTGTCATTAATGAGAAATCAACCTCAATATAGCAGTTAAAATTGTTTTATATTTGGATGAGATGACATTGTTGTAATAAGATAGATTTTTACAAATGTTGTAATAGGAATAGATGAAAATGGAATGCATATGTAAAAGGCTCTTTTGGTACAATCGGAGGAAATTTGGTAATCTTAAATTGATGATAGAAATATTATACCAACTTAGTACACTCATTCCTTCTAGCCTCTTATAATACTAATACTTTATTTTAAGGGTTGTGTTATAAGTACCCCTAACATCAATCAAATCGACTTTTGATTTGACATTATTATTATTTTTTTTTCCTTTTTGTTTTTGATTTTTTTTTCATTTTATTTTATATTTTAATATTATTACTATTAAATTCGGATGTTATTTTAAAATTCGGTAAACATTATAAATTCGCACGACATTATAAAATTCGAACGATTTTTTTGTCCGTAATTAAAAAATATAAAAAAAATATTTAAAAACCGATTTTATATAGCCGTTTGAATTTATAATGTCTTCCGAATGTTAAAATTTTGTGTGAAATTTATAATAATAATAATAATAATAATAATAATAATAATTAAAAACAACAAAAAAACAAAATAGGAAAAAAAAAAAAAACAACAAAAGTCAAAAAAATCAAATAAAGGGGTGGAATTGGAAAAAGAAATGGGTACTTATAGAAAACCCCTATTTTAATCTATATTGAATTTCGTATGGTAATTTCTGTGTATCGATCTTGTATCAGAAAGACAAAGAGGTAAATGATGATATTTTTCTCAATTTGTATCATAAGCTTTGGTTGGTGTTTACAATGGTAAATGATCAAATACCAACATGGTCTTTTTAGTGTAAATACTCCAAATTTGTACCAAAAGGGCCTTTGGCCTTCGGTGATAAATAAATATAATAAATATTTGTATTAGTGAAGTGTTAATTATAACATTGTATTCACCAAATAATTACAACATGAGTACTTAGAAAGCCTAAATCGGCTAATTGTCATATTTAGAAAAAAAATTGACAAATTTGCAGTATTTACACCAAAAATAAATCATATTGGGGTAAAATCATTAAAGTTTTATAAATTTTACGGTTTATATGTCATTTTCTTTATTTGTTTGTCTTGAGTGACAACCATCTTATTGCCCAACTAAACCCGAGTTAAACATGGTTTGACACAACTCGGTATAAAGTAAAAAACAAGGCTAAATTGGTTCACTAATTTTCTTTGTTTATTTTATAGGAACTCATAAGTATACCCCACATGTTCAGAATTCTTACCGGTTCTGTTTAGAGTTAAATTCAAATTTGAGTTTATATTTTCGGTTTCAAATGGTCAATAATCTAAGCGTATTATCATTATAATAATTATTTTTTGTTTAGGTCCCAAACGAAAATTTTTGCAATTTTACATTTATTTATTTATTTTAACTTTTTGGCAGGATCTTGAATCAGGCTATCGTGTTGTTTTTTTGTCTGATACGACACGATACACCAATGTTTTATATAATACGAACACGACACGATATGGCACGACACGATGTCAGTTTATTTTCATTAACACAAAAACAAGTCGATTAAAACACAACAAACACAACACGAAACGACAAAGATATCATAATACAATTAATAGCTTATTTAATTCATACTTAATCATATATAACATGACAAACATATGCTAAATCATGTTAATTTCGTGTCAAATTTTGAATATGAACACGATAGGACACAATGTCGTGCTTTTTACGTTTGATATGAATACCTTACAAACATAAATTTCAATTTCAATTTCTTTCCAATTTCATTTCATGTCATGTATTTTTGTCGTGTCATGTTACCAATTAATCCTCCTACTTTATGGTACCTTACTTGATTTTTATAAAAAAATTATTTATTAATTAATTTTTATATTAATATGATATTCATGTTTTCATATTATTTGGGTTCATATGTCTAGCTGCTTTATTTATTTATTTATTTTTAAATGACAAGACAAGACAAAGGACCAAAGCTAAAAAAAATCATTTTTGAACTTAAACAAAAAACAACTAAACATATGGACCAAAATTATAATTTAGTTTTTATTTAATCAAGCTTTTTATATTTTTATTTTAAAATTTCTTTTTAATAATAAGAAAATTGTATATAATATATCATTGTATTAATAAATAAGTGAGATATATTTTTTAACATACTTAGATATTTCTTAATAGATTATGTATTTATATTATTTTTTAGACAAAATTACATAAATGGTCGTGGTTGGTAAAAATTACCATTGCATGTCCTTATAAATAATTTTGAAGATGGGTGCTCTTTAAGGTTTTGAAATTTTGCATCGGATCTCCTTATGACTAACACCACCATTAGAATATCAAAGTGATATAAATATAAAATTACCATATTACCCTTCCTTTTTAAAAATAAGTTACAATTTAAAAAAAGACAAAATGGACTCTCTCTCTCTCTCTCTCTCTCTCTCTCTCTTTATAAAATTATCAAATTACCCTTCTGTAGACATTAAGTATGACTAAAATACCATTATTTATTTATTTAAAAAAAAGACTAAAATACCATTTATTTTATCTTTTCTCTCAATATATCATTGTAGAAAACACAAGGACCAAAAATAAATAAAATTAAAGGCGTTTTCGCAATAATGGAATGTAATAACCAAAAGATGGAATTGACAACATAACGAAATGAGTAGGGTAATAAAATAGATCATTATATTCCATTGTCATGTTTGGTTAGCCTAGAAGAATGAAGTAACATGTACTTTTATCAATAAATATGAACCTAAGTAGTGTAAAATTTATAAATAAAGGGAAAAAAACTTTTTATATGATAATAAGCTTTAACTAAAGAAAAATAAATGGTTAAATAAATTACACATATTTTATTTAGTTCAAAATACATATTATATGCATAAAAAATAGTTCAAAAAGAGTTATCCATGATCTAAAAAGCTATAAAATAAAAAAAAACCAAATCTTGAAATATAATTATAAAAAAAAAGAGAAAAATAATTGTAGTTTGAAAATTAAAAAAAAATCATTCTATTTGAAAATTATATGAATAAATGTAACTAAAATTATAAATATATGTTTTTTCATTTTAAAAATGAAGGAAGAAATAAGAAATCTTAAATGAACCCTCAATGACATATGTGTGTGGTCCATAAATACACTCATACAATCAGACACACCTCCCATCCTATGAGCTTTTTTAGCAACAAAAAAACACCATTCTCTATGGAATGAAAAAACACCATTCCATTATGAGATATTGACACAAAAACCTTATAGTTTGTCCATTTTTTTCCACACAAAAAATCCATATTGGGGTAAAACAGTAAAAAACGGACAAACGCTTTTGTGTCAATATCCTTTCCATTATTTATGGCAATCGAACAATTTTTCATTCCACAATAATGTTCCATTCCAACATCTTTTTAATTACTACATACCAAACGCCACCTACATCAAACCCTAACATGCTCCCACCCATAACTCTCTGCCTCCCATCACCACCATCAGCCACCACCTCAGCTGCATCATTGCCCACCAACACCAATGGCAACATTTTAATCGGCGATTTTCGTCCTCTTCTACCTCTTAAGGAAACCATACTAGACATTTATATCATCATTATCATACATATTTATAAAGCTAGCATTTTTTCTTGAATCTCATGCATTTGAAACCCCCTTTTTTAACTTCCTTTCACCACATTCATTTGAAACTCCCATGACTTTTCAATTTCTTTACAATAATATTATAAATAAGTTAAATAATGTTCTATAAACAAGAAAGGGTGTTTTATTACAACGTCTTCATCCCACATCGATGGTGAGAGTAAACAAGAGAATGTTTCATCTTCTATAAATAGGAAAGGTTGTGAAATGTTTCAAAGGGACCAAACCATGAGAACTTCCTCATGCCTACCTTTGTAGGATTTTGAAGGTATTATTTGGTGAGATTGTCTATATTGGCAAGTGTCCAGTTAACTTTTAGAATTCCAAAAATGGTTTTGAGCCGAATTTTTTCAGGTTTAAACCGTGTTTCAGTTAGAAAAAAAATTATGTAGTTGGGTATATTGAGTTGAACCGGAGCTGGATCAATTTGGACCGATAAAGGAATAATTTTCCTTTCACAACAAACATTTGAAACTCCCATGATTTTTCAATATATTTCTAATAATATTATAAATAAGTTACATAATTTTATATAAATATAAAAAAGCATCTACCTAAACATAAAATTATAACTGTTTGAAAAATCACTTTGATTCAAAAGCACGAAATATATACAAACTGGGTTTCACTAGAAAAAAAAATGTAGTTTGGTATATTTAGTTGAATCGGTCCGAGTTTGATCTATTTGGACCATAAAAGAAGCATTTTCCTTTCACTACATACATTTGAAACTCCCACGATTTTTCAAATTGTTTCCAATGATATTTTAAAAAAGTTACATAATGTTATATGAATATAAAAAAACATCTACCTAAACATAAAATTATAATTGTTTGAAAATTCGATTTGATCAAAAGCACGAAATATATACACAAATTATATTTTATAAATGAATTCTTTTTATAATGAACTTTTGAATCTTGAAAATACATATAAACAAACTTTCTATATTAAGTACCTAACTGAATTTATGATTTTAGAATTGAACAAAAAGTTATTCAATAAAAACTTACTTTTTTGGATAGCAACTTACGAGATTATAGAAAAATGGAACTATTGAACAATAAAGAAAGGGTAAACAAGAGAAATGGTGTTTTACTAAATAAGTTGAATAATGTTTTATAAACAAGAAAACGTGTTTTATTACAATGTCTTCATCCCACATCGATGGTGAGAGTAAACAAGAGAACGTTTCCTCTTCTATAAATAGGAAAGGTTGTGAAATGTTTCAAAGGGACCAAACCATGAGAACTTCCTTATGCCTACCTTTTTAGGATGTTGAGGGTATTCTTTGGTGAGATTGTCTTTATTGGCAACTGTCCATTTAAGTTTTAGAATCCCGAAAATGGTTTTGAACAGGATTTTTTTAGGTTCAAACAGAGTTTCAGTTGAAAAACCGTTATGTAGTTTGGTATATTGAGTTGAATCGGTCTGAGTTTGATCAATTTGGACCGATAAAGGAAACATTTTCCTTTCAGCACATACATTTGAAACTCCCATGATTTTTCAAATTGTTTCTAATAATATTATAAATAAGTTACCTAAACATAAAATTATAATTGTTTGAAAAATAAATTTGATTTAAAAACACAAAATATATACAAACCGGGTTTTAATAGAAAAAAACGTTATGTAGTTTGGTATATTAAGCTGAATCGGTCTGAGTTTGATCAATTTGGACCGATAAATGAAGCATTTTCCTTTCACAACATACATTTGAAACTCCCATGATTATTCAAATTGTTTATAATAATATTATAAGTTACATAATGTTATATAAATATAAAAAAATCTACCTAAACATAAAATTATAATTGTTTGAAAAATCACTTTGATTCAAAAGCACGAAATATATACTCGATTATATTTTATAAATGAATTCATTTTATAATGACATTTTGAATCATGAAAATACATATAATTTCTATATTAAATACCTAACTGAATTTATGATTTTAGGATTTAACAAAAAGTTATTCAATAAAAACTTAATTTCTTATAGCAACTTACGAGATTACTAAAAAATGGAACTATTGAACAATAAATTTTCTGGATAACGTTTTATTTTTATTATTTAATATTTTATTTAACAAAATGAAATTATTGGCAAATAAAGAAATGAGTTTAATTAAAATGTCTTCATCCCACATTGATCGTGAGAGTAAACAAGAGAATGTATTCTCCTCTATAAATAGGAAATGTTGTGAAATATTTCAAAGGGACTAAGCCATGAGATCTTCCTTGCATCTAACTTTGTAGGACGTTGAATGTATTCTTTGGTGAGATTGTCTTTGTCGACAAGTTACCAATTAAATTTCAGAATTTCGAAAATGATTTTGGACCATATTTTTTAGATTTGGATCGAGTTTAATAAGGATCTGAGTGTCTTCTGGCTGAGTTAGGCAAACTCGCTTCCATTGGAGGCCGAGTTTAAGTAACATGTCGAGTATTTGGTTGTGTTAGCCAAGTTTTACAACCCTGTATGTAATACAATTTAAAGTTTTAACATTATAAAACACGTCACTATTATCATATGTTCTACATAATTATGGTAATATTTATGATACAAAACATTTTTTTTTTACTATTTAAGATAAAAAGTTGCCTCTATTATCATATGTTGTACAAAATGATAAAATTTAAGATAGATAAAAAGATGTCTCTATTATCGTATTTTCTACATAATGATAATATTTAATATAAACGTTTTAATTTAATATGAAATTATTATTTAATAGATAACAACAATGATTTATTTATTTTTAAAAATTAATTTTTTTTCTATTTTAATCATATAACTTTGTATATGCAAAACAACTTCAAGTTCCAACCTTATGAAATGTCTATTTAATTGTTAATAACAATGATTTAGTTATTTTTAATATAAAATATTTTTTTATATCCCACGCAACGCGCGGACATTCGCCTAGTATACTTATAAAGGAAGCATTTTTCCTTTAACCACATTCATTTGAAACTCCCATTCATTTTCCTTTCACCACATTCATTTGAAACTCTCATGATTTTCAATTTCTTTCTAATAATGATTATAAGTTGGTTAATAAGGTTAAATAAATATAAAACCTAAAGTGTAATCATATATAAACTAAATTTCAATATTAAAAAAATATATTTTCTTCTACTTATAAAGTTATGTTTTTAACTTTTAACATATTATACTTAATTTATTAGGTCTAATATGTTGTTGTATTTAAACTATTATCATTTTAAAGCTACAACTTTTGAACAATTTGTATAAAATACTTCAATTGTTAATTTAAATATAACCTTATAGGATCAACGTAAATATAAATTTTAGTTCAACTTAAACAACCCAAAGAATATTTTGTAAATAGTTAAAAATGATAAATCGTAGTGTCTTTCAAATAATGATTATAAGTTGGTTAATAATGTTAAATAAGTATCAAACCTAAAGTGTAATTGTAGTGCTAAATGCAAAAACTAAATTATAATCTCAATTTAACTAAAATATTTCCTAAAGATATTTTTATAATTGTTAAAAATTTTCAAATAAGTAGCTTAAAATAACTTATAATAACAATAGTTAAGAATAACTCTATATAAATGATTATATTGTTACCTTTAAAATCAAAAAACAATGTTTGATGTTTTAAATAATTATAATGATAGAAATTAAAATGTTAAACAAATAAATTTTAAAATTAACAATAACAACAATTATAAATAACATTAAACCATATATTATATTTAATTTTATTCATTAGTAACTCGCATGTAGAAGTCATTCAAACGATTGAGATTATGCAGTTATAATAAATATATATTATCATATAATTCAAAATAATCAATATATTATACCAATTTAGCATACGAATTATTATATCAAATTTAACAACAACGTTATTGTTATATTTAAACAACATATATTTGTAAAGATTTCAACTATATAGGTCTTTCTGCGCAACGCGCGGGCATTCTCCTAGTATACTTATAAAGGAAGCATTTTTCCCTTCACCACATTCATTTGAAACTCCCATAACTTTTCAATTTCTCTCTAATAATAATTATAATTTGGATAATTAGGTTAAATAAATATCAAACCTAAAGTGTAATCATATATAAACTAAATTTCAATAATAAAATAATATATTTACTTCTACTTATCAAGTTATGTTTTTTAACTTTTAACATATTATACTTAATTTATTAGTTTTAATATATTGTTGGATGTAAACCATTATCATTTTAAAGATACAACTTTTGAACAATTTGTATCAAAGACTTAAATTATCAATTTAAATATAACATTACATGGTCAACTTAAATATAAATTTTAGTTTAACTTAAACAACGTAAAGAATATTTTGTAAATAGCTAAAAGTGATAAATTGTAGTGTCTTTCTAATAATGATTATAAGTTGGTTAATAAGGTTAAACAAATATCAAACCTAAAGTGTAATCATAAACAAAATAAATTTCAATTTTAAAATAATATCTTTACTTCTACTTATAAAGTTATGTCTTTCACTTTTAACATATTATACTTAACTTATTAGATTTAATATGTTGTTGTATGTAAATTATTATCAGTTTAAAGCTACAACTTTTGAACAGTTTGGACAAAATACTTAAATTGTTAATTTAAATATAATATTACAGTGTCAACTTAAATATAAATTTTAGTTCCACTTAAAAAACCAAAGAATATTTTATAAATAGTTAAAAGTGATAAATTGTAGTGATAAATGCAAAAACTAAATTCTAATCTCAGTTTAACTAAAATATTTCCTAAAGATATTTTTATAATCGTTAAAAGTTTTCAAATAAGTAGCTTAAAATAACTTACAATAACAATAGTTAAAAATAACTCTATATAAATGATTATATTGTTACCTTTAAAATCAAAAAACAATGTTTGATGTTCTAAATAATTATAATGATAGAAATTAAAAAATTATGCAAATAAATTTTAAAAAATTAATTAACAATAACAACAACTATAAATAACATTAAACCATATAGTATACTTAATTTTATTCATGTGTAACTCGAGTGTAGAAGTCATTCAAACGATTGAGATTATGCAGTTATAATAGATGTATAAAATATCATACAATTCAAAATATTCAATATATTATATCAATTTAGTATACAAATTATTATATAAAATTTAACAAAAATGTAAATGTTATATTTAAAAAAACATATATTTGTAAAAAGTTCAACTATATAGGTGTTTCTGCACAACGCGCGGGCATTCGCCTAATTCATAAATATTTGCATACAAAGAAACATGAAACCAAATCGTTGAAAAAGACGCTTTAAACGGGGGCTACCAAGTACCAATACACCTTTAAGATAAAACAACAGTGTCAGATAAAACTACCTAAGATATTCAAAATGTGAATAATTTTATTTAAAGTTGATTATTGGATGTAAATGAAATTAATTTATAAATAAATAAATTTAATCTACTTGCACATTTTGAACAGGCAAATCTATAAGGTCTACTAATTCCCTTCCTTTGGTCTCAAATGGAAGCAACACAACACAAAGTCCCGATAGAAGAATTGTAACCTCAAACAGGATAACATGGAGTGTTTGGTGACAACCACTACTCATCCCAACTGCTATTAAAGGACACATCATTCCCCTTATTGCTGTTGCTATTCCCATTCCTGTTGCCCTTAAGTTTGTTGGATACACCTATAAAATTAAAATTCCCCCCAAAAAAAATTGTTTAAGAAAAACAAAAATTAAATGCAAGACTTAGCTAACTACTTCAACTTCCATGTATTTGTTTATTATAACATCCTAGTTTCATTTATTTCTTTTACAATATTCTACTTTCTGACTTTTTTTTATTGAATTAGACATTGTACTAACGTTTTTTTTACACTATATTTTGCAAAAACTAACCATTTATAGCAGTGATATTTCAAGTACGATTAGATAATAAGAGAAAACTTAAATTATGATTCTATAATAAACAAATAAATGAATTTCATTTAGGTCTTGTATTTGATCATATCAAGGTAAAATAATATGCACTCTATTTCTTCAATGGTCAATATCATAAAAGAACTTATAATTTGATTTTTTTTTTCGGATTCAATCTCAACTTTATTTATTTTTCCTGAGAAAGACCTTGAAATTTTTTTTTTCCTGAAAAAACCAGATGTTTGACAGTTTTTTTCGGAAAAAAACTGCTAAAAGGGCCAGATCGAAAAAATGGAAAATTGCAAGGTCTTTTTCATGAAAAAAATAAAGTTGAGGTTTAATCAGGAAAAAACACAATATATAAGGTCTTTTATAATATGAACCATTTCTTCAATGAATAATGCAATATTTAGTCAGATACATAATTAAAATATATCTAACTTTGAAAAGAAAACAAAGGGCAAATTAGTAACTGTAATATCAAAACTTCCCATAAATGAAATGTTTCTATTTTCAAGGAATATCGATGAAAATTGTTGCAATTTTAACGGGATGTGTATGGAAGTTGTTTCTTTTTCAAAATATAATGAAGGGCTAAATGCAAGAAATAGTAACATCATTCACTTATTTGTGTATAATAGCATCCTACTTTCATTTTCTTTTCATTACAAGATTATACTTCCTATTTATTTTCTTATTAAGTCCTCATACTTTGAAAAATCTATCTTATTACAACATTATACTTCAAAAAATTTACAAAATTATACATTATACTTCAAAAAATGAGGAAATAAAAGTAGAATGCTTTAATAAAGAAATAAAAGTACGATGCTATTTCCTTTCATTTAACCTTATAATGAAACACATGCATTATACATACCTCAGGAGCATAGATACAGACAACAATGAAGTTTGCTGAACAGTTTCAATAGTTCAGTGACAAATAGATAATGAAAAAACGTTTAGTGACTAAATGTGAACAAAGTCGAAAGTTCGTTTCCCTATCAAATTATCCTAATATTATACCCCGAAAAAGGTATAAAAAACGAAAAACGAAACGAATATTATATGTATAAGTTTTATGTTATAAAACTATGCAATATTATATGTATAAAAATAATCCTAATATTATATGTATGAATATGATCATTTACCTGAAAGGCACGACAAAGGATTTTAAAGAGCTCTGCCCAGGAAGTATATTGCCTACTTTCCATCTCCAAAGTGAACGGGATGAAGTTCCTGATGTTGGTCACTATAATGGCGAGATGAAATTTTCCTTCCATGTTGATGTTGCTGAGAGATTATATGAGATTGGAGAAGAATATGAAGGGTAGTAATAAAGAATATGAAATCGGAGGAGGGAAGAATAAGGGATAGATGAAAAATGCCGCTATAGGGTTAGCCGCTCTGATACCATGATAGTGGGAGAATCATTGTCACCTTTATTGATGATCATGAATCAAATATATATACTGATTACATTCTGACCTAAAACTATATATGATAAATATATTTTACATAAATACAATATATATATTGCTAATAGACAAATTGAAAGAAATAGCATGAATATCTTCCATAGACATGATTTTTAGATGAAAACTTGAGTAAGGATCAAGTCAATGAGCAAATTTAGAATTCAAATCGATACGAGCAATGAAACAATGAGATCCATATAAAATAGCAGTTAGATTGCAAAATACAGAATAGATCTAGAAAACAATGTCACAAACAACGAACTCGGAAAATACAAAGACTTGAAAATAGCTCATAGAAATCCTTGCTCTGATACCACTTTTAGGATCGATGAGATTCTATAAGACATAAATCATGTTTAAATGTGTGAACTTTTATGTACACAAGAAAGTAAATATGATCAAAATTTCGTTAGACAGTAAGAAGCTCAATTACAAAATAACGTAA
Organism: Lactuca virosa; assembly: GCF_052849685.1. NCBI lineage: Eukaryota > Viridiplantae > Streptophyta > Magnoliopsida > Asterales > Asteraceae > Lactuca > Lactuca virosa. The sequence continues at coordinate 252,737,406 of NC_136430.1, forward strand.
TAACCTCTCAAAAGATATTCTTTCTGTCTAACTAACATCCCTTACATAGGTCACCCTAAGGGAGTTGGTTAGGAAATGACCATTAATGTATAGAAGCTAAGAAAACCTCTCAAAACTAACTAACAAAAGTTACGAAGTCCAGTGCTAAAACTACAAAAGTCAAAAGACTTTCGTAGTTAAACATTTTCGCAATACAGACCGAAGACATAGAATAATACAATATGAAACATTTCACATACAGACTCAAACACAACATCTATAAGCTGCAAGAACTAACAATAATGGATAACTATGATTCAAAAGTAAGTGAAATGACACTACGCCACAATGAAATGGGAAAATATAGTAATTGAGGATTAAAATTCGAACAAACAGTTCATATTAAACAACAAGAAAAGTTAGACACGCACATATAGTCGTAGGAGCATATTTCACCTGTTGGGGTACATAATGATTATTTATTTAATCTGCAAGAAAAAAGCAAAATGAATAATGAACTGGTTGAGACGATTGAGAAGACCATGAAAATTATTTGGTGATCGGACCTTCAGCCAAGATGAATTCTTAGCAAATATAAAGATTTTTTGATTTTATGTTTTCATGCTTTTGTTTTAAAGTTTAATTTAATGAAATATATTTATGTTTTACAATGGAGTGCATTTATTAACTTTGGCGGTAAAAACCAAAATTAAGAAAAAATATAACATTTTAGTTTTGTTTTAGGTTTTAAGGGTATGACCTTTTTATTTTAGTTCTTAGGTTTTTTATTTGGTGTTATGTACTTTTAATTTAATGTTTTTTTTTTATTTCTAGTCAGTGGCGGATGGTAAGAGGGGCCAAGGGGGGCCATGGCCTCCCCGGTTTTCAGCCTCCTAATACCTGATATATAGATAAATTTTTTTATAAATGAATCCAATAATCATTATATGTTGCTATTTGCTAATTTGGCCCCCTCTGTTTTGAGCTATGTTTTCTGTTGTTTTATATGTAATGTAAGTTACAAAATTTGGTTATTAACCCATAAAATCATCCGAAAATCACTGATCAAATCAAAAAAATCATTGATAAAATCAAGGGAGAAGAAACCGGATGATATTAGGAAACTAATTAAGCTAATAAACTCTCTTCAACTCTATAAAAGAAAAGAAAAACTCTAATATGAGATACAAAATTCTGAACTCAAAGATTTGAGTTTAAGAAAACAATAAAGAACAAGATATTTCGACGCCAGAAAACGTCAAAATTTCACCGGAATAACACCGCCGCCGCAGCCCAACTGCATCTCCCACACCAGTTTCTGTCGCCACTCGCCGGACCACTGCTTCTCCGTTGTCGGACTGTAGCTTCTCCGCCTCTTTCTTTTCTCCGTTGTGTGCTCTGCTCGGTGCCGGCAAAATAGTGAATGCTCTCCCTCTCCGATACCCTCTTGACCTCTCGATCTCCTCTCCACAATGGCGAACAAGTTTTTTTTTTCTCGTCATGTTTGTCTCTCTCTTTTAACTCTCTTTGGGCATTTACTTTTATTTATTTATTTATTCTGTAAACTTGTGGAGTATAAGATTGGTATATAGTGGTATAGTGTAGGCTGACAAATTTACTTTATTAATAATGATAACATCTATTTTTAATTTATTATTTTTGTAGAATTATAGTATGCAAAATCCTTAAGTAAACTTATTTATTTTATATATTAGTATATAGTGGAATTAATAAAAATGATAACATACAAATCCATATGTAAACACTAAAAGTCTAAAACGATTATACTCATATTTTATAAAAATATTATAAAAATATTGTTGCTTGATATAATAGATTTGTCCTCTGTTATTTTATTTTAGTATTATATATTGTTATTTATTAATTGCTAGTATAATACATATCCAACATGAAAAAACAATGGTCTATTAACGAGTTATTTAAAATGAAGGTGCTAATTTTATTCAAGGACCTGAACACCTATGAACACTTAGAGATTGTTTTGGATAAAAATACAAATGTCTAGCATTCCTGTTGCAAGACTTTAAAAATAGAAAAAATCAATGACTTCAATATTGAAGTGAGACGTAAAAATATTTTGTTATTAGTTTTCTTGTCTTAAATTTTTATATGTTATCATTTTGAACATTTTTTTTGTCTATATGGTTTTGTTTTGAAGTTTTAATTCTGGCCCCCCTACTTATAGTTTTTGTGTTCCGCCCCTTGTTTCTAGTAAATTGATTCAATAAATAAGCAACGATTTAGATTTAGAATACAACTTTTGTTAAAATAAAATGTAAAATACATTTCTAAATTTTGAGCAAGATTGAATGGATTACAAATTGAATTGATCAACTGAATCAAAACTTATCGATACCTGGGAACAACTTTCACAAACAATCTAACCGCATGTAAAAATAACTTTCATAAACAATAACCACAATATCACTTATTTAACAAGTCAAGTACAACATAATATGATATCAGCAAAGGAATAGACACTATGGTGCCAAAAATGACCCTGAAATATAACATGGAAAATACATTAGAAATCATCCTTAGCCAAAATAATGATACTGTTGCAAATAAATTAGAAAATCATCACTTAGTATAATCAGTACTCTTGGCCAGAATAATGAGAAGGTTGTAAATATACGACTGTAATAACATGTCAAATAACTTTTAAGACAGAAACTTAACGAAAAACTTACGCAGTGCTAAGCACGTTTGTGTGCTGTTCATATTCCTTGGCAAACACGAATGATGCAATGGCTTGTGGTAGTGCAGCCTTACAAGAAAAGTAACAGTAGAGACAAACAAAATTGTGAGGTTAGAACTTGACAAAATAGAAATATATATATATATATATATATATATATATATATATATATATATATATATATATATATATATATATATATATATATATATATATATATATATTGTAAAGTATGATCCATTATGTTTGTGATAGTTTGAATGAATTTATATGAAAATGATAAAATATTTACGTTCCTAGAGTATATATGTATAGATCTTCAAGTTATGTTTACCTGAATAATTGCAATAGAAAGGACATCACCTCGCAAACCCATAATAAGAGAACTAACAGCCATCGTTGCTGGTGCTGCCACAAACCTCAGTAGCATCCCAAATGCAGTTAGAGTCGCACCACAATCAATTATCTTGGGTTGTAATGCCATGAACAGTCCTGCATTATAGTCCAAATTTAGGGTGCGTTTGGTTGTGGAAAATTTTCTAGTTTTCTAGGAAAATTTTCCAGGAAAAACGGAAATTTTGAAAACGCGTTTGGTTCGTTCAGTTTTCCAAAATTTTCCAAGAAAATGAAAATTTTCAGTTTTCCAAATTGTATGTAAATTAGAAAAGTGATTTTTATAGTTTTCCAAAGTTTTCCAAATTTCTAAGATGGAAAATGAAAACTCCCCCTGTTTCAACCAAATGCGTTTTCTGAAATTTTCATTGAAAATTGAAAGCGAAAACTAACTCTATTTTCTGAAAACATTTTATTAGAAAATGAAAACCGTTTTCCACGACCAAACGCACTCTTAGCAACTCCTTTTTTGAGAGTACTATATATTTCTTTACTTTTCATATAAGTTCATGTATATACTAGAGGATGTGCCACAAACATATGCAGAAGTAACGGGATTAAAAATTCTCACCCATGCAAAACATGGCAACACCTGAACCAGCTCGACATGATCAGCACCGATCCTTCCACAATAGTTGGCATTTTCAAATCCCACCTGCAGATCGTCATCATAAATGCAAACGATATAGATTAATTATATAAGAAATAAATCAATATGCATGCATGTTTGGTGTGCCATATATATAAATAATGATTAGTGCCTAATAACCAATTGTCCGTACGTATATAAATCATGCGCATACAAATTAAAACAACTCACCTGTTCGATACAAGTGCCCATGCAAGCCCAAGGATGCATGCATACGCATTAGGGTTTTTAGCAAGCTTAAGCCCTACAATCTTGATTAAAATCAAAAGCGATGATGGCCTTGTAGTTAACGCATCCTCCTCGGTATGGCCTTCTAGATCTGTTGTTGAGTCATTCGGCAAATTCAAGGATTTCTTTACACTTTGGAACTCGTACATCATCAGTAGGATTATTATCCAAACCGTAAATTGCAAAATCGAGGATTGGATGACAAGGTTTTCTCCAAAAGGCCCATACATTGCTCCAATAAGGGGAACGCCTACAACAAGTGTGTTATTCAAGGTAGACAAAGAGAAGCTTGTGATTGACCAGGGATAGTTTCCTTTAGTAGAAAGCTTTGCCCATAATGAGATTGCTACGATGATGACAGCTTTGGAGATGGCATCTGCCCCTAGGAAACGAAAGTTCATTTTATAGGGATTTACTCGGGTTGTGAAGTCGAATGTGAAGAGAGGCATAATGAAGTAGCAATTGAGCTGGTTTATGGCATCGCAATGGTCTGGTTTGAACATGTGCCACCACTTCACCGAACCATACCCTAAGATTAGTGCTACGTATAGCGGAAACATTGACGCTAATACCTTGTAGATGTCCTCCCACCCTATCATTTTTAGCGTGTGTGGGTTGTTTCTATTTTGCTTTCAGAATTAATTGTTTGAACTGAGGGATAAAGAATAAATACGTTAATTTGTTTATATATAGTGCTGGTAGAGATCATGACAAAGAATACACTAACCAAGTTGGATGGCAGGAAAGAACGGAGGAGTTTTAGTACGTAGCATCTTTATGCAACTCCACTAAGTTTATTTTTTCCCAAACCTTTGCTGGTTTTTGATTCCTTATATCTGTGGGTGGATTGAAGATGTTCTTCCCACTACTAGAAAAGCTTTCCAATTTTTTCTTTCCCTTTGTGTTTATGATGCTTAAAGCTTTCTGTGACATAATATGGTATTAAAACTCATAAAGATGCATTTCACTCGAATCAAGCTATTCCTACAAAATATTATTCTAAATTTAGTCACTAGTACAAAACTGATTTGATGGTGCGATGCCTATTTTTTTGGGTGCGGTTTATATTCAAAACCGCATTATTAAATAAGATTCGCATCAACAAACATAGGAACCACATCATTTAATATATTTATTGGTGCGGTTTTCATATAATCGCATTAAAAGGAATCACAAACGCCTTTATTGATGCGGTAGGCCAAAATCGCACCATTAAACATGTTTATTTGGTGCAATTTTTTATAAAATGCTCCAATAAATGAACCGCTCCAATTAATAGGAAAACCGCATCAAAAAAGAAAAGGGAAAATGATATAAATGCCCTACAAACTTTTTAGCGTTTACCCATTTAGTCCCTAAAGTTTTTGTGAGACTTTATGGGTCCCTAAACTAGGATATGGCCTGCTCTTTTAGTCCCTACCAATCAACCTGTAATATCCGGTTCAGTGACCTTTTAGACCAAAAAAAACTCATATTATGACCTTATAAAGCCAAAAAAATAAGTTCGGGGATCAATTCGTAACAAATAATGATTTAAGTGATAGTTATGTTATAAAAAGTGGAAATATTTGATAACTTTACGAAAAGCCTTATATAAATATTGTTATATCTTTCTTTTTTCTTCCGATTTATTCCTCCCAAAACACGTTTATGTGTAAAGTTTCTAAACTTCGTTTTCATCAAATTTAGATGAATAAAATTTTAAGAAATATACAGATATAATCTTTGAGAGTATACATTTACTTTTGTTTGTATTTCAAAACCTAGAAAGTAACCAATAATTTTACTCGTAATCGTAACAAAGAATTCAAGTGAAAAACTACAATTATGGGATATGACTTATGTACATGGATACGAGAAGAATTAAATTTGCGTTGATCCTCATTTCGTCTAGAAAATGATAATATGCATCTCTACATTGTTTGCTTACAATCAACGTGCCAATCGTGATCCAGAAACCAACAGCCAATCCAACGATCATACATATCACTAGGATCGCCATCAGGTTCGCCATGATCGTCATTAGCTCCCTTGGTATCATCAGTTTTTTTTGGCAACTTGGATGTAACGCCTCGATTCTCAGGTATTGATTTAAATAAGAAATTCTTTGATTCCAAGGTCTACTCGACGAGTTGGTTGCCCTACTCGTCGAGTAGCAGCGGGTTGGTCCACGTATTTTAGTGACCTACTCTTCGAGTCCATGAAGGAACTCGACGAGTAGGAGCTGGCAGATGAAACCCTAAATTTCGGGGTATTGCACCCTATTTAAAGGATCATTGGCCTCCCCCAGCCTCCCCTTTACTGCTTCTTGTCCCTCTCAAACCCTAAATCGAGTGTGTGTGATCTTTTGGTGTGTTCAAGCTTGGAGGAGGAATTTTGGAGAAGGAAACACTTGGGGAAAGCAAGGAAATCAAGGCTAGGAACTCGTGGGGAGCTAAGAGATTCATCAGTTGCCACTCTCTCGAAGGTATTAAGCTGCTTCTTTGGCTCATCTCTCTTTTAACCTCTTTTGGATGAGTTTTATGAAAGGCTTCTTATGTTTGAGCTAAGATCTGAAGTTGTAACTCCAGATCTGGACTCCCTTTGACCTCTAGATCCATAAAGTCATCAGCCTTGCCTAGTATGAGTCTTCCCTCAAGTGTGAGACTTCATTGCAAGCTTAGTTTTGTCATTTAAGGGTCTTAAAGCTTTGTATGCACGTAAAGTTTGCAACTTTACGTGATAATCAGGCCTTGGAAGGTTGGATCTGCAATATGGAGCCGCTGCATGGCTTAAAAAGTATCTGTATGGGTGAAGGTATCAAGAGACTAGAAACCCGACGAGTTGGCCAAGGGGTTTGCAGCCGCTGACACTAGAAACTCGACGAGTCACTCAAGTGACTCGACGAGTTAGCAAGTCATGTCAGGAACTCGGCGAGTATCTGAAGGGTACTCGACGAGTTGAGGTCAACATGGACTGTTGACCTTGACCTTGACCAAGGATTTACCAGTTGACTTCTGAGGGTCTGGGTATCATCAGGTCCGGGTCAGAGAGGAGGACGTGGAGAAGACCGCGTTTCGGACTCGTTATGGTCATTACGAGTTCGTGGTGATGCCGTTTGGGCTCACCAACGCACCAGCTGTATTCATGGACCTGATGAATCAGGTCTGTAGACCGATGCTTGATCGCTCGGTTATTGTGTTTATAGATGATATCTTGGTGTATTCCAAGACCCGTGAGCAGCATGAGGAGCACCTCAGGGAGTTGTTGGAAGTTCTGAGACGAGAACGACTGTATGCTAAGTTCTCGAAGTGCGAGTTTTGGTTACGAGAGGTCCAGTTTCTGGGACATCTCGTTAACCAGGAAGGGATTTTGGTTGACCCGGCCAAGATCGAGGCAGTCATGCAGTGGGAGGTGCCGAGATCTCCCTCGGATATTAGGAGTTTTCTGGGTTTAGCCGGGTATTACCGGAGATTTATTCGAGATTTCTCCAAGATTGCGGTGCCCCTCACTCGTCTGAAGAGGAAGGGGGTGGATTCCCGGTGGGGCCTTGAGCAGCAGAGGGCGTTTGAGACCATCCGTCAGCGGTTGTGTGAGGCCCCAGTTTTGACACTCCCTGTGACAACCCGAAATTTTTTTGCTTTTAAAACTCAGCCAGTCAGCTCAGTTAAGTGTCAAACTCATTTCTACTATCATTTAGCCTCGTTTAGAGTCCATTTAAAGGTCCAAAGGTCAGTACATTCAAGCATTGAGCATAGGAATTGATCGCATACGCTTTTAGCATCAAAACCGGGCCTTACACTCCAACACAAGGAGTGTACGGCCGCACACATGGGTGTGCGGTCGCACACCCCTCTCCTGGCAGCACACTCACGTGTACAAAGGAGGGGTTTAGCCTTCATTCATCCCTTTTCACTCTCCAAGGCTTAGAACTCGATTTCTCTCTCAACTATCATCCGATTTTCAGCCTAGATCTTCAAGAATGTAAGTGTTCTTCACTTGATTTGTTGTTAATCTTTCCAAACTAGTAACACTCTTTGATTTCATCCATTGGAAATAATGTTTTGACTAGATCTTCAAATCTTCATCCATTTCACCAACAACACCAAGAACACACACTTGTTCTTGGCGATTTTGGGCCTTCTCGAGCTTCCGGATAGTAAGCACTTCTTCCCTACACTTGAATCTTGTTTAGAACACTAGTTTAAGTCCTTGAAATTGCCCAGAACTCAAGAACATATGGTGTGTGCGGCCGCACACACTCATGTGGCCGTACACCCCTCAAACACCCTCAAAACACCATCAAAACTGTCACACCCCCAAACCAAGGATGGCGGAAACGTCCGGGGGTGGAGGAATTCATGTATAGTATCACAACAACGAGTATAATAGTGCTCAAAGTAAATACAACTATCATAAATATAATTGAAAAGGTTACACCATAGTATATGTTTACATGTTTCAAAGTCAATTACATTATGATGACAAAATGAACTGTTTGACGATTTAACGTCCCATCCTCAAAGTGCTGATGTTTTCCTGTTTCACTGATTTCCTGAGAATACAAGTAGTTTTGAAAAGTGTCAACAATTAAGTTGGTGAGTTCATAAGAGTTTTGTTTGAGGAAGAAACCGTTTTCCTTGTAAAAGCGATAGAGTATGATTTCCAGAAAATCCAATATTTTCTTAGTTAAGTGTGAAATGAATGCTCCTATGTTATGCGATAATGAACCCTAGAACGACCTGTAGATTCCTCCTATAATCGCCCAGTGTATATAAGTTATATAAAATTCAAGTTAAATAAACCGTTGAATGTAATGGGTCTGCCCTAGGTCCACAACCAAACAAGGAACAGGAGATAAGGCGGGCCCACCAATTCTAAGTCGATTGTGACTAGATTCTTATATAACTCTAGCATATACACTTAGCAATTATAGCTGAAATCTAACAATTCTATATGAAATGTAGTTTTAACAGAAATATGTTTCCAAAGAAAATCCAATATTTTCCTTATAAAAGTTATGTAGTCCTAAATCCCAGGACCGAAAGTAAACAAGTATTTTTCCATACTTAAAGTAATTCATGCAAGTTTAAATCGACATAAACTCGTTTAGTTTGGAAGTAAAACCCCTTTTCAAAGTAGAATTTTCCATGTAAACTTGAAAGATTGTTGACTACCTATGTGAGTCGCTATAACCATACTATGACGAGAAATAACCTGCACAACGTCTTTCAGACGTTAAGATACTATGACTCTTGTCACCCGCAGACCTGCCGGTCCGGCTGTAGCTAGCAGCGAGGTGTGGGGTGTCAATCCCAATATAGATCTATACACAATTATCACGCTCTCCCTACAAGAGACTCTGGTTATAACTTACAGGAATTGGGATCCCGTACTCGAACGTACGGGGAGAGAATTGCCTCACAGCCTAAGTTAACTAGTTTACACATAGTTTGATATTAAAACCTCTTCCGTGAAGGAAGTAAAATCACCTTTTCTGAATCAATTAGTGATATGAAATCCTTAAACTATTACTATTATAGTTTATCCCGTAGGATATGAAAAACCCATTTGTTTTGAGAGTAAAACCTTTTTCATGTAGTAAAAATCCATAAACTATGCTTATTGGAGTTTATTATATGTGTTCGAAACGAATGAGTAAACCTTATCATGAATGACTAAATTTCAGTTTATGATGATAAACTAACAAGAAAATACATTCATTATTTAGAACTTATTGTTATGCACTTTGCTCAACATACTACAAAGTGTTATGAAAGTTGTAAGCTGTTAACTAGTTTTTAACCTTTCTACACTGTTTTAGTAAAATTATAGAAAAATCATACGAAGTCGAAAACTGAATCCGTAAATTCTGAGAGTTCACAAAATGTGTCTAGTTTATTCATAATTTTTATTATGATTTTTAGAAGTCTTTAACTTGTGTTAAAATGTTCATATTCACAGACTGGTCCGAATTCGTTTATGAAATGATAGGCAGTTTTGTAAAAATCATCATAAATCGTAGAAAATCGTATGGAGATGTGCAAGTAGTCATTTTAAAGGTATGAAGCTGAAATATTTGTATATTAAACAGTTTTGAAAGATACTAAGTTTAAGATAGTCAAAACAGTCCGTGAATAAGACTCAACTTTTCTGATGAGAGCTGTTGTTTGAGTTTAGTTGTGTTCTTGGTGTTTTAACTTGTATTCCCCCCCTGAAAACTGAAGAAAACATGAAAATATAGGGGTATGAACTCACCTTGAGTGATTTCAGTAGATGGATGATGAAGAAGAGAAGTGTTCAGCTCAAGAACACTTAGATGATGCTTGAAGATTCGAAGATCTAACACAAATATGACGATATTTGTGTAAGCAATCTATGATTTGGATGAAGGGTAGTAGAATATCTAAGTGTAGGAGGAAGATACTTACCAAATGTGGGGGAAGAACCCAAGACCAGCCTTTGAAGCTCGAATTTTAGAGATAGGAAGTGAGAGAGAAATGGGTTTGATCCTTTTTGAGAAATAGTGAATATTGAGGGAAGTGAAGTGAAGCTTTTCCAGCCCTTTGATCTGATTATGGGCTGGTGAAATAGTGTGAAAGGACAATTAATTGACTAAGCATGGAGGAATAGTGACTGAGGGTTGTACTATGGAAGTATGAGGAGGTTGCTTGTGTCCTTGTCCAAAGGATAAGTCAACACTCCACCTAAATATCTCACCAAATAGATTTTATTCTTAGGCAATGTTTTTTCTCAAAATATAGTTAAAATATGAATATTTGGGGTTTATTATGTTAAAATACGAGTTTGGGTGAAAATCTCGCGTTAAAATCTCGAAAACGGGCTTAAAACGAAGTTTGGCTTAAAAATCGGCAATCTGGACCGAACCTGCGAGGTTCGGTTCTAAGGGAGTGAGAACCGAGAGTGGAGAAGGAAGGAACCGAGAGTAGAAGAGAGGACCGAAGGTGCGAGGGTTTGGTCGTGGCTCGCATCTCGGAACCGAAGGTCAAGTCCTCGGACCGAAGGTCAGGTCCTCGGACCGAAGGTGTAGTCCTCTCGGACCGAAAGTGAGAAGAGAAGAGCAGAAGGTCAGGCTCGTTTCGGAATGATCAGGGGACCGAAATAGACAGAGCGCTCGGTCCATTTCGGTTGAGAGGGTTTCGGTTCTCAGGAGGTTCGGCTCCTAAGAGGTTCGGCTCCTAAGAGGGGTTTCGGCTCCTAAGAGGGGTTTCGGCTCCTTAAGGCTGTTTTTCGCGTAGACTTCCGTTTTCGAGCGGTTTTCGACTAAATTAAGGGCCGGGATGCCCCGAGTGATTATAAGAAGTTGAGAGAGATTTTGAGAGAGATTTGGGAGAGATTTGACATACTTGGAGAGATTTGACATACAGAGAGAGATTTGGGAGAGATTTCACATTCTTGGAGAGATTTCTCATATAGAGAGAGATTTGGGAGAGATTTCACATACTTGGAGAGATTTCTCATACAGAGAGAGATTTGGGAGAGATTTCACATACTTGGAGAGATTTGGGAGAGATTTCACATTCTTGGAGAGATTTCTCATACAGAGAGAGATTTGGGAGAGATTTCACATACTTGGAGAGATTTCACATACTTGGAGAGATTTCACATTCTTGGAGAGATTTGGGAGAGATTTCACATTCTTGGAGCGATTTCTCCTACTTAGAGAGTTTTGGGAGAGTTAGAGTGAAAGAGATTGGGAGAGACTTCTTTTGTGACCTTTTTGAGTGTTTGGCTTCGCAACGCAAGGTTTGCACATCCCGTTAAGTCTCGTTATGATTGTTATATGCCCCTGAGGGTTAAGGAATAATGTTTTATCGAGTAGTTTCATCACTTGCCCTGATTAGGGTTTAGAATTTCCGAACACGTGAAAACTCTAAGTGATACTTTGTATTAAGATTGTGAGTTGTTCAATAAGAAACATAATGGAAACCCTAATGTACAAGGGTTAGATGAGTTGACCGGTTTGACTCGTTGACTTTAGTTGACTTTGACTTGGCCAAAAATTGACGGTTGTCACAAAAACACCCCTAAAGGCTTGTATACTGTAAATACCATTCCCCAAGCTTGTTACTTACTAGATATGAGCCTTAGAAAACGTCCAAGCCATGTTCATCAAGGAATGTGCGGCCGCACACAGTCCATGTGGCCGTACACCCCTTTGTTTAGTGCTTAAGGGCCTCCAAAGTGCCTTTCTAGCTTCAACACTTGATGAGCATCAGTCCTACAAGCCTCCCTACCAATTGGAAAACGTTTTATGCACTCTTTACCATGAGTGTGCGGCCGCACACTCCTCAAAGTGGCCGTACACTCCCTTAGTTCGAATCACATGTGATTCCAACACTTGGCCAAAGTGTTTCCTAGTCCCGGAAGGTGTTTCCTTGCATTTGGTTGCTTCCAAGCACTATATTGATGTCAGTATATGCCAATATATGTCATTTAGGACTTGTTGTGTCTCGGGACTTCACTCGTGGAACTTCTCATCCTTACACACATATTCATTGAGTCACCCGCATCAGGTGAGTTCATACCCCGTAATGAATCTTTTAACTGTTTTAAATGTTTTAAGGGGGACTACAAGTTGAACACAATGTTAATTGTGTAATTGTTTGTTATAAACATTTTCAAAAGGACTACTTATGTCAATTATAAGTTGTCAAAGCATCTCAAAGACTCTTTTCAAGTTATGTTACTTTATAGTTTAACAAAACTCCATTTTTAAAGTACTAGCATAACTTAGTAGTAAAATGAGTCTTTTCCACAACAGTTCAAGTACATTACTAGTAAGCTATAATAGGTATAGTTTAGAGATTCAGTTCATACTAGATACAGTACACGTTAAAATAAAAGGGAACACACAATAAATAGAAACAGAGAGGAACATACTACTACAAGTACAGAGAGGAACATACTATAACAAGTACAAAGGGGAACATACTATACTAAGTACCGGGAAAAAAACACGTTAATATATCTTTCCGACCTTGCATTGACACTGGTACGATTTCACGTACTAGGACTAGCAGGCACGAGGCGATAAGTTCAATAATATATCTTTCCGACCTTGCATTGACACTGGTACGATTTCACGTACTTGGACTAGTAGACACGAAGTGATAAGCTCAATAATATATCTTTCCGACCTTGCATTGACACTAGTACGATTTCACGTACTAGGACTAGTAGGCACGAGGTGATAAACTTAATAAAATATCTTCCCAGTTACATACAGTTTCACATTTAAACCTTTAATTAACCGACTAAGGATTAAAGGCAAAAGAGACTCCCCGAGGTGTATTATACATTTAATACCACCTGGAGTCTGTATTTTATTATTTTATAACCAGCAGTGTCACTGCTGAGGTAAAACATTATTTTTCCCTATTACATTTACTTTGTGATCTTCTCACATATTCATTAATGTATAAACTATATTTTGTTAATGATAGTTTCATTCGGGAAAATACATACTCACACAAGAAACAAACACACGTAACATTTGATGCCTTGGTATAAGGCTACATTTAGTAGAAAGGACCATAATGCTAACCTTATGATTCCTTAATGTATACATCAAAGGATACATATATATCAATAGGATCCGACTGGTAATAGGATGTGTGTTCTCCGCTTCATTTCCTGTTCCTTGTTTGGTTGTGGGCTTGGAGCAGATTCACCCAGTCTATTATATATTCGATTCTAGATGTATATGTCCAGTATACATTGAGTCATCATAAGGGTACCAGGTATGGTTCAAGTCATAGGATACAGAGTCAATGTACAGTTTTCTAGTACAAAACATACTTTCCAAATCAGAACGTTTGCTATACAAAACTAGAAACTTACCAGTAAGGGTTTAATCCATTTTATTAAACCAGTATAAACTCAAAGGACCTTAGGTGACTAACTCTATAATACTTTAGTTTATACAGTACGATTATATATCATTAATACCCAATAGATAGTTGGATGTGTGCCTTCCGCCTTACTTCCTGTTCCTTGTTTGGTTGTGGGCTTAGGGCAGATTCACCTAATTAACTATCTAATCGATATTAGATTATATATAGCCAGTATAAACTAAGTGATTATAGAAGTAATCATTGTGGTTACCATTTTATTATAAGAAATAAGGACTTTCTTAAATAACCTTTTCATTCAAATACAAAGGAACTATTACAGTTAACTCCGTGAGTACCAAAGGAATACACCAGGGTTATATACAATAAGGATCTAACAACCAATGTGTGACACCAGTCAAAGTTTGGTCAAAAATAAATTGATCAATAATCGTAATTGGGATGAACCAAGTGGTAGAGTTTGTAACAAGGTTTCCAAAAACAAAAAGAACACTGAAATCCGAGTTATAACGAATAAGTTATGACCAATCGAAAATCCGCGATAAAACCGGCAAAACACTATTCAGTGTAAAAAGTGAATTTTCGATAAAAGGCTTTTTAGCCTTAACAATCTAAATGAAAGTTGTAGAATATGTTAAACCGAGAACGTTCATAAAAAGAACGTAAAAATCCGACTTCGTATGAGGAAGTTATGATTTTTCGAAGTTTCGGTTTAGCAGTAGACAACTAAAAATTTGAAATATAAATCGATCGATATTTAGCCGACGCAACTTAAACGAGAATCGAAGGTCTCGTCAAAAGTAGCACAACGGTAAAAAGACAGACGAAAACGGACGTCGGATGAAGAAGTTATGAATTTTTAACGGATTCCCGTCCTGGTCTGTTTAAAATAATAATATTAAAAATAAAGTCAAAACCAGCCGACGAAGTCTAAACGAAAATCGTAGGGTATAATTTTACCTACGCGTGCATATAAAGAACGTCAAAAACGGAGCTCGTATGCGAAAGTTATGATTTTTGCAAGTTTTTGGCACAAAAATCAAGAAAATGTGGAAAACCGGGAAATTTCGCTGAGTCACTCCTCGGACACGTCACCTCGCATGCGAGGCCTCCACGTGGTGTCTTCTGATTGGACCGCGGATGCGCGTGTCACCTGCTGATTGGTCCGAAGTCGTCATAGGCGCTCCTGATTGGACCGAGGCTCGGTCCACTCCTGATCCGACACACATCCGTACCGCCTCCAGCTTCGCACCTCCTTCTGACGCGTGGCTACTGAGTCATCCTCCCCCTCGCATGCGAAGCTGCCGCGTGTCCTGCTGACTCGGCTTCGCTTCGCCAGCTGTCCGAGCCTCGCCACCTGTCCGAGCCTCGCCACCTGTCCCCCTTCGGACCGAACCCTCGCACCCCTATATAAAGGGTGCGAGCCTTCTCGGATTTGAAGGATTTTTCACCCCAAAAGTTACCAAATTTCACATTTTCACCCTCTCGACTTTCTCACGACCCCCCAAGGCACCGGTATCGTGTCTAAAGCCCGAAGCAAGCCCCGGAGCCCCGGAATTCTCGAGAATTCATCCTCTCTCCTGTCGAAACTCTACTCGGTTTGAGCCGGTTTCTCGTTAAATAAACTCTTTACGGGAAACGAAACGCTGCCCGAATCACCGCTTATCAAAGTGAGTTCATACCCCTATAATTTACCTTTTCAATGGCTTTTAAATACTTTTTAGGGGGGGGGGGGAATACAAGTTTAACACAATATTAAATTGTGTTAATAACTGTATGTGATAATAATCACACAAAATGATTCCGTATGATTTTAAGAATTACCAAATACTTCCAAAATAACGTGAAGCCATGTTAAATCTTTAAAGTCATGTAAAACTCCGTTAAATTCTTTGAAAAATGTTTTATAAGCTATTTCAAAGTATAAATGCCAAAATCATGTTTATATATGTATAAATATATAAATAAGATTTGAAGGGCTTAGGACTAATGAATTATCCTATATCCTTTTCCTTGTTTGGATGTGGAATTAGGGTTGTATTATTTGTCCGAAGGTCGTTTCCTTCTTAATTATATATATATATATTATACATATATGAGTACAAAAGGTTACTCCTTTTGGTATCATCACCTTTGTATCAGGCTGAGCAAAGGTGTTCATCCATGAGAAACCATGCTAATCAGATAGAACATATAAATTATAATAGGTATAATTTATGATTCAAAACTAAAGATACAAGTATGATTCACGACTGTATACTTTCCAAGGAAATTACCAAAATACATTCAACTATAACAAGATATGTATAATACCTTTAATATACGAACAACATATTAAAGAAGTAAAGATACGTCATACCTGGTTTGCATTAACAAAGGTACTATACAGAGTACCAGAGCTAGCAAACATGAGGTAATGTCGGGTTTGCATTAGCAAAGGTACTATACAGAGTGCCCGAGTTAGCAAACACGAGGTAATAATACATCCTGCCGGGTTTGCATTAGCAAAGGTACTATACAGAGTACCCGAGTTAGCAAACACGAGGTAATAATACATTCTTCCGGGTTTGCATTAGCAAAGGTACTATACAGAGTACCCGAGTTAGCAAACACGAGGTAATAATACATTATACCGGGTTTGCCTTAACCAAGGGTACGATACAAATTACCAGAGTTAGCATTCACAGGGTAATAATAATACATCGTAAATCTCATTGAAACAATAAATTTGTGAGACCCTTCACGGTGTACTTATCTAAGTACGACCCTTTTAAGTCCTGAACTATTAGCCAGAATCTCTTGTAAGGAGAGCGTGAATTTGTGTATAGATCTATATAGGACTGACAATCCCGCACCTCTACTGTTCGCTACAGTTTGGCCGGCAGGCCTAGGGTGTCAAATATCATTTCAGTTCCGACGCCTGAAGAACGTCGCCGCAGGCATATCAGTCATATTAGTATGGTTAATAGGACTCACATGGATAAAACAACGAGTGAATTACAAAGTAATATACTACTCTTATAACAGTAAGAAAAGTTAATTACATCCCGACCAAATACACCTTCAGTAGTTTTTACTTACAGTAAAAGCTACGTATTATGAAATCAAGTATTGTACTTCTGGTTTTGAACATTTAAAACCACAAGGCAGTATTATAGATAATACAATACTCTCCAGGATTAATACTAAGGTTTTACTATAGAACAGATATAACTAAGAACACTTTTACAAATGAAACGGTTTATGGGATTAAACCACTTATACAAAGGAAACGGTTTATGGGATTAAACCACTTATCAAATGAAACTTAGTCATTCAATCTTTGTAAACTAGTATAACATAAAAGACCTTTAGTGGTTAATTCTATAATTCCTTAGTTATTACATCATAGTTATACATAAGTAATGTCCGATTGACAGTGAAATGGGTGACTTCCGCCTTACTTCCTGTTCCTTGTTTGGTTGTGGGCTTAGGGCAGATACACCCATTTAACTGTCCATTCGATATTGTGTTATATATAATCAGTATAAACTAAGTAATTACAGAGGGAAACTATTGAGGTTATCAATTAATCACCTCAGGAAATATAAGATTTCCTGGAGAAACCAGTGAACTTATTCAAAGAACTTAGGGTATACTTAACAGAACTAAAATACTTATGAACTCACCAGCTTAAATGCTGATCTACTCTTTTCAAATAACTTGTATTCTCAGGAATCCAGTAGACAGGTACACTCCCGAAGCTTTTGAGAAGACTACCTAGTACCGTACCGCGACTCTTGTCTTCTACTGTACCTACTTTAGTGTTTGAATATGTAATGTTTAAACACTTATGTAAAACTTATACTTATTAATGCAATGGTTGTTTGTACTTTGATTACTATATTGCATGTGTTGTGATACTTACCTAAAGTCCTCCGCCCCCGAACATTTCCGCCGTTCTGGTTTGGGGGTGTGACACAATGGGCTGTGTGTCATCTGCCTCATCTCCTGCTCCTTGTTTGGTTGTGGACTTAGGGCAGATACACACAATCGATTGTTTGTTTACTCTGAGTTTTATATAACTTGTATCCATTTAGTACACATAGAAAGGATTGTAGAGTCATTTTTACTTATCTTTCATCAAGGCAGGAAATATAGGATTTCCTAGAGGAACAGACGAACTTTTCTAAACGAAACTTACAACTTACTACATTTTTCAACTACATTTTCAGCAGCAGTTTACCGCAACATTTTACAACTCACTTACATCACTAAAATCTTATGAGCTCACCAGCTTAATTGCTGATCAACTCTTTCAAATAACTTGTATTCTCAGGAGCCTAGTAGACAGGTACTCGCACCAGGATTCAGAAGATGGAGCAATATAGCTTCAAGTCTTGTTTGTTATTTGCTTATGTATTCTATGTTTTGTGAACACACCCTTTGTAATCACTTTATTTCTAATGAAATGGTTGTTCATTACTTTGCTTACTATGATACATGTCTTGTGATACTAAACATGACGTCCTCCACCCCAGAACGTTTCCGCCGTTCCGGTTTTGGGGTGTGACACTCCCAGAAGGGGTTGAGGACTTCGTGGTGTTCTGTGATGCCTCCATCACAGGTTTAGGGGCAGTCCTCATGCAGAGGGGACGAGTGATAGCTTATGCGTCGCGGCAGTTGAAGCCGCACACATGATTTGGAGCTGGGAGCGGTGGTGTTCGCCCTCAAGATATGGAGGCATTACCTTTATGGGGTCCGTTGTACCATTTACATGGATCACAAGAGCTTGAGACATATCATGGATCAGCCGAACCTGAACATGAGGCAGCGCAGGTGGCTGGATGTAGTCAAGGACTACGATTGCGAGATTCTTTACCACCCTGGTAAAGCGAATGTGGTTGCGGATGCTTTGAGCCGCAAGTCAGCTAGGTCTTCCACCCCAGCGGTATGTATGAGGATAGCGGTGGATTCTCCGCTTGTGAGTTTGATTAGAGATGCTCAGGTTGAAGGCATGCGACCGGAGAACTGGAAGTTGGAGAGGATCAAGGGTGAGAACACCTGGTTTATGCAGGATAGTCGAGGATTATTGACCCGGTGTGGTCGGGTATGGGTTCCGATGTCTGGTGGGGTCAGACAGACAGTCATGGAGGAGGCTCATAAGTCTCATTTCTCCATTCACCCGGGGGCCACCAAGATGTATAGAGACCTGAGTTTGAGTTACTGGTGGCCATGTATGAAGCGATAAATCGTTTGGTATGTAGAGAGGTGCTTGACCTGCAGGATGGTCAAGGCCGAACATCAAAGGCCGCATGGTAAGCTGCAGCCTCTAGAGATTCCCATGTGGAAATGGGAACATATCACAATGGATTTCATTACCAAGTTGCCGAGGACAGCGAAGGGATTTGATGCTATATGGGTCATCGTGGATCGATTGACCAAGAGTGCCCATTTCTTGGCGATTCGGGAGAGTTCATCGGCTGAGAAGTTGGCCGACATGTACGTTCGCGAGATCGTGTCTCGCCATGGGGTTCCTGTCTCCATTGTCTCCGATCGGGATGTCAGGTTTACCTCCCGTTTCTGGCAGAAGTTCCACGAGGAGCTGGGCACGCGGTTGCACTTCAGCACAACATTCCATCCGCAGACTGATGGTCAGAGCGAGTAGACCATTCAGACCCTCGAGGATATGTTGAGGGTGTGTGTCATTGATTTCAGTGGGAGCTGGGATTCCCACCTACCGCTTGCAGAGTTCGTCTACAACAACAGCTATCATTCCAGCATTGGCGCCCCGCCTTTCGAGTTGTTGTATGGGCGGAGATGTCGCACCCCGGTTTGTTGGGGTGAGGTGGGACACAGGGTGATGGGGCGGATGGAAGTAGTCTTGCAGACTACTGAGAAAATTCAGCAGATTAGGCAGCGATTGCAGACCGCTCAGAGTCGGCAGAAGAGTTACATCGACAGACGTCGATCTGAGTTAGAGTTTCAGGTGGGGATATGGTTCTCCTGAAGGTCTCACCCTGGAAGGGTGTGATTCGCTTCAGGAAGAGGGGGAAATTGGGTCCCCGTTACATTGGGTCGTTCAGGGTCATTGCCAGGGTTGGCAAGGTGGCTTACAGAATAGAGCTACCGGAGGAGCTTAGTCAGATCCACAACACTTTCCACGTTTCGCAGTTGCGAAAGTGCATTATGGATCAGGAGGCAGTGGTGTCACTAGATGATATTCAGGTCGATGAACGCCTGAATTATGTGGAGAGGCCTGTGGCCATACTGGAGAGGAAGACGAAAGTTCTGAGGAACAAGGAAATACCTTTGGTGAAGGTACAGTGGGAGCATCGTAGGGGGTCCGAGTGGACGTGCGAGCCATAGGCAGAAATGCGGGAGCATTATCCGGGACTGTTCGCCGCGGCAGACTTCGAGGACGAAGTCTAGTTCAAGTGGGGGAGAATTGTAACGCCCCGATTCTCAGGTATTGATTTAAATAAGAAATTCTTTGATTCCAAGGTCTACTCGACGAGTTGGTTGCCCTACTCGTCGAGTAGCAGCGGGTTGGTCCACGTATTTTAGTGACCTACTCTTCGAGTCCATGAAGGAACTCGACGAGTAGGAGCTGGCAGATGAAACCCTAAATTTCGGGGTATTGCACCCTATTTAAAGGATCATTGGCCTCCCCCAGCCTCCCCTTTACTGCTTCTTGTCCCTCTCAAACCCTACATCGAGTGTGTGTGATCTTTTGGTGTGTTCAAGCTTGGAGGAGGAATTTTGGAGAAGGAAACACTTGGGGAAAGCAAGGAAATCAAGGCTAGGAACTCGTGGGGAGCTAAGATATTCATCAGTTTCCACTCTCTGGAAGGTATTAAGCTGTTTCTTTGGCTCATCTCTCTTTTAACCTCTTTTGGATGGGTTTTATGAAAGGCTTCTTATGTTTGAGCTAAGATCTGAAGTTGTAACTCCAGATCTGGACTCCCTTTGACCTCTAGATCCATAAAGCCATCAGCCTTGCCTAGTATGAGTCTTCCCTCAAGTGTGAGACTTCATTGCAAGCTTAGTTTTGTCATTTAAGGGTCTTAAAGCTTTGTATGCACGTAAAGTTTGCAACTTTACGTGATAATCAGGCCTTGGAAGGTTGGATCTGCAATATGGAGCCGCTGCATGGCTTAAAAAGTATATGTATGGGTGAAGGTATCAAGAGACTCGGCGAGTCGTATAGTCAACTCGACGAGCCTCATGAAGATGGTTCTGTACTCGACGAGTTGGATGAACAACTCGGCGAGTCCAATGAAGATTGCCTTGGACTCGGCGAGTCAG
This sequence comes from Lactuca virosa, assembly GCF_052849685.1. NCBI lineage: Eukaryota > Viridiplantae > Streptophyta > Magnoliopsida > Asterales > Asteraceae > Lactuca > Lactuca virosa. The sequence continues at coordinate 252,758,515 of NC_136430.1, forward strand.
TCGAATGACTCGGCGAGTCGGCTAGGGTTTTCCCAACCTTTGGACACGTATGAACATGGCGAGTTGTAAGGGAAAACCCGACGAGTTGGCCAAGGGGTTTGCGGCCGCTGACACTAGAAACTCGACGAGTCACTGAAGTGACTCGACGAGTTAGCAAGTCATGTCAGGAACTCGGCGAGTATCTGAAGGGTACTCGACGAGTTGAGGTCAACATGGACTGTTGACCTTGATAGTTGACCTTGACCTTGACCTAGGATTTACCAGTTGACTTCTGAGGGTATTTTGGTAAATTGAATATTGATAGCGAGGGACATTTGTGAATATAGGTGTTGGAGTTGGAGCTACTTTTGGAAGAGTTTGACGCTACCTTCCGAGCTACTTGCGAGGTGAGTTATCCTCACTATATCAACAGGGTCTAAGGCACCAAGGCCGGCCCTCTATGTATGTGTATTTGGTTTATGGCATGATATGTTTATTACATTCTGGTAGCTAGGATGGTGTTATGCTTACACTTAGTGACCTGGTTAGGTTAGTACTCTGGTTATAGGATGATGCTATGTTAGTGACCGGTTAAGTCTGTATCCCGGCTATTGGGATGATGTTATGATTAGTGATCTGTTAGATCGGTTGACTGTTATATGATATGAGCTAGCGTATGATATTTATGAGCACATGTTTGTTTGATCGGGGGTTGGGTTGAGGCGGTCCTGCTTTGTGCTGAAGACCAACATACCCGGTGAGCGGTCCGGATAGGCTGTAGGCCCTGCGAGGCGGTCCAGTCATGCCGAAGGCTCGGGAGCGGTCCAGATAGGCTGTAGGCCCTGTGAGGCGGTCCAGTCAGGCTGAAGGCTCTTTATGCATACTGTTCTGTATTCGTTATATGATATTTGTATGGCGTTGGTATTTTGGGGGAACTCACTAAGCTTTCGGGCTTACAGTTTCAGTTTATTGTTTCAGGTACATCAGGGGATCGCGGCAAGGCGAAGGCGTGATCGTACAGCTCCTCATGATTTGTTTATGTTTCTGGGAAAACTCTGATATTATACAATTTGAAAACAAAGTTGTAATGATTTTAATGAATTGAAATGTTTTTAAAAGTTTTAAACCAGCTCGAATTTTTTGGTGTTATATTGGAAGAGGATCCCCACAAAGTGCATGATTTCCAATGAAACTAAATTCATTGAAGGTTTGAAGCTGATGCCCTGTCGGGATTGTTCCTGTAACATGGTTGTATGATACGTTCAACAAACTCAGAGCAGTTAACCCAACCAAGCTTAAAGGAATCTTTCCATCAAGATGGTTTATAGACAAATCCAAAGATTGGAGTTCTCTCATTTCATCAAAATTGTTGGGAATGTTTACTGTTAATTGTCTTTCTGAAAGGGGGAAGAGGGTTGTGATCTTCGGTAAGTTATCCAATATTTCCACTTTTTATAACATAACTATCACTTAAATTATTATTTGTTACGAACTGATCCTCGAACTTATTTTTTGGCTTTATAGGGGCACAATGTGAGTTTTTTTTTGTCTTAAAGGTCACTGAACCGGCTATTACAGGTTGATAGGTACTAAAAGAGCAGGTCATATCCTAGTTTAGGGACCCATAAAGCCCGACAAAAACTTTAGGGACTAAATGAGTAAACCCTAGAAAGTTTGTAGGGCATTTATGTCATTTTCCCAAAAAAAAGCGCACCGATTAATAAAAAAAACCGCATCAATAAATCGGATCTTCCCTCTACAAATTTTCGTTCAAAACTTTCATTCCCGCGGACTTATACCCCTCAATCCCAATAAAAACCCTTCAATTCATATTCCGGTATAACCTTCAATCTCCAACGTCGTCGCATCGTCACCATCACCTGCTCACATCGTCATCGCATCTTCAACGTTTCCTTCTCACATCATTGTCTTCCTTCTCATTGATTCTATGCAGCAGGTAAAATCTTCAACCCCCTAATTTCGTTCATCGATTCTTCCACTATCCTACTCTTCCGTATATGTAAACTGAATCTGATTATTTGGTGTATTAAGCCCTAATATGGCCAACAACTCCCACGATACCAAGCCATGTGTGTAATAAATTAACAGAAATCGTACAAGAGAAGAAAGAACAGAAGATTGATGTGGATGTTAACAATAAGAAGGTCTTCACTTCCATGCATTGACCTTTTTCGTGAAGAACTCTCAAGTGCAACAAGTTCTAACAAGTTATCTCCCTCATGTTTAGTTTTGCTCTCTCTTCAACTAGTTTGAACATATGTTTTTTTTTTCGATAGATTTGTTTAGATATTTGTTTTGAACCAAGCACCACTTCTTGTGGGCAGATGTAAAGATCACAGCTTCAATAAAAGGCATCCGATTTATGTTTGGGTTTCCACTTGGTGATTATAGCTTTACAAATTAATTATTTCCTTGCATAAACAATTTCTTGTACATATTGTCATAAGCAATTGTTGGTAGATTACTGGATCACTTCGAGGTTGATTTCTTAAATCGGTTGATGTTGTCTTCTCTAGGTTGTTTTGCAATTGAATTTGTTTAATGATGCGAATTGTTTTAATGGTGTGGTCCTGTATTTAATGGCGCAAAGATTTGTTGGTGCGGTTTTGATTCTTTTTTGGTTCAATTTTGTATTGTTCGAGGTATATTTGTTAGTGCGGTTTTGCTATTTTTTGAGGCGGTTTTATAACCGCACCAATAAATAAGGGTTTTTTATGATGCGATATTTGTTGATGGTGTTCGATACCCGCACCAATTAATCATTTTAACCGCATCAACAAATGCTTTCTGTACTAGTGAGTGCAAGTATTGAGAACACTTCTAAACCCGAGAAGGCCGCCAATGAAAATGAATCAAGTACTTATGCTCAACTAACCATAAAACAACCTGGAGGATGTTTGGGATCCTAAATAATATCGGTTTGGAAAAAACAGTGTTGAGCTAGTGGCCAATTTTCAATATTGCACATGCACATCGCTCAACCCAAAAGTCCAAAACACTACCCTATTAATTATTATAACATGAATTGAAGCTTTATCCCCGTTGAAGTGCCAATGTGCACAACTATTTCTATATTGGAGGAAAGCGAATCGTATGTTCTTTTAGTGCTTGGGGATCGTGGGCGCCTTCTTGATTTCAAAAACCAACAACCGTTGATTCAAGGTTGGTTTCCTCTTTCCTCTTTTTCTCTTATCATATCAGCTAGGAGTCAAAAAATTTATAGATATCATCATATATATCATGATGTTTCATTGTTTCTAGTCGATGTCTAGCCACTAAGCAAAATTTACTTAGTGTGTTAGAAATTATTTATAACCATTTCCATTTGCCGATTAGAGGAAAATCAAATAATGTCGAGTGTTATTTTTCAGAGCGAGTCCAAAAACATCATACAAATTTTTTTAATTTTGCACCTCACTAGTGCTAGAAATTATGTCCTCAGGGCTTCGATGTTGGATTAGTTCAGAACGAAGTAATGGGTATTTTAAGAAAATTTTCTTATTTTTATGTTGTCATTATATGTTTCCTCTAATAACAATAAAAATAACATGTTTGATGTTTGTAAAATTGAAAGATGTTAGGGATAATGACTTGAAAGGGTAATGGACTTTCGACTTTGTTCACATTTAGTCACTAAACTTTTTTTTTCATTATCTATTTGTCACTGAACTATTGAAACTATTCACATTTTACCTTTATGACCGGTAACAACCTGTCATAAGGGTAAAATGTGAACATTTTCAATAGCTCAGTGGCAAATACATAATGAAAAAAAAGTTGAGTGACTAAATGTGAACAAAATAGAAAGTTCGTTTCCCTCTCAAATTATTCTAATATTATACCCCGAAAAAGGTATAAAAACACGAATTATTTCATCACGCTCCTTAAGTTGTTCATAACTATTTCTAGTTATTAAGGGCTACCCAGAAAATATTTTTTTTAGTTCATAAAGTTATATTAATTTAGTTTTGACCTTAGACACGTAATCTAACATTATTGGCTACCAATAGGGTGTTTTGATTTTATCTGAATATCCATGCTCAACTTCATGTTTGAGTTGATGCAAGTTAGCTTGAAATCTTTATGAAGACAATATCCTTAATGTAAATCCAATAGTTATTGATAATAGATTTAAAATTGATGTTGCTACTTAGTTTCATTAATGAATCAAATTCTTTTCCTCTCTCAGATGTTGGTTAGTTCGTTGGGCAGTTTCAGTTTATATTTAACTCTGTGTATTTCGTGTACAAAACTTGTCAAGAAAAGCTATTTTGTGTATGTTTAAAGTAAAAATACCATATTGTTTTTTTTATTGTTTTTTCTTCTTTAATGAAAATAAGATGATTTAAACTCACAGAAAAATTAATATTATACCATTTTATTTTTAAAATACAGTCGTTAAAAATGAAAAAAATTAAAATAAAAAATTTCTAACTAACGAGGAAGAATTCCTATAATAACTTTTTACATACGTGGCTACTTTTGAAACTGTAATATAATATGGACCATTTATGTATCTATATATTTGACCGTATGTATGTGTTTGACCGTATGTATGTTTTCAACTATATGTATGTATATGTTAATACAAGTTACATAAGAAAAATCAAAAAGAATAATAATATTAAAAATACTTCTAAATGTATGTTCTGTGTAATATGAAAATTTCGATATGCTTTTTTATAGTAAATATACTCATATGATATATTTCAATACATGGAGTATAACAACATATATAATGTATCAATGTATTTATGTAATCTTTTATAAACAACGTATATTGTTTAATGTATGTCAATTTATATGTTGCAAAACTTTATAACACAAAATTCATACATATAATATTAGGATAATTTTTATACATATAGTATTGCATAGTTTTATAACATAAAACTTATACATATAATATTGGTTTCGGTTTTCGTTTTTTATACCTTTTTCGGGGTATAATATTAGGATAATTTGAGAGGGAAACGAACTTTCAACTTTATTCACATTTAGTCATTAAACTTTTTTTCATTATCTATTTGCCACTGAACTATTGAAACTGTTCACATTTTACTAGGGATGAGATTTAAAACCGGAAAACCGGACCGGAACCGGAACCGTTAGAATCGGAATATATAGAACTGGTTCCGGTTCCGGGTTTAAAAAATGGCTTTATCCGGGTTCCGGGTTTGGGTCCATCGGGTCCGGGCAAACCGGGTCTAAGAACCGGAACCATTTTTAGGGGCCGGAACCGGTTTTTGTGAAACGTTTAAAACATGCATATCTCATTCGTTTCAAGTCGGATTGACATACAGTTTTTTCCAACGTGCAGTTTAGAGTTTGCACATGATTTTAGACTATAAGTTTGTCATTTTTAGTTTTATATTCATTGACTTACAGTCCCCTAAAGTTGAGATATCAAAGCTAGAAGTTTTTAGTTCTTCAGATTTCTTGTATTCTGTGAAAGTTTTTAAAACATGCGTATCTAATTCGTTTGAAGCCGGATTGACATACGGTTTTTTCCAAGTTGTAGTTTAGAGTTTGTACATGATTTTAGACTATAATTTTTGTCATTTTTGGTTTAATATCCAAGGACTTACCAAAATTTTTTTGTCATTTTCGGATTGACATACGGATTGACATACGGTTTTTTCCGAAGTCGGGATGTCAATATGAAAATTTTTAAAGTTCAACCCACTAAGTAGTAAGTAATTACCAAAAAATTCTGGGTTTTTCGGGTTTTCCGGTTCCAACCTACCAACTTTGATGTTTCCGGATTTTCCAGTTCTAGACCCACTTTACCCGGTACCATACCCGGAACCGAACCGGAACCGGTTCCTATATATCGGTCCACTTTTCGGTTCTACAAAATCTCGTTAACCAGTTCCGGGTTTTCCGGGTCCGGGTCCATCGGGTCCGGGTTTGGACCCACTTTCATCCCTACATTTTACCCTTATGACCGGCTGTTACCGGTCATAAGGGTAAAATGTGAACAGTTTCAATAGTTCAGTGGCAAATAGATAATAAAAAAAAGTTTAGTGACTAAATGTGAACAAAGTCGAAAGTCCATTACCCTTTCAACTCATTATCCCTTTATTTATTTATTTTTAAATGACATGACAAGGACCAAAGCTAAAAAAATTCAATTGTGAACTTAAACAAAAAACAACTAAACACATGGACCAAAATTATAATCTAGTTTTTATTTAATCATGCCTTTTTTTAATAATAAGAAAATTATATATAATATATCATTGTATTAATAAATAACTCAGATATATTTTTTAACATACTTAGATATTTCTTAATAGATTATGTATTTATATTAATTTTGAGACAAAATTACATAAATGGTCGTGATCGGTAAAAGTTACCATTGCAAGTCCTTATAAATAATTTTGAAGATGGGTGCTCTTTAAGGTTTTGAAATTTTGCATCGGATGTCCTTATGACTAACACCAGCATTAGAATATGAAAGTGATATAAATATAAAATTACCATATTACCTTTTTTTTTAAAATAAGTTACAATTTAAAAAAAGACAAAATGGACTCTCTCTCTCTCTCTCTCTCTCATACTTTCACCCATCAACCACCACATTCTTTTTTTTAAAATTACCAAATTACCCTTCTGTAGACCTTATGTGTGACTAAAATACCATTTTTTATTTTTTATTTTCTTAAAAAAAAAAGACTAAAATACCATTTATTTTATCTTTTCTCTCAATTTATCATTGTAGAAAACACAAGGACCAAAAATAAATAAAATTAAAGGCGTTTTTGCAATGATGGAATATAATAACAAAAAAATGGAATTGACAACATAACGAAATAAGTAGATAACGAAATGAGTAGGGTAACAAAATAGATCATTATATTCCATTGTCATGTTTGGTTAGTCCAGAAGAATGAAATAACATGTACTTTTATCAATAAATATGAACCTAAGTAGTGTAAAATTTATAAATAAAGGGAAAAAAACTTTTTTTTTTATGATAATAAACTTTAACTAAAGAAAAATAAATGGTTAAATAAATTATAGTTCAAAATACATATTATATGCATAACAAATAGTTCAAAAAGAGTTATCCATGATCCAAAAAGTTATAAAATAAAAAAAATTAGATGCAACGAAATCTTGAAATATAATTATAAATAAAAAACAAAAAGAAAAATAATTGAAGTTTGAAAATTAAAAAAAAAAACCATTCTATTTGAAAACTATATGAATAAATGTAACTAAAATTATAAATATATGTTATTTTAATCGGTGGTTTTCGTCCTCTTCTACCTCTTAAGGAAACCATACTAGAGACATTCATAAATATTTGCATACAAAGAAACATGAAACCAAATCGTTGAAAAAGACGCTTTAATTAGGGACTATAAAGGGACCAATACACCTTTAAGATAAAACAACAGTGTCGATAAAACTACCTAAGATATTCAAAATGTGAATGATTTTATTTAAAGTTGATTATTGGATGTAAATGAAATTAATTTATAAATAAATGAATTTAATCTACTTGCACATTTTGAACAGGCAAATCTATAACGTCTACTAATTCCCTCCCTTTGGTCTCAAATGGAAGCAACACAACACAAAGTCCCGATAGAAGAATTGTAACCTCAAACAGAATAACAGGGAGTGTTTGGTGACAACTACTACTCATCCCAACTGCTATTAAAGGACACACCATTCCCCCTATTCTGCCTATTGCTGTTGCTATTCCCACTCCTGTTGCCCTTAAGTTTGTTGGATACACCTATAAAATTGAAATCCCCCCAAAAACAAAATTGTTTAAGAAAAACAAAAATTAAATGCAAGACTTAGCTAACTACTTCAACTTCCATGTATTTGTTTATTATAACATCCTAGTTTCATTTATTTCTTTTACAATATTTTACTTTCCGACTTTTTTTTTATTGAATTAGACATTGTACTAATGTTTTTTTTGGACACTGTATTTTGAAAAATCTAACTAATTATAGCAGTGATATTTCAAGTACGATTATCTAATAAGACAAAACTTAAATTATGATTCTATAATAAACAAATAAATGAATTTCATTTAAGTCTTGTATTTGATCATATCAAGGTAAAATAATATGCACTCTATTTCTTCAAGGGTTAATCTCATAAAAGACCTTATAAATTGATTTTTTTTTTCTGGATGAAACCTCAACTTTTTTTTATTTTTCCTGAGAAAGACCTTGAATTTTTTCGTTTTTTCCGAAAAAACCAAATGTTTGACAGTTTTTGTCGGAAAAAAACTGCTAAAAGGGCCAAATCGAAAAAATGGAAAATTGCAAGGTCTTTTTCAGGAAAAAAATAAAGTTGAGGTTTAATCAGGTAAAAACACAATATATATAAAGTCATTTATAATATTAACCCTTTCTTCAATGAAAAAAACAATATTTGATTAAACTGTATCCAACTTTGAAAAGATAACAAAGGGAAATATGGGTAACTGTAATATCAAAACTTCCCATAAATGAAATGTTTCCATTTTCATGGAATATCGATGAAAATTGTTACAATTTAATGGGATACGTATGGAAGTTGTTTCTTTTTCAAAATATAATGAAGGGCTAAATGCAAGAAATAGCAACATCATTCACTTATTTGTGTATAATAAATAGCATCCTACTTTCATTTTCTTTCCATTACAAGATTATACTTCCTATTTATTTTCTTATTAAGTCCTCATACTTTGAAAATTCTACCTTATTACAACATTATACTTCAAAAATTTTACACAATTATACATTATACTTCAAAAAATGAGGAAATGAAAGTAGAATGCTTTAATAAAGAAAAAAAAGTACGATGCTATTTCCTTTCATTTAACCTTATAATGAAAGACATGCATTATACATACCTCAGGAGCATAGATACAGACAACAATGAAGTTTGCTGAAATAAACATACGAGCTCCAAATAGAAAGATTGTTGTTAATATTGCATTTTGATGGAGAACAAGTGGCAATAAAAGAATGAATCCTGCAATAGTCATAATTTCCATGGAAATCTTACGCCCTACTCTGTCTAATATCAAAGCTGCTATACCAAGCCCAGGAAGCTCTGCAAAATATACACATGTCATTTAATCAGACTTCATAGAACATATAAATGGGCTAAATGCAAGAAATAGCAACATACTTTCATTTATTTGTGTTTATAGTATCTTAAAATTTTTCTTACTTGTATTTAAAAAAAAAAATCTTGTTAAGACATTGTTCTTTGGAAAATATACTCAATTATACCATTATCCTTTTGATTTTGTTCTTATAAGGAGATTGTATTTTGAAAATATATCTACACTATCGTTTCTTTTTGACTTCATGAACTTAATGTAACATGACTTAATCTTGGAGGCTATATATCAATGTTTGGGTTTTATGCAGAAAAGTCCTATTATTTTGGGAAAATTTTTGATAAAGCCAATTTTGAACAGAAAAGTCCCGATTATTTAACATTTTACCCAAATTAACGAAAAAGTCATTTTTTTAATTTAACAGGACAGATTATGTGATTTTCCCAAAATAATGGGACTTTTCTGTTCAAAAAAAAAAATTAGGACTTTATCAAAAATTTTCCCAAAATAATGAGACTTTTCTAAATAAAACCTATTAATGTTTTTGCTTAAAAAAGAAAGTTTGATAAATGAGATTTTCACCATTAATTCCTAACTTTTTACAAATCTACCCTCATCTCTTTTTCGTTCTACTTCCTAAAAATGTCCTCATTGCTCAAATATTTTTAAACAAAAAAAAAAAAAAAAAAAACCTCCGGGATACCTGCTAAGCTCGTGATGAATACATTTACATAGAGACTAGGATCTTGGATATTTTCTGCAAGCAAAGTGGGTTGCTCACATTCACTTTGCCCAATGTTTAATTGTGAAGTCAAAAGTATAATTCCATAATAAGAAAACGTGTTGCCAAAGTATAACAACCATAGAAGAACCGTTGTTCTAATCAACTTTGGAGAAAAAAGCATGAATACAGATGAGGATCTTCTTTGTGAATCACTGGTTTTATTTCTAATTGAGGAGAGTAATAAGCTACTTTCAGATAACTGATCATCAGTTTCTATCTTGTTTACATGATCAGAAACAAGTAAGCCTTCTGGGAGTTCTTTTTTGTTGAGTTGAGCACCCTTTGTCAGAATATAACGTGCCTCAGTTAATCTCCCTTGTGAAGAAAGGTATCTTGGAGACTCTGGCACAAGAGGATAAAACACTAGTGCCAAAAGAGATGGAAGTGCAGATAATCCAAGTAACAACCTCCAACCATAGTTAGGCATGATCCACTGAAACAAAATCAAATTAGAAGCTACAAATGAAGATTATGAGCTTAATGTTGCATATGTTACATTGGACAAGACTAAACACGCTTTTAATGCTATTTTTCATGATGAGGGCATTTATGTCTTTTTACACATATGAGAAATCGAGAGCAAGCCCGTGTTCCACCTTTTGGGTGTACGAAAAATTTAATTTTTTTTGTCCCATTTACATCAGGCACAGGCACAGGCACAGGCACAGATGATGATATAATTGAAGGTGTATACCCAAGCAAGTGCAGCTTCCATAATTGTTCCAACAGTCCAAAAGGTAGAAAAAACAACCATCCAAGCTCCTCTGTTTGGAATGGGAACAAACTCTAGAAACCATGATGTAAACACATGTCCACAGCCTAAACCAATACCAACAAAGAAACGTAGAATCAACAATGATATATAATTTGGAGCAAAAGCACTCAAAAATCCAGCTCCACTCGTTATTATAGCTGAACCAAGAAATCCCTTCCTGAAAACCCAAAGAACAATTCAATCACTTCAAGGTTTTTCTCTTCTTATGTAATCTTAAACTCACTTACACCAATTTATAGGGTTCTTACATCAGCCTGAGCCAGAGTTTTGATTGAGGAACTTACTTTCTTCCATAAGAATCTGACACAACACCCCATGAGTATGCTCCAATTAGCATTCCAGCAAAAGCCACAGTTGATATCAAACTCTCTTGACTTGAAGAGAGTCCCCACTCAGGCTGAATGGCTGGTCCAACAAAAGAGAGAAGCATCATTTCCATGGCTTCTGCTACCCAACCGAATCCAGAATATGCAAGCACAATAAATTGGAATTTCCCAAATCCAATTGCAGAAAGTGCTTCATCCAATGTATATGAAAACCCTTGATCTCCCATCTGGCAATTGATTTTATAACATGGCACAAGATAACCATAAGATTCAAAACAAACAAAATATATTATGCAATTCTGTTAAATTGAAGCCATATGTAAATCAACATCAATGTGGATTTGCAGTAAACTTAACAAAATCATTTTATTGGTGTTACAAGGTTAATCAAATCTGTAATTCTCTAATATATTGATATTTTCATATCATTGATCAAGGTTTTCAAGAGAACATATAAGTATTACCCTCAGTCAAACTTTAGGTAAATATAATAATCATCAATATCTTATCATATCTTATCTGTTCTGGGTCATACAATAATTACACATCTACATGTCCTTTTCTATAGGTATTTATATTGTTAACAACACCTATACGAATATACTCCAAATAATTCTCATAGACTTTTCTGAAGATTTTAAAGCAAAACACTTCAACATACAGTTCTTAACTTCTTATCTTAATGGTGGAAAATGGTCAGCTTCCATCATTAGTTGAAATCAGTTTTTGAAGAAAGCAAAAACAGCTAATGAGTTACGATACTAACTAATATTGCGTCATCGTACTCTACACAATTATACGACAGGGAATCTAAAAAACATATGCGAAATTAATCAGAAAAAGAAATAAGAAACTTAGAACCTGCAACTGGCAATTGATTTGATCGAGTGATTACCTTTGTGTTCGAAGTTGTTCTATTGACATAGAAAATCCGAAAACTCTCCAAGTACGATAAGAGCAGGGTTTTGTTAAAAATAAAATCAGATCAAAATGAGATCGTGAAATTAGATGGTTGACGAAGCATTGAATCAAATCTCATGCTGTAGAAAAGAAGAGTGACATTTGGGGATTTGATTAATAGAAACATGGAGTCATGGAGACACTTGTACCAGAAACACACGCTATAACCCAAACGACCCTTCCCACGTCCGTTGAATTTTGTGGAATGACGATTTTATCCTCTTACGATTGCGTGCCGCATACCAATTAATCTAGAAAAATATAAATCAACAAAGTTATTGATTTTTGACTGAACTACAAATTTGGTCTACGTGATTTGATAGAATCCAATTTATTTTTTTTTTATTTTTTTATTATTATTTTTTTTTAACTTGCAACATCTGTCTAAAAAGTGAAATATTTAATGGTTTTAGTCTTTAAAAAAAAGTTGAAACGTCTGTTTTACCATTTTTTTTTACAATTATATTACATTTTCTTAATTATAAAAAAAAATAGAAATCCTCTCTCTCTCAATATTAACCAATTTCATATTCTCTGAATATCAACCAATTTCAACTCTCCTTTTCTAATGAATCATCCTTTTGAGCATGTTTAACTCCTGTTTTTTAAATCAAGCATACACATGAAAGAATCACAAAGACATCAAGCATACAAACATTCCTCGGGCACCGCCCGACATAGAATTGAAATCCAGAAACATATCAACCTACATCGGGCACCGCCCGACATCGGACCTTAGTCCGGAACATACTAACATAACTATACGGGCCGACATTGGTGCCTTCGACTCGTTCATACAAGAGGAAAACTCACCTCGCAAAGCTGAATGCCAAATCTCACGATACGAAATCTCTAGCGGCTGCTCTGACGACTCCCCGAGCTATCAGTGCAAAATAACACTTAGTCAAAATCCAATAATCATTCTTAGGGTAAAATGACCATTTTACCCCTAATCTAATCCGGTCCATGACCTAGGCCCAAATCCATATCATGAAAGGCCCAATTCTAGATAGTCCTTCCAAGCCCATCAGTGGCCCACCAATGGCCCAATTTTCTAAATTGGGCCCAACTCCTCAAATGGGCCTTCCCTTAAGCCCAAACATAACTTTGGCCCAAAAATCTGACTTCTGATGGCTCACTATGGCCCAAACTAGCAAAGTCCATGAGATAGCCCAACCCGAGGCCCAAGTGACGAAAAACCCAAATCCAGTGAGTACGCGGGGCGTACTCTTCTGTACGCTAAGCGTATAGGCTGCATGGCTTGTACGCTGTGCGTACGGGCTTGTACGCCAAGCGTACTACTCTGTTAAGCCAAAATCTCCAAAAAAGCTTAATCCCTTAAGACCTTAAGCTCCAAACATAGATCTGAGTCCAATAAAGTGTCTTAACTCATAAAGTCGATTACTTGGTGGCTTGCAAACCCCCAAATGGACCCAAACTTGAAATACGACAACCTACTTCCACATAAATGACTAATACTCATGCATGGCCACATTACGACCTTCAAGATGGTAACTTTTTTGTCTTTGGGACTCAAATATCACTAAGGGTGGCAACCCTAAGCCTGGAAACGGATTTGAAACCATAAAAATCCATACTTGGGACCAAAAAGGTCCAAAACCCCATTACAAGAGATCTAAGCATACATGAGGCAAGTTTTGAGCTTTTCACCTCAAATGAGTGCTAAATGATGATGATGTCTCAGATCTTTAAGCTCAAGCTACACAAGTTCTCCTTCACCAACTTTCGCTTTCTCCTTCCAAGATTCAAGCCACTAAAATGGACTTCACAAGATCAAAATCACACAGAGATGAAGAAGGTTAGGTTTCTAGGGGTTCTGAGTCAAGGTGGATGGTAAGGAGGCTAGGGTTTGGGACATAATGAGGTATTTATATGGCTGAAACCCTAAAAATTGGGGTTTTGAGTCTGCTCGCGTACGATGCGCGTACCCCTTGGTACGCTGCGCATATGCGTATCAACCCCCCGCATCCAATGCTGCCACTACGCCCTGCGTACATCAAGCTTGCGCCCAACATACGTCTTTAGACAGCCCAAATATATAACGACCCACTCACTAAAGGCCCAACTCAATAATCCAACATTAATTTCATAGTCCAGCAATTAATTACAAAAAATTGAAAAATTATCATTACCTCAAGTCACGAGTGTTACAATTCTCCCCCACTTGAATCAAACTTCGTCCTCGAAGTCCGCTGCCCTGAACAACTATGGATAGTGCTCCCCCATCCCCTCTTCGGGCTCCCAAGTCCACTCGGACCCCTTGCGGTGCAGCCAATGCACCTTTACTGTAACGCCCCATTTCTGGTACGTATTTAATTCATTAAATGTCATTTTATAAGATCTACTCGATGCGTTGTAGCCCTAACTCGTCGAGTAGATGCCAGGTTTGGATGCGGGTTTAAGTGACCTACTCGGCGAGTCCACGCCTTGACTCGACAAGTAGGCTAGTCTGGGGGAAACCCTAATATTTAGGGTTTACACCCTATTTAAGCAACATTATAGGCCTCTTGTCCAACCTCCATCACCTCCAGAGCAGTAATCCCGAAACCCTAATCCTCCATAAGTGAACTTGAGCTTTCTTTGTGGTTTTGAGAGTTATTTGGTGTATTTGAAGCTTGTGAGAAGAAGAGGAAGAAAGAGGACTTCAAGAGAAGGTTGTAGATCTAGGAACAACATCAGCTTCTCTTCACTTTTTGGTAATCAAGCCTCATACTTGACTTGTAGTTTCTTAGATCTCCTTGTGGTCATTTTTATGAAGTTTTGGTTCCTAGAAGCTTGATCCTTGGGACTTGGAAGTCCCATGTCTATTTACACTCAGATATGGAACCTTGGAGGGTCCTCATGGCATAAAGGTGCCATCTTTATGGCCATGAGAACCCCAAGAATGAAATAAACCCCATTTTTGGTCCTTTGAACATAAAAGTCCCATGCATGAACGTAAAGTTCGTGGCTTTACGTCTTATATCGATCTTAGGAGCCTAGATCTACCTTCTGGATGAGTTTTGCACATCAAAAATCGAATTATTAGACTTGGACATGCATGGACTCGGCTAGTCGTTCTTGGGACTCGGCGAGTCGTGAGTTGGTTCCCAAAACTGTTATGACTTAGAGGAACCCATTTTAGTTCAGAAAGGATTTGGATGAGTCCAGGGAAAGGACTCAGTGAAAAATACATAGCCTTGGGTCTGGAAACCATGGGACTCGGCGAGTGCAGGAACGTACTCGGCGAGTCCAAGGCCATATCCCAACTCATGAAGACGAACTCGACGAGTTATTCATACAACTCGACGAGTCACAGACTAGACACGTTATTAAGATGAAGATAAACTCGACGAGTTCAGGAAGAACTCGGTGAGTCAGATGAAGATTGTCTCGACGTTATGATTGAAGGAGAACTCGTCGAGTTCTTGCTAAACTCGACGAGTAGAGTCGGGTTGGGGGTAGATGAGAGGATTGGGACTCGACGAGTTTTCGAGCCAACTCGGCGAGTCCGGTCAACTGGGAAGTTGACTTTGACCATGATGTGGACTTTAGTCAGGGGTAAAAGGGTCATTTCACCCTAAGGATAGCTATTAGTTTCTGACTAACTGTCATTGTGGAATTTATAGCCGGAGAATCGCCGGAGCAGCAACCAGATATTTTCCCCAAGCCAAAACCCTGAACGGACCGATGTACATGGGGCCCAGCTTGCCCTGCTTGCTGAACCGGATGACACCTTTCCAAGGTGACACCTTCAAGAGGATGATATCTCCTACCTGAAACTCTTGGTCTGATCGGCGCTTGTCGGCATAGCTTTTCTGCCGACTCTGAGCAGTCTGGAGCCTGCTCCAGACCTGCTGGATCTTCTCCGTGGTCTTGAGTACCACTTCAGTACTCCCCATGACTCTCTGACCAACCTACGGCTCCAGACTTGCTGGATCTTCTCCGTGGTCTTGAGTACCACTTAAGTGCTCCCCATGACTCTCTGACCAACCTCACCCCAACATATTGGGGTCTTACACTGTTGGATTAATGTCTAAGTCCATAACTATAATTGGTAAGACTTGACCCGACCCGACATGGTCCATTTGGGTTGCATGGCATCATGCATTTGGATAGACTATAATGAGAGAAATAACACTTAAGGTTGGTTAATATATTATAAGTTCTAATATATTAATAAGATTATTTAATTAGTATTGATCAAGAATTAATTTGGAATTAATTAAGTGATCAAAAGGAGACTAATTAAATATATGGGTTGATTGTGTAAATCATTCATTCTTATATATGTGGGCTTGTGATCCAAGATTCCTTATGTTGGACTAAGTCCATGGGGTGACCCATGGATACTCCATGGAGGTTAAAATCCATGGAGCATAAGGAATGGGTAAAGTTATGAGTTACATGGTGTAACCCTAATAGCCACCATATAAAAGAATCCCATGGCTCAAGAAATCGTGTACTAATGTGTGAGTGTGAGGGCTAGACGATTTTAAGGAGTGTTCAAGTTTCTCTCAAGTTATTCCAAGTGTATTTGGTGTTGTGTGAACCATTTGAGGTGTCACACTTGGGGCACTAGGCACTCAAGCTTCATGAAGACATTCTACATCAAAGAGGTATGTATTCTATCTTGTTATATTTATTATTTTGTATGCTAGATTAGGATAATACCTTGGATGTTCATAATTGTATGTATAATAGAGAAAACATAGATCCAAGGTATTTAGGGTTGCATGTACACTTAGGAGTGTTAGAATGCTGATAACCCAACAGTGGTATCAAAGCCTAGGCTTGTTTTCTTGTTATACTTGCAAAAGTAGCTGAAAAATCGAGTTGGATGCATATATTCGATTGTTTTGGCTGGAATTGGACTACGAACATTACCCTAAGATGTTTTTGGACTTATAAACTTGTTTTTGATGTGGTAATGTTCATGCTAATCCAATTTCTAAGATAATTGTCATAATTTCAAGATTTGTATTAGTTTGTATGTTCATGCTAATTTCTTGAAGATTGATGATTTGAATTATCTTGTTCTTATGAGGTTCTTAGATTAATAGAAAAGTTGTGTGAAATAGTTGTTTTCAATCCATTTTAATCTAAGAGTTGATTCCAAAGTGTGTTTTTGTAACTTGTCCTCAAGTTATATGAAAAGTCACATTTAAGAATCATAAAACTCATAAAAGTTGGCAAAGGTTACAAAATGAAGAGTCTAGTTCTAATTAAATGGTTTTATGACTCCATAACTTGTCCTCAAGTTATGGAGGTTCAAGAGTCCCTTCATTAAATTAAAAAAAGTGTAACCTTAATTAGTTCCATAAGTTACAATAAAAAAAAGTTATTTTTTTTATTAATTAGTTTAAAGTCTTCCATAACTTGTCCTCAAGATATGGAACTTGAAGAGTTTTTTTTTTTTTTTTTAAAATTAAAACTACTTTAAACTCATAAGTTATGGAATTAATTAGTTTTGAATAGTTTCAAAACTTGCCCTCAAGTTTTGGAATTTGAAAAGTTTTCACTTATGAATACTTTAATTCCAAGTTAGCCCTTAGAATTTTAAGAGTTAAAATTCAACCCTTATACTTTATAATATTATAAGTTAATAATATATATATATATATATATATATATATGTATAAGAGTAAAGTCAGTCTTACCGTTAGTAGGCCTCATTCACGAAGCCGGTCTATAAGGGGGGTATAAGGTTACTGCCTATAAAATGGTAGTTTAATGGGTGTCCACTCTCACCCACCGCTTCCTTGATTGGTGGAGGGTCGTTAGCCGAACGGGTAGGACAAGGACTATAATTCTCCTTTCATTAAAAGTATTAATGATAAATACTAAGTAACTAAACTCTTATTAATACCCAATCTTAGTTACTTAGGAAAATGTGAATTTGGTGCTAACCCATGAAATTACACTTTGCACTTTGCTTAAGTCGTTAGTGGAGCGTGTGTGGTTAACCGGCACACTAACCTGGACTTAACAAGGTAGGCAAAGGGTAACTTAATATTTATCATAGTATCGGTGGAGCGTGTGTGGTTAACCGGCACACTGATTAAGGGGTAAATATTAAGGGTACCAAGTATATTTGCATGGTTATTCACACCTTGTTTTGTGATCCTCGGCATCCCAGTCACAAAACCTGAAAGGCACACTCGAGATTGAAACATGCCTATGAACAGTTCAATGAATCTCAAAGATCTAGGACTTTCAAATCCAATTAAAACCTAATAAATTATTTCGTTTTTCATGGTGGAAATTGGTGAATCGTCATTCACCTACCTTCAAATATTTTATACCTTGGATTACGGTATCCCTCTTCTAAGTTATAAAATAGTTTGTTGGGTCCTAGCCTTAATATTTCATATTGGGTGTCATATTAAGGACTTTAAATCAACTATCTTGAATATCTCCCAAAAAGATGTCTGGTCTAGACATTTATGATCTTCCCAAATCTCTTGAAACAAGCTTTCCTAAATGAAGATGATGTCCCATGGATATCATACTTCTTTCACCTCCTCCAATTATTCTCCCTAACCCACAAGTTCCTAAAAAGGTTAAGGTCACTCAAGCCCTATTGGCAAGGCAAGGTCTAGGTGTGATCACATCTTGGAGATGTAGTCACATATTGACAAGCCGGGAGAGTTGGGTGTCAAAGTCTTGAGAAAGTTGGTGGCTCAACTACTTTCTAAGTCACATAGTGAGTTCTTTTGGGAATCCTATGAAACAGACTAAGACAAGACCCTTAATGATCTTATCTATTTGCTAAGATCAACTTCCTAAAACGCTATGGACATTGACAATGATGACATTGGATATCCAGTAAAGCTCTCTCTTCCCAATGGAAAGGGATCGGCCATAGTCAACTCGGTTGACCCAATGGTAAAGAGAGAGGCGAAGTCTGAGATAGTCCCATTATCAAGGGTCCATAGGTAACTATTGCCAAAGGAATGGCCATTGTCTAACTCTATTAAGTACATGTTGATTCTGATCGCGAAGATGGATTTCAATCGCATGGTTCGGTGATCAGAATTTTGGGCTATTACTTAAGAGTTATGATATTTATATTGCTTAGGAATAGATAACAACAAGGTTTTCATATGGATTGTAAGGATAAGTTTTTCCGCAAAGTTTTAAAATAAAAGAAAAAGGTTTTGATTTTATTTATTTTAAGTATCCTTACAATGGCATTTGTGAAAAGTTGTTGCTTATAAGATTCCATTGATAGCAATATTGGAAAAATGGATTTGATTCTTTCGGTTGTGGTAGTGTCTAATATTACCAAATAAGGAAAGATTCTCATCACCTAAGGTTCAATTGGACCGAAACTTGGAATCATGCAAGTTGTATAGTATGATGAATGAGAACTTTCAGCTTGGAAAATTAAGACTAATTCCTTATGTGAATAAGGAAAGGACTAAGGGATCGAGTACACATTCTTGTGCACTGGTCAAGTCCACCACAAAAGATCAAGAAGACTATTCGTCCTGATTTACTTAAGTTCAGTAAATATGGTTATACTTATAAGTTTAAGTATAAGTCTGTAGCATTGGAGAAGTTTCAATGTGAGACAGAACGAATAAGAAGAATCAAAGTATGGCAGAAAGATAAAAGTTTCTCAAATCTGAGAAGATGGGAGAGTACTTTAGTATCATGTTTATGATCATCTTAATGATTAAGATACCATATCACAATTGGTCCTCTAAAGTCATCTTAGTGCATTCTTATGACTAAGAAGAGGAGTCATGAATTGTTGAAATGGTTAAATCAAAAAGATGAGTCATACTTCGTTCCAAAACAATTCTTAGAGTCATACTCCAAGATTGTAACTTGAGTGACATATCTTAAAGAGGGTTTGTTAACACTAGTCAAATGTAAGAGTAAAAGGTTATCTACTCTTGTACATTTGAAATTGGTAAGTTGTGATGTTTTGGATAAAACAGAGACCAACTTAGGCCAATTGTGTAAAGTGTTAGTCTTGATAAAGAATCCGCACTATCTCTTGAATATTTGACAAGGGAGTCTTATATGTCAAGAGGACAGTGGGAGTCTTAAAGCTCTTGAAAGTTTCAAGACTTAATCAAGAATAAAACCTAAAGTCCTTTACTAGCACACGACTTGAGGTTTATAACCTATCGTGTTGAAATTTTTGTGCCTATTCAAGTTGGCTTTGCATAGGAGTTCTGAGAGTTCTCAATTGGTTGCACAACTACTTGGAAGCAATGGCAGGCACCTGAGCTGCCAAATGGCAAGAATTTAAGATTGCACAAGTTTAATCAATATGAGTTTGGATTTGTCACTAACCTTGTCTTGTGATTATGGTTTTGACAAATTCACATGGATAAGAACACATACACTATTAAATCTAAGTGTCATAAGGTTTCTCTCCGATTCATGAAAATGATGGTGAGGAAACACTTTCACTAAGTAGATTTTAGCTAGATAGCAATTGTGATATTTGCATTCTCAAAGTCGTTAGTGGAGCGTGTGTGGTTTACCGGCACACTAACATGGACTTGTGAGAAGTGGCAAAGGTCTAAACAATTGAGACTATGATTACGGCATCCCTTTTCATAGTTCTAAAATTGTTTAGACACACATGTGAGCTATCTAAGAGAGGTGTATGATTTTGATAAAGTTTTATCAAAACAATCTAGTATCAGAAATCTGAACTTTGGTAAGAAAGTCAGCTGATTTCTGAGTACATGTCAAAGCTAGTGGGAGCATCAGTGTTATGCTAATAATCATCATGTTAGTGGGAGCATGATAATTATGACAAAGGTTGCAAGTTAGCAATGTTAATTATAGAAAACAAAAGTTTCAATTCGTGAGGTTGCAGGGGTTGAAAAAGTTGTTTTGCTATAATTAAGGGAGAGGAAATTATACTTCATTTCAATTCTAAAAGCTTAGATTGAGATTTTAATCGTATTTAATCAAGGATATATATATATATATATATATATATATATATATATATATGAATTTCATGTTGGAATGGCTCAACATAAGGAAATTCTATATATGGGTCCATTATTTGCGTTCTAAAATTCGATTATGATTACAACATCCCTTTTTCATAATCTGAATTTTGAGAACTTGGCAAATTGAAATGGAAATATTATAGCAAAAGACTGGTTTAGTCTTTATGTGAGACATCATGAATCGTGTCCCATATGCTTCGGATATAGGATCGATTACATGTGCTATATTCATCCTTTCTAAAATTTTCCAAATGCCCGGGGTATTATGAAGGGAAAAGGTCTATAATTGGATATGACTAAAATGATTAAGCAATTGTCGAGGACAATCTAAGGTTTACCAAAGATTGGTTGCTCAAGGACAGTTGGAAGTATAATGTTAATTCTGGTAGGACCATATTGACATAATCTGTAAGGAGGCAACTCTTGTTCAGAAGTGATAGTCAAAATGGAATATGGAAATGTTTCAAAGTTAGAAATTATTCAATCTGTGTAAGATTAGGAAACTTAATGAAAGAAGGATGTTTCCAAGGAGCTGATCTCCTTTGGAATGCTCTGTAATGATTGTTGTCAAGTCTTTCTGACTTCGTGCATAATCATTAAGAGGATCAATGCATATAAGTTTAGAATCTAACAAATTTCAGTAAATGGCATGAATTTGGAATTCTTGCATTTGCAGTAAGGATTTGGGACTGTGAAAAGAGGATCATTGGAGTGATGTTCAATTGATCTATTTTACAAAGTAAAGATCATAGACAAACATAGTATGCATACTTGGAGTATGGCATGACTAGTGTTTAGAAAACATAGTGTACATGCTTGGAGCATGGGACAACTATTGTTTTAAATTCAAGTATAAAGTTGATAAAACCGAAACAATGAATAATGAGTAATCAGTATGGTGATAAATAAAAGTGTTTATTTATATTCATAGGGTTTGATACCATATTTGATTCATTTATTCTTGTGTTTCACTTTGCATGTTTTGACTTCCAGAATAACTAAGTCGCTCTTCCTGAATGATTAAGTTATTCAAACCATCCACAGTCGGTCATATGTTGGAAGTAGATATGAATCAAGACTGTCATGGGTTGGTTTGTAGAGGTCCAAGTTGGTGGACAAAGTGGTGCTACAACACTCATGAGTGCTCATAAGTTCTGAGTATTGGATTCAACCCGCGCTCATTTGAATCACTTCATGGATTTTATCACGAGTGATCATGAGACGATAATATCTTATATTCTTCAAACCTAGAGATATGAGTTGTTACTATGAGTTGGTTATACATTGATTGCACGAAAACGCATTGGTAACTCGATGTTATAAAACGTGCCTTTGTGTATGATTCAACAAGTAGTAGAACAAGCCATATGAGTCGAAGTTTATCCATTCCTTTTACCTTCGGGATAAAAGCGATATCTGTGGGCCCCTCGATGATTTAAAGATGATACATGTGAGTGCTTGGCCAAGCCAGGACTGATTTGATTTGTTCAATCAGTCAGTCATCATGAATCGGAAATCGGGAAACAACAAATGGACAGAGAGAATGATTGATAATCCATGTCTCAGTCCATATGATATCTAGAATGGAGGAATATATGATCCCTTATCTAATGGACAAGTCATTGACAAAGGTCAGAGTTCATCGACAAGGTCAGAGTTCGACAGAAGCTTTTGAGAGCTACGATTGCTGATCGGTTCCTGAAGTCATACGCAATAATAGTTTTAGACTTATCCAAGTGGGAGACTGTTGGATTAATGTCTAAGTCCATAACTATAATTGGTAAGACTTGACCCGACCCGACATGGTCAATTTGGGTTGCATGGCATCATGCATTTGGATAGACTATAATGAGAGAAATAACACTTAAGGTTGGTTAATATATTATAAGTTCTAATATATTAATAAGGTTATTTAATTAGTATTGATCAAGAATTAATTTGGAATTAATTAAGTGATCAAAAGGAGACTAATTAAATATATGGGTTGATTGTGTAAATCATTCATTCTTATATATGTGGGCTTGTGATCCAAGATTCCTTATGTTGGACTAAGTCCATGGGGTGACCCATGGATACTCCATGGAGGTTAAAATCCATGGAGCATAAGGAATGGGTAAAGTCATGAGTTACATGGTGTAACCCTAATAGCCACCATATAAAAGAATCCCATGGCTCAAGAAATCGTGTACTAATGTGTGAGTGTGAGGGCTAGACGATTTTAAGGAGTGTTCAAGTTTCTCTCAAGTTATTCCAAGTGTATTTGGTGTTGTGTGAACCATTTGAGGTGTCACACTTGGGGCACTAGGCACTCAAGCTTCATGAAGACATTCTACATCAAAGAGGTATGTATTCTATCTTGTTATATTTATTATTTTGTATGCTAGATTAGGATAATACCTTGGATGTTCATAATTGTATGTATAATAGAGAAAACATAGATCCAAGGTATTTAGGGTTGCATGTACACTTAGGAGTGTTAGAATGCTCATAACCCAACATACACTTCCTCTCGTAGAGCATCGCGAAGGGAGGTTGGTTTATGCTAGCGCGATAACTGTTGTTATACGAAAATTCCGCTAACGGAAGATAAGTATCCCAACTCCCACCGAAATCCAATAAACATGCGCGTAGCATATCCTCCATAGTTTGAATCGTCCTCTAACTCTGCCCATCTGTCTGAGGGTGAAAAGTTGTAATGAAGGGAAGAAGAGTACCCATCTTGTC
Organism: Lactuca virosa; assembly: GCF_052849685.1. NCBI lineage: Eukaryota > Viridiplantae > Streptophyta > Magnoliopsida > Asterales > Asteraceae > Lactuca > Lactuca virosa. The sequence goes on from NC_136430.1 coordinate 252,782,156, forward strand.
ATGGAACCTCTTCCAAAATCTGGAAGTGAAATGAACATCTCGGTCTGACACAAACGAAACCGGCACTCCATGATGTTTCACTACCTCGTGTATGTAGATCTCGGCTAGCTTCTCAGCCGATATACTCTCATGGACCGGGATGAAATAAGCACTGTTGGTCAATCGATCCACGATGACCCAAATCTAATCCACTCTACGTGCGGTCCTAGGAAGCTTCGTGATGAAATCCATAGTGATGTCTTCCCATTTCCACACGGGAATCTCCAACGGTTGCATCTTGCTGTGAGGTCGCTGGTGTTCGGCCTTGACTTTCCTGTAAGTCAAGCACCACTCCACATACCATGCTATGTCCTGCTTCATGCAGGTCCACAAATAATCAGGGCGAAGATCCTGATACATCTTCTTCGCCCCGGGATGGATGGAGTATTTCGACTTGTGAGCCTCATCTATCAGAACCTGGCGTACACCACCCCAGTAAGGAACCCAGACCCTCCGATGCAGGGTTAACAAACCACGACTGTCATAATCAAATGATGCCACCTGACCTATGATCCGCTCACACTTCTGGCACTCTTCCTTCATACCCTCGACCTGTGCCTCCCGAATCCGTTCCAGCAAAGGAGTAATCACTATCATCCTCAGGCATATATCCCGAATCGGAGCCGCGACCGCCTTACGGCTGAGAGCATCAACCACTACATTGGCCTTCCCCGTGTGATAAAGGATCTCGCAGTCATAATCCTTCACCACATCCAACCAACGACGCTGCCGCATTTTCAGATTCGGCTGATCCATCAGGTACATCAAGCTCTTGTGGTCCGTGTAAATGGTACAACGAACCCCATAGATGTAGTGTTGCCAAATCTTGAGGGAAAAAACCACAACCCCCATCTCCAAATCGTGCGTCGGATAGTTCTCCTCATGAGGCTTCAGCTGCCTCGACGTGTATGCAATCACGTAACCCCGCTGCATCAGCACTGCACCCATACTCGTGATCGACGCGTCACAATATGTCACACCCCCAAACCAGAACGACGGAAACGTCTGGGGGCGGATGGAGTGACTTCATGTACAATATCATAACAATTGAATAGTAATGAAACATAGCAACCCAAACAATCATACATTGATAAGACAAGTTTACATGGTTTGCAACTCTTTGTTTGTTCAAAAGTTAAATATAAATAATTGAAAAGTAGAAAGACATGAGATGACGACGCCGACCCTCAGGAGGGGTTGAGTACCTGTCTACGTGGTGTTGGATTAGATGTCTAAGCTCATAACTATTATTGGTATGTACTTGACCCGAGAGTAGCATGGTCCATTTGGGTTGCATATCATCAGGACAATTTGTTAGGATGGACTTTTGAGAGAAGGTTATTTATGGTTTATTAATATATTATAAGTTATAATATATTAATATGAAATCATATGTTTTAATTAGTATCGATCAAGAATTAATTTGGAATTAATTTAGTGATCAAAAGAGACTAATTAAATCTATGGGGACTAATTATGATAATTAGTTATATTTATATGTGTTGGGCTTATGATCCATGTTGGACCAAGTTTATGTATGGATACATAAAGAGTTGGGCCACATGAACCATGGATCATAAAACCCATGGGTATGGATTATGGGTTATACCCATGACCCTTGGAATCCTACATATAAATAGGTTACTCCATAGCCAAAATCACCACTTCTTTTCTTAGAGAAATATGGAGGTGTTTTGGTGCATGGAATTCTCTCTCAAGAGCCACCTTTGTCCTAGGTGTGTTGTGATTCCATTTGAGGCATTTCATACTATTGGTGCTAAGCTCTTAAGGCCAAATACATCAAGACTTCAAGCCACATAAAAGGTATGTTTCCCTAACTAGTATATTATATGGTTTATGTCAAATGCATGCTAGTTATAGGTTTAATGCCTTGGAAACCATTTGCATGTATAATAGAGAAAACATAGATCCAAGGTATTTAGGGTTGTATGTACACCATAGGATGTTGTAGTATGCTCAAAACCCAACAGTGGTATCAGAGCCATGGGTTGTTTTCTATTATATTTGATGCAAATGTATTTTTTTTCAAGTTGAAGGAAAAAAAAAAGAAAAAAAACATGAAGTTTGTCAAATTTTATGATAATTACTTGATTTTATGAAAAACTAATTATTTATAAAATTTGAGTCACTTTACTACAAGAGTTGAATTAGGTCAATTTATTAAAAGATAGAATGATATGATTATTTTATTTGTTTTAAAAGTTTGATCTAAATGGTTTTAAGGAGTTACAAATTTTGTCATAAAATTTTGGAACTCAAAAGTTTTTTTTTTAAAGTTATGATCTTAAGAGTTTTGAAACTTCCATAAGTTATGGATGTGAAATGTCTCATTTATTAACTCTTTGGGTTATGAATTCCAAGAGTCTTCAAAGGATAATTGTCAAAGTTTCAAGATTTGTATTAGTTTATATGATTATCTAATTTCTTGAAAAATTGTTGATGTGAATTATCTTTACTTATGAGTTTAATCTAGATCATAGAAAAATTATTTGATTATTGTGTTAATTGAAATATTTGATCTTAATGGTTTTTATGAACTCCATAACTTGTCCTCAAGTTATGGAAAGTGAAGAGTTTTTCTTTTTAAAGTGTCATTAAGTCTCATAGGTTATGAAAATAGAAGAGTCACTATTTTTAATGTTATCATTAAATGATTTAATGTCTTCCATAACTTGTCCTCAATTTATGGAACTTGAATTTTTTTTTCATTAAACCTTAATTAAACTCATAAGTTATGAAAAATCCAAGAGTTTTGAAAGGTTTCAAAACTTGTCCTCAAGTTTTGGAATTTGAAAAGTTACCCCCCATGTATACTTTAATTCCAAACTAGACCTTAGAATTTTAAAAGTTTAAAATTCAACCCTTATACTATTATTATAATTTTAATTATATAGATATGTATAAGATAAAGTCGTCTTACCATTAGTAGGCCTCATTCACGAAGCCGGTCTATAAGGGGGGTATAAGGTTACTGCCTATAAAATGGCAGTTTAATGGGTGTCCACTCTCACTCACCGCTTCCTTGACCGGTGGAGGGTCGTTAGCCGAACAGGTAGGACAAGGACTATAATTCTCCCTTCATTATAAGTATAATGATAAATACTAAGTAACTAAACACTTATAAATTCTCAATCTTAGTTACTTAGGAAAATGTGAATAAGGTGCTAATCCATGAAATTACACTTTGCACTTTGTTTAAGCTGTTAGTGGAGCGTGTGTAGTTAACCGGCACACTAACCTGGACTTAACAAGGTAGGCAAAGGGTAACTTAATGTTTATCATAGTATCGTTGGAGCGTGTGTGGTTAACCGGCACATCGATTGAGGGGTAAATATTAAGGGTACCAAGTATATTTGCATGGTTACTTCACACCTTGTTTTGTGATCCTCGGCATCCCAGTCACAAAACCTGAAGGGCACACTCGAGATTGAAACATGCCATTGAAAAGTTCAATGAATCTCAAAAGAATCTAGGAGTTTCAAAACCAATTAAAACCTAATAATACATTTCGTTTATCTTGGTGGAAATTGGTGAATCGTCATTCACCTACCTTCAAATATTTTATAGCTTGGATTACGACATCCCTCTTCCAAGTTATAAAATAGTTTGTTGGGTCCTAGCCTTAATATATCATATTGGGTGTTATATTAAGGACTTAAATCAACTTTACGTGAATTTCTCCCATTGTTGATGTCTGGTTTAGACAACAATGATCTTCCCAAACCAAGCTTTCCTAATGAATATGACTTCCCGAGTTTGGCTCATGGAAGTCATACTTCTCTTCCTCCACCTCCTCCAATTATTCTCCCTAACCCACAAGTTCAAGGTCACTCAAGCCCTAATGGCAAGCAAGGTCTATGTGTGATCACATCTTAGAGATGAAGTCACATATTGACAAGCCGGGAGAGTTGGGTGTCAAAGTCTTGAGAAAGTTGGATGTTCAATCACTTTCTAAGTCACATAGTGAGTTCCTTTGGGACTACTATGAAACAGACTATGACATGAACCTTAATGATCATATCTATTTGCTTGGTGCTGCTGAATCAGCAATGATTTGGAACGATAGTAAAGCAAATTTGATTAGAAGATCAACTTCCCAAAAACTTTATGGACAGTGACAATGGTGACACTGGAAATCCAGAAAAAGCATTCTCTTCCCAATGGAAAGGGATTGACCATAGTCAACCCGGTTGACCAAATGGTAAAGAGAAAGGCTAAGTCTGAGATAGTCCCATTACCAAAGGGTCCATATGTTTATTTTGCCAAAAGGAAGGGGCGTTGATTGCAAAGCTGCCAAATTTACCTAAGGATGTTAAAGTCAATAAGTTTGACTCTACATCAGGTAGAGCCCATTATCTAACTCTGTTAAGTTCTATTCTGAGATCCTCATTACATGATGTGACTGGGTCACATGTTGATGTTTTAAGAATCAAAGAATAGAGAGAAATCTTAAAGGAAGTATATGCTGATTCTGATCGCGAAGGTGGATTTCGATCGCATCAGAATTTTGAGCAGTTGCTTAAGAAGTTATGATATATTGCTAAGGAATAGATAACAATAATTTTCCATGTGGATTGTAAGGATAAGTTTTTCCGCAAAGTTTTCAAATAAAAGAAAATTGTTTAATTTTATTTATTTGAAGTATCCTTACAATGGCATTTGTGGAAAATTGTTGCTTATATGATTCCACTGACAACAATATTGGAAAATGGATTTGATTCTTTGATTTGTGGTAGTGTCTAAATTTACCAAATCAGGAAAGTTCCTCATCACCCAAGTTTCAATTGGACCGAAACTTGGAATCATGCAAGTTGAATAGTATGATGAATGAGAACTTTCAATCATTGGAAAATCAAGACTAATTACTTGTTCACATGGATGTGTGAGTCAAGTGAAGGACTAAAGGGATCGAGTACACATTCTTGTGCACTGGTCATGTCCACCACAAAGCTCGTTAAGACTATTTGATTTACTAAAGTTTAGTAAATATGGTTATAATTACAAGTTTAAGTATAATTCTGAAACATTGGAAAAGTCTCAATGTATGGAAGAACGAATGGGAAGAATCAAATTAGGCAGAAAGATAAAAGTTTCTCAAATCTGAAAAGATGGGAGAGTACTTTAGTATCATGTTTGTGATCATCTTAATGATTTAGAAATCATATCACAATTAGTCCTCTAAAGTTCATCTTAGTGCATTCTTATGACTAAGAAGAGGAGTCATGAATTGTTAGATCAGGAAGATGAGTCATACTTCGTTCCAAAACAATTCTTAGAGTCATACTCCAAGATTGTAACTTGAGTGACATATCTTAAAGAAAGGTTTAAAACACTTGTCAAATGTAAGAGTAAAAGTGTCCTACTCGTGTACATTTGAAATTGGTAAGTTGTGATGTTTTGGATAAAACAAAGACCAACTAAGGCCAATTGTGTGAAGTGTTTGTCTTGATAAAGAATCCGCACTATCTCTTGAATATTTGGCAAGATAGTCTTATATGTCAAGAGGATAGTGGGAGTCTTAAAGATCCTAAAAAGAATTTCAAGAACTAATCAAGAATAAAACCTGAGGTTCTTCACTAGCACACGACTTGAGGTTTATAACCTATCGTGTTGACATATTCTGTGCCCATTCCAGTTAAAGTTGGCTTTGCATAGGAGTTATGAAAGTTCTCAATTGGTTGCATAACAACTTGGAAGCAATGGCAGGCCTTGTACTGCCAGGTGGCAAGAAGTTAAGATTGCATAAGTTCAGTCCATATGAGTTTGGATTTGTCATTATCCTTGTCTTATGACTATGGTTTTGACGATTCACATGGATAAGAACACATACACCATAAAATCTAAGGGTCATAAGGTTTCTCTCCGATTCATGAAAATGATGGTGAGGAAACACTTCCACCAAGTAGATTTGAAGCAGATGGCAAAAGGTCTAAACAATTGAGACTATGATTACGACATCCCTTTTCATAGTTCTGAAATTGTTTAGACACACATGCATGTTATCTAAGGAAAGGTGTATGATTTTGATAAAGTTTTATCAAAGCATCCCGTATCAGAAATCTGAACTTTGGTAAGAAAGTCAATAAAGTATTGATTTCTAGAAGTCCAGCTGATTTCTGAGTACATGTCAAAGCTAGTGGGAGCATAAGTGTTATGCTAATAATCATCATGTTAGTGGGAGCATGATAATTATTGTTAGTGTTGCAAGTTAGCAATGTTAATTATAGAAAACAAAAGTTTCAATTCGTGAGGCTGCAGGGATTGAAAAAGTTGTTTTGCTATAATTAAGGGAGAGGATATACTTCATTTCAGTTCTAAAGGCTTAGATTGAGACCTTAATCATCTTTAGTCAAAAATATATATATGAATTTCATGTTGGATTGGTTCAACTTAAGGAAATTCTATATATTGCGTTCTCAAAATTCGATTATGATTACGGCATCCCTCTTCATAGTCAAATTTTGAAAACATGGCAAATAAAAATATTGTAGCAAAAGACTGGTCTAGAATCATGTCTTTATGTGAGACATCATGAATCGTGTACCATTTGCTTTGGGTACAGGATCAATTGCATGTGCTATAATATTTGTCATTTCTAAATTTTTCGAAATGCCCAGAGGCATTAAGAAGGGAAAAGGTCTAGAATTGGATATGACTAAAATGATTAACCAATTGTCGAGGACAATCTGAGGTTTACCAAAGATTGGTTGCTCAGGGACAGTTGGAAGTATAGTGCTAATTTTGGAAGGACCATATTGACATATTCTAAAAAGAGGCATCTCTTATTCAGAAGTGATAGTCAAAATGAGAATATGGAGTTGTCTCCATAGGTGGAAGTTATTTGTGTAAGATTAGAAAACTTAATGCAAGAAGCATGTCCAAAGCAATGTACTTTGAACATGAGACTTAGTTTCCATGGAGTTGATCTCCATTGGAATACCTTATAATGATTGTCGACAAGTCTTTGTGACTTTGTACATATTCATTACAGGAGGGTCAGTGCATATAAGTTTAAAATCTGAACAGATTTCGATAAATGATAGGAATTTGAAATTCTCACAATTTTCGATAAGGATTTGGGAGTGTGAAATTAGAATCATTGAAATTATGTTCAATTGGTTTATTTCACAAAGTAAGGATCATAGACAAACATAGAGTGCATACTTGGTGTATGGCAAAGCTATTGTTTAAGAAAAACATAGTGTACATGCTTGGAGCATGGGACAACTAGTGTTTTTAATTCAAGTATAAAATTGATAAAACCGAAACAATGAATAATGAGTAATCAGTATGGTGATAAATAAAAGTGTTTATTTATATTCATAGGGTTTGATACCATATTTGATTCATTTATTCTTGTGTTTCACTTTGCATGTTTTGACTTCCAGAATAACTAAGTCGCTCTTCCTGAATGATTAAGTTATTCAAACCATCCACAGTCGGTCATATGTTGGAAGTAGATATGAATCAAGACTGTCATGGGTTGGTTTGTAGAGGTCCAAGTTGGTGGACAAAGTGGTGCTACAACACTCATGAGTGCTCATAAGTTCTGAGTATTGGATTCAACCCGCGCTCATTTGAATCACTTCATGGATTTTATCACAAGTGATCATGAGACGATAATATCTTATATTCTTCAAACCTAGAGATATGAGTTGTTACTATGAGTTGGTTATACATTGATTGCACGAAAATGCATTTGGTAACTCGATGTTATAAAACGTGCCTTTGTGTATGATTCAACAAGTAGTAGAACAAGCCATATGAGTCGAAGTTTATCCATTCCTTTTACCTTCGGGATAAAAGCGATATCTGTGGGCCCCTCGATGATTTAGCGATGACACATGTGAGTGCTTGGCCAAGCCAGGACTGATTTGATTTGTTCAATCAGTCAGTCATCATAAATCGAAAATCGGGAAACAACAAATGGATAGAGAGAATGATTATAATCCATGTCTCAGTCCATATGATATCTAGAATGGAGGAATATATGATCCCTTATCTAATGGACAAGTCATTGATTTGTTCAGAGTTCGACAGCGACTTTAAGAGCTACGATTGCTAGTCGGGTTATGAAGTCGTACTTGCAATAATGGTTTTAGACTTATCCAAGTGGGAGACTGTTGGATTACATGTCTAAGCCCATAACTATTATTGGTATGTACTTGACCCGAGAGTAGCATGGTTTATTTGGGTTGCATATCATCAGGACAATTTGTTAGGATGGACTTTTGAGAGAAGGTTATTTATGGTTTATTAATATATTATAAGTTATAATATATTAATATGAAATCATATGTTTTAATTAGTATCGATCAAGAATTAATTTGGAATTAATTTAGTGATCAAAAGAGACTAATTAAATCTATGGGGACTAATTATGATAATTAGTTATATTTATATGTGTTGGGCTTATGATCGATGTTGGACCAAGTTTATGTATGGATACATAAAGAGTTGGGCCACATGAACCATGGATCATAAAACCCATGGGTATGGATTATGGGTTATACCCATGACCCTTGGAATCCTACATATAAATAGGTTACTCCATAGCCAAAATCACCACTTTTTTTCTTAGAGAAATATGGAGGTGTTTTGGTTCATGGAATTCTCTCTCAAGAGCCACCTTTGTCGTAGGTGTGTTGTGATTCCATTTGAGGCATTTCATACTATTGGTGCTAAGCTCTTAAGGCCAAATACATCAAGACTTCAAGCCACATAAAATGTATGTTTCCCTAACTAGTATATTATATGGTTTATGTCAAATGCATGCTAGTTATAGGTTTAATGCCTTGGAAACCATTTGCATGTATAATAGAGAAAACATAGATCCAAGGTATTTAGGGTTGTATGTACACCATAGGATGTTGTAGTATGCTCAAAACCAAACACGTGGTTCATGAGAATACAAGTGATTTTGAAAAGTGTGAACAATTAAGTTGGTGAGTTCATAAGCATTTTTGCACAAAAGGGTTTGTAACTGTTTTTACGAAAAGATGGTTTCATATATTTCCAGAAAATCCGATATTTTCTTAAGTATAAACTGAAATCGTAAGTAATTCCTTTGTATCTTTTCCTTATAAAGTAATAATGTATATTTCCATAAAATCCAGTATTTTCTTAAGTATAAATTGAAATCGTAAGTAATTTCTTTGTATCTTTTCCTTATAAAGTAATAATGCATATTTCCAGAAAATCCAGTATTTTCTTAATATAAACTGAAGTTGAAAGTAATTCCTTAGCATCTTTTCCTTGTAAGGTAATAATGTGTATTTCCAGAAAATCCAATATTTTCTTAAAGGTGAACTGTGGTCTTAAGCCCTCAGACCAAGATGGAAGTGAATATTGTACAGAAAATAGTATATAGTTTCATTTCTTTTAATAAAACCAATGAAGTATAAGTTTCCCGTAAACCAAATTAGTATTGTTAATCCCTATGTGAGTCGCTATAACCATGCTTGATACGACTAATTGCCTGCCATGACATTCTTCAGGTGTCGGTTTCGGTAAGATATTTTTCACCCTAGACTGACCCCGTCTAGCTGTAGCGAACAGCTCAGGTGTGGGGGTGTCAACCTCATATAGATCTATACATAATTACCCCGCTCTCCCTCCAGGAGACTCTGGTTATAACTACAGGACTTACGGTGTATGCTAGGTAGGTACGACGAAGGGAAGTCTCACAAGAGCCTTAACAGATTTACATGAACTATGACTCCCTTTTACTTGCAAAATAAGATAATTATGCCTTTAGATAGTTATGTATACCTTTGAAAAGTGTGGTTTGTGACCTCCAAACTATACCTGTAACAACGTAAATTTTCAAAACAATTTTTCATTTTTAAACCATACTTTGATTTATAAAATCTCATAGTAATCCAATGTATCACATGCTATCACAATAAACAAATCCCAAGATCTCCAAATACATAAATCCTCTCAGTGTGTACGGATCATGCCGGCGCCTTCCCGCGATCCTCGCTAGTACCTGAAACACATAACATAACAATTGTAAGCATAAATGCTTAGTGAGTTCCCAAAAATACCACATACCACACATACGCCTTTCCAGGCCATGACTCTATAGGATCTTCCGATCCATGTGTCTCAGGGACTTCCGTCCCAAATCTTGGTAGACCTTCCGGTCCGTAACCTCTTGACCTTCCGGTCCATATCATCTTGACCTTCCGGTCCATACCATACATAACATACATAGCACATACATATCACATAACCGCATATAGCACATACATCTCATAACATACAAGACCTTCCGGTCACACATAAGTACCCTTCCAGGTACAGTATAGTGAGAAGACTCACCTCGTATGATGTCTAGTAGCTCACGTGCTCGATAACCCTGAATCTTGAAACAACGACCTAGCCCCGCCTAATCACATAAAGTAATTATTTCAAATCATTAACGGCTCTCAAGGCTAGACTACATCCCTTTCTACAATCCCACAGAAAGGTAAAAGACCATTTTACCCCTCCCTGACCCAAAAGTCCAAATGTTGACCAAGACCCTAAAAGTCAACGAAAGTCAACAGGGGCAGTACGTGGCGCGTACCAGCTCTTGTACGCTGGGCGTACTCCGGCGATCCAGAATCGGGGTCTCGGACCCTTACGCTGCGCGTACTGAGAGTTACGCCCAACGTAAGTCTCAGTTTCAGCCATTCCATGGATTTTGGTCTTAAACGGTTAAGACACTCCTTCCACTTCCAGATCTGACTCTCCTTAAGCCTCTTATCCCATAAAGTCGGAACCTTTAAGCCTTTGCATGGCTGTAAAGGTCCCTACACCCTCTAACACCTTTCCTTTCTCCTCCAAAGGTCTAGATCTCATGCATGGCTCAATATTTACGTCCAAGATTGCATTTTTATGAACATACCATTCATATAGTCCTGAAATATGATAGATCTAGGCCAATGGAGACCATTTGCTCATAAAGTCTCCATCTTGGGACCAAAACCCTAGAAATTGGTCCAAAAAGTACACAACACAAATGACAAGGCATGTTTTGAGCTTTTTACCTCAGGAAGAAGCTCCAACCTCTGAAAAGCTCGGATCTACTCTTTCCCACAAACTTCTAGCTTCCAAAATGGCCTCTTCTTCTCTTCCACCACCTTGAAATGACACTTAGAAGCTTAGAACACCAACACACTAGCTAGAAACGAAGGAGGACTCTCTTTTAGGGTTTCACTCTCTGGAATGGAGGCTGAGGTCAAGGCCATAGCATTCCTTTTATAGTGCACAAGCCCCAATTTAGGGTTTACACCCGGGCTCACTACGCCCAACGTAACCCTGGGTACGCCTAGCGTACCCAGGCGAGTCCGCGTCCAAATTAAGCGCGCGAGTACGCGCAGCGTACTCCTCAGTACGCCCAGCGTACTCACAAGCCTAACATTTTACTTAAGGGACTTAACTTGACGACTTGGGAAAAGGAGAAGGGTTAAATAGCTTTACCTGAATTTTGGGATGTTACAATTCTCCCCCACTAGAACCAGACTTCGCCCTCGAAGTCTCATGTCGAAAACAATTCCGGATGCTGCTCCCGCATCTCCGACTCCGGCTCCCAAGTCAGCTCGGACCCCCTCTGATGTTGCCACTGGACCTGAACCAGGGGAACCTCCTTGTTCCTCAGAACCTTGATCTTTCGATCCACAATCGCGATCGGCCTCTCAACATAATTCAGGCTCGCATCCACCTGAATGTCCTCTAGCGGTACCACTGCCGTCTCGCCGGCAATACACTTCCTCAACTGAGACACGTGGAAGGTATCATGCATCTGGCTCAACTCCGCAGGTAGCTCCAAACGATACGCTACCCTGCCCACCCTCGCGGTCACCCTGAACGGACCAATGTACTGGGGCCCCAACTTGCCCCTCTTCCTGAATCGGATCACTCCTTTCCAAGGAGACACCTTCAGGAGTACGAAGTCTCCAACCTGAAACTCGAGCTCGGATCGACGCCTATCCGCTTAACTCTTCTGGCGACTCTGGGCCGTCAGCAACCTCTGTCTAACCTGCTGAATCTGCTCTGTCGTCTGAAGCACTATCTCAGTGCTACCCATCACACGCTGCCCTACCTCTCCCCAGCAAATGGGAGTCCGACACCTCCTCCCATACAATAACTCGAAGGGAGGCATACCAATGCTCGAATGGTGACTGTTGTTGTAGGAAAACTCAGCCAACGGCAAGTACATGTCCCAACTTCCTCCGAAGTCCAACACACATGCTCGAAGTATTTCCTTGAGCGTCTGAATCGTCCGCTCACTCTGTCCGTCCGTCTGGGGGTGGTAGGCGGTACTAAAATGCAACCTCGTACCCAACTCCTCGTGGAACTTCTTCCAGAACCTGGAAGTGAAACGTACATCTCGATCTAACACAATCGAGATCGGTACTCCATGACGCGATACCACCTCCCTCACATACAACTTCGCCAACCTCTCAGCAGAAGAGCTCTCCCTGATAGCAAGAAAATGCGCGCTCTTCGTCAGTCGGTCGACGATCACCCAAATTGCATCGACACCCCTCGCGGTCCTCGGCAATTTGGTGATGAAATCCATGGAAATATGTTCCCACTTCCACTGGGGAACCTCAAGCGGCTGCAACTTGCCATGCGGACGCTGGTGCTCGGCCTTAACCTTGCGACAGGTCAAGCACCTCTTGACAAACCACGCGACATCCCTCTTCATACAGGGCCACCAATAATCTTTCTTCAGGTCCAAATACATCTTCGTGGCCCCGGGATGGATCGAGAACCTCGATCTATGCGCCTCCTCCATCAGAATGGTACGTGCCCCGCCTGCATACGGCACCCAAATCCGACCTTGAGAGGTCATCAGCCCTCGACTATCGGTAATGAATTCGGACACCTGCCCGATCACCCGCTCCCTCTTGCGGTTCTCCGGTGTCACGACCTCTGCCTAGGCCTCCCGAATGGTGTCCATCACTTGAGTCATCACTGTCAGTCGCATACAAGTGCCTCGAATCGGGGCACTCTCCGCCCTACGGCTCAGCGCATCAGCTACAACATTAGTTTTGCCCGGGTGGTACAGGATCTCACAATCGTAATCCTTTACCACGTCCAACCATCTCCTCTGACGCATATTCAGATTGGGCTGATCCATCAAATACTTCAAGCTCTTGTGGTCCGTGTATATAGTACACCGAACCCCATACAAATAGTGACGCCAGATCTTGAGGGCGAACACCACTGCCCCCAACTCCAGATCGTGGGTGGGATATCTCGTCTCATGAGGCTTCAGCTGCCTCGATGCATACGTTATCACATGCCCCCTCTGCATAAGTACTGCACCCAACCCCGATATCGATGCTTCACAATACACTACAAAATCCTCCATCCCTTATGGGAGGGCTAACACAGGGGCTTCGCATAACTTCTGGCGAAGTGTCTCAAACGAGGTCTGCTGCTCCGGACCCCATGAAAAAGCAACACCCTTCCGGGTCAACCTGGTGAGAGGCACGACGATCTTGGAGAAATCTCTGATAAATCTCCGATAGTAGCCGGCCAATCCCAGAAAACTCCTGATCTCGGTGGGAGATCTCGGCACCTCCCAACTCATAACTGCCTCAATCTTGGCCGGATCGACCAAAATCCCATCCTGGTTGACGAGATGTCCCAAGAACTGGACCTCCCGTAACCAGAACTCACACTTGGAGAATTTGGCATAAAGCCTCTCCGTCCTCAATACCCCGAGAATCTCTCTCAGATGCTCCTCGTGCTGCTCTCTAGATCTCGAATACACTAGTATATCGTCGATGAACACGATCACCGAACGATCCAACATCGGTCTACACACCCTGTTCATGAGATCCATGAACGCTGCTGGTGCATTGGTGAGCCCGAAAGGCATCACCACGAACTCGTAACGCCCATAACGAGCCCTGAACGCCGTCTTCTGGATATCCTCATCACGCACTCTCATCTGATGATATCCAGACCTCAGATCAATCTTGGAGAACTAAGACGTTCCCTGCAACTGATCGAACAAATCGTCGATCCTCGATAATGGGTAACGGTTCTTGACTGTCAACTTGTTCAACTCCCGGTAATCAATACACATCCGGTGCGAACCATCCTTTTTCTTGAAAAAAAGGATCGACGCTCCCCATGGCGAGCTACTTGGTCGAATAAACCCCTTCCCCAGCAGCTCCTGAAGCTGCGAGGATAATTCCTGCATCTCTGGCGGCGCAAGGCGATAAGGCGCCTTGGCGATAGGCGCTGCCCCCGGAACCAAATCAATGCAGAACTCTACCTGCCTCGCGGGAGGCACACCCAGCAACTCCTCGGGAAAAACATCCGGGAACTCGCGCACTATCGGAACGTCATCCACCGAACTTGGCCTCTCAGCGGCCCCTCGTGTGTCCATCACATAGGCTACAAACCCGCTGCAGCCCTGCTGTAAGCCCTGTCTCGCTCTGGCAGCCGAACAAAACGCTGACCTAGAACGAGTACCCTCGCCGTACACCGTAAGTACTCCCCCACTGGGGTCTCGTATCGTCACCAACTGTTGCTCGCAGTCTATAACAGCCCCAAATCGGCTCAACCAATCCATGCCCACGATGACACATACGTCCCCCATCGCTATCGGGAGCAGATCTATCGGGAACTCAACACCGAAGATCTCGAGTACACATCCTCGAATCACATCCGTAGCATACACTACTCGCTCGTCAGCTATGGAAACTCGCAGAGGTCGGCTCAACGCCTCTCGTCTGCTACTGATGTGCCGACTAAACGCTATCGACACAAATGATCTACTCGCACCCGAGTCAAATAACACTAAGGCAGGTACAGAACTCACAAGAAAAGTACCTACGCATATCATAATATAAGCACAATATCTCATCTCAGCATAAATAAATAAATAAGAATACATACCAGCCACTACATCGGGCGCTGCGCGGACCTCCTCCGCTGTCAACTGGAAAGCTCTCCCGCGAGCCTTCGTTGCCTCGGCCTTCGCTGGCCGAACCTCGGTAACCCTAGCAGCAGGGGCAGATCCCTGTGCTGATCCCTGATGTAACTGCGGGCACTCGACCTTTCGATGGCCAGTCTGGTTGCAATGAAAGCAAACCATAAATCTCTTGGGGCAATCCTTGGCGATATGCCCCTCCTTGCCACATTTGTAGCAAGCACCCAATCGATAGACCCCATCATGTCCCTTGCCGCACTTTCCACAAGTGCGGCCTTTCTGGCCTCCAGATCTCGTATCCGCGGACTTTGCCCGCTTGGCTGCCGGCTGAGACTGTGCCGGCCGCCGATCCATCCTCTGAGACTCGGCCTCCTCCCTGGCCTGAGTCTCCAACTCAATCTCCCTCTTCCAGGCATTTGCCTAGAGCTCAGCAAATGTCCGGTAAGTCGAGTTCGACACGAACTCCCATATATCCCTCCTCAAAATGCCCAAATACCGGCTCATGCGTTCCTGCTCAGTAGACACCTGCTCATGGCAGAACATCGCCCTCTCATGAAACTTCCTGGTAACCATAGTAACCGAATCAGTACCCTGCTTGAGGGTCAAGAACTCCTGAACCAACCGTTCCCTCTCCACAGGGGGAACAAATCATCTCTGAACATGGTGGTGAACCTCTCCCAGGTTACCGCTGAAATCTCTGCAAGAGTGAAGCTCGCCGTCACGAACTTCCACCAATCCTTCGCTCCCAAGCGAAGCTGGTTCAACGCGAACCGTACCCTCAGATGCTCCGGACATGAACACGTGTAGAAGCATCCCTCGATATCAGAAATCCATCTCATCGCAGCGATCGGATCCTGCGTCCCATCAAACTCTCGTGGCTTCGTGTTGCTGAACTCCCGAAGCAACAACGAGTCACCTCCTTGAGGTCTGGCAGCAGCCACAGCTGCAGTAGCTGCAGCAGCAGCAGCCTCAGTCACCGCGGCGTACCACTCATCGAAAGTCTCAATCATTGTGGTCTTGATAGACCCAAACATCTCCGGAATCTCGGCCCGAATTGCTGCCGCCACCTCATCGTGGATCATTTGACGAAGCTCCTCGTCACTCACGTCACTCGCCTCAGGTCTGTGGCGTGTCCCAACCATGATGTCTCTGAAATACAACATAATAATATCAGAGACTCGCTCGAGTATACTCGCACTCGATAACTCAACCCTACTTGTTCCTTAGTACCCAATGGATTCTTACTTAGAGTGCGCACTGCTCCGGTGTCTTCAGTAGTACGGGCCCTATACTACCGTCCACACCGCATCAGTGTTCACCCTAAGTCCTCCTCCTTGGATCCCAGATCACAAGTACTCTACATCTCACTGGCATAGGCTACCCTTCGGTAGACCTCTCATCAGCTCCTCACTGCTACCTACTCGCTCTCAAGCATCACATAGCAACAAAATCCTCCCTAGGCTAAGGCATCACAAATTAGGCCACTCTAGTCCTAATATGAATACCTAGCCTACTCTAGCATGCATAGCATATCATAACATATCTCATAACACATAATGTAAGGGTATTTTAGGAAATCACCATTCGGGCACTGGCTGATCGTACACACTGCTTCCTTCTGCCTTTCTCAAAATCTTTTACACTTTTTAGAAAAATTGTTTATTTTATGAAACACTTTCTCAATTCCTCAGTTTGAGTTCAGATTCATCCGAAGATGCACCCGAATCTCTCAAACCAAGGCTCTGATAACAACTTGTAACAACGTAAATTTTCAAAACAATTTCTCATTTTTAAACAATACTTTCATTTATAAAATCTCATAGTAATCCAATGTATCACATGCTATCACAATAAACAAATCCCAAGATCTCCAAATACATAAATCCTCTCAGTGTGTACGGATCATGCCGGCGCCTTCCCGCGATCCTCGCTAGTACCTGAAACACATAACATAACAACTGTAAGCATAAATGCTTAGTGAGTTCCCCAAAATACCACATACCACACATACGCGTTTCCAGGCCATGACTCTATAGGATCTTCCGATCCATTTGTCTCAGGGACTTCCGTCCTAAATCCCGGTAGACCTTCCGGTCCTACCCGTATCGACCTTCCGGTCCGTAACCTCTTGACCTTCCGGTCCATATCATCTTGACCTTCCGGTCCATACCATACATAACATACATAGCACATACATATCACATAACCGCATATAGTACATACATCTCATAACATACAAGACCTTCCGGTCACACATAAGTACCCTTCCAGGTAAAGTATATTGAGAAGACTCACCTCGTATGATGTCTAGTAGCTCACGTGCTCGATAACCCTGAATCTCGAAACAACGACCTAGCCCCGCCTAATCACATAAAGTAATTATTTCAAATCATTAACGGCTCTCAAGGCTAGACTACATCCCTTTCTACAATCCCACAGAAAGGTAAAAGACCATTTTACCCCTCCCTGACCCAAAAGTCCAAATGTTGACCACGACCCTAAAAGTCAACGAAAGTCAACAGGGGTAGTACGCGGCGCGTACCAGCTCTTGTACGCTGGGCGTACTCCGGCGATCCAGAATCGGGGTCTCGGACCCTTACGCTGCGCGTACTGAGAGTTACGCCCAGCGTAAGTCTCAGTTTCAGCCATTCCATGGATTTTGGTCTTAAACGGTTAAGACACTCCTTCCACTTCCATATCTGACTCTCCTTAAGCCTCTTATCCCATAAAGTCGGAACCTTTAAGCCTTTGCATGGCTGTAAAGGTCCCTACACCCTCTAACACCTTTCCTTTCTCCTCCAAAGGTCTAGATCTCATGCATGTCTCAATATTTACGTCCAAGATTGCATTTTTATGAACATACCATTCATATAGTCCTGAAATATGATAGATCTAGGCCAATGGAGACCATTTGCTCATAAAGTCTCCATCTTGGGACCAAAACCCTAGAAATTGGTCCAAAAGGTACACAACACAAATGACAAGGCAAGTTTTGAGCTTTTTACCTCAGGAAGAAGCTCCAACCTCTGAAAAGCTCGGATCTACTCTTTCCCACAAACTTCTAGCTTCCAAAATGGCCTCTTCTTCTCTTCCACCACCTTGAAATGACACTTAGAAGCTTAGAACACCAACACACTAGCTAGAAACGAAGGATGACTCTCTTTTAGGGTTTCACTATCTGGAATGGAGGCTGAGGTCAAGGCCATAGCATTCCTTTTATAGTGCACAAGCCCCAATTTAGGGTTTACACCCGGGCTCGCTACGCCCAGCGTAACCCTGGGTACGCCCAGCGTACCCAGGCGAGTCCGCGTCCAAATTAAGCGCGCGAGTACGCGCAGCGTACTCCTTAGTACGCCCAGCATACTCACAAGCCTAACATTTTACTTAAGGGACTTAACTTGACGACTCGGGAAAAGGAGAAGGGTTAAATAGCTTTACCTGAATTTCGGGATGTTACAATACCGATTATAGTTTATTATGCTTGTTTGAAAGTATTTATATAATCTTTTATATAAATATAAAGGTGTATTCTAGCACGAAAATATGAAATCAAAACTTAATGCTTTGGTGTTAAAACCCATTAGATTAGTAAATGACTATAATGTATCATTTTTGCTAGTAAAGCTATCTTTTAGTATAAGTTCCCAAAAGCCATGTAGTTTTACAAATCATACTTCTCTTATGATTTTATAATATAGATTAAGTTTGTTTTAGCAACATGTAAATCATAAATATTTATACCAAAAACCAGTATAAACCATAACTTATGTAAAGAATATTTTATCTTCAACATAAAGATGAGAAACATGAAATTATTTGTGGGATAAACAAAGTGTTTCTTGTATCCCCCCCTAAAACATGGAAAAGCTTGAAAAATATGGGGGTATGAACTCACCTTGGTTTGGTTTGGTGGATGATTTGAAGTGATGAAGTGAAGATTTCAAGCCCAAAACACCTGAAGTGTTTGATGATCTCTTTGAAGCTTAAGATACCCTAAGGATGCCATCACATAATATTATGTGTAAATAGGGTGAAATCAACAAAATAATGTGTAGAATTACTAACCAAACTCGAAATTACTTACAAGGATCTAGGGATGTTACTTGGAAAATGTTGATCTTGAAAGACTCTAGGTTTTTTCCTGGGAGAGCTTTGAAATATTGCTAAGTGAAATGAGGGAAGGATGTTTGGATGAGTTTACTGCCGTAAAAAAATGGGATGGAATGGGGTTAGGATATTAATTAGATTATATGGGGGGAATATTAACTTGGATATCTGTGGGATAATTCATGGATATATGTTGGTTAATTACGTGGGAACCTGTGAATTGCATGGGGAAATATGAATGGACATCACATCCTAAAGTCTTCCATTTTTGTCTTATTCCCACTCTAGACCGTAAAACTTCTTGGGAAACTTTATTGTGACCGAAATCACCCCATCCCTTGGGGATTTCGGTCCTAATGGCTCCAGGAAGGGAGTTTACGGCCAAAACATGGCCCATTAAGGTGTTTACTATTGGATTAATGTCTAAGTCCATAACTATAATTGGTAAGACTTGACCCGACCCGGCATGGTCCATTTGGGTTGCATGGCATCATGCATTTGGATAGACTATAATGAGAGAAATAACACTTAAGGTTGGTTAATATATTATAAGTTCTAATATATTAATAAGGTTATTTAATTAGTATTGATCAAGAATTAATTTGGAATTAATTAAGTGATCAAAAGGAGACTAATTAAATATATGGGTTGATTGTGTAAATCATTCATTCTTATATATGTGGGCTTGTGATCCAAGATTCCTTATGTTGGACTAAGTCCATGGGGTGACCCATGGATACTCCATGGAGGTTAAAATCCATGGAGCATAAGTAATGGGTAAAGTTATGAGTTACATGGTGTAACCCTAATAGCCACCATATAAAAGAATCCCATGGCTCAAGAAATCGTGTACTAATGTGTGAGTGTGAGGGCTAGACGATTTTAAGGAGTGTTCAAGTTTCTCTCAAGTTATTCCAAGTGTATTTGGTGTTGTGTGAACCATTTGAGGTGTCACACTTGGGGCACTAGGCACTCAAGCTTCATGAAGACATTCTACATCAAAGAGGTATGTATTCTATCTTGTTATATTTATTATTTTGTATGCTAGATTAGGATAATACCTTGGATGTTCATAATTGTATGTATAATAGAGAAAACATAGATCCAAGGTATTTAGGGTTGCATGTACACTTAGGAGTGTTAGAATGCTCATAACCCAACAGTGGTATCAAAGCCTAGGCTTGTTTTCTTGTTATACTTGCAAAAGTAGCTGAAAAATCGAGTTGGATGCATATATTCGATTGTTTTGGCTGGAATTGGACTACGAACATTACCCTAAGATGTTTTTGGACTTATAAACTTGTTTTTGATGTGGTAATGTTCATGCTAATCCAATTTCTAAGATAATTGTCATAATTTCAAGATTTGTATTAGTTTGTATTTTCATGCTAATTTCTTGAAGATTGATAATTTGAATTATCTTGTTCTTATGAGGTTCTTAGATTAATAGAAAAGTTATGTGAAATAGTTGTTTTCAATCCATTTTAATCTAAGAGTTGATTCCAAAGTGTGTTTTTGTAACTTGTCCTCAAGTTATATGAAAAGTCACATTTAAGAATCATAAAACTCATAAAAGTTGGCAAAGGTTACAAAATGAAGAGTCTAGTTCTAATTAAATGGTTTTATGACTCCATAACTTGTCCTCAAGTTATGGAGGTTCAAGAGTCTCTTCATTAAATTAAAAAAAAAAGTGTAACCTTAATTAGTTCCATAAGTTACAATAAAAAAAAGTTATTTTTTTTATTAATTAGTTTAAAGTCTTCCATAACTTGTACTCAAGATATGGAACTTGAAGAGTTTTTTTTTTATTTTTTTTATTTTTTTTTAATTAAAACTACTTTAAACTTATAAGTTATGGAATTAATTAGTTTTGAATAGTTTCAAAACTTGCCCTCAAGTTTTGGAATTTGAAAAGTTTTCACTTATGAATACTTTAATTCCAAGTTAGCCCTTAGAATTTTAAAAGTTAAAATTCAACCCTTATACTTTATAATATTATAAGTTAATAATATTTATATATATGTATAAGAGTAAAGTCAGTCTTACCGTTAGTAGGCCTCATTCACGAAGCCGGTCTATAAGGGGGTATAAGGTTACTGCCTATAAAATGGCAGTTTAATGGGTGTCCACTCTCACCCACCGCTTCCTTGACTGGTGGAGGGTCGTTAGCCGAACGGGTAGGACAAGGACTATAATTCTCCTTTCATTAAAAGTATTAATGATAAATACTAAGTAACTAAACTCTTATTAATACCCAATCTTAGTTACTTAGGGAAATGTGAATTTGGTGCTAACCCATGAAATTACACTTTGCTTTGCTTAAGTCGTTAGTGGAGCGTGTGTGGTTAACCGGCACACTAACCTGGACTTAACAAGGTAGGCAAAGGGTAACTTAATATTTATCATAGTATCGGTGGAGCGTGTGTGGTTAACCGGCACACTGATTAAAGGGTAAATATTAAGGGTACCAAGTATATTTGGATGGTTATTCACACCTTGTTTTGTGATCCTCGGCATCCCAGTCACAAAACCTGAAGGGCACACTCGAGATTGAAACATGCCTTTGAACAGTTCAATGAATCTCAAAGATCTAGGACTTTCAAATCCAATTAAAACGTAATAAATTATTTCGTTTTTCATGGTGGAAATTGGTGAATCGTCATTCACCTACCTTCAAATATTTTATAGCTTGGATTACGGCATCCCTCTTCTAAGTTATAAAATAGTTTGTTGGGTCCTAGCCTTAATATTTCATATTGGGTGTCATATTAAGGACTTTAAATCAACTATCTTGAATATCTCCTAAAAAGATGTCTGGTCTAGACATTTATGATCTTCCCAAATCTCTTGAAACAAGCTTTCCTAAATGAAGATGATGTCCCATGGATATCATACTTCTTTCACCTCCTCCAATTATTCTCCCTAACCCACAAGTTCCTAAAAAGTTTAAGGTCACTCAAGCCCTATTGGCAAATCAAGGTCTAGGTGTGATCACATCTTGGAGATGTAGTCACATATTGACAAGCCGGGAGAGTTGGGTGTCAAAGTCTTGAGAAAGTTGGTGGCTCAACTACTTTCTAAGTCATATAGTGAGTTCTTTTGGGAATCCTATGAAACAGACTTAGACAAGACCCTTAATGATCTTATCTATTTGCTAAGATCAACTTCCTAAAACGCTATGGACATTGACAATGATGACATTAGATATCCAGTAAAGCTCTCTTTTCCCAATGGAAAGGGATCGGCCATAGTCAACTCGGTTGACCCAATGGTAAAGAGAGAGGCGAAGTCTGAGATAGTCCCATTATCAAGGATCCATAGGTAACTATTGCCAAAGGAAGGGGCATTGGTTACGAAGCTGCCAAATTTACCTAAGGATGTTAAAGTCAATAAGTTTGGCTCTACTTCAGGTAAAGTCCATTGTCTAACTCTATTAAGTACATGCTGATTCTGATCGCGAAGATGGATTTCAATCGCATGGTTCGGTGATCAGAATTTTGGGCTATTACTTAAGAGTTATGATATTTATATTGCTTAGGAATAGATAACAACAAGGTTTTCATATGGATTGTAAGGATAAGTTTTTCCGCAAAGTTTTAAAATAAAAGAAAAAGGTTTTGATTTTATTTATTTTAAGTATCCTTACAATGGCATTTGTGAAAAGTTGTTGCTTATAAGATTCCATTGATAGTAATATTGGAAAAATGGATTTGATTCTTTCGGTTGTGGTAGTGTCTAATATTACCAAATAAGGAAAGATTCTCATCACCCAAGGTTCAATTGGACCGAAACTTGGAATCATGCAAGTTGTATAGTATGATGAATGAGAACTTTCAGCTTGGAAAATTAAGACTAATTCCTTATGTGAATAAGGAAAGGACTAAGGGATCGAGTACACATTCTTGTGCACTGGTCAAGTCCACCACAAAAGATCAAGAAGACTATTCGTCATGATTTACTTAAGTTCAGTAAATATGGTTATACTTATAAGTTTAAGTATAAGTCTGTAGCATTGGAGAAGTTTCAATGTGAGACAGAACGAATAAGAAGAATCAAAGTATGGCAGAAAGATAAAAGTTTCTCAAATCTGAGAAGATGGGAGAGTACTTTAGTATCATGTTTATGATCATCTTAATGATTAAGATACCATATCACAATTGGTCCTCTAAAGTCATCTTAGTGCATTCTTATGACTAAGAAGAGGAGTCATGAATTGTTGAAATGGTTAAATCAAAAAGATGAGTCATACTTCGTTCCAAAACAATTCTTAGAGTCATACTCCAAGATTGTAACTTGAGTGACATATCTTAAAGAGGGTTTGTTAACACTAGTCAAATGTAAGAGTAAAAGGTTATCTACTCTTGTACATTTGAAATTGGTAAGTTGTGATGTTTTGGATAAAACAGAGACCAACTTAGGCCAATTGTGTAAAGTGTTAGTCTTGATAAAGAATCCGCACTATCTCTTGAATATTTGACAAGGGAGTCTTATATGTCAAGAGGACAGTGGGAGTCTTAAAGCTCTTGAAAGTTTCAAGACTTAATCAAGAATAAAACCTAAAGTCCTTTACTAGCACACGACTTGAGGTTTATAACCTATCGTGTTGAAATTTTTGTGCCTATTCAAGTTGGCTTTGCATAGGAGTTCTGAGAGTTCTCAATTGGTTGCACAACTACTTGGAAGCAATGGCAGGCACCTGAGCTGCCAAATGGCAAGAATTTAAGATTGCACAAGTTTAATCAATATGAGTTTGGATTTGTCACTAACCTTGTCTTGTGATTATGGTTTTGACAAATTCACATGGATAAGAACACATACACTATTAAATCTAAGTGTCATAAGGTTTCTCTCCGATTCATGAAAATGATGGTGAGGAAACACTTTCACTAAGTAGATTTTAGCTAGATAGCAATTGTGATATTTGCATTCTCAAAGTCGTTAGTGGAGCGTGTGTGGTTTACCGGCACACTAACATGGACTTGTGAGAAGTGGCAAAGGTCTAAACAATTGAGACTATGATTACGGCATCCCTTTTCATAGTTCTAAAATTGTTTAGACACACATGTGAGCTATCTAAGAGAGGTGTATGATTTTGATAAAGTTTTATCAAAACAATCTAGTATCAGAAATCTGAACTTTGGTAAGAAAGTCAGCTGATTTCTGAGTACATGTCAAAGCTAGTGGGAGCATAAGTGTTATGCTAATAATCATCATGTTAGTGGGAGCATGATAATTATGACAAAGGTTGCAAGTTAGCAATGTTAATTATAGAAAACAAAAGTTTCAATTCGTGAGGTTGCAGGGGTTGAAAAAGTTGTTTTGCTATAATTAAGGGAGAGGAAATTATACTTCATTTCAATTCTAAAAGCTTAGATTGAGATTTTAATCGTATTTAATCAAGGATATATATATATATATATATATATATATATATATGAATTTCATGTTGGAATGGCTCAACATAAGGAAATTCTATATATGGGTCCATTATTTGCGTTCTAAAATTCGATTATGATTACGGCATCCCTTTTTCATAATCTGAATTTTGAGAACTTGGCAAATTGAAATGGAAATATTATAGCAAAAGACTGGTTTAGTCTTTATGTGAGACATCATGAATCGTGTCCCATATGCTTCGGATATAGGATCGATTACATGTGCTATATTCATCCTTTCTAAAGTTTTCCAAATGCCTGGGGCATTATGAAGGGAAAAGGTCTAGAATTGGATATGACTAAAATGATTAAGCAATTGTCGAGGACAATCTAAGGTTTACCAAAGATTGGTTGCTCAAGGACAGTTGGAAGTATAATGTTAATTATGGAAGGACCATATTGACATAATCTGTAAGGAGGCAACTCTTGTTCAGAAGTGATAGTCAAAATGGAATATGGAAATGTTTCAAAGTTAGAAATTATTCAATCTGTGTAAGATTAGGAAACCTAATGAAAGAAGGATGTTTCCAAGGAGCTGATCTCCTTTGGAATGCTCTGTAATGATTGTTGTCAAGTCTTTCTGACTTCGTGCATAATCATTAAGAGGATCAATGCATATAAGTTTAGAATCTAACAGATTTCAGTAAATGGCATGAATTTGGAATTCTTGCATTTGCAGTAAGGATTTGGGACTGTGAAAAGAGGATCATTGGAGTGATGTTCAATTGATCTATTTTACAAAGTAAAGATCATAGACAAACATAGTATGCATACTTGGTGTATGGCATGACTAGTGTTTAGAAAACATAGTGTACATGCTTGGAGCATGGGACAACTATTGTTTTAAATTCAAGTATAAAGTTGATAAAACTGAAATAATGAATAATGAGTAATCAGTATGGTGATAAATAAAAGTGTTTATTTATATTCATAGGGTTTGATACCATATTTGATTCATTTATTCTTGTGTTTCACTTTGCATGTTTTGACTTCCAGAATAACTAAGTCGCTCTTCCTGAATGATTAAGTTATTCAAACCATCCACAGTCGGTCATATGTTGGAAGTAGATATGAATCAAGACTGTCATGGGTTGGTTTGTAGAGGTCCAAGTTGGTGGACAAAGTGGTGCTACAACACTCATGAGTGCTCATAAGTTCTGAGTATTGGATTCAACCCGCGCTCATTTGAATCACTTCATGGATTTTATCACGAGTGATCATGAGACGATAATATCTTATATTCTTCAAACCTAGAGATATGAGTTGTTACTATGAGTTGGTTATACATTGATTGCACGAAAACGCATTGGTAACTCGATGTTATAAAACGTGCCTTTGTGTATGATTCAACAAGTAGTAGAACAAGCCATATGAGTCGAAGTTTATCCATTCCTTTTACCTTCGGGATAAAAGCGATATCTGTGGGCCCCTCGATGATTTAAAGATGATACATGTGAGTGCTTGGCCAAGCCAGGACTGATTTGATTTGTTCAATCAGTCAGTCATCATGAATCGGAAATCAGGAAACAACAAATGGACAGAGAGAATGATTGATAATCCATGTCTCAGTCCATATGATATCTAGAATGGAGGAATATATGATCCCTTATCTAATGGACAAGTCATTGACAAAGGTCAGAGTTCATCGACAAGGTCAGAGTTCGACAGAAGCTTTTGAGAGCTACGATTGCTGATCGGTTCCTGAAGTCATACGCAATAATAGTTTTAGACTTATCCAAGTGGGAGACTGTTGGATTAATGTCTAAGTCCATAACTATAATTGGTAAGACTTGACCCGACCCGGCATGGTCCATTTGGGTTGCATGGCATCATGCATTTGGATAGACTATAATGAGAGAAATAACACTTAAGGTTGGTTAATATATTATAAGTTCTAATATATTAATAAGGTTATTTAATTAGTATTGATCAAGAATTAATTTGGAATTAATTAAGTGATCAAAAGGAGACTAATTAAATATATGGGTTGATTGTGTAAATCATTCATTCTTATATATGTGGGCTTGTGATCCAAGATTCCTTATGTTGGACTAAGTCCATGGGGTGACCCATGGATACTCCATGGAGGTTAAAATCCATGGAGCATAAGTAATGGGTAAAGTTATGAGTTACATGGTGTAACCCTAATAGCCACCACATAAAAGAATCCCATGGCTCAAGAAATCGTGCACTAATGTGTGAGTGTGAGGGCTAGACGATTTCAAGGAGTGTTCAAGTTTCTCTCAAGTTATTCCAAGTGTATTTGGTGTTGTGTGAACCATTTGAGGTGTCACACTTGGGGCACTAGGCACTCAAGCTTCATGAAGACATTCTACATCAAAGAGGTATGTATTCTATCTTGTTATATTTATTATTTTGTATGCTAGATTAGGATAATACCTTGGATGTTCATAATTGTATGTATAATAGAGAAAACATAGATCCAAGGTATTTAGGGTTGCATGTACACTTAGGAGTGTTAGAATGCTCATAACCCAACATTTACGTCCAACTTTAATCCACTAGTATAGTTTTCGGCCAAAATGCTTAGCTTTGAGGGTGTTTACGGTCTTAAGGTCCCTCTTGGAAGTGTTCACGGTCTAGGCATCACTCCTTAAGGAGGGATTTCGCTCCTACTTAACCCACATAGGGGTTTTCGGCCTTAGTGGGGTCCTAGGCCAAAATTCATGAGCAATTGTTTGATCGTTGCTTGGTTTGTCTTGTGAATTGTTAATGTTATTTACGTCATGTTAACTCAAGGTATATATATACATATATACATACATGTGAACTTATAAAACAATGACCTTAAGGCTTTCAAGGTTTTTATTATTATAGGGTTACGATTTAGACCTTGCTTGACCCAAATCTTTTGGGTTGTCACATCATCCCCCCGTTAGTTGGAATATCATCCCAGAATTAGCATCTTGGACGACTCTTGCAACTAGGAGAAAATTGCGGGTATCACTGCTTCATCTGGTCTCTTCGTTCCTAGGGGAATTTGGGTCCTTGCTTGGTGTTCCAGCGGACCTTCGCTATTGATATTTGACCTTGCTCTTTTGGTTTCCCTGCCCATGATCCCCACATGTTCCTCTTCGGGGTGTAGGTTCTTGTCTACCTGGATTTCTTCGAGTGAGACTACAAGAGCTTCATGGTCAAACAGTTATTAGGGTTGGATATGTGGAATGTGAAATGTACGATGTTGAGTTCTTATGGTAACCGAAGTCTATAGGTTACCAGACCTATCCTGGTGAGGATCTAGAATGGTCTAGTGAAGATTGTGTTCCTGGTGCCCTAGACGTAGTGTTCCTAGACCTTAAGGATTGACACTATTGTTACCAAGGTTAAGGTTGTGTGTGGTGCAGTTGGCCTTATGAATCCCAGGCTGCCTTGGGAGGTTTCTTCCTATAGAATCGTGAACTAGTAGGATGTCGACCATTGCTTGTTTCTTAGAGTTGGTTGAGTGGGCCGTCGATTCATAATAGGGGATATCGATCCTTGACTGTGGGTTTGCTTGACTCTTAGTGGTCAGTTGTCCTATGGGCAATCCGCTTTTCCTCCTTATGAGTCGGACGGGTGTTCTATGAGGTTAGAGGCTTGGTCTGATAATTTCCTTACTTATTAGGTCATCCTATTGATTGGACAATATCTGTTTTTATGTTGGTGCTAAGTGATATTGGGGGGTTTGGTTATTGGAATGTTTCTAAGAGTCGAGTCGATTCTGAAATCAACTCGACACATGGGTGATATCTCTTGAAAGAACTTCTGGAAATCTCGGGGAGGTTATAAACCTCTGGGATACCCTTGATGTCTTTTGTTTCTTGTTTCCCATCTTTATTGTGGGGCTAGGAAGGAGCGTGGTATCTCTTACATAAGTACTCGTGAGCCTAGATGCTAGAGATGGTTCGGGGATTTGTCATTATAGGTTGAAAGAGTTTTGTTAATCGACCAGGTAAGGCGAAAGGTCTCTTTGTAGTTTTTCTATGAATGATATGGTTTGTTCGGATGAAGGAATAATTTATGATTATGTTTTTATTTGGCAAAAATTTTAGTGAAATTTGATGCTTAATTTTCGTTGTTTGGAAACGTACTGAATTCCTAGTAGGGTTCCTCGTTGCTTCTTCATGTCCTGTTGTTAAACTCCCTCACTCCTCCGTCATTCCTCTTCGTTGGATAATCTCTCTTAAAATGTCCTGTTTCACCGCATGTATGGCATACTGGGCTTACTTCAACGTTGGGGGTTGGAGTGGTGCGTTGGACCGGAGTCCTACAGTGTCGCAACTAGAAAAATTCTAGATCAATCAAGGTCCAAACTTCAACCATGTACCCGTAAATTCACAATGTAATAGTCTAGGTCAACCATTGTAACTCGTTTTGAAGGAATGAAGATATAAAATAATTAAGATGAAAATAAGCGTCAAAAATAAAATGTTAGATAAACTTGATTTGTATGAATAAAGTCGTAGTGATCGCGACAAAGATTCCAAATATATAAAGAACACCGAAATCCGAGTTATGACGAAGAAGTTATGACCTATTGAAGTTTCGCGACAGAACCGACACAACGCTGTGTGACGTAAAAAGTGAGTTTACAATCGAATGCTTTTTAGCCTTAGCAACCTAAATAAAAGTTGTAACATACGTTAAACCGAGAGCGTGCATAAAAAGAACATCCAAATCTGACTTCGTATGAGGAAGTTATGATTTTTCTATGATTCGGCACAACAGTGTACAACCCGAAATTCGAATTATAGATCGAACGATTTTTAGCCGACACAACCTAAACGAGAATCAAAGATCTCGTCAATAGTAGTTCAACGGTAAAAAGTAAGACGAAAACGGATGTCGGATAAAGAAGTTATGAATTTTTAACGGACTTTTCCTGTCCCGACCTGTTAAAATTATAATATTAAAAATAAAGTCAAAATTAGCCGACGGAGTAAACGAAAGTCGTAGAGTACGGTCTCACCTACGTGTGGATATAAACAACGTTGAAAACAGAGCTCGTATACGAAAGTTATGAATTTTTGAAATTCAAGGCTCAAATTACGAGGCTGGTTCGAAAGGGAAGGCCCCGCGTAGAGGGTTACGCCCAACGTTCGTGTTGCATGGCCTTCGATTGACCACCTTCGCATGTAGACACGTATCAACCACCTAGTAAACATTATTAAGACTTATATATATATATATATATATATATATATATATATATATATATATATATATATATATATATATATATAGAGTGAACATTATTAAAACATATGAGTTTGATATAATTTTAAATAGAAAAATAAGTTATATCTTAAAAAAATCTATAAAAATATTGTTTGACAACTTAAATAATTAGAAAAAAAGAGAAAAAAAAGAAGAAAAAGAACAGAAAAAAAACTAGAAGGTTTAATGTTCGCATGGAAAAAAAAAGATAGCCTATGTTTGACATATCTTCGATAATTACTAATTAGACTAAAAAAAGTCAAAAGCTGTGTAGCTTAATAGCCAAAAAAAGAAAAAAAATGCGTGACTTTTTTCCTCAAAAAAGTAATGCATTGGATAGGCTAGGAAGTGAGTGAACATGGACTTGTATTAGATTGGTGTGTAATAAGTTTTGTAGGATGGTGTGTAAAAGAAAATCCCAAAATAAAGAGACAAAGATGAAGTCAGATTTTGGACTCTCAAGATAAAAAAAAGCATGGGTGTGTAGTCTGTGAATAAAACAAAACAAAACTGACAAAAGAAAGGGTTGTCATGCAGAAATAGGATGGGTAATTCGGTCATTAATGGTTTCAAAAAGAAAAACAATATTTACCTAAGAAATAGTTGCATCATGGGTACTCCAATTCAGCTTTAGGACAAGAAAAGTTGTTAGGACAAGCATACGAAGTAACATCTTTTTAGGCCATCCGGTATGGGGGCATCAAACTACGCGTGATGTCCTATGTGGCATAGTAGGCTACGTGTGAACACCGCCCCAAAGATGGGTGGCTGTCTTGTGGCGTGGTACCCGCTATGGAAGAAGATGATGGCTGTGATTGGTGGAGAATTTCTTTGTGTCTATCTCTCTCTACAATCTCTCTCTTCTTCACCACTACTTCAGTAGTGAACACCATTTTCACAACCTAGTGGGTTGGTTGTGGAATGGTTAAAATAATGACATGACCTTTTTTCCTTCCTGTCTCACGTGTGAGGATACCTCTCTCAGCCTTATGAAAAATGTCTAAAAAAAATCCATTTTCAAAAGTTTTTGTTAAACTGTGTTTATTTGTTAAATTTATTTCCTTTCAGTTATATATATATATATATATATATATATATATATATATATATATATATATATATATATATATATACTTCAGTTATTTTGTTTTTAGTAACTATTGTGTGCCAGAATGCACAGATCTGGACCACCAGATGGAATTAATCAATGGACATGATTTGAGGGTGTATGATATTACAATGGGATAACATGTACCATATAATCACACAAATTTTAGCAAAATGGTATTTTGGACAATTAACTACATTTATAAAAGGAAATTCTCGGTTTTATAGGGACAATTAATTCTACTAATTTTAAAAATCTGATTTTCTTTTAATTAATTCAATTTTAATTCGAACTTAATTTGTTAACATAACCGATTTTATTCTATCAGAATATTATTATTTTGTCAGAATGCGATTCTGTTAGAATGATATTCTCTTAGAATAACAGTTTATGCCATTATTTAAGAATACATTAATAAAAAGAAAATATGAATAAGTACTTTATGAAACAATATACAAAAACGATTCTTAAACTAATAATATATCAAATAATTACATCTATGATTCTGATACAAAAAGAACATTCTTGAATAATGTCAACATTCTGAAAGAATAACAAGTGTAATTTTTAAAAAACAACAACATTTTTAAACTTTGAGTGTGATCAATATTTGATTCATTCTTCACGTCATTCCTATAATGTCTTCATGTCATTCCTATAACAAATGCATCAAAAACATCAAAATCCAACAAAAAACACTAAGTCATTCTGAAAGAATAATATTGCTAAGATTCGTTTTATACATTCTGGCGGAATACATTCTACTATAAGACACTCTTGTTCTCTATATTTTATTTCTTCTCCACATGAATGACAAAGTCTTCAAAACCTAAAAAGAAAGAAAATCATCAAAATCTAACAAAAACACTAATCCACCAAATGAACCGACAAAATATATGACATTTTAATAGGCAAAAAAGATTCTAAAAGAATCATTAAATTAGCAAGTTGTAATTCTGACAGAATAATTAGGCAGAATACATACAACATAGTATACTTTGGCAGAATACATACACCATAGTAAATTAGCAAGTAACATAAATTTATTTCATGACCATTCTTTTAGTTAGGCATGTCGAAAATTATGATACCTGAATAAAAAAAACTTTAGTAATTCTGTTGTAACGCATGCCACATGGTCAGACTCTCTTTCAGGCATTTCCACAAATATTTGTCGTGCACTTCTTCTCACACCTAAAACCAATTAGACCAATCTTAATCAGCAATATTAAATTGAGCAAATATGTTAGAATACAAGTATACAACAATTACAACACTAGAACAAACAAACAATCAATCAATTGAATAATTATTAATAAAGAATACATACTTTTCTGGATAATCTTGATCTCTTATATTCAACACTTGAGTAAACAATCCATTGATCAATTGTTCAAACTGTCAATTGATAATAGTTGCTTCATTTATAAAACAGTTAGAAGACATCAAAACAGGTAAAATCGTTTTGGTAGAATGAATTCATAAAATTAATTCTAAACATAAAAAGGAATTTCAAAGAAGAGAAGGAAGAATCAGTAAAGAAGGCAAGGAAGAAAATTATTGCCTCCCTCCTTCAAAACTCGATCTTAGGATCGTGCGTGTGTCTTTAAGAAAAAAAACCCACACTTTTTCCTGATTTGCATTAGAGTCGATAACTTACAAGAATCTAGAAATTGGCTGCTATGATGTTCTAGAAAATCAGCCGGCGTGTGCTCTTGAGGAGAGAACCGGTCGGCATCGGCTGTGGCGGAGGCGGACTCGCCGACACCGGAATTGAAGAAGACAATGTCGCCGAGAATCGTAGAAGACAATGCGGTGATGGTGATGGTATTGATGCCGATGATGAATGTGTTCTACCACACACGACTAGGTCAAATATATTTACTTTATTTCCTTAATTGCAGGATTTCAGTTAAATGTTTTCCTTAATTAAAAGTACAAAAAGTCCAAAATACCCTTAAATGATTTATTTAATTATTTGTTATTTCTTGAATTCTCATTGGTGCATTTAGGCACACAATAGTTGCTAAAACATTTGAACCTATCTCTCTCTCTCTCTCTCTATATATATATATATATATATATATATATATATATCATTTTTCAAATTATTAATTAGTTTTTGTGTCTAGTTTTTGGCATTTATTTACTTTTACTCTTTTATTTTTTTAAATTATGATTTAAAACTTAAAAAAAACAACAACCTAGTTCTAATTTCTTAAAGTTTTTCATCAATTTTCTTTAAATATAGTTTCTCTTGTGTATTTTCGTTCATAGTAGTTAAATTTATTTCACTTCATTTTGTTTAAATTTTGTCCTTTATGTTTATTTTGTTTCTCTAGTTTCTTTAAATCTAATAAAAATATAAGTGTTGTGTAGGTCGTATTAGCAAAGATTTCAAGTGTATATTTTCTATCAGCTTCATAGAAATATAAGGGATGAGAATGAATAATAGAAATATAAGGGAGGAGAATGCACATATACAGATCATCAACAAAGGGGAAGCAACAAAGACAAAATATTATATTGCTTTTGATTTCAGGGACATGTGAATCCTAAGACTAGCTGACATGTACCAAATACCGACTAGTGAAATCATCCATTGATGATGTAGTAAGGGATTGATGATGAACTTAAATGTTCAAGCTAGACTGAAAATTGACACTATCTAGCACGATCGTCAATGTCTCTTGATTTATACTAATCAAGGATACACCTCCAATCCCTCATGTCAATAATATGGTGTCTGGTTTTCAAATTATCTATGAATATTAGAACTTATTTACCCCAAAAGCTCTTAACAGTTGTGTATTTATTGTGTGTTCAAAGTTCTTTGGTTTCAGGAACCGATTTGAAGTTAAACGAGAGATAGCATGAATGTTTGATCGTGTGATATTTTTAGATAGTTTCAAATGGGCCTTGGTGACGGTCTACATAATGTGTCAATACACATTTAGTTCAAGATTTGCAATTTCATTGCACCATTTTAATAAAACTCGCAAGAAATCTCATGATTTATGATCATACACTGTGCTTACAAAGTGTCTCAAACAATTGAATCACAAGCGTAAGGGGAGCAATTCATAATGACAAAGGTAACTGAGCTAAAAAATTCACAAGTTGGTTACAATGTCATTTGAAGCTGGTTGATTTCTAAAGCTGACTCTTACATAAGCTCCATCAGGTATGGTCATTCTTTCTAAATATCATTGTATCTTTCATGATTTAACACTGGCATTTCGTAAGCCTAGCTTGTAACTTTTGACAAATCATTTTCCTTAGAAGCATGCTACTATATGTGCCTAAATCTATCTAAGTATCTCATTAACGATACCATTTGTTGAGATGACATTGATTCACACACTCATGTTAATTGCTAGCATTGTATATACTTTTAAAGTGAGATTGCCTAGTCCTGATCAGAAAACTATTATAAGGCTTGCGTGTTTATTTTATTGGTTAATCGTCTCTTACCTAACTCTCAGACTTGGAAACATGCTTATTGTATGCATCAAGTCTCATGTTCTACTGATATATCGAGCATAACGCAATGGCTTACCATGATTGCATAGTCATCAACGTAAGAGATACTTGTCTGGTCCTTAAATGACAACGGGTTATTCATATCCTTGACCTCCTATGTGACAACTGTCAATTTTTGGTCAAGTCAAAGTCAACCAAAGTCAACAAGTCAAACCGGTCAACTCATCTAACCCTTGTGTATTGGGGTTTCCATTATGTTTCTTATTGAACAACTCGCAATCCTAATACAAAGTATCACTTAGAGTTTTCACGTGTTCGGAAATTCTAAACCCTAATTAGGGCAAGTGATGAAACTATTCGATAAAACATTATTCCTTAACTCTCGGGGGCATATAACAATCATAACGAGACTTAACGAGGTTTACAAACCTTGCGTACAAAGCCAAACACTCAAAAAGGTCACAAAAGAAATCTCTCTAAGTATGTGAAATCTCTCCCAAATCTCTCTAAGTATGTGAAATCTCTCCCAAATCTCTCTAAGTATGTGAAATCTCTCCCAAATCTCTCTCCTAATGAGAAATCTCTCCAAGTATGTGAAATCTCTCCCAAATCTCTCTCTGAATGAGAAATCTCTCCAAGTGTGTGTAATCTCTCCCAAATCTCTCTCTGAATGAGAAATCTCTCCAAGTGTGTGTAATCTCTCTCAAATCTCTCTCTGAATGAGAAATCTCTCCAAGTATGTGAAATCTCTCCCAAATCTCTCTCTGAATGAGAAATCTCTCCAAGTGTGTGTAATCTCTCCCAAATCTCTCTCTGAATGAGAAATCTCTCCTAGTGTGTGAAATCTCTCCCAAATCTCTCTCTAAATGAGAAATCTCTCCAAGTGTGTGTAATCTCTCCCAAATCTCTCTCTGAATGAGAAATCTCTCCAAGTGTGTGAAATCTCTCCCAAATCTCTCTCCGAATGAGAAATCTCTCCAAGTATGTGACATCTCTCCCAAATCTCTCCAAGTATGTCAAATCTCTCCAAGTATGTCAAATCTCTCCCAAATCTCTCTCGAGATCTCTCTCAACTTCTTATAATCACTCGGGGCATCCCGACCCTCGATTTAGTCGAAAACCGCTCGAAAACGGAAGTCTACGCGAAAAATAGCCTTAAGGAGCCGAACCCTCTTAAGGAACCGAACCCTCCTAAGGAGCCGAACCTCTTAGGAACCGAACCTGGAGCCGAACTTGTCAGAAGCGAACCTGTCAGAAGCGAACCTCCTATTCTCGGACCGAACATGCATCAGAACCGAAACCCTCTCAGCCGAAATGGACCGAGGGTTCGGTCTATTTCGGTTCCCTTGCAACTTCGGACCGAGGCTTGACCTTCGTCCCTCCCCCTCGTACCTTCGGTCCTCTCCTCTACTCTCGGTTCCTTCCTTCTCTACTCTCGGTTCTCACTCCCTTAGAGGCGAACCTCGCAGGTTCGGTCCAGATTGCCGGTTTTTGACCCAAACTTCGTTTTAAGCCCGTTTTTCGAGATTTTAACGCGGGATTTTCACCCAAAAACTCGTATTTTAACATAATAAACCCCAAATATTCATATTTTAACTATATTTTGGGGGAAATCCTTGCCTAAGAATAAAATCTATTTTGTGAGATATTTAGGTGGAGTGTTGACTTATCTTTTGGACAAGGACACAAGCAACCTCCCCATACCTTCATAGTACAACCCCTAGTCACTATTCCTCGATGCTTAGTCAATTAATTGTCCCTTCACACTATTTCACCAGCCCATAATCAGATCAAAGGGCTGGAAGATCTTCACTTCACTTCCCTCAATATTCACTCTTTCTCAAGAAGGATCAAACCCATTTCTCTCTCACTTCCTCTCTCTAAAATTCGAGATTCAAAGGCTAGTCTTGGGTTTTCCCCCACATTTGGTAAGTATCTTCCTCCTACACTTAGATATTCTACTATCCTTCATCCAAATCATAGATTGCTTACACAAATATCGTCATATTTGTGTTAGATCTTCAAATCTTCAAGCATCTCCCAAGTGTTCTTGAGTTGAACACTTCTTTTCTCCATCATCCATCTACTGAAATCACTCAAGGTGAGTTCATACCCCTACATTTTCATGTTTTCTTCAAGTTTTAAGGGGGGAATACAAGTTAAAACACCAAAAACTTAACTAAACTCAAACAACAGCTTTCATCAGAAAAGTTGGGTCTTATTCACGGACTGTTTTGACTATTTTAAACTTAATATTTTTCAAAACTGTTTACTATGCAAATAGTTCAGGTTCATACCTTTAAAATGACTACTTGCACATCTCCATACGATTTTCTACGATTTATGGTGATTTTTACAAAACTGCCTATCATTTCAGAAACGAATTCGGACCAGTCTGTGAATATGAACATTTTAACACAAGTTAAAGACTTCTAAAAATCATAATAAAAATTATGAATAAACTAGACACATTTTGTGAACTCTCAGAATTTACGGATTATGTTTTCGACTTCGTATGATTTTTCTAAAACAGTGTAGAAAGGTTAAAAACTAGTTAACAGCTTACAACTTTCATAACACTTTGTAGTATGTTGAGCAAAGTGTATAACCATAAGTTCTAAATATTGAATGTATTTTCTTGTTAGTTTATCATCATAAACTGAAATTTAGTCATTCATGATAAGGTTTACTCATTCCTTTCGAACACATATAATAAACTTAAATAAGCATAGTTTATGGATTTTTACTACATGAAAAAAGTTTTACTCTCAAAACAAATGGGTTTTTCATATACTACATGATAAACTATAATAGCAATAGTTTAAGGATTTCATATCACTAATTTATTCATAAAAGGTGATTTTACTTCCTCCACGGAAGAGGTTTTAGTATCAAACTATGTGTAAACTAGTTAACTTAGGTTGTGAGGCAATTCTCTCCCCGTACGTTCGAGTACGGGATCCCAATTCCTGTAGGTTATAACCAGAGTCTCTTGTAGGGAGAGCGTGGTAATTGTGTATAGATTTATATTGGGATTGACACCCCACACCTTGCTGCTAGCTACAGCCGGACCGACAGGTCTGCGGGTGACAAGAGTAATAGTATCTTAACGTCTGAAAAACGTTGTGCAGGTTATTTCTCGTCATAGTATGGTTATAGCGACTCACATAGGTAGTTAACAATCTTTCAAGTTTACATGGAAAATTCTACTTTGAAAAGGGTTTTTATGTGACAACCGTCAATTTTTGGTCAAGTCAAAGTCAACCAAAGTCAACAAGTCAAACCGGTCAACTCATCTAACCCTTGTATATTAGGGTTTCCATTATGATTCTTATTGTACTACTCGCAATCTTAATGCAAAGTATCACTTAGAGTTTTCACGTGTTCGGAAATTCTAAACCCTAATCAGGGTAAGTGATGAATGTACTCGATAAAACATTATTCCATACCCCCTCGGGAGCGTATAACATTCATAACAAGGCTTAACAGAGTGTAAGAACCTTGTGTTACGAAGCCAAACACTTAAAAAGGTCGCAAACGAAATCTCTCCCAAATCTCTCTCTGTTTGAGAAATCTCTCCAAGTATGCGAAATCTCTCCCAAATCTCTCCACGTATGAGAAATCTCTCCAAGTATGCGAAATTTCTCCCAAATCTCTCTCTATATGAGAAATCTCTCCAAGAATGTGAAATCTCTCCCAAATCTCTCTCTGTATGAGAAATCTCTCCAAGAATGTCAAATCTCTCCCAAATCTCTCCAAGTATGTGAAATCTCTCCCAAATCTCTCTCTGAATGAGAAATCTCTCCAAGTATGTGAAATCTCTCCCAAATCTCTCTCAAAATCTCTCTCAACTTTTTATAATCACTCGGGGCATCCCGACCCTCGAATTTGATGAAAACCGCTTGAAAACAGAAGTCTACGCGAAAAACAGCCTTAAGGAACCGAAACCCCTTAAGGAACCGAAACCTCTTAGGAGCCGAACCTCCTGAGAACCGAAACCCTCTCAGCCGAAATGGACCGAGGGTTCGGTCTATTTCGGTTCCTTGACAAATCCAAACCGAGACTTGACTTTCGGCTCTTCCCTTCCTACCTTCGGTCCGAGGACCTGACCTTCGGTCCGAGGACTTGACCGTCGGTTCCGAGATGCGAGCCACGACCGAACCCTCGCACCTTCGGTCCTCTCTTCTACTCTCGGTTCCTTCCTTCTCCACTCTCGGTTCTCACTCCCTTAGAGCCGAACCTCGCAGGTTCGGTCCAGATTGCCGGTTTTTGACCCAAACTTCGTTTTAAGCTCGTTTTTCGTGATTTTAACACGAGATTTTCACCCAAACTGGTATTTTGACATATAAAACCCTAAATATTCATATTTTAATCATATTTTGGGGAAAATTCTTGCCTAAGAATAAAATCTATTTGGTGAGATATTTAGGTGGAGTGTTGACTTATCCTTTGGACAAGGACACAAGCAACCTCCCCATACCTTCATAATACAACCCCTAGTCATTATTCACCCATACCTAGTCATTCCATAGTACTTTTCCCACCATTTTTCAGCCACACACTTGGTCAAGAGCTGGAAAGCCCTCCTCTCTCCTAACATTTCTCTCATTTTCCACCAAAGAACAAACTTCATTCTCTCTTACTTTCTCTCTCTAAAAATTCGAGACTCAAAGGCTGGTCTTGGGTTTTTCCTCCACATTTGGTAAGTACCTTCCTCCTACACTTAGATATTCTACTATCCTTCATCCAAATCATAGATTGCTTACACAAATATCGTCATATTTGTTGTTAGATCTTCAAATCTTCAAGCATCTCCCAAGTGTTCTTGAGTTGAACACTTCTTTTCTCCATCATCCATCTACTGAAATCACTCAAGGTGAGTTCATACCCCTACATTTTCATGTTTTCTTCAAGTTTTAGGGGGGGGGGGGGGAATACAAGTTAAAACACCAAAAACTTAACTAAACTCAAACAACAGCTTTCATCAGAAAAGTTGAGTCTTATTCACGGACTGTTTTGACTATCTTAAACGTATTATATTTCAAAATTGTTTAATATGCAAATATTTCAGGTTCATATCTTTAAAATGACTACTTGCACATCTCCATACGATTTTTCTACGATTTATGGTGAATTTTACAAAACTGCCTATCATTTCAGAAACGAATTCGGATCAGTCTGTGAATATGAGCATTTTAACACAAGTTAAAGACTTCTAAAAATCATAATAAAAATTTTGAATAAACTAGACACATTTTGTGAACTCTCAGAATTTATGGATTCAGTTTTCGACTTCGTATGATTTTTCTATGATTTTTCTAAAACAATGTAGAAAGGTCAAAATCTAGATAACAGCTTATAACTTTCATCACACTTTGTAACTTGTTGAGCAAAGTGTTAATCTTTGAGGATTTCATATTTTACATGTGTTTCTTGTTGTGGTAAAATTATATACATTAGAAAATACTCACTGAATTGTAAGAATCCTCCACCATTACCAATAGTACAAAACAAGGCATGATAAACATGGTTATATTTTTGCTATACATTCGACTTACATAGAAAAGGGTTCTTATACACCACAAACAAACACGCTAAACTATAATAGGTATAGTTAGGTTGCATATACATTACAAACATTTCCATAAATTATAATAGGTATAGTTTATGTTCATTTACATTACAAAAGGTTTTTATACAAAAAGGGGTACAAATACAAAGTACCGGGTTTTCATACACAAAGGGGTACAAATGCAAAGTGCCGGATTCATACAAAAAGGGGTACAAATACAAAGTGCCGGATTCATACAAAAAGGGGTACAAATACAAAGTACCGGATTCATACAAAAATGGGTACAAATACAAAGTGCCGGATTTATACAAAAAGGAGTACAAATACAAAGTACCGGATTCATACAAAAAGGAGTACAAATACAAAGTACCGGATTCATACAAAAAGGGGTACAAATATAAAGTACCGGATTCATACAAAAAGAGGTACAAATACAAAGTACCGGATTTATGCAAAAAGGGGTACAAATACAAAGTACCAGGTTTACACAAAATGATTTTTATGATATTAAAACTACATATCGTTAGAATTGTTAGTTTTCAGCTATAATTACTAAGTGTACATGTTAGAGTTATATAAAATTGAATTGAAATCGACTTAGAATTGGTGGGCCCGCCTTATCTCCTGTTCCTTGTTTGGTTGTGGACCTAGGGCAGACCCATTATATTCAACGGTTTATTTGACTTAAATTTTATATAACTTATATACGTTGAGTGATTATAGAAGGAATCTATGGTTCTTTCTAGGGTTCATTATCGCATAACATAGAAGCATTCATTTCACACTTAATTAAGAAAATATTGGATTTTCTGGAAATCATACTCTATCGCTTTTACAAGGAAAACGGTTTCTTCCTCAAACAAAACTCTTATGAACTCAACAACTTAATTGTTGACACTTTTTCAAAACTACTTGTATTCTCAGGAAATCAGTGAAACAGATAAACATCAGCACTTTGAGGATGGGACGTTAAGTTGTCAAACAGTTCATTTTGTCATCATAATGTAATTGATTTTGAAACATGTA
Organism: Lactuca virosa; assembly: GCF_052849685.1. Lineage (NCBI taxonomy): Eukaryota > Viridiplantae > Streptophyta > Magnoliopsida > Asterales > Asteraceae > Lactuca > Lactuca virosa. The sequence goes on from NC_136430.1 coordinate 252,823,108, forward strand.
AACATATACTATGGGGTAACCTTTTCAATTATATTTATGATGGTTGTATTTACTTTGAGCACTATTATACTCGTTGTTGTGATACTATACATGAAGTCCTCCACCCCCGGACGTTTCCGCCATCCTTGGTTTGGGGGTGTGACATTTTACTTCTAAACTAAACGAGTTTATGTCGATTTAAACTTGCATGAATTACTTTAAGTATGGAAAAATACTTGTTTATTCTCGGTCCTGGGATTTAGGACTACATAACTTTTATAAGGAAAATATTGGATTTTCTTTGGAAACACATTACTAGTATGAACATTATAAGTACAAAACACACACACACATTCTCGATCCTGGGATTTAGGACTACATAACTTTTATAAGGAAAATATTGGATTTTCTTTGGAAACACATTACTAGTATGAACATTATAAGTACAAAACACACACACACATTCTCGGTCCTGGGATTTAGGACTACATAACTTTTATAAGGAAAATATTGGATTTTCTTTGGAAACATATTTCTATTAAAACTACATTTCATCTAGAATTGTTAGACTTCAGCTATAATTGATAAGTGTATATGCTAGAGTTATATAAGAATCTAGTCACAATCGACTTAGAATTGGTGGGCCCGCCTTATCTCATGTTCCTTGTTTGGTTGTGGACCTAAGGCAGACCCATTATATTCAACGGTTTATTTAACTTAAATTTTATATAACTTATATACGCTGGACGATTATAGAAGAAATCTATGGGTCCTTCTAGGGTTCATTATCGCATAACATAGGAGCATTCATTCCACACTTAACTAAGAAAATATTGGATTTTCTGGGAATCATACTCTATCGTTTTTACAAGGAAAACGGTTTCTTCCTCAAACAAAACTCTTATGAACTCACCAACTTAATTGTTGACACTTTTCAAAACTACTTGTATTCTCAGGAAATCAGTGAAACAGGAAAACATCAGCACTTTGAGGATGAGACGTTAAATCGTCAAACAGTTTATTTTGTCATCATAATGTAATTGATTTTGAAACATGTGAACATATACTATGGTGTAACCTTTTCAATTATATTTATGATGGTTGTATTTACTTTGAGCACTATTATACTCGTTGTTGTGATACTATACATGAAGTCCTCCACCCCCGGACGTTTCCGCCATCCTTGGTTTGGGGGTGTGACATCCTAGACCGAGGTATGACATGGTACTATTATGAATTGATGGTGAATCTTTGATTCTAGAATGTAACTAACTCAATGATGCAAGGATTAAACCACTTCTTGCTGATGGGTTATCATTATCAATGATTCACGCTGATTTCACCTCAGCATGATTGAGACATCCTACTTCTTTCCACAAGTATTCTTTATAAGAACTTAATGATTCACTGTATAATACCATACACTGATAAAACGAAACTCTGTGTCGATAGTTAAGTTATGTACTATAGTTTATCACACACACAAATCCATTCTTTCCCTTAATTTCTTCTTAAAAGTTTTATGATTCAGTGTCAAATGCCAGACACTGATGAGAACTTGAAAAATCTGCGTCGATGGGTATATCATATACCATGATATATTACATGCATCTACCCACTCCCGCCTTGTTTCTTCTAATACAAGTGGTTAATGATTCAGCGTATAAAACTATACGCTGATGAGACTTCACAAATCTGTGTAAATGATCTACTATTGCGACAACACAATAGTGTGCTACACACATCCTATCCTTAAACTTTATTTTATGTTTCTTTTTATTTCAGGTTACTTGTTGTCTTCCAATTTAAAAAAAAAGGTAGTGTCTATGTTGATGACTCCGCAAACCATTATCTGTAGTACTCCACACCAACATTCTATCAGCTTCCTATCACCTATCATGCCGCTACAACTCATGATACGTTGATTGTTTCTGCTGCTCTTATGTCTCATTGGATCTACTACTATCATCATGATTCTGGCATTCTGATGATGCAAAAAAGGGCATAAATGTTAAGTTCTGCTATGATGTTATTTGATCATTCATTCCATAGCAGAAACTCTTGAATGAAGAAGGTTATTCATCTAAGGGGGAGAAAAACTCAGCTGTTGTTTATCTTAAGGGGAGAGTTTCAAAACACAAGAAAGTTCATACTCTCAAGGGAAGCAAAAGCTAAAGAAATTAAAGTTTCAATCTTACTCTCAGGGTAGCACAAGCTGAAGAATTTATTGAAGTTTAGTTTTGACATCATCAGATAGGGGAGATTGTAAGTCACACCTTATGATCTGATGAGTCAAACACAATTACATGCTATCCGCCAGCACCAGCGCCATCGCCTCAAGACCTTATCAGCGTCAGTGTCTAGATAGTGATGTTATGTAATCTTTGTATAGTAGGCAGTTATACTGATATGTATAGAATAGATAGCAGATATGATGTCTTGGTGATAGACCTGGAAATGGAGCGGGTTTTGACCCTGATCCGATCCAAACCCGTAAGAATTATATGGGTGTGGAGCGTAGTTTTTGATTCGTTTACCCGCTAACGATCCATACTCGCTAACCCGTTTATTAAATGGGTCGGGTATGGATCATCACCGATCCGCTCCATTTATAACCCGCCCCATATAAATTTTAGAATTATACATTTATATTGTATACTACTTAACGTTTAATTTTAATTCAAATCAAAAGTCCAAAGGGCAAAGGCCAAAGAAAAAACCGCTTTTACCTAGGAATCAATAAGTCGATTTCTAAGCTTATAGTCTTCTATGAAGAATCATAATGTCATTCAATTTATATTCATCAAGAAATCGTCATATCCATTTATAATTCAATAAATCATTTTTAACATGAAAAAAATTGGCAATTGCTATTCACTATCACTACAACCGACAGTCATAAATCAATTCAAAGTTGTTGCAATAATGATTTTTAATTCCAATCGAAATTCCTCGAGTATGTAATGTCCTTTTCTAAATCAATTTTTTTTATTTAAAAAAAATGTTATTTTAAGTATTAAGATATAGTATACATTTTTTTTATTTAAGAAATTTTATTTTAGGAATTAATTAAAATGTGTTTCATTATTTAAAAAACTTTTGGGTTACGGAGCGGGTTTGGATATTTGTTGATTCGGTGGATAAGGGTATGGATCTGATTATTTAAAACTCTGCGGGTTTGGACCGGATTTTGAAATTTGTTAAAAGGGTTTGGATCAAGGCTGATTCGCTCCAAACCCGCTTCATTGCCAGGTCTACTTGGTGATAAGGATCAATTCATATTATAGATTAGATATAATCCCTTGATTGAAGGGATATACTAGTATAGTTTAGTATATATTCAACATTGGGGCGAAACCGTAATGTACATCTTTTTGATCATCTTTGTGACCTTTGTTCTCTTGGTGAGAACCCTTCTTTCTTCATGAAAGTATCTTTGTAATTATCTTGTTCTTCTATTCTTTGTTTGTTCTTCATTCATACTTGAGTGTATCCGATCTATACAAACCTTCAATCATATTATCCAAGATATTTAACTATACTTAGAGTAAATTCTAATATGGATATGATAGTATTCGTAGAATTCACACAAATTAAATTTAGCCAGACTCATCAATAAAGTCCTTTTTTAAGTTAAGTATGAATGGTCACACTTCAGCTATAGGACTTGGTTATTCTAGAAATGAGAATTTTATTTGAATTTAATATTTGGATATTGAAACCTTAAGAAAACAAATATGATATTGTTTTAATATAATAGGATATCATGATCACATCCATACTTATGTTATATATTAACATGTTTAATCCATGAATAATCATATTATTCTAAAAGTTCATAGCCGGTTAAAATTGTGGAAGTAATTATGAAGTAAGACTAATATGAATTGGATTGGTTGACTCTTACCAGATGAAAGTAGGCAAGTGGTTGTAATTAAGACTCGTAAGTACTTGCCATAGAACTGGTATTGAATAGACCCGGATCAAGATCACCTCATAGTTCGATGTTATGAGTTAGACTTGATTAAAAGGTACTATATTTGTATCCTTAATAGTTGAGATACATGGTGAGACTTAAGTGTAGTGAGTGTTGTGCTTTTTGATATGTTCAAATGATGTTCCATAACTAGACAGTTATAAAATCCATTTTTCAAGTATGGTATGAACTATGCAAGAGGCTTGTATAGTGAAAATAGGATTTGTTCCTCTTATGTGTTGAGAGTTAGACATCTAATGTGTGTTACCAAAAGTTGAACATCAAATGATATTGATTGTGATCCAATTATCATGTTCAATAGGATGTTTGTAACAAAGGGATAACTGATAAACTTACCTTATACATCAATTGCAGCTTTGAGCTTTTGGGAATTGGATGTTGATGTATTCTTCATCGTGTGTTATTAAGGGCAGTGAAATGTTACTACTAATTGATTATTTATTATAGTAATTTGATTTTTAATAAATATAATCAATATTTGTATTTAATTGGAAAAATATTATTCTTTAAAAATAATATTTTACCATCATATTGTGAATTATTGTTTCTTGGAAATAATAATAAAAGAGAACAAAAAATAGTTATATTCATATGGTATGAATGTATAAGTCGTGTAATTTATTTGGACACTTTGAGTAATCATCTAGTTTGTATGTAACTATTAGTTATGAGTTTGAGTGAAAGATACTGTGACAACCCGAAACTTTGTCCGATTCCTTTACGTGATTTCCGTTAATAAAATTTCAAATTCGTTAACTTTTCCGTCAAACTTTTTGGTTTAGAAAATAATCTAGTTATATTTAATTAAATTATTTGCGAGTCGGAACCAAAAATCGCACGGAAATCCGATTATCTCGAAAAATCAAACATTTCTGGTCTAAGTGGGATTACGACCGTAAACGTGTTTACGGCCGTAAACCTGTTTACGGTCAGTGAAGAGTGGACCCCCCCCCCCACAACACCCCTATAAATACGATACCTCCACCTTCATTAGAACATTTCTGGCCAAAAACTCTCTCTTTCTCTCTCTAAGAACCTTAACCGTAAACACTCAAAAGGCCTTCGCACTTCGGAAATCATCGAGAAACCACGTTTGGAGTCACTTTGGAACGTCTGGAAACGCTCATCTCTTCGAAATCAGCAACCAGCACCAGTGTTCTTGAGTTTACGGTCCGCCTTCAGAAACCGTAAACTCTGTTCTTGAGTTTACGGTCCAAGCCTTCAAAGACCGTAAACTCTGTTCTTGAGTTTACGGCCGTAAACTCGCCGAGCCTTCAGAAACCGTAAACACTAGTTTACGACCGTAAACCCCCATTTACGACCGTAAACTATAGATCACGGCCGTAAACATCTTTTTGGTGGTGCTTTTGGCTGAAAACTCATTTTCTTCGATTCGATCAAGTCTCGGTAACATCCTTCAACCGAAAATAAGTGTTTCTCTAACACGTTATCTAACGAAATCGCTAATTTAGATACATATATGTATTTATTTGATAATAGGATTTCGTTAAGTGTCTCGTGCAACAACTCGAGGATCTTCATTTCAGTCAACGATATCACGCAACAACTGTGAGTTCATACCCCTACATTTTCCGTATTTTTAATGTTTTCAGTGGGGGAATACAAGCTAAACATAAATGTTTTCAAGAATATACATAAAACTTATGCAAATATCATACTTTAATTCCCTTTGCACTATGCTGAGCATAAGGGACGTTTTCACAAAAATTGCATAGTTTTTTCGGACCCGCTATTCGCTACGTTATACATGCAAACTATAATCGGTATAGTTTGGGATTTTCTGAAACTTATCAAGTATAGAAATTTTCACTACTAGACATATGCACTGAAACAGAAACCGTTTACAGTTTACATCACTACTTTATCATGGTATTCATAACTGAAATTATCACTATATACGGTATACATACGGATTTTCACTACGGTAGAACGCTACTACACTACATGTAAACTAGATTGTACGATACTGTGAGGCGCTACTTCACTACTGTACCCTTAGGTGTACAGGGATAAATCCTACCACTGTATAACCAGAGTCTCCTGGAGGGAGAGCGTGAGATTTGTGAATAGATCTATTCGGGACTGACAATCCCACATCTGGACTGCTAGCTACAGTTAGGCGGGCACGCCTGAGATGTACAAATGTCATTTAACTCGACGCCTGAAGAACGTTGGAAAGGTCTCTAGTCATATCAAGCATGGTTATACGACTCACATTATGTATAAATCACCTTTAGTTTACAATCTGACACTCTTCAATAGTTTTATTTATATTAAATAGAACTAACACACACTACGTATACTGGCTGAAGTCAGGGTTTTCAAACAGAACCGATTATGTATTGGTTTCACATACAAAAACCTATACTTCATGATTAGCTCTAGCTAGTCAAATGAGGTAGTATTTTCGCATATCACTACTGTTTTCAGTAACGAACATTCATGGTTTTATACAGAATCGATAACGCTACTTACTCACTAAAGAAAATATCGGATTTTCTTGGAAACACACAGACATTCATGGTTCATTACAAGACTTATAACACTACGTTTTCACTAAAGAAAATATCGGATTTTCTTGAAGCTATACAAACATTTCTGCTAAAAACTACTGCTTATGAACTCACCAGCGTTATGCTGATATTTTCAAACTGCTTGTATTCTCAGGAAATCAGTAGATAGGTACCTGCTGGGTTTTTTAAGAGTTGAAGCAATAAGAGTTTAATGTTTATATTCATACAAATTATATGATGTAATTCAAACAAGTTTCAGAATTGATGTAAACATTTTTACTTAAGTATTCACTGTAATGGTTGTGTTGCGATGATTGTTGTTATTCATTGGTTGTGATGCTATACATGACGTCCTCCACCTCGGAACGTTTCCGCCTTTCTGGTTTCGGGGTGTGACAGATACACAATCCTCACATGATTCTTACAAAAGTTACCAAATCCATGTGCATGTGGGATTGCTTGTTTTGACTTAGTCTTTCACCATAGTCTCTTAAAAAGGGCATGTGTTTTATATTTATTAAAGGTGTGAGGTTGTCTCCTAACTTGTGAGTATAAAGGAATGCATGGGATAAGAAAACGATAGTTTTTCTTCTCCTTCTTAGTAAAAATCCAAAAATATGAACTCTCTCTTACCTCTCATATTTTTGCATTTTGTTGCTTGATTTATGTGTATATAAGTTGCTTCTCTTTAAGGATTTATTTGGTATAAATCCTAAATCTTAAGAACAACATATATACAAGTGAAGACTTGCATCTTTAGTGGTTTACTCTTGTTTGGTGGACACTTCTAGAGAAGCTCTACTTTGAGTTGCTTGTCAGCTTCATCAACTTCCTAATTGCGAAAAGGAATTTAAGGCTTCAAAGGTTGTATTTTTTTCCTTTTCTATGGACATTTTAATCTTTCTATGTTTTGGAAATGATCCTTGGTGGGTAAAATGGTTTTAGTTTATTCAAATCTAAAAATGCTTCCGTTGCTAATTACGTCGAATGTCTCTATACTTAGACTATTTTTAAATAAAAACCCAACACAATCTTTTCCGATATCATCTAATAAATTCTAATAAGAAGATGAAGAAATATTAAAAGATTTAAGTAAGAGATATACCTTTTCACTGATAGTTGACTTTGAAGAAGATGCCATAAGACATTCTCCTTGGTAGCCATATGCATTATCATTTCTTTCAACATTCTCTTCTTCTTCATTCTCAAATTTCTCATCTCCCAATTGTCCTTTTTTAGAAATACATTGAGCAAACATTGCTACATGAGTTGGATTTCTCATCTTTTCATCATCAGATCCAGATGACCATATATGATATGTACCATCCTCAGTATCATCACCAGTTACCACAAGAGCCATATTATTGGTTTTAATTTTGAGCTCCTTGAGCTCTTCAATCTTTTGCACATAGTATGCTTCATATTTGACTTTCTCTTTCTTTCATTCATATCGTTCAACATGCAATCTCTTGCTAAATGATTTTTAGCATTGCATTGCAGTAATTGCAGTCGTATCCAGAATCACCAAGAATTTTCTTCTCAGAATGAGTTTCACGTTTAACAGAAGATTTGTTCATATTTTCTACATTCTTGTTTTGTCAATTGTTGTTTAATCCAGAGAAGTTTTACTTTTCAAATTTCCAGATCCAGGCTTCTTGTAAAACTTTTTAGATGAATTATTTGAAAAATATGCAATAGCTTCACCATTAAAATTTGTGAATAATTCATTATCATCAACACCATCTTCATCATCAAAATCTTCTTCTTTAACAATTTTCACTTTCGACGGTAAATAAATAGGACATCCATAAACCACTCTTTCTCTTTCTTTTTCTTCATTCATTTCATTAACATCATTTTCATGAGCTTTGACCATGTTAAAGAGAACAGAAGAAGAGAATGTATCAAAATTTTCATGAGATTTCAGACGAACGTTTATTCCTTTCTGTTATTTTCTTAGTCCTTGAATGAACATAATGTTTAGCCCCAAGGAACTTCTCTCAACCTTATATTTTAGCATTTGATACACCATATCATTAAATCTATCGAAAGAAAGATCAATATATTAATGTCTTTTTGTTTAAAGTTTGAAATTTCATAGAGAAGTTGAGAAACTATTCTTTTCTTTGTTCTTTGGGTTCCTTGAAATTTATATTTTTAATCTCTCCCAAATTTATTGTGCAGATTTACACCCTCTGATGTAAGCATAAACAACAGGAGGAAATGCTCATATCAATTTGCGCCTACAGTTTATTTGTTATTCTCCTATCTTCTTCTTTTCCAAGCTCCCATACCATCTGTTCTAGTCACATCTCCATCAAAAGCAACTCGATTATTGTTATGATTACCTTTAGTTATTGGCCTCCAAAAATCTCCATCTTAACCTTTGAGATAGTCTTCCATTCTATCGGCCCATTAATCATAATTCTCAAGAAGAAACATTGGAGTTTTTGTCGATGATCCAAGAAAATTTGTGTAGTCCATGATAGAGTTTGTATTCAAAATTTCCACATAATAAGTTATTCATAAAACAAAAATGTTCATATATATGGTAAGAATCATCTATAACATGAGAAATATGGAATCACTCGTTGATAAGTTATTCTTGATGGTTTCTAGCAAATCCGTGAACTACCAAAATGCTATATCGGATCTTGAACCTATATAATGACTTAGAGTCATTAACACTAAGATGTAATCCATATCTAATAATCAAGTATGTGATTAATTAATCTTCATCCTTTATCAAGGATAAAAGGAGTAAGTGTTCTTTTAGAAAGAATGCAAACATGGAGATCTATACATGTTTAGAAAGACTTATCATAAAATGATTTTCTCATACTCATATCATTGACTATGATCAAAGCTTTTCAAAAGTAGTTATGATCAGATGAACAAATATATTATTTACCATAGCTACATATTTTTAATATGAGATACGGATAATATATTTCAAGAGAAACCACTTTCCTTAATAGATATGTACTTGAAGATATTTATATAGCTTAGCCTAGAGGTCTTCTTAATCCATGTTATTTTAACAAAATGTGTAAGCCTTAAGATCCACTTATGGATATAAAGCAAACATATCAAGGCTGTAATCATCATTTTCATATGAAAATACAAGGTATGTGTTATATCGATAATCAAAAACATATCCGATGAAAAGTTTTTCAAGTTCAGAAATTAGATTTAAGAACAATTTTAGATCGAAAATTGAAAACAAAAGAAATTCTCTGAAAAAGTTGAAAGATTCCAGGTACAATACCAGTTGATGAGTTATCAAATCAATAATACGAATCAAATCATTATTAAATGTAAGAGCACAACATCTAAATAATTTTTTTCAGCTCAATGATTGATCAGGAAGGAGGAGGTTAGAGTACAAAATAAATGAGAGAAAGTGGGTAAGATGTTGGTATCCGAAAAGTGTTAATGACCCTCTAACTTACAACACTATATATAGGCAACATGCCTAGTGCGCTCAACTGATAACAAAATATACATGTAGACTTCGACGTTTAAGTACAAAACAAACTGTTACATTAAATAAAAAGATATATCGAAATAGTGAATATTTCGATATAGACAACAAAACAAGTCTACGATATGGAAGCCTTCGATGCTAGCTGCATTTCAAAGATACTTTCGACATTTTGATTCTTCACGACACAATATTCTCAAAACATATTTCGTTTAGATTGTGTGTCGTGAAATTGTATACGGGCAGATAGAGAAAAGTGCTGAATTATGATTCAAGAAACTTGAATTAGGTTGTGAAATTGCGATCATATTAAACTCGTAATGCAAATAGATTAATCCCAATTTAGAGAATTGATTTGAAATGTGACACATATATGTGTTTCCTGTTTATAATCGGTCGAATTGAGATACACATTGGATGAAGCACTTCCTTCAATTGGTTTTGGGAAGTTCCAATTTATGGTTCTTGGTTATGATGGACTTGGTTCGGTGGTAGAAGCCATGGATATGATGCTTGTGTCTTATTTAGGAGCAACCATTCAACCTGAGTGGTCTCCTTCATCCGGTGAAGAGAGTTTGCTATCAGTTATGGCATTAACTGGCATGCTTGTTGGAGCATACTCGTGGGATGTTTTTTTTTCCTATTTTTATGGAAGAGAGTAAGTTTCTCTAATAAAATCCTTTAGATTGTATGTGGATTAATCATCGTTGATACTCAAATTGTTCTTGGTCTCTTAGTTTTGGTATTTCAGGTAGAGATTTCTTGGTATTTCTGTCATATTAACCATAGTTAGCTTCTTGATTGCTTTTGCACCAAATTATATGTCGTTGTTGATACTCTGTTTCTTTGTTGGATTTTGTATTAGATGTGCCCATATGCTTGCATTAGGGTTTCTAGAGTTTGTTCCACTCAAAACAGAATGACTTGGATGGTTGTTTTCTCAACTTCTTGGACCTTTGCGACAATGATTGAAGCTTCATTTTGCTTGGGTATGTGTATATACCAATTTTTTGGGAACTAAATCACTATTTTGTTTGTTTGATGAGTCTAGTTAATTATTATTGATTATAGATTTTCATTCCTTTGAATTAATGTTTAAAGAAGTTTCTTTTATGGTATAGAATTAACCCTGCTTGAAAGAATATGATTTCTTCCAACTTTGTGAATTTTGGTTCCTAAACATGGTTTTATCTCCTCATTTAAAGGTATTTCTTATTAAATATGTTTCCATGTGGGTTTAGATGTGTGATTCACAAATTCTTTCATAAAAATTTCACAATGTAAGTCTTGTGTAGTTTTAATGAGCTTTTAATATGGTCAGTTTCCATTACTAGAAATAAAATCTCTCATTAATTATAGTTACACAATATATCACGAATATTAAGATCGTCCATTATATATATATATATATATATATATATATATATATATATATATATATATATATATATATATATATATAAGGTAAGTGATATGTATACATTTTTTTTTGCTATAGACAACAATTTATGCTTTATATGATTATATAATTTGTATATTGTACAACCCTCTAAAGCAGAATTTGTCATGTATGGAAAAAAGTTGGTGTATATGGATCAGCTCCTTGTATAAAATGACAAATGCAAGAAATAACAACTTATATCACTTATTTATTTTATTATAGCATCCCATTTTAAGTTTTTATTGGATAATTATAATTTTAGTAAAAAGTTTTCTTATACATCAATGATCCAAAGTAAAATTTTCTATTTAAAAAAAAATCAAGAGAAGTGCATTACTATTTCTAGTATTTTGTTAACCCTAGCTATTATATCGAAATATGATTTGGTTGTAGTGGATTATGCATATAGTTGATTGGAGATACCTGCTTGGAGTGTCTACACTTCCATATCTTTTGGCACTAGTATTTTATGGTCTTGTGACACGGTCTCCAAGACACCATTTTCAACGACAAGGATGATTAAGCATGGCTCGCTATATTCAGTCAAAGGGAGTTGAACTCCATATAGGCATACTTGTAACCAATAAGATAAAGGTGACTACCATGTCCATAGAGGGTGAGGTGGCGGGTTGTATTTGGTTCAAGTTTGGTTACTATCTTCTTCGTTCGATCGAAACAACGGTTTTCATTTGGTTGTTAATTGTTATACTTTGCAAACTCCTCTACATACTATGGCTTCAGATTCTTGATGTCACAAATGTGTTTTGAGGAAAGCGGATCATATGGTAGAAAGATGATGCAATCACCCAATATACGAGATCCTAGATTCTATATGAACGTGTTCATCACCAACTTCACATGTACCTCATTTGAAATTTTCTTGGAACCATAAGATTGAAAATAACTTTTTGTTCTTTTGAAAAATTAGGTATTGTTGCAACTCTACCGCCCATTCCATGTACCATTGTGTTTGGCAAACACTACTTTTTTTGCCTACCTTCTTTTGTTTGGCTATAAAACACAAATGAAAACTAGAAAGAAAATTATTAATTACACCAAGTTACACAAATGAAAATTGCATGAAGTTATATAGATGACAATGTGCTTAAAATCTTCAGTGATCATCACTTCAGCACTTTGGAATTCAATTATTGATTTCTTACACTTTTTAACAAATTATGAGGGGATATAAGTCATTTATGTAAATGCGCAATGTGTATAGAGTAATGTGAATTGCAACAATAACCAATTTTGATTGATTCAAAGCAAAAACTGAATAATAAGATTAAGATTCAAGTTTTGAGAACAGAAAACAAAACAAAGATACTCTTAGAGGTTGTTGGCATGAATCAAGGAAACAACCGTCTTTGATTTTCCTGTTAACTAGTTTCTTCTTCCTTCTTTCGTTTCTAATTTTATTGAGTTTCTGTCTTATAACATAAATGTAATTTGATTGATAATAATGTGGTGTGTGTGTGTGTGTATATATATATATATATATATATATATATATATATATATATATATATATATATAGGATCGGGTGAGGACTCTTTTTAAAGTGAGGACTCGTAGGGACACCTTAAAAAATTGAAAAAAAAATACAAATCATAAAATCGAACATAGTACTATATCGAAGAGAAAAAAAACTTTGGAATTTTTTTTGGATCATTAAAATTGAAGCATGTATCATATTTATGATCCATGATTCAATTTTAATGATGTAAATTTTTTTTTTCTTCCGGATATAGTACTATGCTCGATTTTATGATTTATATTTTTTTAGATTTTGTTTTCAAAATTTTTAAGGTATTCTCACGAGTCCTCACTTTAAAAAGAGTCTTCATCATAAGCGGACCATATATATATATATATATATATATATATATATATATATATATATATATATATATATATATATATAAGATCAAATAAGAACCACTAAAGGTTAAGAACTATAAGAACCACTTATTTTTAACTTATTATTAATCTTATTTTTATTTTTTCTAATATTTTAATTATTTTTAAGATTTTATAAATAGATAAAACTATAAGTGTATTATTATAAATACACATATAAGATATATATACCAAATAACTATCACATATTATTCTCATTATCTCACCAACACAAAACATATAGTTCCACCATAAGTTTCTTTCTCATCTACTTTTCTCCTCAGACAACACCACCGTCAACCACCTCCAACCATCGTCGGCCACCTCCGACCACCATTGGTAACCAGCCCCATCATCGCCTCCTCCCTGTGTAACATCCCGAATCCCAGACATAAATTTAAATGTTTAATATATTCATTTTAATAGGTCAACTCAACGAGTTGGAGGCCTCAACTCGTCGAGTAGAGACTAAGATTGGCTGCATCACTTTAGAACCAACTCGACAAGTTGGTGGACTAAACTCGATGAGTTGGAGCTGAGTGTGAAAACCCTAATTTTTAGGGTTTGCACCCTACTTAAAGGACCTTAAGTCTTTTACCCCACCTCCCTCATCACCTTATCACCCAAAGACAAACCCTAATCGAGTTACCTTCTATCTTGAGAGTGTGTAAGGCTAAGAGTGTGTGTTTTGGTGCATTCCTTGAAGAGTAAAGTGCTTGGAACAAGAAGGAGTCTATAGATCCGGCATCCATCTAGTTGTAGCAGCCATTTGAAGGTAAAAAGCCATTACCTTGATCACTTGTTTGTTAGATCTCTCCATTAGAGAGTTTATGGCTATTTCTAGCTTCTTCTTGAGTCATTATTGGTTTTGAGCATTCTTTGAAGCTGAGACTTCATATCTGGACACTATTAGGCCCTTTAGGCCTAAGGACTAAATCTTTATCAAGCTTTGGCCAATCTTCATGCCTTAAACCACTTGTTGAACTTGGTTTTGACAAAGTTAGCCCCTAAATGCCATGCATGGATGTAAAGCTTGCTGCTTTACGTGGTATCTCAGTCCTAGAAGGCTAGATCTAGAGTTTGGGACCTTAGTCTCGCTTAAAAGCGTTTGAATGAGAGAAGAAGCTGAAGGAACTCAACGAGTTGGTTAGCCAACTCGACGAGTTGGTTAGCCAACTCGACGAGTTGGTTAGCCAACTCGACGAGTTGGTTAGGGTTTTCCCCGATATTCTGGACACAATGCAAAGTCGACGAGTTGGTGAGATAACTCGGCGTCTTGACTCAAATTTTCCCGATTTTCTGAGAATAGAAGGAACTCGATGAGTCGCATAGATGCACTCGAAGAGTTGAGTCTGTTGGATTAGGTTTCTAAGCCCATAACTATAATTGGTATGTACTTGACCCGATAATAGCATGGTCCTTTGGGGTTGCCTTCACCGGAGCAATTTGATAGGATGGATTTTTGAGAAAGAGGTTATTTGTGATTTATTAATATATTATATGAATAATATATTAATTGAGAAATCATATTATTTAATTGAAATTGATCAAGAATTAATTTGAAATTAATTTAGTGATCAAAAGAGATTGATTAAATTTACAGGGATTGATTAGGTAAATCAGTAATACTTATAGTTTGGGATAATGATCCATGTTGATTAGTGATGGACTAAATCTATGTGAGAGTCCGTGAAGAGGTAGTCCAAAGGGCCTATCATATGGATTGTTGAAATACTTAAAGGTTTAAGTAAATTAGGGTTTTATCCACACTATAGTTTGAACCCCTAGCTTCCCAAAATCGGCCAATGCATTCCAAGGTGAAACCCTAACCGATTTTGTGCTTCCTAAACCTCTCTCTCATAAGCCTCCTCTTGCTTTTGGTGTTTGTGACTTATTAGAGGTTTCACATTTGAGGTACTAAGCTCTTGAAAGGCCAATAACTACAAGCTACAACAAAAAGGTATTCATCTAACTTGTTTTTATGTTGTGAATCTCAAATTGTATGCTATTTAGGGTTCATGCTTTGGATAAATGAAAATTACATGTATAACTTGAAAAACTTAGATCCAAAGCATTAGGGTTGTATATGCACCATAGGATTGTTATAGTGCTCAAAACCCATCAGTGGTATCAGAGCCAAGGGTGTTTTCTGTTATATTGATGCAATTGTATTGTTTTCAAAGCTGAAAATTTTCAATTTTTGCTCTCTGACTGCTGGAACTCGACGAGTTGAGCCAACTCGACGAGTTGGATCATCTGTTGGCAGATTTTTCGAGTTTTTGGCCAGTTTTGGGTTAGGATCATTACCACAAACTGTTTTGATTGATAAAATTCGATTTTTCTGATAATGTAATGATTATCCTCATCCAATTGAATGATGATTGTCAAATTTTAAGATAATTACTTGATTTTGTGAAAAGTAATTATTTGTAGAATTTGATTTGAATCGTATTGCTATATGAAATTAGATTAGGTCAATTTTGTGATATAGTTAATTATACGATTAATTTAATTGTTTTCAAATTGATCAAACATGAGTTTTGAAAAGTTTCAAATTTTGCTCTCAAGTTTTGGAATTTAAAAATTGATTAAAATGTTTAATTTAAGAAATATTAAAATTCTAAACCCTAGAGTTTTAAAAGTGTAAAATTCAACCCTTATACTATTATAATATTAAAAGCTTAATACTTATATATATATATATATATATATATATATATATATATATATATATATATATATATATGACAGTCAGTCTTACTGTTAGTAGGCGTCATTCACGAAGCTCGTCTATAAGGGGAGGGGGGTATAAGGAAATTGCATATAAAATGACGATTGAATGGGTGTCCATTCTCACCCACCGCTCCCTTGACTAGTAGAGGGTCCTTAGACGAACGGGTAGGATAGGACATTAATTCTCATTAAAAGTATAATGATAATTATAAAAGTAACTAAATGTTTTTCATAAATTCCCAATCTTAGTTACTTTAGGAAAAATGTGAAAATGGTGCTATTCCATGAATTTGCACTTTACACCTTGACAAGTCGTTAGTAGAGCGTGTGTAGTTAACCGGCACACTAACATGGACTAACAAGGGTGGCAAAGGGTAGCTCGAGAATTTTCATAGATCAATGGAGCATGTGTGGTTTGTTGGATTAGGTGTCTAAGCCCATAACTATAATTGGTATGTACTTGACCCGAGAATAGCATGGTCGATTTTGGGTTGCATTCACCAAAACAATCTGATAGGATGGATATTTGAGAAAGAGGTTTATTATTTGATTAGTATTGATCAAGTATTAATTTGGAATTAATTTGGTGATCAAAAGAGACTAATTAAATTTGCAAGGGCTGATTGTGTAAATCAATGATATATATATATATATATATATATATATATATATATATATATATATATATATATATATATATATATATATATATATATAGGTTGGGCTAATAATCCATGATTGATTAGTGATGGGCTAAGCTTATGTAAGTATCCATATAGTGTTAGTCCTTTACAAGCCCAAGTGTAAGAATTAGGGTTTACACATAACCCTTGGAATTCTACAATATATATATGTAACCCCTTGGCTAGAATTTGTACACACTAGTGATCTTAGAGATACTATAGTCGAATTCTTGAGTGCCTCTAACCTCTCTCTCAAGTTCTCCAATTATTGGTGGTGTTTAGTGAACCATTTGAGGCATCACACTTGAGGTGCTAAGTTCTTAAATGCCAAGTAATTCAAGCTACTACAAGAGGTAACCTTCTAACTAGATTTTATGATTCATATGTCAAATTGCATGCTAGTTAGGATTCATGCTTTGGAAATTTTTTTATTGCATGTATAACTAGAGAAAACTTAGATCCAAAGCATTAGGGTTGTATGTGCACCATTGGAGTGTTATAGTGCTCAAAACTCATCAGTGGTAGAAGAGCCTATGATTGTTTTCTGTTATATTGATACTTGGTTATTTTTCAAAGCAGAAAAAATCGAATTTCTGGCCTCTAACTGATGAACTCGCTGAGTCCAATGATCTGACTTGACGAGTTCACTCACAAAAAGGCAACTCGACGAGTCCAGTTCATGCACTCGTCGAGTAGAACATTCTGTTTGTAGATTTTCGAGCCTTTTGGCCAGAATTGGATTATGATCATTACCAAAAACTGTTTTGTATCATAAAATTCGTTTTTCTTGATATGGTAATGATTATCCTCATCCAATTAAAGGAAATTTGTCAGATTTTAAGATAATAAGATGATTATTTGTATTATTTGATATGAATTTTCTTGCTATATGAGTTAGATTAGATCAATGGTAAATTATATGATAATGTTATTAATTAAAACTGATCTAAATGCTTTAATGAACTCCATAACATGTCCTCAAGTTATGGAACATCAAGAGTCTCATTTATTAAAAGACATTAACTCATAAGTTATGAAAGCCAAGAGTTTTGAAGAGTTTCAAAACTTGCCCTGAAGTTTTGGAATTTGTAAAGTCTCAGTTAAGAAACATTTAATTCCAAACCTTAGAGTTTTAAAAATTTAAAATTCAACCCTTATACTATTATAATATTATAAGTTTAATAATTATATATATATATATATATATATATATATATATATATATATATGTATAAGACAAGTCAGTGTTACCGTTAGTAGGCCTCATTCACGAAGCCGGTCTATAAGAGGGGTATAATGTTACTGCCTATAAAATGGTTGTTTAATGGGTGTCCACTCTCACCCACCGCTTCCTTCATTGGTGGAGGGTCGTTAGCCGAATGGGTAGGATAGGACATTAGTTCTCGTTAAAAGTATAATGATTATTATAAAGTAACTAAATGTTTTATTAAATTCCCAATCTTAGTTACTTTAGGAAAAATGTGAAAATGATGCTATTCCATGAAATTGCACTTTGCACCTTGCCAAGTCGTTAGTGGAGCGTATGTGGTTAACCGACACACTAACTTGGACTAACAAGGGTGGTAAAGGGTAGCTTGATGTTTGTCATAGATCAATGGAGCGTGTGTGGTTAACCGGCACATTGATTAGGTGATAAATGACATCGAGTGTACCAAGTATATTTGCATGGTTATTCACACCTTATTTGTGATCCTCGGTATCCCAGTCAGAAACCTGAAGGGCATAATCGAGATTTAAACATGTCATTGAAAAGTTCAATGAATCTCAAAAGAATCTAGGAATTTCAATCCAATTTAAAACTTAATAATCAATTTTTTTTCATGGTGGAAATTGGTAAATCGTCATTTACTTACCTTCAAATATTTTGCAATTGGATTACGACATCCCTCTTCCGAATTGTAAATATTGTGTTGGTTCCTAACCTTAATATTTCATTTGGGTGTTATATTAAGGATTCTTATCTAATATAAACATTGTCTTTCTTTTTCAGATGTCTTCCAACACCACTTCTGGCTCAAACCCTTCGGGATCTTTCTCCATCATGAACTTGTGTGGGAGGGTCATCTTTGATGGTTCGAACTTCAATGACTGGATTCAGAACATTAGGATGGTCACTCGCTACGAGGACAAGGAGTATGTCCTCGACAAAGAGCTTACGGAGATTGATGAAACCACTGCTACTCCTGAAGAGGTTGTTGAGTATAGGGCACATGAGAAGGATGCCACGAAGGTGTCTTGTATTATGCTTGCCACTATGACTGTTGAACTTCAAAAGTCCTATGAGGACTACTAACCTTTCGAGATGCACCAAGACTTGATGGAAAGATACCATCAAAGTGCTCTTTAGGAAAGGTATGAAATCATTGCCTCCATGATCACAACAAAGATGAAGGATGGAGAGTCCATCACGGCCCACTTGCAGAAAATGCAAAGGTTTGTGGACCGCTTGCTGAAGTTGAATGTGAACTTCGATGAAGAGTTGGCCATTGATATTATCCTACACTCATTGCCTCCTTGTTATGATCAGTTTCGTATGGCTTATCATATGAACAAGGAGGAGGGCAGTCTTAGCAACCTTCAAGGCCTTTTGAGAACTGCTGAAAGTAGTCTAAAAGGAAAATCTGTTGTATCTACTCCTACTCCTACTGCTGCTGCCACAGTCCTGGCAATTGGACATGGGAAAGGGAAGAAGAGGAAGGTTCGTTCTAAGAGCCGCAAAGGAAAGTCTCATGATGGATCCTCTTCTAGTGGGACCAAAGTTGGTTCTGTTAATCCCTCTACCAATCCGAAAGAATCAGAGTGCTTCTATTGTCATGATAAAGGGCACTGGAAGCGAAGCTGCCCCAAATACTTTCAGGATGTTAAAGATGGGAAGATAAAGCCCACCCATTCATGTATTTATACTATTCTATCTAATAACTCATCACATTCCAGTTCTTGGGTCCTTGATACAAGTTTTGGTTTCCATATTTGTTCTGATTTGCAGGGTCTAAGAAGAAGTAGGGATGTGGAGCACGGGAAGATGACTTGATCATGGGGAATAAGAAAATGTCGCTTGTCATCAAGATTGGAGCTTATTCTTTATTGCTTAGTAGTGGGTTAGAATTAGATTCGAATAATTGTTGCTACTCGTCTGATATGGCGAGAAACATTATTTCCTTTCATGGTTTGTACAAACAAGGTTTTAGATTTTCATTTGATAATGAAATTGGTTCTATTAATGCTTTTTATAATGGTGTATTTTATTTTAAAGCATTGCCTTGTAATGGTGTATATGAAACTGTGATGGCTGTAGACAACTTAGGAAATAATGTGTTGCACATTGATTCTTCCAATAGTTTGGATAAGGTATACTTGTGGCATTGTCGTCTTGGACATGTCAACAAGAAGCGCATAGGCCAACTCTAAGAGGCTGGTGTCATTCGACTTAAGGTCAGATGACACTTGCGAATCTTATTTGCTTGGAAAGATGACCAAGTCACCCTTCACTGGTACTTGTGAAAGGGGTGAGAGTTTGTTGGATCTCATACACACCGATGTGTGTGGACCCTTCAGAACCGCCACAAGGGATGCTAACCGCTTCTATGTGACTTTTACTAATGATTACAACAGATATGGCTATATCTACTTAATCAAGCATAAGTCAGAAACCTTTGAAAAGTTTAAAGAGTTTAAACAAGAAGTGGAGAATCAGCTGGGTAGGAAGATATAGATGCTCTGATCCGATCGAGGTGGTGGGTATCTTAGTATCGAGTTCCTAGACTATCTTAAGAAATGTGGAATTATTTCACAATTGACGCCACCCAGGACACCACAACTTAATGGTGTGGCTGAGAGGCGCAATCGAACCTTGTTGGACATGGTTCATTCCATGATGTGTCGAGCTTCGTTACCTATCTCATTCTGGGGGTATGCCTTAGAGACTGTCGCCTATATCCTTAATCTAGTCCCTACTAAGACGGTTGCCAAAACACCTCACGAGATGTGGACAGGGAAGGTTCCCTCGTTAGCACACATCAACGTTTGGGGTTGCGAGGCGTTTGTGAGGCGTGAGAGTCACGACAAACTTGAACCCCGTAGTGAGCGTTGTATTTTCATCGGCTACCCACAAAAGTCTTTTGGATATCTCTTCTACAGACCGAGTGACTATGTTGTCTCCGTTGCGTTGCGAGGAGAGGGGTTTTCTGAGAGAGAGAAATTATATGCCAAGAAGACAGTGGGAGGCAAATTGACCTTGAATAGCTTCAAGAATTAAGTGATGAAGGAACCTCAAACACTAGCGCTCAATCTGAGGAGAAAACTCCTGTTGAACCAGTTGATGAGTCCGTACCACTGAGGCGTTCCAGTAGAGTTAGTGTTCCACCTGTGTTATATGGTTTCCATATTACTACAGATGGTGATACATTTATCAGTGATAGCACACTGGTAAATTTGGATGAACCTAACAACTACAAGGAAGCCATGGCAGGCCCCGAGTCTACAAAATGGAAAGAGGCTATGGACAACGAGATTCAGTCCATGTATGACAATCAAGTTCGGAACTTGGTTGACAATGTACCAGGTCGTAAGACAATTGGGTGCAAATGGATCTTCAAGAAGAAGACCGACATGGATGGGAAAGTAAACACATATAAGGCGCAATTGGTTGCGAAGGGCTTTACTCAAACTCTTGCAGTTGACTATGACGAGACCTTCTCAACAGTAGCGAAGATTAAATCTATAAGGGTTATACTAGCCATAGCTGCATTTCATAATTATGAAATATGGCAAATGGATTTCAAAACCGCTTTCCATAAAGAGAAGTTAGCTGAAGATGTTTACATGAGTCAGCCAGAGGGTTTTGTCAATGAAAATTACCCTAATAGAGTGTGTAAGCTTAAGAAATCCATTTATGGATTGAAACAAGCATCTCACAGATGGAATATTTGTTTCGATGAGAAAGTCAAAGAGTTTGGATTTTCGAGAAACGATGATGAGTCCTGTGTATATGTCAAAGCTAGTGGGAGTATAATTAGCTTTCCGGTGTTGTATGTGGATGGCATACTTCTCATAGGAAATGAATCCCAACCTTACAGGAGGTTAAGTCTTGGCTTGGGATGTGTTTCGCTATGAAGGACCTTGGGGATGCTGCCTATATTCTAGGGATAAGGATATTGAGAAACAATAGTAAAAGACTAATAGGACTTAGTCAAAGTACCTACTTGGACAAGGTGTGGAAGCGTTTCAACATGGAGAATTCCAAGAAATGTGAATTACCTATCCAAAGCAATACCAAACTGAGTAAGACTCAGAGTCCGAGTACAGAGGCCGAGATAGCAGAGATGAGTCGAGTACCATATGCTTCCGTAGTTGGCTCGATCATGTATGCTATGACTTGTACTCGCCCTGATGTGGCCTTTGCTTTGAGCATGGTCAACAGATTTCAAGGGAATCCTGGTAAAGCTCACAGGATTTTGGTAAAGAACATTCTTAAGTACCTAGGGAGGACTAAGGACTGGGTCCTTACGCTCGGTGGGAGTGATGACTTAAGAGTGACAGGGTATAGTGACACCAACTTTCAGACCGACAGAGATAATTTACGCTCTCAGTCGGGCTGGGTATTTACCCTGAATGGAGGAGCAATAACTTGGAAAAGTTCCAAACGGGAAACTGTAGTTGATTCAACGTGCGAATCAGAGTACATAGCAGCAAGCGAAGCGTTGAAGGAAGCGATATGGATGAAGAACTTCATCGGAGATCATGGAGTTGTACCAGCTATAAAGGAGCCTATGGAGACTTTCTGTGACAGCGAGAGCGTGGTTACCTTAGCCAAGGAACTGAGAGATCATGGCAGATCCAGACACATCGACATAAAATATCACTTCATAAGACATCGGTAGAAGAAGGACTCCTCGTAGCAAAGAGGGTATCGTCAGAGGAGAACCCAGCAGATCCCCTTACGAAGGGACTGAGTAGGGTTAAGCACTTGCAGGATGCGAGGAGCATTGGGCTGAAGGAAGATATTAGTTTTAATGATTAGATAGTTGTTCTGAAACTTGTGAAATATAAAATGTAATTGACATTTGATGATTAAATAAAAGGAGTTGTATTTATGAGCAAAGTTACTATCTTGTAGTTGTTTACTATTGTTTCATTTTTCATGTTTTGACTTCCAGAATAATAAAATTATTCAAACAATCCACAGTCGATCATACTTTGGAAGTAGGTATTGAGGCAAGACTGTCATGAATTTGGCTTGTAGATTTTCTAAATTGTTTAGACATAACAATAGTTTGCTACAACATTCATGAGTGCTCATAAGGTGTGAGTATTGGATTAAACCCACGCTCACATGAATCACTTCATGGAATTTATCATGAGTGATTGTGAGACGATAATATCATATAGTCTTCAAATCGAGATGTATGAGTTGTTGACTATGAGTTGGTTGTAAATTGATAGTGCGAAACCGCATCAGTAACTTGATGTTATAAAACGTACTATTGTGTATGATCTGACGAGTAGTTAGTACAAGCATATAAGTCGAAGTTTATCTGTTCCGTTTGGTATTTGGAGGATTAAAAGCGATATCTTGGGCCCCTCGATGATTTTGTTTTGACTTATGTTCCGGGCCCGGTCAGAACTCCATTGATATGTTCAATTAAGTTCTATGTCAAACAAATCGGAAATCGGGAAACAAACTACTGGAAAATAAGTATGACTATGTTCCATGTATTTGTCTGCACGATATTTTGAAGAACAGAGGATTATATGATCCCTTATCTAAAATGGTGCGTCAAAGTTCGACAAAGGCTTTTAAGAGCTACGATTGCTAGTCGGTTTTTAAGTCGTACTTGCAGTTATAGTTATTAGAGTTATCGAAGTCGGAGACTGTTGGATTACGTGTCTAAGAGACTAATTAAATTAGCATGGTCCATTTTGGGTTGCATTCACCAGAACAATCTGATAGGATGGATATGTGAGAAAGAGGTTTATTATTTAATTAGTATTGATCAAGTATTAATTTGGAATTAATTTGGTGATCAAAAGAGACTAATTAAATTTGCAGGGGCTGATTGTGTAAATCAATGATATATATATATATATATATATATATATATATATATATATATATAGGTTGGGCTAATAATCCATGATTGATTAGTAATGGGCTAAGCTTATGTAAGTATCCATATATGTTAGTCTGTTATAAGCCCAAGTGTAAGAATTAGGGTTTACACATAACCCTTGGAATTCTACACTATGTATATGTAACCCATTGGCTAGAATTTGTACACACTAGTGATCTTAGAGATACTATAGTCGAATTCTTGAGTGCCTCTAACCTCTCTCTCAAGTTCTCCAATTGTTGGTGGTGTTTTGTGAACCATTTGAGGCATCACACTTGAGGTGCTAAGTTCTTAAAGGCCAAGTAATTCAAGCTACTACAAGAGGTAACCTTCTAACTAGATTTTATGATTCATATGTCAAATTGCATGCTAATTAGGATTCATGCTTTGGAAAATTGTTTATTGCATGTATAACTAGAGAAAACTTAGATCCAAAGCATTAGGGTTGTATGTGCACCATAGGAGTGTTATAGTGCTCAAAACCCATCATGGTTAACCGGCACATTGATTACATGGTAAATGACTCGAGAGTGCCAAACAAATTTGTATGGTTATTCACACCTTGTTTGTGATCCTCGGTATCCCAGTCACAAACTTAAAGGACATAATCGAGATTTAAACATGTAAATGAAAAGTTCAATGAATCTCAAAGAACTAGGAATTTCATAAAACTTAATTCTTTAAAATTTTAGTTTTGGGTGGTGAAATTGGTAAATCGTCATTTACCTACCTTCAAATATTTTGCAATTAGATTATGACATCCCTCTTCCGAATTGTGAAATATTGTGTTTGGGTCCTAGCCTTAATATTTCATTTGGGTGTTATATTAAGGAATTTATATCTAATGAAACTTGTCCTTCTTTTCAGATGTCTACTTCAAACAACGCTTCGAACTCAAATGCTTCTGGCTCTTTCTCCCTCATGAACTTATGTGGGAGGGTCATTTTCGATGGGTCGAATTTCAATGATTGGATTCGAAACATTTGCATGGCCAGTCGATACGAGGAAAAGGAATATGTCCTCGACAAAGAGCTAAAGGAGATTGATGAAGAAACTGCTACTCCTGAACAACTGGCTGAGTATAGGGCTCATGAGAAGGACGCGACAAAGGTGTCGTGCATCATGCTAGCCACTATAACTTCTAAGCTTCAGAAGTCCTACGATGAGTTTTGGCCTTTCGAGATGCACCAAGACTTGATGGAAAGGTACCATCAGAGTGCTTGACAAGAAAGGTATGAAATCATTGCCTCCATGATAACAACAAAAATGGAGGATGGAGAGTCCATCACGGCCCACTTGCAAAAAATGTAAAGATATGTGGACCGCATGCTAAAGTTGAATGTTAATTTCGACGAAGAGTTGGCTATTAACATTATCCTACACTCCTTGCCTCCTTGTTATGATCAGTTCAGAATGACTTATCATATAAACAAGGAGGAAGTCACTGTAAGCAAGCTTCAAGGCCTACTGAGAACTGTTGAAAGGATTTTAAAAGGCAAGTCTATTGTACCCACTCCTACTGCTGCCCCGTCCTGGCAATTTGACATGGTAAGGGAAAGAAGAGGAAAGCTTCCTCAAAGAATCACAAGGGAAAGTCTCATGATGGATCCTCTTCTAGTGGGTCCAAAGGTGGTTCTGCTGCTCCCTCATCCAATCCAAAGGAAGCAGAGTGCTTTCATTGACATGAAAAAGGGCATCGGAAATGAAGTTGCACTAAATACTTGCAGTACATTAAGGATGGGAAGATAAAGCCCACCTTCACAAGTATTTACACTATTCAATCTAACAACTCATCACATGCTAGTTCTTGGGTCATTGATACAGGATGTGGTTTTCACATTTGTTCTGAATTGCAGGGTCTAAAAAGAAGTAGGGATGTGGAGCACGGGAAGATGAACTTGATCATGGGGAATAGGAACGCATCGCCTGTCACCAAGATTGGATTTTATTATTTATTTCTTAGTAATGGGTTAGGGCTAGATTTGAACAATTGTTGCTACTCGTCTGATATGGCGAAAAAATTATTTCTTTTCATGTTTTGTATAAACAAGGTTTTAGATTTTCATTTAACAATGAAATTGGTTCTATTAATGCTTTTTATAATGGTAAATTTTATTTTGAAGCATTTCCTTGTAATGGTATATATGAAACTGTGATGGTTGTAGACAACTTAGGAAATAATGTATTGCATATTGATTCGTCAAATGGTTTGGACAAAGCATGCTTGTGGCATTGTCGTCTTGGACATGTCAATAAGAAGCGCATAGCCCAACTACAAAAGGATGGAGTGTTGGAGTCATCTGACTTAAATTCGGATGACACGTTCGAATCTTGTTTGCTTGGAAAGATGACCAAGTCACCTTTCACTGGTAGTTGTGAAAGAGGTGAGGGGTTGTTGGATCTCATACACACCGATGTGTGTGGGCCCTTCAGATCCGCCATAAGGGATGCCAACCGCTTCTATGTAACATTTACCGACGATTATAGTAGATATGGATATATCTATTTAACCAAGAACAAGTCGGAAGACTTTGAAAAGTTCAAAGAGTTTAAGCAAGAAATAGAGAATCAATTGGGCAGGAAGATAAAGATGCTCCGATCTGATCGAGGTGGTGAGTATCTTAGTATCGAGTTCCACGACTATCTTAAAGAATGTGGAATTATTTCACAATTGACGCCACCTAGGACACCGCATCTTAATGGTGTGGTTGAGAGGCGCAATCGAACCTTGTTGGACATGGTTCGTTCCATGATGAGTCGAGCTTCATTACATATCTCATTTTGGGGGTATGCTTTAGAGACTGCCGCCCATATCCTAAATCTAGTCCCAACTAAGAAGGTTTCCAAAACACCTCACGAAATGTGGACATGGAAGGTTCCCTTGTTAGCTCATATCAAGGTTTGGGGTTGCGAGGCTTTCGTAAGACGAGAGACTCATGACAAGCTCAAACCTCGTAGTGAGCATTGTATTTTCATCGGCTACCCACATAAATCCTTTGGATATTTGTTCTATAGACCTAGTGAGAATGTGGTCTTCGTAGCACGAAGGGGTGTCTTTCGTGAAAGAGAACTCATATGGCAAGAGGATAGTGGGAGGCAAATCGACCTTGAAGAGCTTCAAGAGTTAAGCGATGAAGGAAACTCTAACACCAGCAATCAACCTAAGGATGAGACTCATGTTGAACCAGTTGACGAGTCCGTACCTCTGAGACGTTCCAATAGAGTTATTGTTCCACCTGTGTTGTATTGTTTTCATATAACAAGTGCAGGTGATACGTTTATCAGTGACAACACACTGATAAATTTGGATGAACCTAACAACTACAAGGAAGCCATGGAAGGCCAAGAGTTTGCAA
This sequence comes from Lactuca virosa, assembly GCF_052849685.1. NCBI lineage: Eukaryota > Viridiplantae > Streptophyta > Magnoliopsida > Asterales > Asteraceae > Lactuca > Lactuca virosa. The sequence goes on from NC_136430.1 coordinate 252,850,344, forward strand.
AGTGGAAAGAGGAAATGGATAACGAGATTCAGTCCATGTATGACAATCAAGTTTGGAACTTGGTTGACAATGTACCAGGTCGTAAGACGGTCGGGTTTAAGTGGATCTTCAAGAAGAAGACCGACATGGATGGGAAAGTACACACATATAAGGCACGATTGGTTGCGAAGGGCTTTACTCAAACTCCTGGAGTTGACTATGACGAGACCTTCTCACCAGTAGCGAAGATCAAATCTATAAGGATTATGCTAGCCATAGTTGCGTTTCATGATTATGAAATATGGCAGATGGATGTCAAAACCACTTTCCTTAATGGGAAATTAGCTGAAGATGTTTACATGAGTCAGCCAGAGGGTTTTGTATATGCGAAGTACCCTAATAGAGTGTGTAAGCTTGAGAAATCCATTTATGGATTAAAGCAAACATCTCGCAGATGGAATCTTTGTTTCGATGAGAAAGTCAAAGAGTTTGGTTTTTCGAGAAGTGAGGATGAATCCCACGTATATGTCAAGGCTAGTGGCAGTATAGTTAGCTTTCTGGTATTGTATGTGGATGACATACTGCTTAGAGGAAACGACATTCCAACCTTGCAAGAAGTTTAGTCCTGGCTTGGGAAGTGTTTCGCTATGAAGGACCTCGGGGAAGTTGCTTACATTTTAGGGATAAGGATATTGAGAAACAGTAGTAAAAGACTAATAAGACTTAGTCAAAGTACCTACTTAGACAAGGAGTTGAAACGTTTCAACATGGAGAATTCCAAGAAAGGAGAATTGCCTATCTAGTGCAATACCAAATTGAGTAAGATTCAGAGTCCGAGTACCGATGCCGAAATAGCAGAAATGAGTCGAGTACCATATGCTTCTGACGTTGGCTCGATCATGTATGCTATGACATGTACTCGCCCTGATTTGGCTTTTGCTTTGAGCATGGTTAGTCGATATCAAAGGAATCCTGGTAGAACTCACTGGATAGCAATAAAGAACATTCTAAAGTACCTGCGGAGGACTAAGGACTGGGTCCTTACCCTCGGTGGGAGTGATGACTTGAGAGTGACAGGGTATAATGACGCCAACTTTCAGACCGACAGAGATAATTTCCTCTCTCATTCGGGCTGAGTATTTACCCTAAATGGAGGAGTAGTAACATGGAAAAGTTCCTAACAGGAGACTGTAGCTGATTCAACGTGCGAATCAGAGTACATAGCAGCAAGCGAAGCGTCGAAGGAGGCAATATGGCTAAAGAACTTCATCGTAGACCTTGGAGTTGTACCAGCTGTAAAGAAGCCTATGGAGATTTTCTGTGACAACGAGGGTGCGCTCGCCTTAACCAAGGAACCAATGGATCATGGAAGATCCAGGCACATCGACAGAAAATATCACTTCATAATACATCGAGTACAAGAGGGACACCTCGTAGTGAAGAGGGTATCGTCAGAGGATAACCCAACAAATCCCCTTACTAAGGGACTGAGTAGGGTTAAGCATCTGCAGCATGCTAAGAGCATTGGCCTAAGGGACGATATTAGTTTTAGTGATTATATAGGCAGTTAGAAACTTGTAATAAATAAATGTAATTGACATTTGATGATTAAATAATAAGGGTTTTATTTATAAGTAAAGCTTACTGTCTTCTATCAATTGTTTATTTTATGTTTCACTTTTGCATGTTTTGACTTCCAGAATAATATGATTATTCGAAATATCCACAGTCAATCATACTTTGGAACTAAGCTATGAGGTTAGACTGTCATGAATTGTCTTGTAGATTGTTTAAGGAGTTTAGACATAGCAAAATTTTGCTGCAATCCTGAAATAAGATTTGAGTATTGGATTAAACCCACGCTCACATGAATCACTTCATGGAATTCATCACGAGTGATTGTGAGACGATAATATCGTATAGTCTTCAAACCAAGATATATGAGTTATTGATTACGAGTTGGTTGTGCATTGATTGTACGAAAACGCATCAGTAACTTGATGTTATAAAACATGTTGTTATGTATAATTTAACAAGTAATTAGTACAAGCATATAAGTCGAAGTTTATCTGTTCCTTTTATCCTAAGAGGATTAAAAGCGATATCATGGGCCCCTCGATTATTTTGTTTTGATTTATGTACCGGTCCCGGTCAGGACTCAATATATATGTTCAATTGAGTTCTATGTCAAACAAATCAAAAATCGGGAAACAAACTGTTGGACAATGAGTATGTCTTCATTCCATGTCTTTTTCCACGTGATATCTTGTAGAATAGAGGATTATATGATCCCTTATCTAAATGACGCGTCATTCACTAGGTCAGAGTTCGACAACGACCTTTGAGAGCTACGATTGCTAATCGGATTTTGAAGTTGCATTGGCAGTTATAGTTATTAGACTTATCCAAGTAGGAGACTGTTGGATTAGGTGTCTAAGCCCATAACTATAATTGGTATGTACTTGACCCGAGAGTAGCATGGTCCTTTTGGGTTGCCTTCACCGGAGCAATTTGATAGGATGAATTTTTGAGAAAGAGGTTATTTGTGATTTATTAATATATGATATGAATAATATATTAATTGAGAAATCATATTATTTAATTGGTATTGATCAAGAATTAATTTGGAATTAATTTAGTGATCAAAATAGACTGATTAAATTTATAGGGACTGATTAGGTAAATCAGTAATACTTATAGTTTGGGCTAATGATCCATGTTGAATAGTGATGGACTAAATCTATGTGAGAGTCCATGAGGATTTAGTCCAAAGGGCCTATCATATGGATTGTTGGAATACTTAAAGGTTTAAGTAAATTAGGGTTTTATGTAATAAACCCTAAGGATTCCACACTATAAATTGAACCCCTAGCTTCCCAAAATCGGCCAATGCAGTCCAAGGTGAAACCCTAGCTGATTTTGTGATTCCTAAACCTCTCTCTCATAAGCCTCCTCTTTCTTTTGGTGTTTGTGACTTACTAGAGGTATCAAATTTGAGGTACTAAGCTCTTGAAAGGCCAAGAACTACAAGCTACAACAAAGAGGTATTCATCTAACTTGTTTTTATGTTGTGAATCTCAAATTGTATGCTAGTTAGGGTTCATGCTTGGGATAAATGAAAATTGCATGTATTACTTGAGAAAACTTATATCTAAAGCATTAGGGTTGTATGTGCACCATAAGATTTTTATAGTGCTCAAAACCCATCAGAGTCAACATGGATTGTAGACTTGAGTGTTGACTTTTTAGGGTTTGGTCAAATTGTGGACTTTGGAGACCATTGGGGGGGGGTGGTAAAATGGTCTTTCACTCTTTCTGAGAATTAGTAGAGGAGTTAGCTTAACATCTTTGGGTGTTGTTAATTTAAATTGTTAATTAAAGATGATTGTGATATATGTAGGCGGAGTCTAGACCGACAGTTTGAGTATGAGACATACTTGATTTATTTACGAGGTGAGTCTTCTCACTATACTTACCTGAGTGGTATTTACTATGCGACCGGAGGGTCTTATTTGAGTTACTGACTGGAGGGACTTATGTGCTTATACTGAAACATGTGATATTATGCATTTTGTCTTTATGATTTATAATGTATATTATTCTATGCTTTTATTGAGATAGGACTAGAGGGTCCACACCGAGTCGTGAGACTGGAGGGTCTTCACTGAGATACATGACTGGAGGATCCAACCGAGCCGTGAGACTGGAGGGTCATCACTGAAACACATAACCGGAGGGTCCTTATCGAGATATAGCCTTGAGAGGCTAATTATTTGTGTGTGGTATTTTGGGGAACTCACTAAGTTGTTTGCTTACAGTGTTGTGTGAAATGTGTTTCAGGTACATCTCAGGATCGCGGGAAGGCGTCGACATGATTGTACACGCCAGCTTGTTGATTTATGTTTTGAGGATTCTGGGATATGTGACAAACAGTTTTTGTGGTTGTGTTTTGAAACAATTGTAATTTGAGTATGAGATGTTAAACTGTGTTTTGTGTGGGTTTAAAAATGAAAATGTTTTCTGAATATTTAGAGTGTTACAAGTTGGTATATGAGCCTTGGTTTGAGGGATTCGGATGTACCCTCGGGTATGTCTGGACTCAAACTGAGGATTTGAGGAATTTTTCTAAAAAAAGAAATGGTTTTATAAAACGAGCAAAAGATATCAAGGGAAAACGAGATGAAGCAGTGTGTACAATCAGCCAGAGCCCGAGCGGTGATTTCCCAAAATACCCTTACTTGATTATATTATAAGATGAGTTACTATTGAGCTATTAGTACTGCATGCTAGATGATAGGCTAGGTATTTCAAGAATTTTGAGTTAGAGTTTCCTGATTCATGATGCCTTATCCTAGGAGGTCATTCTTGAACGACATTATTCTTGCCATTTGATTTATATGTTGTTTAGTTGTACATGGCAGAGGTTTGTGCGAGACAGGTTAGAGTTGAGGAGAAATCTAGGAGGAGTACCTAGATATCTAGCTTGAGGAGTCTACGGAGAGGGTAGTTAGATACCCATGAGGGGTAGAGTACGTGTGAGCTAGGATCCTGAGAGGAGGACTTGAGGCGAAAGCGGGTTGGTATGGAAGGTAGTATTGGGCCCGTACTACTGAAATTACTGGATCCGTACGCGACTCAAGTATGAACCTCAGGATACTAATGAACATGTAGGGATGTGTATATACGTGTGTGCTTTAGCCTGTCCCTGATGATTCCTGTGTTTATGTTTCAGAGAGACTATGGTGACTACCCGAGGATCAGGCTCTGGCAACCCCAAGAGGGCGAGTACCAGTGACGAGGAGATCCGCATGATCATTGCTGAGGAGGTGGCCGCAGCTATTAGGGAGGCCATTCCAGAGATGTTCGGGTCTATTAAGACCACGTTGATTGAGACTTTTGACGAGCGTTATGCTGCTATCACGGAGGCTGCTGCTGTCGTAGCCACTGCAGCCCTTGCAGCTGCGAGGCCACATGGGTGATTCGTTGTTTCTCTGAGAGTTCAGCAACACGAAGCCACCAGAGTTTGATGGGACCCAGGACCCGATTTATTCTATGAGATGGATTTCTGCTATCGAGGGATGTTTCTATACTTGCTCATGCCTTGAGGACCTGAAGGTCCGATTTGTGATGAACCAGCTTCGCTTGGAGCGAAGGACTGGTGGAGGTTTGTGACGACTGATTATTCTCCTGCAGACCATGCGTCAGTGACTTGGGCGAGGTTCACCTAGTTATTACGAGATGAGTACGTTCCCCGGGTGGAGAGGGAACGATTGACCTAGGAGTTTCAGTCTCTCAAGTAGAAGACAGAAACAGTGACAGAGATTACGAGAATATTTCATATAAGGACGTTGTTCTGCCCTAAGCACGTGTCTACGGAGCAGGCCTGTGTGAGCCGGTACTTGAGCATTTTGAAGCGAGATATTCAGGAGTTCATGGCGAACTCATCATATCGAACGTTGGCTGAGCTACATACCAATGCCAGGAGGAGGGAGATTGAGCTGGAGATACAGACTAGAGAGGAGCGAGAGTCTCAGGGTAGAGACAGGATATCAGTGCAGTCGAAGCCGACGACCAAGCGGGCTAAGCCCGCTGATACGAGAGCAGAATACCAGAAGGGCCGCACTTGTGGCAAGTGCAGCAAAAGCCATGAGGGATCTTGCCGAGCAGGGATTTGCTACAAATGCGGCAAGGAGGGGCATATGGCCGAGTGTGCCTCCTAAGAGACAGGTGGAGTTTCGTATCAATCTGATTATGGGGGCGGCACCTATTGCCAAGGCACCATATCGCCTTGCACCGCCTGAGATGCAGGAGTTATCCTCCCAGCTCTAGGAGCTATTGGGGAAGGGTTTCATTAGACCGAGTAGGTCACTGTGGGGAGCGTCGATCCTTATTGTCAAGAAAAATGATGGTTCACACTGGATGTGCATCGACTATTAGGAGTTGAACAAGTTGACGATCAAAAACCGTTATCCACTACCGAGGACCGACGATTTTTTTGATCAATTGCAATGAGCGTCTTCGTTTTCCAAGATTGATTTGAGATCTGGGTATCATCAGATGAGGGTCTGCGAGGAGGATATCCATAAGATGGCGTTTCAGACTTGTTACGGGCATTACGAGTTTATGGTGATGCCTTTCGGGCTCACCAATGCACCGACAACATTCATGGACCTCATGAACCGGGTGTGTAGGCCCATGTTGGATCGGTCGGTGATCGTGTTCATTGATGATATTTTGGTGTACTCGAGGTCTATGGAACAACACGAGGAGCATCTTCGGGAGATTCTTGGGGTGTTGAGGATGGAGAGACTTTATGCAAAATTCTCCAAGTGTGATTTCTGGTTACGAGAGGTCTAGTTTTTGGGACACCTCGTTAACCATAATGGGATTTTGGTCGACCCGACCAAGATTGAGGCAGTTATGTAGTGGGAGGTGTCGAGGTCCCCATCCGCGATCAAGAGTTTTCTGGGTCTGGCAGGCTACTATCGGAGGTTTATCAGATATTTCTCCAAGATTGTTGTTCCTCTCACCAAATTGACCAGGAAGGTGCTTGGGGGACTGAGCAGCAGGCATCATTCGAGACTATGCGCCAGATATTGTGCGAAGCTCCAGTGTTAGCCCTTCCGGAGGGTGTAGAGGACTTCGTAGTCTACTGTGATAAATCCATTTCGGGAATGGGTGCCGTGTTGATGCAGAGGGGGCACGTGATAGCATATGCGTCGAGGCAACTGAAGCCTCACGCGACGAGATATCCCACCCATGATTTGGAGCTGGGGGCGGTGATATTCGCCCTCAAGATTTGGCACCACTATCTTTATGGTGTCTGATGTACCATATACACATACCATAAGAGCCTGAGATACCTTAGAGATTAGTCCAACCTGAATATGAGACAAAGAAGGTGGTTGGATGTAGTGAAAGACTATGACTGTGAGATTTTGTGTCATCCTGGCAAGGCTAATGTGTAGCCGATTCCTTGAGTCGTAGAGCAACGAGTGCTCCGATCTGAGACGTGTGTATGAGGATGACGGTGATGAATCCAGTCTTAGATACCATCCGAGAGGCCTAAGCGGTGGCCATGGGACTAGAGAATCGTAAGAGAGAGCCAGTGATCGGGCAGATCTCAAAGTTTGAGACTGATAGTCGGGGGCTTATGACCTTCCATGGGCGGATATGGGTGCCATACACGGGTGGAGCTTGACAAACTTTGATGGAGGAGGCCCATAAGTCGAGGTTTTCCATTCACCCTGGGGCCACTAAGATGTACTTGGATTTGAAACGCGATTACTGGTGGCCCTGTATGAAGAGAGATGTGGCATGGATAGTCGAGAGATGTTTGACCTATCGTCAGGTCAAGGCAGAGCACCAGCGTCCCCATGGAAAGTTGCAGCCTTTGGAGGTTCCCCTGTGGAAGTGGGAGCAAATTTGTATGGATTTTATCACCAAATTACTGAGGACTACAAAGGGTGTCGATGCGATCTGGGTGATTGTAGATCGGTTGACGAATAGTGCTCACTTCCTCGCTATAAGTGAGAGCTCTTCTGCGGAGAAATTGGTCGAGATATATGTTCGAGAGGTGGTGGCACGGCATGAGGTGCCAACATTGATAATATCAGATCGTGATGTGCGTTTTACTTTCAGGTTCTGGAAGAAATTTCATGAAGAATTGGGTACCCGGCTACATTTTAGCACCGCATACCACCCCCAGACATACAGGCAGAGCGAGCAGATGATTCGGACACTCAAGGAGATGCTACGCACATGTGTTATGGACTTCGGTGGGAGTTGGGATTCCTACCTGCCCTTGGCTGAGTTTTCATACAACAACAACCATCACTCCAGTATTGGGATGCCTCCCTTTGAGTTTTTATACGGGAGGAGGTGACAGACTCCGATCTATTAGGGGGAGGTCGGGCAGAGAGTGATGGGGAGCACTGAGATAGTGCTCAAGACGATAGAGTAGATCCAACAGGTTAGACAGATGTTGCTAACGGCACAAAGTCGTCAGAAGAGTTAAGCGGATCAGAGACGTTCCGAGCTAGAGTTCCAGGTCGGCGATTTTGTCCTCCTGAAGGTATCCCCATGGAAAGGGGTGATTTGATTCAGGAAGCAGGGAAAGCTGGGCCCTAGATACATTGGTCCTTTCATAGTGATAACTCGATTAGGTAATGTAGCTTATCGGTTAGAGCTGCCTGCAGAGTTGAGCCAGATTCATGACACCTTCCATGTATCCCAGCAGAGGAAGTGTGTAGCCGACGAGACGACAGTGGTCCCTTTGGAGGACATTCAGGTTGATGATCGCCTGAACTACATTGAGAAGCCGGTGGCTGTTTTGGATAAGAAGGTGAAGATCTTGAGAAATAAATAAGTTCTCTTCGTTAAGGTTCAGTGGCAACATCGGAGGGGATCCGAGTGGACTTGGGAGCCAGAGTCTGATATGCGTGAGCAGTACCCAGAGCTGTTTCCATAGAATGACTTCGAGGGCGAAGTCTGATTCTAGTGGGGGAGAATTGTAACATCCCGACTCCCAAGTATAAATTTAAATATTTAATATATTCATTTTAATAGGGCAAATCGACGAGTTGGAGGCCTCAACTCGTCGAGTAGAGACTGAGATTGGCCGCGTGACTTTAGAACCAACTCGACGAGTTGGTGGACTCAACTCGATGAGTTGGAGCTGAGTGTGAAAACCTAATTTTTAGGGTTTGCACCATATTTAAAGGACCTTAAGTCCTTTACCCCGCCTCCCTCATCACATTATCACCCAGAGACAAACCCTAATCGAGTTACCTTCCATCTTGAGAGTGTGTAAGGCTAAGAGTGTGTGTTTTGGTGCATTCCTTGAAGAGAGAGCTTGGAACAAGAAGGAGTCTATAGATCCGACATCCATTCAGTTGTAGCATCCATTTGAAGGTAAAAAAGCCATTACTTTGATCACTTGTTTGTTAGATCTCTCCCTTAGAGAGTTTATGGCCATTTCTAGCTTCTTCTTGAGTCATTATTGGTTTTGAGCATGCTTTGAAGCTGAGACTTCAGATCTGGACACTATTGGGCCCTTTAGGCCTAAGGACTCAAGCTTTATCAAGCTTTGGCCAATCTTCATGCCTTAAACCACTTTTTGAACCTTGTTTTGGCAAAGTTAGCCCTTAAATGTCATGCATGGACTTAAAGCTTGCAACTTTACGTGGTATCTCAGCCCTAGAAGGCTAGATCTATAGTTTGGGGCCTTAGTGTCGCTTAAAAGCGTCTGAATGAGAGAATGAGCTGAAGGAACTCGATGATTTGGTTAGGGTTTTCCCCGATATTGTGAACACTATGCAAACTCGACGAGTTGGTGAGACAACTCGGCAAGTTGACTCGAATTTTCCCAATTTTCTGAGAACAGAAGGAACTCGACGAGTCGCATAGATGCACTCGACGAGTTGAGTCAACATGGACTGTTGACTTGAGTGTTGACTTTCGTTGACTTTTTAGGGTTTGGTCAAATTGTGGACTTTGGAGACCATGGGGGGGGGGGGGGCGGGGAGGGGTAAAATGCTATTTCACCCTTTCTGAGAATTAGTAGAGGAGTTAGCTTAACATCTTTGGGAGTTGTTAATGCAAATTGTTAATTAGAGATGATTGTGATATATGTAGGCGGAGTCTAGACCGACAGTTTGAGTACGAGACATACTTGCTTTGTTTACGAGGTGAGTCTTCTCACTATACTTATCTGAGTGGTATTTACTGTGCGACCGTAGGGTCTTATTTGAGTTACTGACGGGAGGGTCTTATGTGCTTATACTGAGATATGTGATATTATGCATTTTGTCTTTGTGATTTATGTTGTATATTATTCTGTACTTTTATTGAGATAGGACCAGAGGGTCGAAACCGAGTCGCGAGACCGGAGGGTCTTCGCTGAGATACATGACTGGAGGGTCTAACCGAGCCGTGATACCGGAGGGTCTTCACTGAGACACATGACCGAAGGGTCCTTATCGAGATATAGTCATGAGAGGCTAATTATTTGTGTGTGGTATTTTGGGTAACTCACTAAGATGTGTGCTTACAATGTTGTGTGAAATGTGTTTCAGGTACATCTCAGGATCGCGGGAAGGCGCCAGCATCATTGTACACACCAGCTTGTAGATTTATATTTTGAGGATTCTGGGATATGTGACAAACAGTTTTTGTGGTTGTGTTTTGAAACAATTATAATTTGAGTATGAGATGTTAAACTATGTTTTGTGTGGGTTTAAAAATGAAATTTTTTCTGAAAATTTAAAGTGTTACACCTTCTCTCGTCATTTTTTTCGTTTAGATTCGTTCAGATCTGGTTTAGGTCTGTTCAGATCTAGTCCATATTTAGTCCACCACCATCATCCGACGACTTTCCACCACCACACTACCAACCTCTTACCCATCAGATCAGTCGACGACATCACCAAGGTGTATCCGTTTCAGATCCACCATCGCCCGTCACACCACCGCTTGTCATTTCCGGCGCTGTGATTCTGAAGACTTTTCTTTGTGTTTTTTGCTCATATCTAGTTAGATCTAAATGCTTCTAGTGATTTTTTCTTATCTCCGATCTTGTTCCTTGTATAGATCTTTCGAGATCTGAGCAGATCTAGAACCTTCACCTTTAGATCTTCCATCAGCGTCATCCTCATCTTCAAATCGGCCACGTTTTGTCCCCGGAACACTAGATCTGCACCAAATCTTCTGTACCGTTGTTCAGATCTACAAGCTCCGGTCCATATTTACGATTTCCAAGTTTTTGAGCTCCATTCAAGATCTATGATTTCCGTCACCACCGACTACCAGATCTGCGAGCTTCGACGGGATTGAAAGAGTTCTGATGAGATCTCATGTCGTGTTCTTCAAGTTGCACATATGGTTTGTGTTCTTCACCTCAGATCTCTGAAAATTGTTTTGTTGTTTTTCCTTTCAAGATTTGTATCTTTTCTTTTCGTCCAACTATAACGGGCAAACCTCATTGGAAAACCAAACAACATCAACCGACTTCAAAGATGATGAAAGTTCTATATATCTTGTCAGATCTAATGTTTTATGGTGATTATGGAGCTGATGTATGTAGTGCACACAAAATATTTGATGAAATACCTCAACAAATTGGGTAAGTCATTAAGCTGTGAATATGTGTTTTATGTATTAATTCGTGAATATGTAAATTATTAAGTTGTGAATGTCTAATTTGTTTTATGTACTAAGTTGTGAATTAGTGTCTGAAATATTAAATTAAGTTATGAATTATTGTTTGAAATTTTGTATTAAACTGTGAATTTTGATTTTTTTTATCTAGATCTGATTTGTGAGGGAAGAATGTGGATGTGTTGACACTTGTGGTTGGTTGTGAGTTCGTCTTTGCCGACGGCGTCACTAGTCACCGTCATTTTTTGTCGTCGAACAGTCACTGAAAATTGTAGTAAGTCCTTTCTTCTCATATTTTTCTTTTAAATTAGTTTGCGTTTTACCTGTCTTGGTAAATGGTAACTTAAAAGTAATTTAATACTTCAAATGCAGGCACTAAGTATACTGTACAAGTACTTGTTAACTAGCCATACTAGATTACGTTTTTCTATTTCTTTTTTAAAATATTACGATATTTTTGAATCAAAAGTCACAATAGTTATCCTTACTTCCTTAGTAATACTATTGACGACTGAAAACAATAATAAAGTATTTTGTAATTATCACTTTATTTCTTTTTTGATTAATGTTAATATTAAATTTTTTTGAATTATATATAATTATAAATAGAAGATATGGATGTTATAAAATTGATTTTAGAATAAATAATTATAGTAGAAAGTTAAACGACTATAAATAAATTATTGTAAATAAAGGTATACTGAAAACCTTTAAGATTTAAAAATTTGTTAACGATTAAAAAAAGATACTTATTTGATCATAACTAGATGGGAATCATGCGCGCCCGTTGGCGCTGAGTCATTTTATTTTTTCTTCTTTTAGGTTTGGATGTCGGTCCAGCCTACTACGAGGGATATTTATATCAGTTACATAGCAACAACTACATTAGCAACAGATAGTTTATATTAGCTCTATTTTTACCCCTCGAACTTGTCTTTCTTGTTTCTTTGGCCCCCGCAACAAACAGAGATAATAAATGAAGGGGTCTTTGGTCCGAAAATTAATTTACTGTTTAAGAAAAAAAGGCCATTAAATAAGATAAAAACAAAAAAAGGATACAACCAACACTCAGTCCTTCGGCTAACTCAAAATCATCTTCCATAGATTCATGTTCTATTTATCAAGTATCCACGCCATATTCAAGAGAATCAACAAATTATCTAATTTACAATTATATTTAGTGCTCATAATCTTGATGTTTCATAGCATATGAATATTCAATTTTTTTAAATTTTTTTTTATAATCAATGTGAAATAGATAATGTACCTTGTAAAATTACGTTCCAAGATCCTTATCTTGATCGAAGTCTAACATGAAATCAGTCAACTTTTGAGAATCAGCAATATGGTTCAAATGGGTAAAATGAGAGAATACAGATTAAAAAGATTACCTTTGATTTGCAAAGGTCAGGAGCACTTCTCGCCATTCTAAAAATTTTCCCTCATCATCACTATCCTATTAAAGGAAAAACATAATTATTATTATTATTATTATTATTATAATAATAAAAACAGTCATAGCGAAATATATCACCTCATTTTCATCAATGTCAACAGATTTACCCGTACCTTCATCATCACAAACTGCTGATTTAACGTGTTTACAAAATGAAAACAGTGAAATGAGTAATTGAAAATAATACATTGAAGAAAACAAAAAACAATAATGGAGGCTTATTTATTACCTTTACTTTTTCAACCTTCTCTGATGCCAATGTTTTATCAATTTCATCCTTTGATGTTATATTTCCATTCTGATCAATAATAGAAAAGTAAATGTTAGCTTAATCAATGGAAAATTATATATAAAAGAATTTATTTTTAAAAAAAGGTTAAATTTACTAAAAGGACCCCTGTAATCAATCACTTGATGTGGATCTTCAATGTAGTTAACTGTTGGATAAACCGAATCTCCACTCCATACTACAAAACCAAGGGCAAATTTGTAAAAAGTCTAATTATGATTTATGCATTAACTTAATAATTGGAAAACTTACTTTGCTTAATTTGATCTTCTCTCATCCTCATAGACAATGGATCTGTTGCAATCCGATGATCAGTTCCCAGCATTATATGATATTCAGCAACACCCATTCTGAATTGTATACTAACGGATTTTTTTTGTAGTCTGTCAGGTTCAGCCTACAGCCTGCATCATTCGTGCTTGGATCGGAATCACAAAATCATTTTAATTCCTGAAAGATGGAAATTATAGAAAATGAGCGAGTGGATTAGATTTTTTATTAAAAATTGACAGTAAAGATACCTGAGAGCATCCTCTGCTGATAGCTTCTACGCCAACAGGTCCTGTACCACTATATAAGTCTAACCATCTTCCAGGCCTCAAAGATGTAGGACATCCACCAGCAGCCTCAAGAAACCAAATTTTTTTTTTCTTATTTTAATACAAAATTTATATACTTGTTAATCAAGGGTAAAATTGGAAATAGTACCTGTAAAATACAGAAAGCTGCACCTTTGACTACTTCCATCATTGGGCGGACATCCATGCTCTTTGGTCTCAGTAGTTTTGTTAAAAAATAAATTGAAATACCTGAATGAACTATATGGAACATGTCATTGACTTTCATAATTATATAAATTTTCTACAATTAATTTTTAGTTAAGTTCCAAGTTTGCTTTATTTATTTATTTTTTTCAATTTATGAAAGTTTGTTTATAAAAGAAATTATAAGGTCTTACTATGAGGTAAGATTAATTGTTAAATACTTAAAAATGCACATTTATGCCACAATGATTCACCTTTTTTTTCCATAATTGTTTTGGCTCTATTTTTTTTTCTTTTCTCGATGTTGCTGTGGAATCACTGATTCCATCCCATTCAGCCACTGCTTCTGCATTGCTCACTTCAATGCTTTCAAATGCTCCTTATAGTTGTGGTTGTACTATGGATGGTATGTGTATATTTATGTATTCCCTAAACTTCAAATTTTTTCATTCACGTCTGTCTACTGTAATTTACAGAAACACGTTAGTCGCAAGGTGTTTGGGCAGAATATATTGTGAAGAGCCAAGATGCTCAGTCACAGAACAGGGGTATAACAATTGAAGATTTGCAATTGAGTAAATATCTGTACTTTATCTCTCAAACACACACAAACCATTTTATGTGGTAAATGGGAGTGGATATTTTTCTTTTGTCATTTTAAATACATTATTTTAGAATTTGCTGGTTTTGAATGGAAAAGAAAATTATGCTTACCTTCTGGTCTGAATGATTGCATCAACTACAAATGGCTATGGCGGTTTCTTCATGTTGTTGAAAGGCTTTTGGTCACCGTCGGCCAGACCATATCTGTCGCACACGCTGAATGCCATCAAGCTCTCTCTTGAACCTGTCCTTTGAGCTTGCATAAATCATCTTGCTCCTCACTCTTGCAGTATCCGGTGACCTTTCAATTTCATGCCACATTTTACACAACTATTAAATTATGTGACAAACCGAATATTACCAAAAAAACATTTATTTTATGCAGTTTTGCGGTTTAACCCCCTATAAATTTATTTTTTCCAACCAAACCATAAACTTTCAAATATCTGTTCTGAATTAAACCATTTTGACCTGTTAATGTTATATCGGGTTCACAGCTAATTTTCCAAACTAAACATTTTCAACTGTCATATCAACTCAATATGGGTAAATTGGAAAATGTCTTGAATGAAACTTTTAAGGTTTGATTGGAAAAAGATAATCTATTAGTCTGTAAACTGCAAAATTGCCCCAAAATATAATAGATTATTTTGTAAACATCAAAGATGTATGAAATTAAAGAGAATCTAGAAAATTTTCATCAAATGTCTTAAGCTAGAATATGAAGCTGTAGCATACATATAATAACCAAACTAAGGAAGCTGCCATGCCAAACCTGAATCATTCATCACAAGAAACCTTCGATTATGATATCTGAATAAAGATGCATTTGTTAACCTCTAATTGGAAACTAAATCTAAGACATACACTGAAAAAGAGTATCTAGACGTCTAAGCACATGAAGTGGAGTACTTTCCCTATTGATAAAAAAAACTTACACCTTACAAGCAAGTATTAATTTAAAATTGTCATTGCATATGCCACATATAAACATTCACAAAAAAAAAGGGTAAGAGTTTATAGATGCAACTTAAAACATCAACAAAAATGCAAAAGAATACAGAATCCAATCTACCAATACCTGTAAAGTGTAAACGCATATGTATTTTACAATCCCTCTCTTTATAAGCGCGACCGAATGAAGATCTTCTTCACATCACTTTTTGCAGGAGATGATTTTTCACTACCTTCTGCGGTTTCATCTTTACGAGGATCCAAATCCTTGGCACATAAGATTGAATCTTCGTCATCCAGCCTTATAATATGCAAATCCTATTCCATTTTCTCCATCCGAGCCTGCATCTCCTCCATCATTAATGTATGTGGTGCTTTATTGTTCAAATTTGCTAGTTCTACAGGAGCTTCATCCTTCAATCCTTCCTTCACTATCTTATACACTTGCATCCGACCTTCACATAACCAGAAACAGAATCATCAATTATGCAATCGGGATTTGAGAACAATTGAGTCGTTCGTAAGAAGCCTATAAAGTACTCAGAATCGTTACCATGAAACTCATAAATCCCCAATCTAAAATTCGACCATTTAGATAGAATTTTTGAATAACCCCAATGTAACTTCGTAAGAAAACATTAAAATTACAACACAGGCAGGGGTTTCTTACCCCTAATCCCCAAAAGCAATAATTTTAAACAAAAATAGATTCAGGAGCTCAATCCTAGTTCAGTGGCATGATTCATGAAGGAGATCATATAATTAACCTTTGAGAGAATCGCTCACAGCAGAATCGACGACGAACTTGCCGAAGCCGGTTAGAACTCGAGTTATGGTCTCCCTACGATCCGGGCCAGGCAGGGATTCCACAACCGGGTTGGTTAGGAAGCGATTACGTGAAGTTGTAGATGAATCCCCAGATACCCATGGAGCCGAGGTTGGTTGTTCCCGGTGGGAGGAGACAAGGGTGGGGGTGGGGGCTGTTCCTACTTCCTATCCGTAGTCAGTGGTTAAGATTATTGATAAGCGCAAATTGTTGCACTCAGCGGAACACATACTTATAGCAAATCTGTTTGGTTTCTCTTTGGAAGCGATTGAGCACCGCCATGACCACCATCTGCTTCAGTTCGGGTAATCCACTACCGTTTTTCCTCCCTGGTTTTCTATATGGATTGGTGCTAAGCTGATGCGATGTGTGTCTATTTCTCCACCATTTTCTTAATCACTGCATGTTCTCCAGGTGTGGACTCCATCGGAAGAAAAAAGTAGAAGAATAATTGAGGTTGCGGAGAACTTCAGTTGCTCAACACCGCGTCGATTTTCTTTCTTCTTCGCATTCAATCCACGATTTCAGGTTTCCCATGTTTGTTAGATCTTCGATTTTAGGTTTACCGTGTTTCCTCCAACGCCTATGCTTTGCCTCAAATCTGTTTTCGTCTGATTTTTTTTCTTTTCTTCTAAAAAGGGGATTCAGTTTCTGATGATGCGTCTCTCCACCACTGTTCTGATTACCTTCTCTCTAAAATCGTCAATCATGACCATTGTCTCTGTTTACGCTCAAACATACGCCCCCACAGGGGATTGATAGCGCTCATCAGCGACCAGCACTTCCCACGTGACCCTTCCGTTCGCTACTCTGGGACGAAGGTAAGTCTTGCTTCGTTTTATCTATATTTCCCATTTCTTTTCTACACCGGTTCTGATTCTGAAATCAATTTCTATGTTGACTTGAAGCGAAATGTAATCGATATGCAAAAATCAATTGAAAAGCTTTTGGTTTGAACTTATTTTTGAGTTTTAGATGGAGGAAGTGTGAACTGCAAACAAACATGAAACGGTGGTGTTGAAAAAGAAGTGTAACTGACCATACATGAAGGTGTTCTGTTAAAATTTTAGTATCTTGGTTTGCTGTCTCACTTTGGTTTCTTAATTTCACAAACATTTGGCTTCATTTTCACCAGGTCAATTCAATTTATCGAAGAAAATTGATTCTTCTCTGCTATGAAGTTTCATGATCTCAACTAATTAAAACATCACTCATTTCCTAATTTCAATAACTTTATTATGTAAATTAATGCACTTCCATTTTCAATTTGTGATTGTCGATATATGCATTATTCATATTGGAATGAAAAGAGTAAAAGTTTATAGCAGCAAAGCATAAATGGAATTAGTTGTTCAAGTTCAGATGCATTTTAATTCATTTTTGGGTTTATCTTTTGCCTAATATCTTTCTTTTGGGTTTATTTTTAGGGATCAAACGGTGACAGGAGGCAAATGAAGCTGATATGTGTTACCAACAGAAAAAAATTTACCTTTACCGTTTTCCCTTTGATTAGGCTGAGGGTAATTTTGTCAGTTTGGATGCTTTACATTTTACATTTATACCGACATATATAAATGGTGTTCTTGTAATGTTGTTGAAAAAAATTAAAGAAATACAAATTGTTTGCTCCAGGGAAATTTCATCTTATTTTGGTGTCAATGGAGTACTACAATCAGAGGGAGGTTAAATTGTTTGAAGTTCGAAAGGTATTTCATTCTTTTCTGGAAAATTATAGACGATTAGAAGGGCTTTTCAGTCATTTGTTGTATAAACATTTTTTTAGCCCTGATCGGTTTTGCGTTTCTTTTGATGAGATTTGTTGTAATAACGAAATTAATAGAAAAATTAAAGGGCTATTTATTTTATGAAGATATAACTATCGACTTCTATCTCTTTTTTAGGGAGCAATGCATCATCATTGCCCTCTAAGGTTTGAGGTATCCATTTTTTCACCTTTTATTCTTGGATAAATCATAAATATTTGTGGGATTTTTCTAAATATTGGTTATTTTCACTTTGCAGTATCCGTTTCATTCGATAGATGATGTTATAGTCATGCCATGTGACCATACCATTTGTAAGAACTGTTTAAAGGAAATGCAGCAACACTATTTGTGAGTCAATCTAAAACACACCAATTGACACTTTCAAATCATTTGGTCAACTCAATAAATATTAAATGTACTTATATTTTTTTTAAATGTTATTGGAACAGATATGCTTGCCCTTTTTTTTTAAGTCGGTGTGTGATGGGGGGTTTAATTTTGTCTGTTCGTATTATGATTCTTGGTAAAATTGAGAGAAACACTCCACCCATTAACCAAAAAAACAAAAAAAAAACGGTGATGCTGACTTCGTCTCTTAATTTTTTTTAATCAAATTTTAAGTGAAATAAGCACTTCTAAAATTGAAATTGAATCCACTAATTTTTACCCTGATTGAAAATTCAAGCATTTACTTAAAAGTTGTCACAAGGAGAATAAATTGGAGATGCTTATGGCGATTGTAATCTGTTTTTGTGAATAAACAATTGTGATATCTTTTGTTTCTGTAGGAGAAAAGGAAGAAAGATGTTTAACATGAATTGCAAATTGTTACAAATGATGAAGTAGGTGATTACATGTTTCCTCACCATTATAGTGTAAGTGCACCAAACAAGATTTGTTCTGTATTTGATGAAATGCTTTGTAGAGTAACAAATTTGTAGCTGATTGGCATTAATTACATTGAAGTTAAATTTGTTCTGAAATTGGTTGATGCGCTTCCATAGCAGGTAAGTAGAACTCTGCGGGAAAAAGACTTGGAAAAGGCTCAAAGACCGTCTATATTGGCTGCTATGGACTGCGTTAAGATTTTTTCTTTCTTTTTTTTGTTTTATAGTTTTAATTCGCAACATCAACTGTGAAAAAACCCAAACCCAAAGGTCAATCCAGACATAAAATTCTATTTGTTGACCATTCTTGTGGTCAATCACAACAAAATGGTCCATTTGGTGATAGTAAGGGTAAAATGGTCATTTAGTCTCATACAAATGGTTTATTTACTGTAGAAAAGAAACACAACTTCTGTATACAACATTACATCATTTACACATTCAGGCACATTACTCATACATGACTTAATGGGAACAAAATATGTGGTGTTTACTTTTTTTACAAAGTTGTCTTATATTTCAAAAAAATTATCGACATTTTTGCCCTTTTCAAAGGTTCTTGAAGGCAGATCTTATCGTCTACAACATCCATGGGTGGGAATTGTGAACAGATTACAAGCTGATATTATAAAAAAAAATACCGATATGATATTCGTAAGGCGAATGAAACAAGAGTATTTTTATACAAGTACTGATTATGGACTCCTGGCGAGTAAAATGGGTTCAGAATATCTACCAAAGCTTCTCTCATAGGTAAGGTCACTTCCGTCCTTTCTTCTTTAAAAACAATATAATTTTGACATTTATTTATTTATGTATTTTAGGTGCTTAATTATTTATCGATTTCCGTGGATTACGATACTTCATGGGCTTTAATACTGGCTGTACTCTCTGATCTAGTGACCTACCCACTTTGTATTTTATTTAACTGATCTTTGTTTTTATTTAATTATGGAGTGATTATTTAAAACACTTAACCATGCTGAATATGTAATTGCAGGGACAATAATCATTTCATCAACTACTTCCTTTCCTAAATTTCTATATAAGACCTATCAAAAAATCTACTGTATGTTAAATATATCTTCATCAATATAATGGTATGTTGCAGTACATATACAACCTGAAAGAACAAAAAAAAATTAAGTCAGCGCCAACGGGCGCGCATGATTCTCATCAATGGTTTCGTGACGAGAATATTGTTTGTGTTATACTTTTTTGACAAAACTTCAAAAATGGTCCATATGGTTTCCGAAAATCTAAAGTTTAGTCCCTAATTTATAAAAACCTAACATATGGTCCGTATGGTTTCAAAACTTTTAAAAAATGGTCCTTTTCGCTAACTGAGTTAACATTTAGCCGTCAAGTGAAGAGCATTTCTGTCATTTGACAACCACAAGGACCATTTATGAAGTTTTATCTTAATTTTTAAAAAATAAATAAATAAATAAATAAAATTATTTAATATTAAATGGCCCTCTCTCTCTCTCTCTCTCTCTCTCTCTCTCTCTCTCTCTCTCTCTCTCTCTCTCTCTCTCTCTCAAAAACCCTACCCCAACGCCTCCTTCTTCTTTTCCCCTTCGTTCATTCTTTTCTTCCATCATCACCAACATCACCTTTTCTCATCTATATCTCTAAAGACACCATAAATCATTCATCCAATCCTCGGAAAACATCTACCTTAACCCAAATCGAAACTAGAAACCTAATTACGATACATTGTGACGCTTCCAGTTGGATTTATTGGGCATTTAATTTGACTCTCCCATTTACAGTATTTGATGATGTCGTGGTGGAGAAGAAGGTTGACCGATCTCCTCCATCGATTTCATAAGGACCCACTTACGATTTCTAGGGCTAGGCGAATTCATCCGATTTGGATCTGCCTTCGATTTCATTATGAACAAGCACTCATTTGATTCTTTGGATCTGTGTTCGGTTTGGATCTGCCTTCGATTTCATTATGAACAAGAACTCAATGGTAAATAAAGAATCGGAATCCTAAATTCGAATCAAAAGCTGAAATCATTTTTGTTTTTGTTTCTGTAAATCAATTTGAGTTATTGTGTGGGTGTTCTCATTTCTGGAAATCGATTTGTGTGTGGGTATTCATCCTGCCATAAATTGATTTGTATGTTGGTGTTTATCTCTCACTGTTCATTCAGTTTATTCAGTTGCTTTATATGTTGGGGTCTTGTGATTCTGGTGCTCCGGTGACTCCACATATGAGTTTGGACTCTCCATTACCTAATCCATCGGAGGTTGAAATCATTCTTTTCCTCTCTTATTCAGGCTAAAGATGAAGAAGAGAGGGGAAGGGAAAGAAAGATAAACATGAGGTGCTTTTCTTCTTAGGTCTTTCGCTTCCTTTTCCAATTTTTCATTATTCTTCTACCGGTAGTACATTTTCTGGTGAGTTTCAAATTTAATTGTGTTTATGAATGTGTAGTTTAAGTTTCAGGTCAAATAAGGAAAAAGAATATGGTACGGGGGAAGTTGGGTGTTACTTTTTCTTGCTTGATGCGTTTAAGAGAGAGAGAGAGAGAGAGAGAGAGAGAGAGAGAGAGAGAGAGAGAAACCTTTTAATATTAAAAAATTAATTTTTTTTTTTTAAATAAGGCAAAACTTCATAAATGGTCTCTGCGGTTGTGAAATGACAGAAATGCCCTTCACTTAACGGCTAAATGTTAACGGAGTTAGCGAAAATGACCATTTATTTAAAGTTTTGAAACCACATGGACCATTCGTGAGGTTTTTATAAATTAGGGACAATCTTTAAATTTTCGAAAACCCCATTTTTAAAGTTTTGTCTATTTTTTTAAAATCTTTTCATTCATTTCATTCCTGGATGTAGTGTAAGACATTAAAATCTATAGTACAAAAGTAAATATGTTTGTATGTATGTTTGTGTAAGGCCAAACAGAGTGAAGTCGTCAAATGACATCGCCAAGCTCGCTAAGGGCATGGGAACACCGCCCCCTAGCGCTCGCTAGGGGGCTTCGCTAGATGAAGTTCGTTAAGGGCTTGGCGAGAGGAGAGAGGGAATGATGCTTGCATATGATTGGCTGCTTTACAAATCAATATGCAAAATCAATTTTAAAATCAGATTCTACAATCAATCACAAAAATAAGGATTGCTAAATTAGAAATCACATGCTTCGAGCTTCAATCGATCATGAACAGTTAAAAAAATCCCTGCAGAGGGAAGAAAACGATTGCACCTAATGGAGGCGATGGAAGAACGCGATTGCAGGCAATGGAAGAAAGACACTTGCAGAATCGGAGCTTGGGAGGCGACATGCTCGATAAGAAACAGAACACGATGGATGGAGGCTGCTGATTTAGGGTATAACTTAATGGCAATGGGTATTTAGGCATATTTTAACTCATAGTTACAAAACTAGTCCCTAAGGTATTTAGTAATCTATATATTTGTTCTAATGACTTCTGCTTTTTGGAACAAATATTTGTGTAATATTAAAAAAATGTTTGTTTATTAAATTAAGCTATAAAAAGAAAATAAAAAAAATAAAATACTAAGGCTGTTACCACTCCCAACTAAATGTTAAGATTAGATGTTAAATAGAGAAAAATGATGTGGCAATCAAAAAGCTGACAAAGTGTTAAGAGTGCTACCACTCCTTTTAATAGAGAAAAATGATATGGCAATCAAAAAACTGACAAAATGTTAAGAGTGCTACCCCTCCTTTTAGCCGAAGTAAAACATTAAAAAAAATATTCGTATAAAAGTAAATGTGTCAACACAGATGAGTTCATAGCCTTCCCCAACCATCGACTTTCAATACCCACAATCGACTCTCAACTATCAACCTGTAAGGATTCGAAATCAAACCAAAACATCACTCGTTTTCAAAATGATCGAACACAGTGAGGATCATAGATGCCCAAACCATCGACTATTGACCATTCGATTCCAGACTTTCTTCGCATACACAAACCATCGACATTGAACATCAACTTCGAAATCAATATCAAATCATCAACATTCGAAGGCGATATCCATACCAAAAACTATATTCCTTGTTTGTTTTCAACCATCAAACATTAAAACCAATGTCGATTCCAAAAAAAACTTCGATTTTGACTTTTCAGTTTGACTTCTCTTTTTGGATCGACCCAAGAGAATGATACCAAATCAATATCGTAGTCAAACTTCAATTTCGATTGTTCTATCTCATTCGATTTCAAACAATCGACCACAGTTCTTCATTCGCTTTTTTGTGT
Organism: Lactuca virosa; assembly: GCF_052849685.1. Classification (NCBI taxonomy): domain Eukaryota; kingdom Viridiplantae; phylum Streptophyta; class Magnoliopsida; order Asterales; family Asteraceae; genus Lactuca; species Lactuca virosa. Next base: position 252,873,270 of record NC_136430.1, read on the forward strand.
TCAATCCAAAGCGAATCCACATTGACACCAAGAACCATCAAAAACTCAATTATCGAGTTCTTAATAACAATTTGATCATAACGATTCTATATAAAATTGATTCACAAGAGGAATTTCACAATAAAAAAGAATCGATTGTTATGAATAATGGGATGAAAACAAATACGTATGAGCACAGTCAAGAACAGTTGAAGGTACAAGCACTTTAAGCCTATGTGTGGAAACGAACGAAGTGCTTCATATCTGATTAATTAATTCTTTGGGCTCAACAGTGAAATCGGATCTAAATTGGACTAATTATCTGAACATTATACGAATTACATTTTAGGCTCAATTTAAACGAATCATGAACAGTAAATTTTGTGATATTGGGTTTGATCTAAACAAAAATAATTGGATCAACAATGGGGTTTGAAACAGATTTGATCCAATGAAGCAAATCGATCAAAAATGAAAAACGCAAAGTACGAATCGAAATCATGGACGTTTTGGAATCCATTTGAGAATTTGAGATACCTTTTTGATGAATCGAGATCCATTTGCAACAAACGAATCAAATTTACAAGATCTTGGTTCTTTTGTTGGAACGAGAAAATTTCCAATTTGAACATTGTACCACCACCTACTATGCGTGTTGTATAACTCGTTCTTCGTGTTCTTCAATGATCCAATAACATTTTCATAAGAACCACCAACACTTTTGGGTTTTGACTTCAAATTCAATGCAACATTTGGAGATTGTTGCTTTGGAACCCAAATTTGCTTCACGGATTTCGGCTTCACAACATTTGACGATTTTTGTGAATAAACTCGCTTGTTCTTCCGATTAATCTTCTTCTTTTTCTTTCTCATCTTTTTGCATCTTGAAGACTTGATTTCATGAACAAACCCACTTTCCACAACTTCAACTTTGTGAGTTTGAATCAAATCTTTTGGAGTTTGATACTTGTGAATTTCTTGGATCACCGGCTTCCAATAAGGAATCATTCTTTCAAACGAATCACAAGAACACAAAATATCATCGGTTTGAACTCCAATCGAGCAAAAAACCTTTTCATCTTGAAAATCAACTTGAACGCCTTTTTCTTGAACATCAAGATCATCATCAAGAACACCTTCCCGAGCTTCACGACAATCTGCATAATATTCAAGTTTATTGCTTCCATATTTGCATTCAGCATGAGAAATTCCTTTTGTGACTTCTCTATCTCTTCTATTTCTTCGTCTCTTTTGATATGTTGTAACCAAACGATCAAACAAATCTTTGGTTTGAAAAATTGGACAACTAATTAATTCTCCAACTTCATTCTTTTCTCCATTTACAACGATATCACATTCACTTTTCAATCGAGCAGTCAAGCTATAAAGAAGATATTCAAAAGTGCATTCACCTTGAACATCCTTACTATGTATCATCCATTTCTCCATAATTGCTTCTTTTCTTTTGAATAAAATGATATGAACTTGGGTTTTCTAGAGAGAGAAAGTGAAAATCGAGGAGATCTCTAGAGAGAGAGAAAGTGAATATGAACCAAATTCTAGTGAGAGAAAGTGGTACAAACAAGTATTCTAGAGAGAGAGAATCGAATTATGGATCAAATCAAGGAAAAATTCGATTTCTAGAACACAAAACACTCTCTAAATACGAAGATCAATAAGAACATGAAGAATCACCAAATCAAGATAGCCATCAAGGATCAATTCTTGATCCAATCAAGAACACCCGCTTTGATACCAATTGTAGTGGTGGTGATTATGATGGCGTGTGCGGAATTAAGAATGATTTAGTGAATCATCAAGTAAAATCAAGAACATGAACACCAGAAGTAAATAATTCTTTTAAGCTCTCATTAGTTTCATAGAAAGAGTACAAAATGGGTTTGCAATTTTCTCTATCTAAACTAATCTCTCAAAATGTTCATTAGATAAAATGAGTGTCACTCACTTCCTTATAAAGGAAAGACAACTCATTATGCACAATCAAAGGAGTAAGCCCTCATGACATCCAAGAGTGACTTTGCACCCTAACAGTAGACAACATATTCCTAGTAAATTTTATATTGAATAAAATATACTTGTCCAATAATTTAGATAATTTGAAGCTGGTAAATGTATAACTTCATTTCCTCCTTATTGTACCGAGTAGTAATTTTTCTAGCAAATTGGATGTAACTTTAAAGTATTTTTCCTTGCATAACCTTTTACTTTTTTAAAGCATTTTGTCTACATGATTATTCTAGAGCCATTTACTATTTTCACTTTTGGTTACTATTTTTTGTATTGTGTATTATAAGGTTCTACAATTGTGTTTTCTTATAAAATATGTTGTAAGCAATAAAGCACGCATGGTCACAGTATATGTTGTGTTGCAAGTAAAATTTTTACTAAGTTAGAAATTGCTATGTTTTCGACGATGAATACGATCTGCGAAGAATACAAAGAGAGAAGTTTTTAAGGTCGTGCGAGACAGTGACTATATCGTTCGGGCTCCCACAGGTGTCGTATATGTTGCTATGTTGGTTTTGTAATTGGTTATAATGTAACACCTAGATTTCAAGTATCCGTTTTAACCCTTGAGTTATGTTTATTTTTCATGTTTAGTCCCTGATGGCAATTTTGTAATTTTGAAGATCTTTGGAGTACGCGGGGCGTACACCCTCGTACGTAAGGCGTACTCCGGAGCGCATTAGAACGCTGAGCGTACGAAGGTACACATGACGTATGCAGTCAGCGTGCAAACCCTAAGTTTTAGGGTTTGGACCCTATTTAAACTCACTTATGGCCTCAAGAACCTTTTTATCTTCAGCCTCTCTCCTTACCTCGAAAACCCTAAGTGTGTTTGTGCTTGTGAAGCTTGTTAGGGCCATTTTGGTGCATTTATGACGGTCTGATTAGAAGACAATTGTCATCTTCTTCACTCTATTAGATGTCTCGATTCTCTCCTTTTCCTCCAACGACATCCCAATCAGAGAAGAAATCAATGTCCACTTCACTTCCGTCCTATCTCTCGTCTCCGTCTCCGGGCGATTTGGAATACACAACGTCCGCTCTACAATTTCGTCAAGATATGGACTAAATCATCCTCTCACACGTCTCTTTCACCAACTCTCTTTCCATATTCTCTCATAATTCCACCGTAGAAAAGCCCTGGAACTGGGCAGTCACAACGTCCGTTTGTTGAGAACGACGGTCGGACGGATTGACGAGTGGAACAATCAATTAATATTCATCGGTGATTGTGAAATCGCCAATTCTTCTTCAAGGCACGAGTAGATCTTCGTAGGACTCAATCACCTTCGATTTCATCAAATTACAAATTACAAAATACAATGTTATGGAACCTTGCTTCAATTTTAGTTTTTCCCGATTTCATCGCTCCTAAAGGTAATTTCTCATATATCTTTCTAGATTCTGGTATTTGATTAATCAAATTAAATTTTGCAGATGGATGATTGTTATTTATTCTAGTTCTGTGTTTTTGCTCGATTCAGCTGTGCTTGAGATATCGATTTTGTTGAATTCATGAACTTGTTGAATTGTCTAATCTTTAGGATGTGATACTACACAATAAACTGATGGGTTTTAGGTAAAACAAATAAACTAGAAAAACAATTCCTAAGTTCACATGCAACCTACTTTGGATCTATGTTTTAACTATTGAACATATAACTTTGAATTGCAAAACAAGAACCCTAGAGGAGAGAGGAGAGGGAGTATGCAAAATCTCGGCCTTAGGGTTTCTTCAAAAGAAAGAGTGACCAAAAACATGAACCAGGAGGCTCCTTATATAGCTGAGGGATCTAGGGTTTAAGGGAAACCCTAGTTATCCTTTGCTTAGGGCCTAAGCAAACCCAAGGGCCTTATCCAAGCCCCTATGGACGAAATTATTAGGGTTTCCCCTAAAGATTTCGTCCACCCTCTTCCAAGGGGGTTCTAGAGCCTTCCACTCAACTATTAGATAATTGCAAACTAGTCCCTGCACCTTATAATTAATTCTTTTAACCCCAAAATCAATTCTGATTAATTTCTGGCTAACAATTAATTAAACATAATGATTTCTAATTAATATATTAATCCATTAACATATTAATAAATCATTTATATTAATTTATTAATCTTATAAATTAATATCTCTCCTTTCATAATTTCCTTGTCCAGTTGCTAGGTTGAGGGCAACCCAAAAGGACTGTGCTGCTATCAATTCAAGTACATACCAATTATAGTTATGGGCTTAGACACCTAATCCAACAGTCTCCCACTTGGATAAGTCTGTAACTATAATTGCTAGTATGCCTTCTAAATTTGACCAGCAAATTGTAGCTTCCAAAAAGCTGCTGCCGAACTCTGACCCAGTCAGTTACGTGTCCTAAGATAAGTGATCATATAACCCTTCGTTCTGCTTGATATCCCCAGACAAAAGACATGGAATGTAATCAATCTGTTTGTCCAGAATCTATGTTTCCCGATTCCTGATTTGTGATGATGTAGGACTTCTAATTGAACACATCAATTTAGTCCTGGCTGGGCCCAGCACATAAGTCAACACCAAATCATCGAGGGGCCCACATATATCGCTTTTCCTGTTAGGGCAAAAGGAACGACTAAACGTTGACTCATATGCTTGTATCTTTTACTCATCAAATTATGCATGACAATACGTTTTATAACACCAAGTTACTGATGCGTTTTCGTATCACCAATACACAACCGACTTGTAAATTACAACTCATATATCTTCGTTTCAAGATTATAAGATATTATCGTCTCAGTATTACTCGTGATGAATTCCATGAAGTAATACTCTGAGCGAGGGTTTATCCAATACTCAAATCTCAATTTCTGAGTACTTATGAACGTTGCAGCAATTCTATTGCCATGTCTATCCTTAGACAATCTGCAATCCAATTCATGACAGTCTTAATTCACTACTTACTTCCAAGAGTACGAGCGACTGTGGAGTTTGAATAATCTCATTATTCAGGAAGTAAAACATGCAAAAATGAAACACAATAATAAACAATCGACAAAAGGTAGTAGCCAAACTTATAAATAATACTTTATTATTTAATCACCAAAAGTCAATTACATTTACTTTGTTACAAGTTTCAAAAACTAATCTAACTACTAAAACTAATATCATCTTTCAGTCCTATGCTCCGAGCATGCTGAATATGCTTAGCCCTACTCAGACCCTTTGTGAGGGGATCTGCTGGGTTATCTTCAGATGACACCCTCTTTACTATAAGATGGCCTTCTTCAACTCTATGTCTAATGAAATGGTACTTTCTGTCGATATGTCTGGTCTTACCATGATCTCTCGGTTCCTTTGTCAAGGCAACCGCTCCTTCATTATCGCAGAACAGTTCCATAGGCTCCTGGATGGTTGGAACAACTCCGAGATCCCCGATGAAGTTCCTCAACCAAGCTGCTTCTTTCGACGCTTCACTTGCTGCAATGTACTCTGATTCACAAGTAGAATCAGCCACCGTATTTTGCTTGGAACTCTTCCAAGTAACTGCTCCTCCATTCAGTAAAAATACGCAACCCGACTGAGAACGGAAGTTATCTCTATCCGTCTGAAAGCTGGCATCACTGTAACCATCTACTCTCAAAGTATCACTGCCACCAAGCACAAGAACCCAGTCCTTTGTCCTTCGCAAATACTTGAGTATATTCTTAACTGCTATCCAATGAGCTCTACCTGGGTTTCCCTGATAGCGACTGACCATGCTCAAAGCAAATGCCACATCAGGGCGAGTACATGTCATAGCGTACATGATCGATCCGACAGCGGAAGCATAAGGTACACGACTCATGTCATCTATTTCAACATCTGTACTTGGGCATTGAGTCTTACTCAATTTGGTATTGCTCTGGATAGGTAGCTCTCCCTTCTTGGAGTTTTCCATACTAAACCTCTTTAGTACCTTATCCAAGTATGTGCTCTGACTAAGTCCAATTAGTCTCTTCTTTTTATCTCTCAATATTCTAATCCCAAGAATATAGGCAGCTTCTCCAAGGTCTTTCATGGCAAAACACTTTCCAAGCCAAGACTTAACTTCTTTCAAGGTTGGAACATCGTTACTAATGAGTAATATTTCATCGACATATAACACCAGAAAAGTTACTATACTCCCACTAGCCTTGATATACACACAAAACTCATCTTCACTTCTAGAGAAACCAAACTCTTTGACTTTCTCATGGAAGCAAAGATTCCAACTGCGAGATGCTTGTTTCAATCCATAAATGGATTTCTCAAGCTTGCACACTCTATTGGGGAACTTTGCATCAACAAAACCCTCTGGCTGACTCATGTAAACATCTTCAGCCAACTTCCCATTAAGGAAAGCAGTTTTGACATCCATTTGCCAGATTTCATAATCATGAAAGGCAGCTACGGCGAGCAATATCCTAATAGATTTAATCTTAGCTACTGGTGAGAAGGTCTCATCATAGTCAACCCCTGGGGTTTGAGTGAAACCTTTTGCAACCAGTCGAGCCTTGAATGTGTGCACATTTCCATCCATGTCTGTCTTCTTCTTGAAGATCCATTTGCACCCAACTGTCTTGCGACCTGGTGCACTATCAACCAAATTCCAAACTTGGTTGTCATACATGGACTTAATCTCGCTGTCCATTGCCTCTTTCTACTTGGAAGCCTCTGGGCCTGCCATTGCTTCCTTATAAGTGACTGGTTCATCTAAGTTTACCAGTGTTCTGTCACTTATGAATGTGTCACCATCTGAAGTAATATGAAAACCATACAACTCAGGTGGCACACTCACCCTAGTGGATCTTCTAAGAGGTAATGAGTTATCAATTGGTTCAACAGGAACTGTTTCCTCTGGTTGAGTGCTAGTGTCATCTAAGGTTCCCTCATTGGCTGACTCTTGAATTTCTTCAAGGTCAATAGTGCTCCCACTGTCCTCTTTGAATATGAGCTCTCTTTCAAGAAAGACTCCTCTTCGTGCTACAAAGACCACATTCTCACTAGGCCTGTAGAACAAATATCCAAAAGACTGCTTTGGGTAACCAATGAAAACACATTTCTCACTTCTAGCTGCTAGCTTGTCGTGAGTCTCTCGTCTTACGAAAGCTTCACAACCCCAGACTTTAATATGCGCTAACGAGGGAACTTTCCCTGTCCACATTTCGTGAGGTGTTTTGGCAACCTTCTTTGTAGGGACAAGATTGAGGATGTGGGCGGCTGTCTCTAAGGCATACCCCCAGAAGTGAATAGGAAGCGAAGCCCGACTCATCATAGAACGAACCATGTCTAACAAGGTTCGATTGCGCCTCTCAGCTACACCATTTAACTGTGGTGTCCTAGGAGGAGTCAATTGTGAGACTATCCCACATTCTTTTAGATAGTCGTTAAACTCGATACTAAGATACTCCCCGCCTCTATCGGATCTAAGTATCTTTATCTTTCTGCCCAATTGATTTTCGACTTCATGTTTAAACTCTTTGAACTTTTCAAAAGTTTCTGACTTATGCTTGATCAAGTAGATATATCCATATCTGCTATAATCGTCAGTGAAAGTCACATAGAATCGATTAGCATCTCTTGTAGTTGATCTGAAGGGCCCACACACATCCGTGTGTATGAGATCCAACAGACCTTCACCTCTTTCACAAGACCCTGTGAATGGTGATTTTGTCATCTTTCCCAAAAGACAAGATTCACACATATCATTTGATTTTAGGTCAAATGATTCCAACACTCCATCCTTTTGGAGTTGGGCTATGCGTTTCTTGTTAATGTGTCCAAGACGACAATGCCACAAGCATGCCTTGTCTACACTATTAGACAAGTCAATATTAAGTACACTATTTCCTAGGCTATCAACACAAGTCACTGTTTCATACACACCATTACAAGGCAAAGCTTCAAACATAAAAACACCATTCTTATAAACAGAAATTGAACCATTCAAATCATTAAAAGAATAGGTAAAACCTTGTCTGAACAATGCATGAAATGAAATAATGTTTCTCGTCATCTCAGACGAATAGCAACAATTTATTAAATCTAATCTAACATCATTACTAAGCAGAAGCTGATAAACTCCGATCTTGGTTACTGGTGAAGACTTTCTGTTTCCCATGATCAGGTTTATCCTTCCTCGCTCTATCTCCTCACTTTCCTTTAGACCCTGCAAATCAGAATAGATATGAAAACCACATCCTGTATCAAGGACCCATGAACGAGAAGATAATGAGTTATTAGCAGAAATAGTGTAAATACCTGCCGAAGATGGCTTCACTTTGCCATCCTTGATATCTTGCAGATATTGTGGGCAAGAGTCTCTTCCAATGCCCCTTTTGGTTGCAGTAAAAGCAAACTGCCTCTTTTGGATCAGAAACATGGGGAGTGGAACCATTGGGCTTAGCCTTTGGGCCATTACTAGATGACCCAGCTTGAGCCTTGCTCTTCCAGTTTTGCTTGGGAGGACCTTTCCTCTTTTTCCCCTTTCCCTGTCCAATAGCCAAAACAGGGGCACTCGTAGGTGTGGAGGGTATACTTTTACCCTTCATCCCTGCTTCAGCTGTCTGCAACAAGTTGTGCAATTGGGCCAAGGTCTGCTCAGTATTGTTCAAATGGTAAGTTAGAATAAACTGACCATAACATTCAGGAAGTGAGTTCAAGACCATGTCAATGGCCAATTCCTCATCAAAGTGAATATTGAGCTTGACCAAACGCTCTATGTAGCGTTGCATTCTTTGCACATGTGACACTACCGACTCCCCATCCTTCATCTTGCAAGCCATGAGTGACTTGACTACTTCGAACTTTTCTTGACGAGCTCGCTTATGGTACTTTTCCATAAGGTCCTTGTTCATCTCGAAAGGCCAGTAGTCCTCATAGTACCTCTGCAGTTCTGGGGACATAGTTGCCACCATGATGCATGCCACTTTGGTAGCATCATCGTAATGTTTCTTGTAGGCAACAAGATCTTCAGGAGTAGCTTCATTCTCATCAAGCTCTTTGAGCTCCTTTTCAAGAACATATTCTTTGTTCTCGAAACGAAGAGCCATCTTGATGTTGCGCATCCAATCGTTATAGTTTGAGCCATCCATAACGACTTTGGAGCAGATATTGAGCAAAGAGAAGTTCTGGTTGGAGGAGGATGAAGCAGAAGTGTTTCCAGGAGTAGACATCTGAAAAGAAAGAAAGTTTTAGTTAGATTTCAAGATACCTTAATAGAATAACCCAAAGATATAATATCAAGGTTAGGATCCAACTATGAAGATTCACAACTTAGAAATGGGATGCCGAGATCCAAGTGCAAATTTCATAAAGGTAGGTGAATGACGATTCACCAATTCCACCATTAGACGAAACAAACGAAGTGAAATTCCTAATTCTTTTGAGATACATTGAAACTATTCAATGGCATGTTTTAATCTCAGATTATGCTCTTCTATTTGTGACTGGGATGCCGAGGATCACAAACAAGATGTGAATAACCATGCAAATGTGCTTGGTAACCTCATTGTCTTTATCATTAACTATTGATGTGCTGGTAAACCACACACGCTCCATCAAAATGACAATTATGAGATACCCATTACTACTCTTTATTAGTGCCTTTTAGTGTGCTGGTTAACCACACACGCTCCACTAACGACCAATAAAGCATAATGTGCAATTTCATGGATTAGCATACTTTTCACATTTTTCCTAAAGTAACTAGAGTTGGGATTTTGAAAATAATGTTCTAGTACTTTTAATATCATTATACTTTTAATGAGAAGTAGTTGTCCTATCAAATCCGTTCTGCTAACGACCCTCCACTAATCAAGGAAGCGGTGGGTGAGAGTGGACACCCATTCAACTACCATTTTATAGGCAGTTTCCTTATACCCCCCTTATAGATTAGCTTCGTGAATGAGGCATACTAGCGATTTGACTGACCATGTTCTTATACATATATAATATTAAACTTTTAATTATAATATATATATAAGGTGTGTTTTAAAACATTTTAAAACTTCAAGGGTTTATAAATTTCGAAATTTAAGCTATTAAATTTAAATTTAAATAAACCAATTAACTAGATTTAATATTTATCTTTTAATTAACTATTAATCAAATTATTAAATCTTGTAAGGATTATCTAATTAAATTAATCCATTAATTTAATCCTAATCCTTATCCCTCTAAATTTCGAAAAATAGGGTAAGGATAATTATCCAATTAATCTAATTAAGCAACAATTATCCAAAACAAGAAACCCTAAAACTTCTAAGCAAATTTCGAAATTTACAAGGGAGGAGGCTAGGGTTTTTAAAACCCTAACCCTAATTTCGATTAGGGTTCTTTGGAGGCTAGGGTTTTCGAAAAAACCCTTTGATCCAAAACCCTAGAAATCGAAAATTTTGGCCTTTAGGGTTTAATAGCTATAAACCCTAATTTGCAATTCAACAATTGTAGCAATTCAATTTAAAACAACAAGTCTCTGATACCACTGATGGGTTTTAGGTAAAACAAATAAACTAGAAAAACAATTCCTAAGTTCACATGCAACCTACTTTGGATCTATGTTTTAACTATTGAACATATAACTTTGAATTGCAAAACAAGAACCCTAGAGGAGAGAGGAGAGGGAGTATGCAAAATCTCGGCCTTAGGGTTTCTTCAAAAGAAAGAGTGACCAAAAACATGAACCAGGAGGCTCCTTATATAGCTGAGGGATCTAGGGTTTAAGGGAAACCCTAGTTATCCTTTGCTTAGGGCCTAAGCAAACCCAAGGGCCTTATCCAAGCCCCTATGGACGAAATTATTAGGGTTTCCCCTAAAGATTTCGTCCACCCTCTTCCAAGGGGGTTCTAGAGCCTTCCACTCAACTATTAGATAATTGCAAACTAGTCCCTGCACCTTATAATTAATTCTTTTAACCCCAAAATCAATTCTGATTAATTTCTGGCTAACAATTAATTAAACATAATGATTTCTAATTAATATATTAATCCATTCACATATTAATAAATCATTTATATTAATTTATTAATCTTATAAATTAATATCTCTCCTTTCATAATTTCCTTGTCCAGTTGCTAGGTTGAGGGCAACCCAAAAGGACTGTGCTGCTATCAATTCAAGTACATACCAATTATAGTTATGGGCTTAGACACCTAATCCAACATAAACTGCATTTCACTTCTTCTTTTGTCCGTGCATCCATATATGCCTCAAAGCCTCCAACTGAGCTTGAATTGTGATTCACTAAGTTGTTAAGGTGTTGTTGCTTTTTTATTTAACGAACTTATACGTATACATGTGTAAATATATGTCATCAGCTTCCAGACTGCATTAGTTCAAATGTGCAGAGAAAACGTTGATACATTTTTAATAATAATAGAGGGATTCATTTGTGCAAATGAGTAAAAATAGGAACGGGCTGCATTTTCATCCTTTTCATAATTATGAATCAAGTGTAGTTTTGCATTAAACCTACTACCAGAATGTAAAATGAATATAATAAATTTTAACCCTTCTATTTTCCAGTCAATAAGATTTCTATTATTAATAATATACAATTAGTTTTTAATACCTTCATATTTTAAAACTTGTATCATTTGCAAAAAAAATGTAGATAAACAAATAGGTAGCAAAATGGATTGTTTCTTACATATGGTTTATTAGAAGAACAAATAAAACAACCAATGGTTAGGAAAACTAACATATGTCAAGAGATCCAATTCGTTGGCTTTTTTTTTCTATTTCTTTATTAACTTTGTTAATTTTTTTCTTATAATGGGGATTCATTAGTTCTCCATATTCAATTCATTTATGATGGTTATTTTCCTTATACTAGATTGGTTTTAATGATACCGATGCATACTATTAGATATGACTATGCTAAATATGCTCATGAAGATGACGATCATGAAACTCTAGTAAGATATATTTGTAAATTATAGTGGTCTAGTCAAAATTTAATTAGTTATATTTACATATTATTTTTTCAGGAAAGAGATGTAAGTGAAGAATCTAGTTGGAAACTTGTTCATGGGAGTCCAAGATTCCAATCCAATCCAAACCTATTACTAGCCCATTTCCATTCATTCCTATCTATATACATAATAGTAGGTAAGCTATGTTCTCTTTTCTTACCTTTCCTATACTGAATGAGAGTCTAAGGGGGTGTTTGTTTTTTCCCTGCAGATTTGTGTGGGCTCTTTTGTCTGCGTGGCGCAGACCACGCGCAGACTTAAAGGTTTGCAGTGTGTTTGTTTTTCTGAAGTGCACAGACATAAAAACGTCTTCACGAGGTCTTCACCATACACACTTGGGCCAACCTCTTCTAAAGTCTGCGAAGTGTTTTTAACCTAAAAAAATGCGTCCTTCTTTTGTTTCCGCCTCCATCGTCAAAACTTCCGACCTGGTCCATACTTCTCCACCCGACAGAACCCTTGACCACTCCATCTTCAATCCGTCGTCGACCATCACCTGCGATCAGCACCCCCGTAGCCGCCCTCCTCTCCGATCGAAGGCGTCCAGGGACCATGCGACATCTCCGATCTAGGCCACCAGCAAACAAGTTTCGTCCTTTTCCTTACGTTTTTTTTCAGTTCCAACATGAAATTCAGGATTAATCTTGCTGGGAAAACTCTCTAATGCACTGAAATTCTTGTTTCTTGCTTCAAATTCTTGTTAAATGTTGCTGAAAATTGTTATTTGCTGAAATTGTTGTTTGATTGTTTTTTTTTGGCTGAAATGGTTATGATTGTTGCTGAAAATAATCTTTTTTTTTGCTGAAATTGCTGTTAAATGTGCTGAAATCAACCTTTTAATATATGAAAATTTGTATTGAAAATGTGAAATAATGTTGTGATAGGAGGCTGAAAATACTTTTTATTGTTTCAAGTTGTTGTTGAATGTGCTAAAAATTGTTGTTGATTGCGTTGAAAATCGTTATTTTGTTTTAGAATTATGAAATAATGATGTGAATGTTTTGATTTTGCTGAAAATACTCTTATTATCTCAAATTGTTGTTGAATGTGCTTAAAATTGTTGTTGAATGTGTTGAAAATCGTTGTTAGGTTTTGGAAATATGAAATAAAGATGTTAGTTGTTGATTGAAAATTGTTATTTGGTTTTGAAAATACTCTTTATTGTTTCAAATCGTTATTTTTTTTTGTTGGAATGTGTATGATATGCAATACCTTATGAAATCATATTTGTCAATTTGTGAATGCTACAATACTTATGAAATTATTATTTTCTGTGATATATTGCTTATTAGAAATGGGAGAATTGACTTTTATTTTAATACCAAAAACCCTAAAGACGGCGTTTGAAGTTTTCTAGCGTTGACTTCTGATTTCCGGTGGATTTTCAAGTCGATTCTAATCTGGTTCGACGTGGGGAGTCTGCTGGGGTGGGGGGCTGCGTTTTATACGGGGTTTTATACGGTTATCTGAGCAGATGTGAATGAAGCTTTGACAGTATGTCCAGACAACGTGAGGAACAATGGAGGAATGTAGGAAGAAGGAACGATAGAAGAGCAGGGTTCTTTTCAGATAGTGAGAGAGATTGAATGAATGGTAGAGGCGGAGGCCAACAATCAAATGCAGAGTCAGTAAGTAAAATTGTTATCTCATTCTATGTTACTAACCTCCCTCCTGACCTGCAACCAAGGGAATTATGGCATGCATGTGAGAAACTTGGGAATGTAGTAGATGTGTATATTGCCCAGAAGTGTTCTAGAATGGGGAAACGGTTTGGCTTTGTACGTTTCATTAAGGTTAAACACAATCAGGAATTGGAGAGGAGATTGTGTGAGTTATGGTTTGGAAACTATCATGTTTTTGCCTCGATATATAAGTTCACTAGACAGAATCAAAGCAAATCCGATACAGGTTATGGGAAACAATACCAGAAAAAGAAGACGAGTGAATTGAAAGATGGAGATGGGCAGAAAAAGAAATCTTATGCCAAGGCTATTGTGGGGGAAGGGACTAGTACTCATAAAGATACTAGTATGGGTCGAAAGGTCATAATTGGGGGTAGAGAATTAACTGGTATGACCGAGGTTCAGTCTACAGTGCTTGCTGAAGTAAGGGAAGCTGCTTCGATTCCGAATCTAATTAACTTATGCTCTGAGGAAGGATTTTCTGATATCAAAATCAGATATGTCGGTGGGTTGTGGGTAGTGGTGTCATTTGAGTCTGCTAAAGCCTGTAAGAATTTTTCGTCTAATGCTGGTATCCAGAATATTTTTTGTAAGTTTCATGGTATAACTAAAGATTTTTTTTATCTCGCAAAGAGCTGTTTGGTTGGAAATTCTTGGGTTGCCTATGTGTACATGGAATCCATGTGTTTTCAAGAAGATTGCTTCGGTATGGGGATCAGTACTGTTTTCAGATGATTATGAGAATAATTGCATGTCAACTGGAAAAGTATGTGTGTTTACTGGGATTATGGCAAGTATTCACGAATCGTTATGGGTAACTATTGAAGGTACAGATTACCAGGTATATGTGAAAGAAATGGCACCGTGGGAACCTGATGTGGCACAAGATGGGAGTTTTGTAAAGGAAGACAATAATTCCTTTGGATCGTTTGACGAAGGAGAAGGTGAGTCTTTTGGCTTCAATTCAGATAAAGAAAATAAGGAGCATGATCGAAACCGTGAGGATGTTAATGTTAATGAAGTGAATAGTGAACCTGATTTTATACAGGAAGTGGAGAAAATTAATGATGCTGGTAATGATGAAATAGGGAATAATAATAGGCCTCACAATGTTCCTGTGCAATCGATGGGTATTGGTCATGGTTCAGCTTCGAAATTTGAGTTTAATAAAATGGAGAATGTGCAGTCGGAGGATCAAAGGAGTAGTGCTAGTATCTCGAAGCCACCAGGTTTCGGGGGTAAAGTTTTCAAAGAAACTCGTGGGCCTTTTCAATATTCAGAGGATAATCTTAGGAAGTCGTGGAGTACAGGATCAGTAAAGATTTTGAAGAATGTTATCCCATCGGTGGGGGCTAACTCGTGTGAAGAAGTGAGTAGGTTTATTGAGCTAGGAAAAATCCTTGGTTATGACGTGGAGAATGCTAAGGCGGATTTGAAAAATCGTCTAGTCGGTATGGGAGTGCTTCAGTCTTTATGAATTGTGTATCCCTTAATGTTTGTGGCCTAAATACGTCTAAAAAACATAGATGGGTTAAAGAGATTTGCAATAGTAACATGGTGAATTCTATTGGTATTCAAGAAACGCGTTTGACTCGGGTAGACCTTTTTAAAATAAGGTCTCTTTGGGGTAATTCAGCTTTTGATTTTGCTTGTAGTACGGCTAGGGGATGCTCAGATGGTATTTTGTCGGTGTGGGATACTTCGGTGTTTAAGAATGAGAGGATACATTGTCATGAAAATGTGGTGATTGTTGAAGGCTGCTGGATTAGAAAAAATATTAAATGTACTATGTTCAATGTGTATGCTCCTCAAGATGCTGGAAAGAAAAGGGATATATGGCAATATGTGATCTCGTATATGTCCAGAGTAAATGGTGATTTTATAGTCTTTGGTGATTTCAATGTGGTTAGATCTTCTAATGAGAGACGTGGGTCTTTGTTCTCTGTCTCACAGGCTGCCGATTTTAATAATTTCATTTATGAGGCTGATCTTTTTGACATTCCTATGGAGGGAAGGAAATTTACCCGGATGGACAAGGCTGGTATGAAACTAAGTCGGTTGGATAGATTCCTTATTTCTGAGAGTTTGTTAGATGCTATTCCAGATATCTCGTGTATTGCTTTGGATAGGAGGTGGTCAGACCATTGCCCGTTACTTTTGAAGGATGATCATAATAATTATGGTCCAATTTCGTTTAAGCTTTTTAATTCGTGGCTTCAAATAAATGGTTTTTCTGATGTAGTTTCTCAAGCAGTTAAAGAATTTGTTCCAGACTGTACTTTGAATAAGTGTCTTAACCTGAAGAATAAGCTCAAACTCGTTAAAGCCAAGCTTAAGGATTAGCAAGCTGATATGCGTAAGTTGAAAGGGGAGCAAAGAAAAGAGTTTATTAATCGCTTTCTTGATATTGATAAGTTGATTGATAGTGGGACTGTTTCGGCTGATGACATGGTCGAGAGGAAGAATATTCTTCAACAGGTTTCGGATATTGACAAGGCGGAGAGTATGGACTATGCTCAAAAGGCTAAGGTTAAATGGGCGGTAGAAGGAGATGAGAATTCAAATTTCTTTCATGGCATGTTAAAAAGAAAAAGAAAACAGATGACTATTAAAGGAATCTCTCAAGATGGTACCTGGGTGACTAATCCAAGTTTAGTTAAGGAGGCGTTTTTAAAGTTTTACAAAAATAAATTCAAGCATTCTAAGGTGGTTAGGATGGGTACCCCTAGCTTTCGGTTTAGAAAACTAAATGAAGAACAGGTGGAGTCCTTACAAGCTTATTTTTCGGATGATGAAGTCAGGGAGGCGGTGTGGTCGTGTGGGAGTGATAGGGCTCCGGGCCCAACGGGTTTACGTTCCGGTTCCTGAAACAATTTTGGAGTCTTTTTGAGAAGGATGAGTATGACTTCATGAGGGAGTTTTTTGATACCGGTATCATTTCGCCAGGGTGTAACTCTTCTTTTATTACGTTAATTCCTAAAGTTGAAAATCCAACCGAGATCAAAGATTATAGGCCGATTAGTCTAATTGGGTTGCAGTATAAGATTGTTGCGAAGTTATTGGCTAATAGATTGGCTAAGGTGGTAGACTATTTAGTCAATCCAGTCCAGTCTGCCTTTATAAAAGGAAGGCAGATTTTAGACGGGTCTCTTATGGTTAATGAAATCGTTAGATGGTCCAAGTTGAAAAAAAAGAAAATGTTGTTATTTAAAGTAGAATTTGAAAAAGCCTATGACTCAATCTCATGGGAGTATTTAGATAAGATTATGGAGGTAATGGGATTTGGTGAGAAATGGCGCATGTGGATTAGGGGTTGCCTGCAGTCTGCTAGGTCTTCGGTCCTTCTGAATGGTAATACGACAGCTGAGTTTCAACTGCAGCGTGGTCTTCGTCAAGGAGATCCGTTATCTCCGTTTTTTTTATTCTGATTATGGAAGGTTTGCATGTGTGTATGGAAGATGCTAATCACAATTTGATTTTTAAAGGTGTTACTATTGGAGAACAGAACTTGCATATCTCGCACTTGTTTTATGCGGATGATGCAATCTTTCTTGGAGAATGGGATGCTGAGAATATCAAGAATTTAAGTCGAATTCTTAGGGTTTTCTATATGGCGTCTGGGCTTCAGATTAATCTTCATAAGTCAAAATTGTACGTGGTTGGTGTTGAGCAGGAGGCTATTGTGCAATTAGCTACATGTACAGGGTGTGGTGCAGACTCGATTCCTTTTGTTTATCTTGGGCTTCCTGTTGGTCAGCTTATGCACAGGAAGTTGGCGTGGGAATCAATTTTTACCAGGTTCCGTAAAAAACTTTCGGGTTGGAAATCAAAGATGTTATCTATTGGAGGCAGATTAACTTTGGTTAGATCAGTGCTGGGCAGCTTGGGAATTTATTTTCTTTCCATGTTTCGGATGCCTAATTCTGTTTGTAAGGAGTTGGAAAGAAGTAGAGCTAGATTCTTTTGGGGAGCAGATGATCGTCAAAGATTCTTACATTGGGTTAAATGGGAGATGGTGTTAAATGATAAAAAAATGGTGGCCTTTCCATTGGTAGTTTGGAGTCGTTTAACTACTCCTTGATTTATAAATGGCGTTGGCGGTTTTTGAATAGCTCTAACCTTCTTTGGGTGGACCTCATTAAAAGCTGTTACGGGAGTGATGGAGGGTTTTGCATGGCCTCTCGGTCCAAACCAAAGAAAGGAGTTTGGCTGGGGATTGTTAATACGGTTTGGGATATGCATTATAGAGGATTAATTTCGTTCGACTCTATATGTAGGAGGGTGGGGAATGGCCAAAGTATTAGCTTCTGGAATGATGTTTGGTGTGGTGACATTATGCTTAGAGCTAGATTTCCTCGTTTATGTGTTGTATCTAGTAATGTTAATGCGTTGGTTAGTGACTATTAGGACGGGCATGATTGAAGGTTTCAATGGGTTCGGATGTTTGATGGTGGGGTTTTGGCTGATCAGCTTCTTCAACTGATGACGATGTTGCAGTCGGTGCACCCTCTAACTAGTAGGGATTCTTGACGGTGGGCTATTGGAGACGAAGATACGTATTTTGTGAAAGAGACTCGACTACTTTTAGATCGACTTAGTCTTCCTTTAGTTGGTGTGGAGACTAGATGGAATACATGGCTCCCTATAAAAATTAATATTTTTATTTGGAGAGTGGTGCTAAATAGCCTTCCTACGAGAGATAATTTGGATAGAAGGGGGCTAGACATTACTTCGGTGCTGTGTCCGGTGTGTCAACAGGCACGGGAAAGCGTGAATCATTTGATTTTTAGTTATACAGTGGCTTTTCATCTTTGGCTTAAGGTGGCAAAGTGGGTGTACCTTCATATTCCTTCGTTTTCAAGTGTTGAAGAGCAGTTGCAGTGGGTCGATGGGTTGACGATGGTGAGGTTTAAAAGGTTGATTATGGCTTCGGTTTGCTCTACTTTGCTTTGGGTGTTGTGGACGTTTCGAAATGATATCATGTTTAGGAACAAGAAGATGAAAAAGGAAGTTTTGTTTGATTCCGTTGTTTCTTTCTCTTTTAATTGGTATAGTGCTAGGAATCGTAAGGCTAGCATAAATTGGACTGATTGGTTGAAAAACCCTGTCTTGAACTAATTGTTTTGTTTTGGTTTAGCTAGTTTTTCGCTAGCTTTTATTTCAATTTTCCGTTCGAAAAAATAATGGGAGAAAAACAACAATGGACCAATGAGCATTTAAAATGCTTATTGGATACTTGTATTGAAGAAGTAGAGAGTGTCGGTAGAAAAGGATTGAGTTTGCAGAAAGACTCATGGATAAGGCTTGGAAGAGTTCTTAAGGAGAAATTTAGGTTTGAGTTGAGTCAAAAACAAATGAAAAACGCATATGACAATCTGAAAGCCAAATACACATGATGGGTGTATTTAAAAAACAAAACTGGTAATATATACAACTCTCAAACAAACACTTTAACTTAACAGCGAGGAGTGGGATGATTTTAAGAAGGTATATATATACATTAATATATATATATATATATATATATATATATATATATATACATATTAAACATTTACGTTTGAAGTTGCCAAATATTCTTATACTATTTTTTGTTACATTTGGGTTTAGGTGCATCCGAAGGCTACTTCATTGAGAACAATTCCACTGCCTTTTGCAGATCTTTTTGCACGTCTTTTTGATGGAAATAGTGCAGCTGGTGATTTTAGGAGTTACTCAACCCAATCATCATCAGTAGTTGGAGAATCCTCCTGTCGTGTTCCACCACTTCAGATTACCGCCACCCCTTTTCATGCAATAGATGATGGTGGTGATGACACTTCCCACTATGAGCCACCACCTTCTGCTGCTTCACCTTCTGCAACTTCTCCTTCTGATTCACCATCTGGTAACCCCAACAAAAGGGCTAAACCCTCATCTCCTATAGCTCCTAGTGCCTCACCGTCTGCTTCTTCACCTGATGGAACTTCTATTACTGCTGGCGATTTAGCATTAGAAATGAAAAAAGCTCTAAAAAGTTTGACTAAAGGGTATACAATCCCTCAATGTTTAGAGAAGTTAGAGGTGCTTTAGTTAGGCCCTACAGATCCTTGCTTTGTTGCATATCATATTTTTGGCGGGACCATGACTATGAGAGAGATGTGGATGCATTTGCCCGATGTTCCCGAGATATTACGAGGATGGCTTGAGATGACGGGTACAAGTTTAGGAGTTTTGAAGGATGGAAAGATTGTTCGATGATTTTTCTAGTGTTGAAACTATTTGTTAGGTCTTTTTGCCTTTGTTGGAACTATTTTGTTAGGCCTTTTTGCCTTTGTTGGAACTATTTTTTGTTATTTTGCTACTTGGAATATGGTTTATCTAATGTTTTTTTGGTACTTGAAATATGATTAATGTAATGTTTTTTTGCTACTTGAAATATGGTTTATGTAATGTTTTTTTGCTACTTGAAATATGATTAATGTAATGTTTTTTAAAGTTCTACTTTGTTGATTTTAGGTTCATAATGGATCACGATCAAAAGTTACTTCTCGTAATTCTTATGTACCTGTACATCCATTATTTTTGGAAGAGGGGTATGAAACGATTATGGGATAATGATTAGGAAATGACAGGACATGAATACGCATTGGAGTTGTTACACCGTAATCGTTTACAATGTGTTGATGTCACAACTACCATTTTTGGCTAGGAAATCCTGTATTCATGTAATCAACTCTTGTATAACTTATAATCTAAGTTGATTCCTTGTACTGAACTCATTCAAAATCAACCATTTGAATCAAAACTCATGAGTGAAGTTCAAAACCTAATTCAATGCACCTCATATACTCAACTATAAGTTTAAAACCCTAATATCCCAGTTCAAACTCAGAATGGACCAAGATCCTCTTATTGGGCCTAATGGGCCATTAAACTCATAACTTAGTCATTATGGGCTAAGAATCCTTATATGGGCCCTAGTTGGACCTATAATTCTTAAAGGATAGCATTTTGGGCCATAAGACTTCTCATGGGCTTTATTGGGCCTAAAATGTCCCACTTCATTCTCATGGGCCTTTATGGGCCGTGAACAAATCTCTTGCACAATGTTGGGCCGTAACCCCCCCCCCCTTCCTCATTTTGGGCCGTAAACCCCATCCCTTCACCACCTTTGGGCCGTAAACCCATAAGAAGGGCCCAATGGGCCGAGAACCTTCATGTTGGGCCTATAATCTCGAAAATGTTCAATAAAGGCCCAAACTTTTCCTTCTCTTTTCCTTCCCCCTCATTCTCGGCCCATATATATATATATATATATATATATATATATATATATATATATATATATATATATATATATATATATATATATATATATATAAGGGGAATAAACAAAGGAGTAGAGTTAGGACTTGCCACCTCATAATTATTTAATGGGTCTCCATGCAATTATACACCATGTATCAAGGAAATCTCATGTTACCATGCAACAATCTTGTTATCTCTCTCTTCCCTCCCCCTTCTTTTAATCTTGGCCCAAGACTCACACCACCACCCTCATCCTCTTTCATTCCAACTACATCAAAAACTTGTCTAGAACTCCAAGAAAACTCCCTTAATCCTTCCAAATTCTCATGAGTTTTAAGGGTGTATCAAGAACTCTCCATCAAAGTTCATTCATTCTTGGTAAGTTATTGTGAAACTCTATAACTTTTGATTCAAATGTACTCTAAGAAATCTCTCCTTAAACCACTCTCATTTCGTGATTTAAGCTCCTAGAACCATCTTGGACTCGAAATCCTCTTCAAGAAGTGAGCTACGCTGAAATCTCTCTCATTCTTCACCAAAAACCGAATCCATGAAACCAATGTGAGTTCATACCCCCTATTTTCGATATTTACTATGTTTTGGGCGAGAATACAAGTTGTTTTGTGTAGATCTATGTGTGTATGCATGATTTTGTGTGTTTTTCATGATATATGTGTGATTATGTGTTATAAACTCCATGAACTTGAAGATCTACTAAAATGTGATGATATTTGTAGAACATAACACTTATTTCAACTTATTATGCAAAGAAATGGTTTTAATATACATCAAAGTTACTTAAAACTAAGAAAATTTCATAAGAGGGCCAAAAGTGACAAAATAACCAAAATGGGTATTTTTATGTAACTCGCGGTTTTTAAGGGACCAAAAAGAATGCATTTTGATAAATATGAATCTTTATGACATTTGTGATCTTAAAAGGGCTAGAACTGTAAAATTTCATAAATGGGCTTCTTTTGGGCTTTTTATGAATTTTTGGGCCAAGATTGTAAATCTTTGAACTTTTGTGGGCTTAAATGTCATTTTCAACAAAGTTGTTCCAAAAATGTAAATTTTTGATAAAATGAACTAAAAATGTGAATTTATTAAAACTTGGGCCAAAAAGATGAATTTATTTATAAATGGGCCGAAAATGCACATTTTCATAAAACCAAGCCAAAAATGATATTTTTGACAAAATTGAGTTAAAAATGTTATTTCTACTTAGAACTAGCCTCAAATGCAGATTTTGTCCTTAAAGGACCTAAATTATCATTTTTACCAAAAATGTGCCACAATTGAAATTTCGGTATTTAGGACCAACAATGACCTTTTACAAAGGTGAGCTTTTTATGTCACTTTGGTAAACATCATAGCTTAAACAACCAACGTAACAAACCACAGATCGATTTTGGTATTCACGTCCTCATTAGGCCTGGAAATAATATACATGTTAAATGGGCCTTAGTTGTCCTTTTACATGTATATTGGGTCGGGATATATATTCTCATTCCTTTTGAGCCTGGAAATAATTTACATGCTTATTGGGCCTTAGTTGTCCACTTACATGTTTATTGGGCCTGGAATATACCTTATATGTTTTTCTTTCTTCGCGTAAATTCGATTAAGGATCTAGTGAGACGTGTCGGTTGACACCTATTGAGTGTACAATCGTAGCCTGTAGTTATAACCAGAGTCTCCTGAAGGGAGAACGAGAGTTTGTGTATAGATCTATACGGGGGTGACACCCCACACCTGAGCTGTTCGCTATAGTTAGACTAGGCCAGTCCAGGGTGACAAAAACCATACCTTATTCCGTCGACTTCCGAAAAACGCCAAGACAGGCGAATTTGTCATTATCTTGTATGGTTATAACGACTCACTTAGAGGAATTAACATCATAAAATTTACGGGGAACCATCTTTTGTGGATAACACGGTAACCTTCACGCGCTGGTACTCAACTTCGGATGTTGAGATTACAACATTCTCTTACGCAGACAACATCAGGTTGTCTGGGGTCATTCTCTTAATACAAGATCGGACACAAACATATAAAACTGTTTTTCAGAAAATATCGGATTTTCTGGTTTTTACAAAGTAATACAAAACATTTTACTCAAACATGCTTATGAACTCACCAACATTTTTATGTTGACCTTTTTAAATTAACTTGTATTCTCAGGAAATCGTTTAGCAGGTTGGGCAGAAAGAATTCTTGGATATTTTGTTATGTTTTGTTTCATCATACTTTGAGTATTTTGGCATGTAATATTGAATACAGTATTTGATGTAAACCAATGACAGTTGTAATATTACATGTGTGATGATGATGATGTTATGTTTCAATTATATACTCTGTGATGATACTACAAGAATAAAGTCACCCAAGCCCCCGGACGTTTCCGCCGTCTGGTTCGGGGGTGTGACAGATTGGTATCAGAGCATTGTTTATAGTGAACTGGCTTATCTAATCATACAAGATATGAAACTATAAATATAATGGGACTAAAACACTCTGAATAAAATACATAGCTATGTGTGCATTAATATTATAACACTAAAAGTCTCTGGAGGAAATTGAACACGATGATTAAACCTGGACAGTTATGTAGTCGTATTTGGGGTAAATATAGTCTGATCAACTATATTTATTCAAAATACGACCAACATGTGTTTGGGAGTGATCATGTTGGGAGATGAATCTAGAAACTTACCTCGTATCCAAAAAGCTATAAGGAACTCAAACCTAAACAATTAAAATACTATAGGAGTATTTGGAATGCTATCTGCGTACACTCTCCTTACACGTTTCTCACCCCTCAGTTTCTCATGCAGTCGTCATGAAAGAATTCCAACAAGGTATCCTTTACTATCAGGACCTGGTGGCCAATGGGTTGATTGAAGGAGAACCTGTTATAGGTCAGGAGGCAAATCCAGGTGTAGGACCTGAGGAATACGTGGAGATCGACTATGAGTTCGGGGAACCTGGCGAGGATATGGAGGGAGATGGGGGCACTAATGAAGTCCCCAACGAGCCTCCCACTTCAGAGGTGAGGCAGGACCACCCCACAGCACCGAGGGATCCCATCGATGAGACTCGCTCATTAGAGGAGGAGGTTGCCACCCTTCGGCAACAACTATTAGCAATAGAAGCCCGAGTCGTGCAAGCTGAGCATGAGAGGGATGAGGTCACTAGGGAGATGAGCGAGATGGCCGACCTAGTGGTGCGACATTTTGGCATGTGATTTCTCCACCAGACCCTCTCCACCGCTACTAGGATCAGTTTTCACTTACCATCACTACTGTTAGGACTTCTTTTATGTACTACTCTATGTACTATCGACTTCATGATTAAGTGATTACACTACTCATGGAGTCGTTACGCTGTCGGATTTTATCTTCTTTCGTGTATTGTATGCCTTATAGGCAAATTTTCATGTATCAAAAGATTATCATTAATGAAAACGGTTATATATTTTCTCATGATGTTGTTATCTGTTATGTATTCTATTACTTTTATTACATGTTGATTGTATGCATTCACTTACTCACGCATAACCCTATCACCGAAACTGTTCTACAATTGAAGAATCGTGAAACTAGAATGCACTAAATACTGAACATCTTTCTGTTCCATGACAGAAGATGCCTCAGAGACCGAATCATGGAAACAACACAACACCAACACCACTGGAGATAAAGTCAGCTGCGTTCCAAGCGGCAGTGTTAGCTGCGGTCACCGCAACACTGGCACAGATTCACAACGAAAATAACAGTGGAGGTAACAGGCAAGGAGCCAGAAGTTCAAATCAGGGGATGCACCAAGGACCCACAAGGACCTGTACCTACAAGGATTTCACGAATGCCAAGCCTCGAACCTTCAACGGGACAGGAGGCGTGATAACTCTGAAAAGGTGGATAGAAAAAGTTGAATCAGTATTCGAGATCTGCGGATGCCCAGAAGAATGCAAGGTAAAGTTTGCAGCTTGCACATTCGTCGATCAAGCTATTTATTGGTGGAATGGTCACGTGGAGGCCATGAAACTCCTAGTGGCGAATTCTATGCCATGGGAGGAGCTCAAGGAAATGCTAATGGCGGAGTGCTGTCCAAGAGGAGAAATCCAGAAGATGGAGCAGGAACTATGGAATCTCACGGTCCAAAACTCCGAAATTCATGCTTACATCTCAAGGTTTAGTGAGTTGTCACTCCTGTGTCCAGGCATAATCACGTATAAAGGAAAGAAGACTTAAAAGATTCATTTGGGGACTGGCCTCTCCAATTCAAGGAAATGTAATCGCAGCAAACCCGGAAAGGTACGACAGTGCTAAAAGAGTAGCCAAGAAGTTATACGACCATGGCAACAAGAAGGTGCCAAAGCAGGAGAAACTAAAGTCAAGAAAGAAGGAAAAGACAACAAGAAAAACAAAGACATCAAGCGAAAGGGATGAAAAAACTAAGAGTTGTCGAAAAAGCAGCAAACTGTAGCAGTCCATGTTGCTACTGCTCAGGTTGCCTAAACACCACATGCTCCAGCCTCAACCACGCAAACCACGAACAGACAATACACGGGAACTCTGCCCAAGTGTAACAAATGCAGTTACCACCACTATGGAGAATGCAGAGAAATACAGTGCACAAGTTGCAACCGTAAGGGCCATACCACATGATACTGTAGATCTCAGCCCCAACCAAACCAACAGCCGAACCACAACAACAACAACAACAACAACAACAACAATAAAAACAACCGCAACAACAATAACGTTGGGGCTAGTCACACGTGTTATGGATGTGCAGGAACCGGTCATTTCAGATGCGATTTCCCCAGAGCCAACAACCGGGGGGCAGGAGGATCAGGAAGGGTCCTGACGTTGGGTCAAGGTGAAGCAGTTCAAGACCTGACGGTTGTTACTGGTACGTTCCCACTTAACAACACTTACGCATGCATTTTATTCGATAGCGGAGCCGAGCGGAGCTTCGTTAGTAACAAATTCAAACACTTACTAAAACAACAACCCCAGAAGCTAAACGAAGCCTTCACGGTGGAGATGGCTAATGGGAAAACCGAAACAACCAAAGATGTTTACGTTGGGTGCACATTAACACTAAACGACCATTCATTTCAAATAGATTTGATGCCAGTAAATATTAGGAGTTTTGATGTGATAATCGGCATGGATTGGTTAAGCCCCCACCATGCAGATATTATGTGTCACGAGAAGGTCGTCCGCTTTCACCTCCCCAACTACGAAACCCTAATAATCTATGGTGATAAATCTGACGCCAATCTTCGTCTTATCTCGTGCATCAAGGCACAGAAGTGCCTGCACAAGAAAAACTATGATTTCCTCGCTCATATTGTGGACAAGGCCAAAGAAGAAGTAAACATTAAAGACATCAAAGTGGCATGCGACTTCCCGGATGTATTTCCTGAAGACCTTCCGGGAATACCCCCAGAGAGACAGGTCGAATTCTGAATCGACCTAATACCAGGAGCCACATCAATTGCTAAATCACCCTACAGGTTAGCTCCCGCCGAAATGCAGGAGTTATCCAATCAATTAAGCGATCTGCTAAACAAGGGATTTATCAGACCAAGCTTCTCACCTTAGGGAGCCCCAGTCTTGTTTGTCAAAAAGAAGGATGGATCCTTCAGAATGTGCATCGATTATAGGGAATTGGATAAGCTCACTGTCAAAAACCGATACCCATGATGGGTTTTGAGCATTCTAACACTTCCTAAGTATACATGCAACCCTAATAACCTTGAATCTATGTTTTCTCTATATACATGCAAATTTCTTTTCCAAGGTTATTTCCTAACTAGCATGGCATGGGGATTACATAAAACATATAAACTAGTAGAAATACATACCTTGTTGTTGCTTGGGTTCCTTCAAGACTTTGTGAGCCTAGCACCCCAAATGTTGTGCCTCAAATGCTTCACACAACACCACAAGACTTGGAATAACTTGAGAGAATACTTCTAGCACTCAAAATCGGTTATGCCCTCTCTAGTAACACTAGGTCAACTAGGTCATGATTTTGCTAGCCATAGGGTTTCTTTTATAGTGTTGTCACAATTAGGGTTTACACATGAATGCCCTTAATTGTCATGACTCTTGATTTCTCATGACCCATGGGTTTGTAACTCCCATGGACTATCCATGGAGCTCCATATGGTTATAACCAAACCCATACACCATGGATCATTAATCCACCATAAAAGAATTGATGATTGTCATAATCAACCCTATATATTTAATTAGTCTCACTTTGATCACCAAATTAATACTAGATTAATACTTGATCAATACTAATTAAATAATACTATTATTAATATATTAGAACTTATAATATATTAATAATCATAAGTGCCTTATTCTCTCATTTAGTCTATCCAAGTATTGCAATGCCATGCAACCCAAATGGACCATGCCGGGTCGGGTCAAGTACATACCAAATAAAGTTATGGACTTAGACACTATATCCAACAGTCTCCCACTTGGATAAGTCTAATAACTATATTTGCAAATATGACTTCAAAATCCGACTAGCAATCGTAGCTCTTTCAAAGTCTCTCGGAACTGAGATGATGATGATACGCCATTTAAGATAAGTGATCATATAATCCTCTGTTCTCATGATATCAGCTGGACAAACACATGGAACATGGTCTTACTTATTGTCCAGCATTTGTTTCTCGATCTCTGATTTGTTTCGACATAGAACTAAATTGAACACATCAATTAGGTTCTGACCGGGCCCGGTACATAGGTCAAAACCAAATCATCGAGGGGCCCAGATATCGCTTCTATTTCTAGAAGGAACAGATAAACTTCGACTGATATGCTTGTACTAACTACTTATTGAATTATTCACAAAGGCACATTTTATGACATCGAGTTACCAATGCGTTTTCGTACAATCAATGAATAACCAACTCATAGTCAACAACTCATATCTCTAGGTTTGAAGATTTATATGATATTACCATCTCACGATCACTCGAGATAAATTCCATGAAGTGATGCAAGTGAGCGTGGGTTGAGTCCAATACTCAGCCCTTATGAGTACTCATGAATGTTGTAGCAACCATTGCATTGTCTAAAGCACTTTAGACAAATCATACAAGCCAAATTCATGACAGTCTTGATTCATATCTACTTCCAACATATGACTGACTGTGGATGGTTTGAATAATATAATATATACCATAACATAATTATTCTGGAAGTCAAAACATGCAAAGTGAAACACAAGAATAATACTAATCTTATATGGCCCCAACACTTTGAGTGTAAATAAAACACCTTTTATTTAAGCACCATATTGATTACTCATTATTTATGTTTCGAGTAATCAACTTTATGCTTGAATTAAAACATTAGTTGTCCCATGCTCCAAGCATGTACACTATGTTTTTCCAAACAACAATTATGCCATACTCCAAGTATGCATACTATGTTTACATATGGTCCTCTCTTTGTGAAATAGATCAATTGACAATATTCCAATGATGCTCATTTCACAATTCCAATCCTCGTTGTAAATGAAAGAATACCAAACTCTTGCCATCTACTGTAATCTGTTAGATTCTAAACTTATACGCAATGATCCCCTTGTAATGACTATGCACAGAAGTCATAAAGACTTGGCAACAGAAATTACAAAGTATTCCAATGGAAAACAATTCCATGGAAATGAAGTCTCAAATTCAAAGTACATTCCTTTGAACATCCTTCTTAGCATTAAGTTCTTTAATCTTACACAGATTCAAAGAATAACTTCCACTTATGGAGACAATTCCATATTACCATTTTGACCATCACTTCTGAACAAGAGTTGCCTCTTTTCAAAATATGTCAATATGGTCCTTACTTTATACTTCTAATTGTCCATGAGCAACCAATCTTTGGTAAACCTCAGATTGTCCTCGACAACTTTGCTTAATCATTTTAGTCATTTCCAGTTCTATTCCTTTTTCCATCTTAATGCCCTAGGCATTTGGAAAATTTAGAATGGATAAATATTATAGCACATGTAGGCAAACCTATACCCAAAACATATGGGACATGATTTATGCTATAAAAATTTTTATTTGCCATGTTTTCATAATTCTAACTATGAAGAGGGATGCCGTAATCATAATCGAATTTTGAGAACGCAAAATATATAGAATTTCCTTATGTTAAACCATTCCAACATAACATTCATATATATTCTTGACTAAAGTATATTAAATTCTCAATCTAAGCTTGTAGAATTGGAGTGAAGTATAAAATCCCCTCCCTTAGTTATAGCAAAACAACTTTTTCAAGGCGAATTGAAACTTTTGTTTTCTATAATTAACATTGCTAACCTGCAATATTTAACATAATCGTCATGCTCCCACTAGCATAATGATTACCAGCATAACACTTTATGCTCCCACTAGCTTTGACATGTACTCAGAAATCAACTGGACTTCTAGAAATCAATACTTTATTGACTTTCTTACCAAAGTTCATATTTCTGATACTAGATTGCTTTGATAAGACTTTATCAAAAACATACACCTTTCCTTAGATAGCTCACATGTTTGTCTAGACCTTTTGCAATTCTCACTAGTTAGTGTGCCGGTTAACCACACACGCTCCACTAACTATATGAGAATGCAAATATCACAACCGCTATCTACTTAAAATCTTCTTAGTGGAAGCGTTTCCTCACCATCATTTTCATGAATCGAAGAGAAACCTTATGACACTTAGATTTTATGGTGTATGTGTTCCTATCCATGTGAATTTATCATAACCATAATCACAGGACTAGGTTAGTGACACTTCCAAATTCATATGGACTGAACTTGTGCAATCTTAATTTCTTGCCACCTGGTAGCACAATGCCCACCATTGCTTCCGGGTTGTTATGCAAACAATTGAGAACTCATAGAATTCACAAGCATAATCAACTTTTAACTGGAATAGACACAGAAATAAGAATATGTCAACACGATAGGTTATAAACCTCAAGTCGTGGGCTAGTGATTAACAAAACTCTTGATTAGTTCTTGAAACTATTTCAGAATCTTTTAGACTCCCACTGTCCTCTTGACATATAAGACTTCTCTTTGTTAAGAACCATTTCTTGACAATACAAATATTCAAGAGCTAGTGCGGATTCTTATCAAGTTCAACACTTCTCACTATTGGTTTTAGTTGGTCTTTGTTTTATCCAAAACATCACAACTTACCAATCTCAAATGTACAAGAATAGGAAACATCTTACTCTACATTTGACAAGTGTTATGAACTTTCTAAAGACTATGTCACTCAAGTTACAATCCTGGAGTATTACTCCAGGATTTGTTTTTTTTGTTTTTTTTTTTTGGAACGAAGTATGAATTATCTTTTGATTTAACCATTTCAACAATTCACGATTCCTCTCCTTAGGCAACAAACACACTAAGGTGTCCTTAGAGGATCAATTGTGATATGGTTCCATAATCACTAAGATAATCATAAAACAAAATACACAAGTACTCTCCCATCTCTTCAGATTGGAGAAACTTTTATCTTTCTGCCTTATTTGATTCTTCTTATTCATTCTGCCATACATTGAAACTTTTCCAATGTTTCAGAATTACACTTAAACTCGTAAGCATAACCATATTTACTAAACTTTAGTAAATCATAACGAATAATCTTATCTACCTTTGTGGTGGACCTGACCAGCACACAACCAAGTGTACCCAATCTTTTAGTCCTTCACTTGACTTACATGTACATGTGAACAAGGAATTAGTCTTAATTTCCCAAAGACGAAAACTTCTCATTCATCATACAATACAAGTTGCATGATTCCAAGTTTCCATCTAACTGAAACTTGGGCGATGAGAATCTTTCCTTATTTGGTAAATTATGATACTACCACAAATGAAAGAATCAAATCCATTTTCAAATATTGTTATTAATGGAAACATATAATCAACAATTTTTCACAAATACCATTGTAAGGATACTTAAAATAAATAAAATCAAAACTTTTTTTTTTTATTTTAAAACTTTGCGGAAAACTTATCCTTACAACCCATATGAAAACCTTGTTGTTATCTATTCCTAAGCAATATGTCTCAACTCTTAAGTAATAGCTCATAATTCTGATCACCGAACCTTGCGATCAAAATCCCTCTTCGCGATCAGAATCAACATATACTTCCTTTAAGTTTCTTCACCTTTCTTTGATTCTTAAAACATCAACATGTGACCCAGTCACATCATGCAATAAGAATCTCAGAATAGAAACTTAATAGAGTTAGGCAATGGACTTTACCTGAAGTAGAGTCAAAACTTTGACTTTACTATCCTTATGGATTTTTAGGTAAATTTGGCAGCTTCGCAACCAATGCCCTTCCTTTGGCAACAGAAACATATGGACTCTTTGGAAACGGTACACAGGACTATCACATACTTAGACTTTCTCTTTACCATTTGGTCAACCGAGTTGACTATGGCCAATCCCTTTCAATTGGGAAGAGAAAGTTTTTCTAGACTTCCAATGTTACCATTGTCAATGTCCATGGAAGTGTGGGAAGTTGATCTTCTAATCAAATTTTGCTTTACCAATGCTCCAAATCATTGTTGATTCAGCATCATCAAGCAAATAGGTAAGATCATTAAGGGTCATGTCGTGATCTGTTATCAGGGAGTGACCAAGTCAACAGCCAGCTACCTTGAGACTTCGATACCCGACTCTCCCGGCTTGTCAATATGTGACTTAATCTCCAAGACCTGAGCACATATAGACTTTGTTTGCCAATAGGGATTGAGTGACTTAGAACTTATCATGTCTTGAAACTTGTGGGATAGGGAGATTTATTGGAGTAGGTGGAGGAAGTGATGTATGATTTTCAGTCCCACTAATGCATAACAAAGGGATTGATCTTTCACCTTGATTGCCATTCGGGATATCATCTTCATTAGGAAGCTTGTTCCTAAAGATTTGGGAAGACCATAGCTGTCTAAACTAGACATCTATAATGGGAGAAATTCAAGTTAGTTGATTTAAAGTCCTTAATATAACACCCAATATGAAATATTAAGGCTAGGACCCAACAACCTATTTATAACTGGAAGAGGGATGCCGTAATCCAAATTATAAAGTAGTTGAAGGTAGGTAAATGACGATTTACCAATTCCCACCATAAAAAACGAAATATAATTAAGTTTTTAATTGGATTTGAAACTCCTAGATCTTTTGAGATACATTGAACTTTCAATGGCATGTTTGAATCTCGATTGTGCCCTCTCAAGTTTGTGACTGGGATGCCGAGGATCACAAACATGGTGTGAATAACCATACAAATTGACTTGGTACCCTCAACAATATTACCTAATCGATGTGCCGGTTAACCACACACGCTCCACCGATCTATAATAAAGTCAAGTTACCCTTTGCCACTCTTACTAGTCCATGTTAGTGTGCCGGTTAACCACACACGCTCCACTAACGACTTGGTAAGGTAAAAAGTGTAATTTTATGGGCTAGCACCAATTTCACATTTTCCTAAAGTAACTAAGATTGGGAATTTATAATGCATAGTTACTTTATAATTCATTATACTTTTAACGAGTATTTAAAGTCGTATCCTACCCGTTCGGCTAACGACCCTCCACCGATCAAGGAAGCGGTGGGTGAGAGTGGACACCCATTAAGTCACCATTTTATAGGCAACAACCTTATACCCCCCTTATAGACCGGCTTCGTGAATGAGGCCTACTAACGGTAAGAATGACATATTCTTATACATATCTATATAATTAAAATTATAATAATAGTATAAGGGTTGATTTTTAAACTTTTTAAAAATCTAAGGTTTAATTTGGAATTAAAGTATTAAAGTGTAAGACTTTTCAAATTCCAAAACTTGAGGGCAAGAATTGAAACTATTCCAAGTCTCTTCAATTTGTAACTTATGAGTTTTAGTGGTTCATAAAATGAAGACTCTTCATTTTATGAAACTTCTTTAGTTCTTTAATCACAATTAAAAGAAGTGACTTTTGGTTATCCATATCTTGAGGACAAGTTATGGACACCATCATAGCCATTAAGATCATGAATTAAACACACATGGAGGTTACACATAATTCCTATGATCTTCTAAAAACTCATAAGAACACAAATTCATGTCAAGCAATTTCAAGAAATCATATAAACATATACAATACTTGAAAATTGATAAAAGTCATGTAAAATGGGTTAACATAATCTTTATCATTTTGAAAAACAGATTTTACAAGTCCAAAACAGATTGGGATAATGATCTTAATCCATTTCCAGCAACAAAACTCGAAAAACTGCCCAGCACGCTCCTACTCGCCGAGTGCATTATTCTACTCGTCGAGTAGGATGAATTTGTTCATGGACTCGGCGAGTCCTCCCCATGGACTCGGCGAGTCCAGTCGTCAGAATGCAGAATTTTCGATTTTTAAGCAGTTTTGCATCAAGTATACAGAAAACAATCCTAGGCTCTGATACCACTGATGGGTTTTGAGCATTCTAACACTTCCTAAGTGTACATGCAACCCTAATAACCTTGAATCTATGTTTTCTCTATATACATGCAAATTTCTTTTCCAAGGTTATTTCCTAACTAGCATGGCATGGGGATTACATAAAACATATAAACTAGTAGAAGTACATACCTTGTTGTTGCTTGGGTTCCTTCAAGACTTTGTGAGCCTAGCACCCCAAATGTTGTGCCTCAAATGCTTCACACAACACCACAAGACTTGGAATAACTTGAGAGAATACTTATAGCACTCAAAATCGGTTATGCCCTCTCTAGTAACACTAGGTCAACTAGGTCATGATTTTGCTAGCCATAGGGTTTCTTTTATAGTGTTGTCACAATTAGGGTTTACACATGAATGCCCTTAATTGTCATGACTCTTGATTTCTCATGACCCATGGGTTTGTAACTCCCATGGACTATCCATGGAGCTCCATATGGTTATAACCAAACCCATACACCATGGATCATTAATCCACCATAAAAGAATTGATGATTGTCATAATCAACCCTATATATTTAATTAGTCTCACTTTGATCACCAAATTAATACTAGATTAATACTTGATCAATACTAATTAAATAATACTATTATTAATATATTAGAACTTATAATATATTAATAATCATAAGTGCCTTATTCTCTCATTTAGTCTATCCAAGTATTGCAATGCCATGCAACCCAAATGGACCATACCGGGTCGGGTCAAGTACATACCAAATAAAGTTATGGACTTAGACACTATATCCAACAACCCACTCCCTCGGATTGACGATCTATTTGACCAGCTTCAAGGAGCTAGTTATTTATCAAAAATAGATCTAAGATATGGTTATCATCAGCTTCGAGTCCGAGAAGAGGACATTCCAAAAACCGCTTTCCGAACTCGATACGGTCATTACGAATTTGTTGTGATGCCCTTCGGTCTAACAAATGTCCCTGCAACATTTATGGACCTCATGAATCGAGTCTGCCACCCATTCCTCTATATTTTCATAATCGTCTTCATCAATGAAATTCTCATATACTCCCAAAGCAAGGAGGAGTACGATCAACATCTCCATCAAATCTTGGAAACTCTGAGAGCTGAAAGGCTATACGCTAAACTCTCAAAATGCGAGTTTTGGATTCGCAGTGTAAACTTTTTGGGTCATGTAGTCAGTAAGGAAGGGATTCACGTAGATCCTTCCAAGATCAAGGCCATTGAAGGTTGGGGAATTCCGAAGACACCAACAAAAATTCGATAATTCTTGGGTCTCGCAGGCTACTACCGATGGTTTATTCAGAACTTCTCAAAGATAGCCAAGCCCCTCACCAACCTGACAAAAAAAGGTGCATCTTTCAACTGGACGGACAAGCAAGAAGCTACCTTCCAAAAGTTGAAGCGAGCCCTCTGTAGTGCACCAGTGCTATCCTTACTAGAGGGAACCGAAGACTTTGTAGTCTATTGCGATGCTTCGAACCAAGGGTTAGGCTGGGTCCTCATGCAGTGTGGAAAGGTGATAGCTTACGCATCCAGACAATTGAAGACACATGAAGTAAATTACACCACCCATGATCTCGAGCTGGGAGCTGTGGTCTTCGCCCTAAAGATATGGAGGTACTACCTCTACGGTACAAAGTGCACCATTTTCACGGATCATAAAAGCCTCTAGCACATTCTAAACCAAAAGGAGATGAACATGAGGCAGCGAAGGTGGGTTGAGCTGCTAAATGACTATGAATGTGAGATCATGTACCACCCAGGCAAGGCTAACGTGGTAGCCGATGCCCTGAGCAGGAAAGAATACTCCGGTCGTCGGGTGAAGACATTATCGATAACCATCCACTCCCACCTAATCCCGAAGATTAAAGGAGCCCAATCTGATGCATTGAAACTGGATAACACCACAAATGAAACACTGCGTGGGATGGATAAAAACCTCGAAGTCAGAGAGGACGGAGCTTACTACTTCATAAATAGACTTTGGGTCCCTAAATTTGGGGGATTCAGAGAGGTAGTCATGAACGAGGCTCATAAAACACGATATTACGTCCATCCAGGTTCGGATAAAAGGTACCTGGACATGAAACAACACTATTGGTGGCCAAATATGAAGGCAGAGATCACCACTTACGTGGGCAAGTGTCTCACTTGTGCCAAAGTGAAAGTGGAGTATCAAAATCCCTCGGGATTATTACAACAGCCAGTGATACCCGAGTGGAAATGGGAAAGGATTACCATGGACTTCATAACCAAATCACCTAAGACAGCGGACGGATTGGATGCTATCTGGGTGATTGTCGATAGGTTAACCAAATCCGCCCATTTCCTGCCAATCAAGGAATCATACAAGATGGAAAGATTAACACGAATCTATATAAAACAGATCGTGAGACTTCATGGAGTGCCAGTATCTATTATCTCAGATCAGGATAGTAGATTTACTTCATGGTTTTGGCAGTCGCTCTAGAAGGCAATGGAAACACAGCTAGACATGAGCACTGCTTACCACCCTCAAACCGATGGCCAGAGCGAACGGACCATTCAAACACTTGAAGACATGCTCCGGGCCTGTGTGATCGATTTTGGCAAATCTTGGGATATTCACTTGCCTCTAATTGAATTCTCGTACAACAACAACTATCACACGAGTATAAGGGTTGCTCCTTTCAAGGCTTTGTATGGTCGCAAATGTAGATCGCCTCTCTGCTGGGCTGAGGTGGGTGACACCCAGCTGGCAAAAGGGCAATCACCGAGCCGCATTCTTACAGGACCAGAGTTGATACGAGAAACAACAAGGAAGATAATCCAAATCAAAGCCAGACTTCAAACATCGCGTGACCGACAAAAGAGCTATGCTGATAAACGACGGAAACCTCTGGAATTCCAAGTCGGAGATCGGGTACTATTAAAGGTCTCTCCCTGGAAAGGGATGATCCGTTTTGGGAAACGGGGAAAACTAAATCCGCGATACATCGGACCATTCGAGATTCTTGCCCGAATTGGTCTGTGGCATATAAGTTGCAGTTACTTGCGGAGCTCAGCAGCATACACCCCGTATTCCACGTCTCTAATTTGAAAGAGTGCTTATCAGATGAAACCCTCATCATTCCTCTGGAAGAGATCGAAATAAACAATAATCTCCTATTCGTCGAAGAACCAGTTGAGATAATGGACAGAGAAGTGAAGCGTACGAAGCAGAGTCGCATTCTAATTGTGAAGGTTCGATGGAACGCTAATCATGGACCGGAATTCACATGGGAACGAGAGGACCAAATGAAGCAGAAGTACCCTCACTTATTCTCTCGTTCATAGCTCTATCATTCAAAAGAATTTCGGGACGAAATTCCCTCTAACGGGGGGATGACGTCATAACTAGCATTTTTGGCTAGGAAATTTTGTATTCATGTAATCAACTCTTGTATAACTTGTAATCTAAGTTGATGTCTTGTACTAAGCTCATTCAAAATCAACCATTTGAATCAAAACTCATGAGTGAAGTTCAAAACCTAATTTAATGCACCTGATATACTCAACTATAAGTTTAAAACCCTAATATCCCAGTTCAAACTCAGAATGGACCAGGATCCCCTTATTGGGCCTAATGGACCAATAAACTCATAACTTGGTCATTATGGGCTAAGAATCCTTATATGGGCCCTAGTTGGACACATAATTATTAAATGATAGCATTTTGGGCCATAAGATTTCTCATGGGCTTTATTGGGCCTAAAATGTCCCACTTCATTTTCATGGGCCTATATGGGCCGTGAACAAATCTCTAGAACAATGTTGGGCCGTAAACCCCATTCCTTCCTCATTTTGGGCCGTAAACCCCATCCCTTCACCACCTTTGGGCCGTAAACCCATAAGAAGGGCCCAATGGGCCGAAAACCTTCATGTTGGGCCTATAATCTCGAAAATGTTCAATAAAGTCCCAAACTTTTCCTTCTCTTTTCCTTCCCCCTCATTCTCGGCCATATATATATATATATATATATATATATATATATATATATATATATATATATAAGGGGAATAAACAAAGGAGTAGAGTTAGGACTTGCCACCTCATAATTAATTAATGGGTATCCATGCAATTATACATCATGTATCAAGGAAATCTCATGTTCCCATGCAACAATCCTGTCATCTCTATCTTCCCTCCCTCTTCTTCTAATCTCGGCCCAACACTCACACCACCACCCTCATCCTCTTTCATTTCGACTACATCAAAAACCTCTCTAGAACTCCAAGAAAACTCCCTTCATCCTTCCAAATTCTCGTGAGTTTTAAGGGTGCATCAAGAACTCTTCATCAAAGCTCATTCATTCTTGGTAAGTTATTGTGAAACTCTATAACTTTTGATTCAAGTTTAGTCTAAGAAATCTCTCCTTAAACCACTCTCATTTCGTGATTTAAGCTCCTAGAACCATCTTGGACTCGAAATCCTCTTCAAGAAGTGAGCTAGGCCGAAATCTCTCTCATTCTTCACCAAAAACCGAATCCATCAAACCAATGTGAGTTCATACCCCCTATTTTCGATATTTACTATGTTTTGGGCGAGAATACAAGTTGTTTTGTGTAGATCTATGTGTGTATGCATGATTTTGTGTGTTTTTCATGATATATGTGTGATTATGTGTTATAAACTCCATGAACTTGAAGATCAACTAAAATGTGATGATATTTGTAGAGTATAACACTTATTTCAACTTATTATGGAAAGAAAAGGTTTTAATATACATCAAAGTTACTTAAAACTAAGAAAATTACATAAGAGGGCCAAAAGTAACAAATTAACCAAAAATGGGTATTTTTATGTAAGTCACGGTTTTTAAGGGACCAAAAAGAATGCATTTTGATAAATATGAATCTTTACAAGATTTGTGATCTTAAAAGGGCTAGAAGTGCAAAAGTTCATAAACGGGCTTCTTTTGGGCTTTTTACGAATTTTTGGGCCAAGATTGTAAATCTTTGGACTTTTGTGGGCTTAAATGTCATTTTCAATAAAGTTGTTCCAAAAATGTAAATTTTTGATAAGATGAACTAAAAATGTGAATTTATTAAAACTTGGGCCAAAAAGATGAATTTATTTATAAATGGGCCGAAAATGCACATTTTCATAAAACCAAGCCAAAAATGATATTTTTGACAAAATTGAGTTAAAAATGTTATTTCTACTTAAAACTAGCCTCAAATGCAAATTTTGTCCTTAAAGGACCTAAATTGTCATTTTTACCAAAAATGTGCCACAATTGTAAATTTCGGTATTTAGGACCAACAATGACCTTTTACAAAGGTGAGCTTTTTATGTCACTTTGGTAAACATCATAGCTTAAACAACCAACGTAACAAACCACAGATCGATTTTGGTATTCACGTCCTCATTAGGCCTGGTAATAATATACATGTTAAATGGGCATTAGTTATCGTTTTACAAGTATATTGGGTCGGGATATATATTCTCATTCCTTTTGAGCCTGGAAATAATTTACTTACTTAGTGGGCCTTAGTTGTCCACTTACATGTTTATTGGGCCTGAAATATACATTATATGTTTTTCTTTCTTCGCGTAAATTCGATTAAGGATCTAGTGAGACGTGTCGGTTGACACCTATTGAGTGTACAATCGTAGCTTGTAGTTATAACCAGAGTCTCCTGAAGGGAGAGCGGGAGTTTGTGTATAGATCTATATGGGGGTGACACCCCACACCTGAGCTGTTCGCTACAGTTAGACTAGGCCAGTCGAGGGTGACAAAAACCTTACCTTATTTTGTCGGCGTTCGAAAAACGCTAAGACAGGCGAAATTGTCATTAACTTGTATGGTTATAACGACTCACTTAGAGGAATTAACTTCATAAAATTTATGGGAAACCATATTTTGTGGATAACACGGTAACCTTCACGTGCTGGTACTCAATTTCGGGTGTTAAGATTCCAACATTCTCTTACGCAGACAGCATCGGTTTGCCTGGGGTCATTCTTTTATATTCTCGTAAACATTAACACACATGCATTAATACAAGATCGGACATAAACATATCAAACTGTTTTCAGAAAATATCGGATTTTCTGGTGTTTACAAATTAATACATAACATTTTACTCAAACATGCTTATGAACTCACCAACATTTTTATGTTGACCTTTTTAAATTAACTTGTATTCTCAGGAAATCGTTTAGCTGGTTGGGCAGAAAGAATTCATGGATATTTTGTTATGTTTTGTTTCATCATACTTTGAATATTTTGGCATGTAATATTGAAATACAGTATTTGATGTAAACCAATGACAGTTGTAATATTACATGTGTGATGATGATGATGATGTTATGTTTCAATTATATACTCTATGATGATACTATAAGAATGAAGTCACCCAAGCCCCCGGACGTTTACGCTGTCTGGTTCGGGGGTGTGACAGTTGAAGTACTACGCATGTCCCGTGACTCTTTTGTACGACTATGTGCTCATTTTAGAGCAAATTACTCATTAAAGGACAGCAAACATGTATCGCTTGAGGAAAAGATGGCTATGTTTTTGATGATGATCGGCCATAATCAAAGTTACGTGATTATCAAGCGGAGATTTCAACACTCGAAGCAAACAATTCATAAATTTTTTGATGAAGTGTTGGAAAAAATGATGTTTTTCACACAAGATGTTATAGTACCAACTTCTTTTAATCCGAATCCAAACATTCCAGGACATAATAGGAGGCTACGACGGGTTTTCAAATGGGCGGTTGGTGCACTTGATGGCACTTTGATACATGTTGTTGTCCCTGCTAAGAAACAAGACTTATATAGAAGTAGGGGAAAGGGAGATTGCTACCAAAACGTATTGGCAATTTGTGATCAATATGATTTTTACATTTGTTGTGGCCGGGTGGGAAGGGGTAGCGCATGACTCTAGAATATTATCAGAAGCAATAACCGATCCACAAGCATCATTCCCGTTTCCACCACCCGGTAAGTTTTTGTTTTTTTTAAATACTTTTATCTTAGTTTGAAAATTTATTAGTGTTTTGTATTTTTTCCACCATTTATTTTACCTTTAATTAGTTAGTTAGTTAGTTAGTTACATTCTATAAAATACTTATTAATCAAAGAAGCTTGTACCTCTTTGTCAATCGTTGGATCATGGTGACTTTGCTACTGACTCAAGATTCAAGTTATCTTTTTATAATGGTTAACTTGAATTCTTTTTGTTCATAGCATAACAAATGTTGAGCATTTGAATTACATGTGATTCACATGTAGACCACAGGTGAATCACATATGAATTACATGTGATTCACAAGTGAATCACATATGAATTATATGTGCTTCACATGTAAATCACATGTAATTCACATATTAATCACATGCAATTCACATGTAAATCACAAGTGAATCACATACCAATTACATGTGATTAACATGTAAATCACAGGTGAATCACATATGAATTACATGTGATTCACAAGTGAATTACATATGAATTATATGTGATTCACATGTAATTCACATATTAATCACATGTAATTTACAAGTGAATCACATATCAATTACATGCGATTCACATGTAAATCACATGTGAATCACGTGTGATTCATATGTAAATCACATATGAATTACGTCTATATGCATATATGCATGAGTATTCTTCGTTAATTATTTTTTAAAATTTTCTTGTGAATTTTATATTTGAATCTTAAAAGATACAATCACATGTGAATATCACATTGTATAATCACATGCGCATGTTATATGATATAATCACATGTGAATCTTAAATGATATATACATTTGCATGTTTGTGAGTGTTCTTGCATTAATCAATTTTTTTAAATTTTCTTATAGATTTTGAAGAATTTGTGGCAAAAATATTAAAGAGGTGAAAAGTGATAAATTGAAGAAAATATGAAAATCTTGATATGAAGAAATGATAACACTATGAATCTTTGTAGCATGTTTTATTTTTTATATTTTATTTTGTATCGAATAAAATACTTATACTATTATGTTTATAGATAGATTAATAAAAATGAGTTTTTTTTATGATTTACTTACGAATATTATAGTATAAGAAATGTGCATATATGCAATTTAAAAAATATACATATATGCACCTAAAACGTTGATTTTTTTTGTTAAAAAATTGATTTTTTTTTTTAAATATTCTAGTTTTTTTTAATTTACTGATTTTTAAAAATTTACTTTTTTAAAAAATGCAGTTTTTTAAAAAAAATGACAGTTTTTTTGAAAAAATATTTTTTTTCATTTTTTAAAAAAATTCTTGTTTTCTGAAAAAAAAAATTAAAAAAATCTCCATTTCTTTAACAAAAATCAAAATTTATTTTTTTTAAATCCGAAATTTGATTTATTATGTTATTTTTAGAACTTTTTATTAATATTTCCAATAACACAAAAAATTAAACATTAAATGAGATCGATAAGGTATCGATCATGCCCTTAATGAGTTAATTTTGATCTAACGTTCCACCTTTTGTTCTCAGGTTCTCGGGAAACTATGAGTTCTCAACGGATCTCACACACACACACACACACACACTCTCTCTCTCTCTCTCTCTCTATATATATATATATATATATATATATATATATATATATATAATTGTTGTCTTAAGTCACTCTTTACAACCGACGTGGCTTGTCTTGACTCGAAAAAGTTTGAGACTTAACATTGCCGTCAAGTCACCTCTAATGTTATTTAAAATCTTGGGTGTTACGGTGTAGGATGTCCAAATGAAGTTGATCATTTATTTTATTTTTTCGTGATAAAAGTTTAGTGGCCGAAATAAAATTTTAGACACGTCCAAAGTCCAAATCCTATGACGCCATAAAAAGTAGATAATAAAAATACATTTATTGTTTTAATGTCTATACGATAAAATAGAATATCTCCTAACACCTATATATATTAACCAAAAATACTAAATTTCATTACAATATCATTTTTTATTTGTAAACCAACCATTTAATATATGAAAATTGTATATTTTTATATAATATTAATGTTATTGAATGTCAATTACGTTTTTTTCTTTTATTTTATTTTAGAATAAAGTAGAATATAGTTTCGGTTCCTATGATTTAAATCAACTATATCTTTAGTTTAACTTTTGAAATTATGCCATAGTTTGTCTATATGATTTCCAGAAGTTACACATATGGTCCCTGAAGTTATTATCTTTAACATCCATTCATTTAATTTCTTGTAAAAATATCAATATACCCATATTTTTGTATATTATAATGCTTTAACTTATTAATAATCTATGGAGCATTGCCTGTAAAATAAATAAAAGAATTCATAATAACACCACCATCGTATCACTCGTCTAATACCACTATTCACTACCTTTTAAAAAACCAACCACGTTCATCACCGATATCAACAACATCACCAATCACCACCATCACCGATCAGCAGTATTATAAGTCACCCTCGACCATACAATCAACTTCACCAATCATCACTATCACTATCTAATGAGTTTCGAGCTTCATTAGATCAAACAAAGTGGCAGCGGAAATGATAAACAAATATGATCTACCACTCGAAACAATTAGATCTAAAATCAACTAATCTATGCAACTTATTTAGAACTCAATAGAATGAAAAACATACCTTTGACTTCATTGTAGATTTCTTCTTTAGACAATCCAGTTGATTGGACTAGAGAACCCAACATAGAATTCCTCTCTTGTAATCGCACCCAACACGCAAAACCCTAGCAGATCTGGACAAACCACCAAGAAATAACAAGAAACAAGCTCAAAAGGATGATATTGTTCATTGCCATGTCGTGGCAGAAGAGGTGTCATGTCGTGCTATGTTTTCATCCATCCAAAGCCGACATTTGACCCCTTTATTTATAGGGAGGTAATTTGAAACCCTGAAGATAATTACCAAATATAATAGTGATTATCTATGTTATTCAAATCATTCTGGAATATTCCATATTTCTTTATTTATTATTAACTAATTAAACTATTAATTAACTAACACAATAAGTACCTCAAATAAATATCTTTTAAGTTATGCTTTATTTTGTTCTTGCATGTAACCCAAAGGAACACTGTTATTTATAGTAATATTATCGGGCTTGTTATGGCTATGGGCACTAGTCTCCATCACCTCCCACT
The DNA here is from genome assembly GCF_052849685.1 of Lactuca virosa. Lineage (NCBI taxonomy): Eukaryota > Viridiplantae > Streptophyta > Magnoliopsida > Asterales > Asteraceae > Lactuca > Lactuca virosa. Next base: position 252,916,902 of record NC_136430.1, read on the forward strand.
TGTACTTATGCATTAACAATTGACCAGTCTAATACTTACTAGGAACAATAGTGAGTGACGGTCCAATATAACTACTGTACTTATCACAACAATGATATAAACAACTGATGAAGTATTAAATCAAGTAATGAAATCAGAATCAGAGTATCGAGAATTGAGAATACAGAATGTAAATAAGATCTTGTTTCAGCTCGTATTATGCTTCATGGTTACAGAGAGAAAATAGACAAGAACAACTCCAAAACTCTTATCTAACTCTAAGTAACATTCCCTATTTATAGGAAAACAGTAAACCATACAAAGAATTACAAAGGACTAAACTTCACAGTTTCGACATAAAATGCCTTTTCAAAATAACATTACATTGCGACACCTTACAATACAATTTCGACCCTTACAATCTCCCCCTTTGTAAGTAGTGTCGAAATCAATTGATCAAAACTTGAGCAGCCAAGTGTAATGTTCTTCGAATTTCAGCATACCAATTCATCACCTTCTTTAGTTCCACCTTATCTTCATCATTATTCTTCTTACAACTATTCATACGAACAATTAAGTTTGTATACTGAGCATTTGTATATCTTTCAATTTCGCTTGTTTGGAAAAAGAACTTCGATGGTTTTCCCTTCTTATTCTTCCCATCAAAAACTATACCAAATGGCTTTAAACATATTTCACCATCCACATACTTCTTCAACCGAGCTTTACTCATTGTCTTTATTTTAGGAACAATGACTTCTTTTTCGATTGTAGCAGCCAACTCAACGTCTGTCATAGCTAGACAATCATAGTAATTGTCTATGAAAAGTTTTATATAACCTAGACCCAATTTCAACACATCCTTGCTTGTGTTTTGGAGTTTAGAAGCATCCAAATCCTTGAGTATATATGCAACTTGAATCAAATCATTCAAGTTCATCAAAGGAAAATCAGCAATGGAAAATTCGAAAGGTACTTTGTTTGCCCTCACCACGTGATATCGAAAATTCTGAAGCATATTTTCGAATATTTCCCCTTTCGAAATACAAAGTACTTGAACAATTTTCACTAGTGACTAAACGTCTTCTTGTTCCTTTCCCAACACTGCATGGAACCTCAGCTTCATGTGAGAAAAATCATCATTGTTCTCAAATCTGTTCACAACCTTATATTGAGCAGTGAGAAACATCATCTCATTGATAGGAAAATCAAGCTGATTCATATCAGAGTTCTCAATTGCATAACTCTTTCTTGGCTTTTTCTCGAATTCATACATTTCGTTGTATGCAACTCTGGCTTCGATATTTTCATAACTGTGCAATTTTGATGGATCACCTTTGTTTATTGTAGGTGGATCACTTGCGCGAAGCATCAAAATACTCTGAATATGACGCTGCTTCTCCATCTCTGCTTCAATTTCTACCTTTCTTTCTTCTTTCGTCTTTTCAAGAAGAATTGTTTTCCCTTTGTCTAAAGTTTTTGTTGTTTCCTTGGGTCTCGAACTACTTCCCCCTTTGACTGTTGACCCAGTTACAATTCCTTTTGAGATTGGCCTTGTAGTAACAACAGTTGATGTTACAGGTTCAGCTTGCGAAATTAATGGTTTTGAACTAGGAATGTGATTTGTAAAAACTTTTCCAACTATTTTCACTTCTTCACTTGTAATACCAGATGCACCTTCTCCTTTACCAACATTCACCTTTTCTCCCCCTTGCACCCCTGTAATAACAGGTGGGGAATTCGTTGGTAAGATAGTGGCAAACTGAGACAATGGAGCCAACATCTTTTGAATTACAACTTCGAAATAACGAAACTTCTGATCATCAAACTCAGGAGTAAAAAGTGATGAGGAACCAGGTTTCGAAACAATGCCCTTCAATTCTTAGAGCGGAGAAGTAACTTTTCCAAAGCTTGTAACAACAACAGTTGCTTTCTCATCAAACTTATGATCAAAAGATTGATGAGTTTTAACAAACGTAGTAACAAGATCCGTTATAATATCAACTTTCTCAAGAAGAGAAGAGTATTTGTTATCCATCTCATGAAGCTCTTTGGATACATCAACCTTCAGTTCTTCAAGCTCTTTGGAATCAAGCTTTTCGAAAAGACGAGATTCAGATTCATTTATCAACTTCTCCACTTTCTTGAACGACCGAACTTCCTGAGCTTTAAGCATCACATCAACTTCAATACTTGAAACATAATTCTTACCCCCTACATCTGCTTGGGATTAAAGTATTGAATTGAGATTTTTGTTTAGAATCTTGAACTGCTTCGCGGACATCAACATATGATCTGGGATATCTTCTTCTTCTGGATCAAATTCTAAATCGGCAAATGATCCTCCAAACCCCCATCATTAGTATCATCATCGTTAAGAGGTTTAGGTGGGTCAGTGGATTGGGATGAAAAGAGAGAAGTCATGGGATGATCGATGACCATATCAAAAGTAGGAGAATGAGTGGTTGTACTAATAGAGGTGATTATTGGTGGTAACGAAGTATTGGTTTGAATAGTGATAGGTTCAAGAATACATTGAGAAGCAACACGATGTTCATTGTTCAAAACACCTTCACCCATATTGACATTTACATCCGTATTAGATACGTGTGTAGAAATGCTTGAGGTTCAAACCTCCTCATAAAATGACTCAGTTAACAAAACCTCGGGTGGTATGTCCGAAGTCTTCATAGGAATCGACACTTGTGTGGATTCACCAAAAATAGTAGATGTGTCTACTATCAAAGTTTCCACAGAGCTACTTACAGTTCCTGTCATTTTGAAAGTTGACTTGGCAGGTGAGTTCTGTTGAGAGGAAGGATTACCTAGTGGAGAATTAAGAACAATTTCTCCGTCCTCATCATCCTGAAGAATCAACTTTCGCTTCTTCGGCTTCTTGGTCTTGCTAGAGATATGCTTGGCAACATACTCAGCCATGCGCTTCTTTTATGATGGGGACACTGGCATAGGAACTTCACGAAGAACAACGCCTTTCCTAGTGACATGGGGCTTGCGAACCATTGATGGTGAGAAACTGGATGACCTTTCAGGAGATTTTCTGAATCTATAAGACATCTTTTTGATACGCATTAAGACACAAGACTTTGTGGGAATAAGCTGCTTGGTAGAATCAGGTTGTGCAGTTTCCTGATATTTCTCAGACTTCTTCGAAACTTTCACCACTTCTGCAGGTTGTTTCTTTGGTAATTTAGAAACAGTTGTTCCTTTATCATTCTTCACAGGTGTTGAGACAATCTTTGACTTCCGAGATTTCTTCGAAGAGCTTTCATCATGTTTTGACAACAAAATACCAAGTCCATCATTTGTGTTGATGGAAAGTAAATAAGCCTCCAACACAGGATTCGAAGGATCAACCTTCTTGAGCATCCCATCAATAATCCTAGCAACTATTGGAAAAACAGTCATATCATCTTCAATCATCCTAGGATAGTGATACTTCAAGAATTCAGCTTTAGGTTCATCAGTAGGCACCAAAATCCTTTCCTTTTCATAGGCAAATTCGAGAATGAGACTCCAATACCTTGCACATGAAATCCCATCAACCACATTCGTATTTTCAATGTTCTTAAAAAATTCTTTCCACAACTGAGTTGCATAATAAACAAGTATATCATAATAAATACCTGCGACCATAGCATACACCTCCATACGTCCTTTATCTAAACCAACACTTCGACTGGTAAGACATCGAAGGTAAATCCCAAAAAGAAAATTTCACAAACTGGGAAGACACGACTTCTTGAATTCACTGATCTTTGAAAGAGTAGGCTGATAACCCATCTCATTGAACATGTATAACACCTGTTCATTAGTGACTTTGTAGAAAGGTGGAGAATTAGGGATTTGAAGAATTTTGACAAATAACTTCTTGGTTAGACGAAACTTCTTTTCATTGATTAAATTGAAAGTCACAGTATCCGTCGTCTTGCTGTAGGATGCAATAGAACCCGCCATTGATAACCAGGACATCGGTACTGCAGATGCACTGAACATTGCAGTCGATAAAACAGAATGTTGTAAAGCCACAATTAGCATCTTGAGTTCTTCAGGGTACACATAAAGATCACAAATCAACGTGGTTGTTTGTACTCTGGATCTTCATGATGGGTTGTTGAGAAGATGCATCGTCAGTTGTGTTTGATTGAAGAGCGGCCATGATTAGGGTTTTCTTTGAGAATCAAGAAAGAAATAGAGCACAAATAGTTTGGAAATATTGTAGAACGCGTAAACTTGGAATGATGATCCAGTTACCCTTTATATATGTATCCCCTTTTGAATTTCAAACGGTTATCATAAAAGATCGCGACATGTGGCCCTTGAAATTTGCACCAGTAACCATCATATACTCCATGTCATAAAAAGTATAGGACACGATCTCCGAGAAATAAGCACAGTAACCAAACCGTCACATCAAAAGTCTCTTCGTGAGTACGAGTGGATTAGGACAAAACCATCGGAATAGAGGTTGGGCTCTTTCGTTTTAAGGTTTGAAAACGAAGTCATATGCCAGACAATCGAAATCATCAGCCTGAGTTGGTAATACTCAGAACTTCAAGGATTTCGTGAGTGCAGTTTGTCAAAGAAAAAGATAAGAATCAAGAAAATAAAATTTTGGTTCTGTGATGCCGAAAAAATTATTTCGACATAAAGGCAGATAAATCCCGGGCAAAGATTACTTCGCTATTCATCAAGATAGATGACTAGCAACTTATGTGTTTTCCCGTGAATTACAATCAAATACTTGTAGAGAAGTATCGAAGGACCTCTTTTTATCAGGTTTGTTGGGTGGTTTGTGATTTCGTTACATATCAGCACTTAACATAAATGTGAGTAATTGTAACAGAAATTACTTGTATGACCAGTATAGTCAGTGACAAGTAAGCTTTGGAATAAATATATGAAGTGACATAGAATTCAAATGAAACTCACCCGAAAATCATATTCAAGAAAAAATATTTGTCGGATCCTGTTGGGTAACAAACATCGTGGGATTCGAACATTTGATCAAGATCACTCAAAATAATTGAATTTGATTTGGAGTTTCGAAAGTTGGTACTGAAACAAATGTTTCGTTAAATCTGGAATAAAATTTCCCCATCAATTCCTTAAATGAGTTGGACATTTTGGGTTTCACTTTCATCACGGTCTCATGATGTTAGATCATTAACACAGAAGTTTGATATTTCTATATCCTGATTGGTTTGACCAGAGATCTCTTGGACATATGTCATTGTGTGTGAAAGTGTAAGAACTTTGTGATGAAAAAGATTGGTTAAAGAATTTCGAAAGTACCACTACTTTTTGATGGACTCAGCAGATTAGTCTAAACTCATTTGAGTAGAGTGTAGCACCTGATTCTTGGTACGTATTTCTTCCTAAGTATTTTGCATTTTTGGCCTTGGACTCGGCGAGTTGAAGGACCAACTCGCCGAGTAGAAGCGGGACGGGACGCGAGATTTAAGTGGTGGACTCGACGAGTCGGGTCCCGGACTTGGCAAGTAGACACTGTATGGACAAAAACCCTAATCCGAGGGTTTGCACCCTATTTAAACAATGTTATGTCGGCCACAACGTCCCTTATGCTCCCAAAACACCTCTCATTGAAACCCTAGCCGTTATTGAAGCAATCTAAGCTTTGTTGGTGGATTTTGGTGCTTGTGGTCTTAAGAAGGAAGGGGAAAAGCTTGAGGAAGCAAGTAGAGACCAAGGGAACCCGAGTTTGTGCACCTTCTACAGCTCATTGAAGGTAAAAAGCTGTAACCTTGCTCATTCATTTGTTAGATCCCTCTTTTGGGAGATTTAGGGCTTTTATAAGCCATTTTTGGTGGCCAACCATGTTTGCAAGCGTGGTTGGGGGTTTAAGCTTCTGAATCACATCATTAAAGGAGTCACTAGGCAGATTTAGGTTGCTTTTGCACCCATGAAAGGTCCCATGTACCATAGGAGCTTGTTTTATGTCTTTTGAGCTCAAAGTCCCATGCAAGCACGTAAAGCTTGTAACTTTACGTGCTAGATCGATTGTAGAAGCTTGGATCTATCTTTTGATCAAAGGATGTACATCAGAAATCGAGGATTTAGAGTGTGGACGTGACCGACTCGGCGAGTCCGTTCTTGGACTCGACGAGTCCGAGGCTTTGAGCCCCATATCTGTTGAGGGTCAAATTAGCCCAGTTGAGTGTTAGAAGGTTGTAATCGGACAGAAAGAGTTACCCAATGTATTGGACGTGATTTTAGACCTGAAGTTCAAGGGACTCGGCGAGTGCTAGAACAGACTCGGCGAGTCCAAGGCAATCTTCTTAAGGATGAAGATGAACTCGACGAGTTGTTCATCAACTCGGCGAGTCGATGGCAGAACTTGTTCATCAGATGAAGGTGAACTCGACGAGTTGTTCATCAACTCGGCGAGACGGATGAGCTTTCATGTAGTGTTCGTATGAGAGAAGAACTCGTCGAGTTGACGGCCCAACTCGACGAGTGGGGTCATAGATGAGGACGAGTAAGGGTGAGGGACTCGGCGAGTTGACGGCCCAACTCGGCGAGTCGGGTCAACTTGAAGTTGACTTTGTCTAGACTTGGACTGACCTTGTTTAGGGTTGTACTTGCTGTGTATTGACGTGAAGGTCGTCGTGTAGGGATCGAGGAGTCGAAGGGAGTCGACTTGTGCGCCAAGGAGAATTCAAACACTGCACGACATTGAGGTGAGTTACCTTCCAGTAGGGGTGGGTCTAAGGCCACAATGCCGACCCACCAAAGAGGAGTAATTAGAAGATGATTGTCTTTGTGATAATTATCTTGGTCTGGTTACGTGTTTTGGATATGAGTTATATCTGTATGATATGTTACGTGTATGATAGGGATAGTTCCCTGACAGTAGTCCTTAGGACCAAAGGGTAGGTCAGTACCCGGATATGCCTGACTGTATGCTTATATCTTGTTATTGTATGCTAGTGGTAGGGGGTGGAATAGTCCCCAGTTACCGGTTGAAAGATACCGATGATGATTACCGGTTGAAAGATACCGACGATGATTACCGGTTGAAAGATACCGATGATGATTACCGGTTGAAAGATACCGATGATGCTTACCGGTTGAAAGATACCGACGAAGATTACCGGTTGAAAGATACCGATGATATTGTATGGTGTGTGGTATGATGGGGGAACTCACTAAGCTTTGTGCTTACGGTTTCAGTTTTGGTTTCAGGTACCTCTTCGTCTAAGGGGAAGGAGCCGGCGGCGTAGCATCGCATCACACACACACATGATTTCCGCATAGAAGTTTTCTGGGACTGTATTCTGATATGTTATTAGTTTATGACTTGGGTTTCAGACATGATACATTGTTTTATGAGACGACGTGTTTTCACAGTATTTTCTAATGGATGTTTTTATGAGTTATTTAAATAAAAATGAAATTTTTGGGCGTGAATTTTGGGCTGTTACAAGTTGGTATCAGAGCCCTGGTTTGAGGGATTCGGACACACCCTCGGGAGTGTCTGGACTCAAACCGTGGGACAAAAAGATTTTTACAAGGGAAAAGGGTTTTCTGAAATCTAAATGAAAGGATTGTAAGAAAGACAAGGTGTGTGATGCATGCGACCGGCCGGGCTCGAGTAAGTTTTCCCCAAGATACCCATACCTGATATGTTATGCTATATGGTTTTGATTCAGAAAACTGCATGCTAGAATAGGACTGAGGATCTAGGAGGATGCCTTGTGTGCCTGATATATGATTCTGAGAATTGCATGCTATTTAGGGCTAAGGATCTAGGAGGATGCCTTATATGCCTGTTGTATAAGCTGTATGCTAGGACTGTTTAGTCAGTAGTAGGATGGCCTGTGTAGGTTATGCCTGATTTGGTTACTCGATGCACGAATGCTGCTTGCTTTGTGCTATGGGGGTCATGGCCATTTCCAACTAACTAAGGAGCAGATATGTAACAGTATCTGCAAGTTAGTTAGGGGGAAGTGGTAGGGACTCCTAGAGCAACTGATGGCGGAGGGTAGGTCGGAGAGTGCCCTAGGGAAGCCTAGGATGAGGTCAGTGGAAAGGATATCTGTAAAATGGACTTGGTGAAGTCGAAGCAATCCTTGAGGAAAGTACGGGTAGATGTGGAAGGTAGTATGGGCCTGTACTACTGAAAGCAGAGGACCCGTACTCGAATCAAGGAGGGCCTAGATGGAACCGGGAACCTTGGAGAGTGTGTTAGACCTCACGGGAGTATGTATGATCCTGACATTTACCTGTGTATTTTCAGCATGGTGACCACACGACATGGAGCAGGAGGTTCCGGATCAGGAACAGGATCAGGCTTGGGAGCAGGATCCGAGCAGGTTGATGACGGGCTGCGCGAGTTCATCACGTCTGAGATCACGAGAGGTATCCTTGAGTCGACCCCTATCATTTTCGGGTCGATCAAGGAAGGGATTGTTGAGCTGATGGAGGATCGCCTCCGAGTATTCAGGAGTGATATGGCGTCTAGCCAGGTGGGTACGTGCACACTGTCCTTTAAGGACTTTCGAGGGAGTGGTGCGCCAGATTTCCATGGGGTGAAAGACCCCATTGCTGCCAGGAGATGGATCGCAGACATCGAGTCTGCGCTGCTGACGAGCTTCTGCCAGGAGGGGTCGAAGGTGAGATATGCAGCAGGATGCTTGCGAGACAGGGCCAGAGATTGGTGGGAGTCGGTTGGTGACTCGTTGGGAGCCTCGGCTGTTGAGGCTATGACCTGGTCAGACTTTGTGACTAGATTCAGGGCGGAGTTTGCGCCAGCTGTTGAGCTTCAATAGCTGGCTAGGGAGTTTTTGGACATGAGGCAGACTACGGAGACTGTGGCGGAGATCACCGCCAAGTTCCGGGAGAGGGCATTGTTGGTGCCCCAGTATGCGGGAGATGAGGATATGAGGAGGACCCGCTACCATGACATGCTACGAGCTGACATTCGGGAGCATGTTAGTTTTTCAGCTTGCCTTACCTTGGATTCCATGATTGCCAGGGCTAGGGAGAGGGAGATTGATCTGGACCACATCTAGAAGAGGAAGGCAGTGGAGGGGCTGACGGCTGGGGCTTCGGGGAAGAAGCCCAAGGGATCCGATGGTAGGCCGAAAGGCCAGACAGGACGGGACCGCTGTGGGAAATGCGGTCGGTCACACGAGGGAGCTTGTCGCATTGGGCCGGGTTCAAGCTGCTATAAGTGTGGCAAGGTTGGGCATTTTGGCAGGGATTGTACTGCCCCCGCCCCACAGTGCAGATGACAGACTTGATTTGCTTCCATTGCAATCAGAGGGGTGAAAAAAGGGCCAATTGCCCGAGATTGACAGCAGCGTCAGCAGCAGCGCCAGCAGCGGCGCCGGTCTCAGCGACGGCGCAGGTTGCAGATGGCCGGAAGGCCAAGACAGAGGCTCCAGTGGTGCGGAGCCGAGCATTTCAGCTGACAGCCGAGGAGGCACGCGCTGCACCTGATGTAGTGACGGGTATGATTTCTTTCTTATGCTTATATATATTATGACGCTGTGATCTTGATATGTCGTGTATGTGCACTATTTAGGATCGTTCTATGTGAACGGTATCCCAGTTCAGGTATTGTTTGATTCGGGTGCCACCCGATCCTTCGTCTCTCTTGCGCTTAGCAAGAAGTTTCCGGAGTCTTCGGGCATGTTGGATTGCCCTCTAGAGGTCGAGATTGCGGACGACCGGTCGGTGCGAGCATCAGAGGTCTACCGGGATTGTGTTTTGAGGCTGTTCGAGGAACGTTACCTGGTGGACTTGGTTCCCATACCTTTGCGGGGGAACAAGGTTATTATTGGTATGGATTGGCTGAGCCCCAATGGGGCAGTGATTGACTGCGCGCAACAGTCAGTGCGGATTAGGACCCCTAGTGGGGGAGAGCTGGTGATTCAGGGCGAAAGGCCACAGCGAGGGCCAACATTATGTTCAGCAGCGAGAGCTAGGCGTTACCTTCAACAGGGTTCCGCCGGTTATGTCGCCTATGTTATGGATACCCGGGAGGTGGGTAGGGCGACGGTGGGCGATGTGCCCGTGGTACGAGAGTTTGCGGATGTATTCCCCGAGGAGCTGCCTGGGATACCTCCGGAGCGACAGGTGGAGTTCAGGATCGACCTAGTCCCTGGTGCGGCTCCGATAGCCAAGGCACCGTATCGGTTGGCTCCTCCTGAGATGCAGGAGCTGTCTACACAGCTGCAGGAGCTGTTGGACAAGGGTTTCATTAGACCGAACAGTTCACCCTGGGGAGCCCTGATTCTGTTTGTGAAGAAAAAGGACGGGTCGCATCGGATGTGCATAGACTATAGGGAGCTGAATAAGGTAACGGTGAAGAACCGTTACCCACTCCCGAGGATTGATGACCTCTTTGACCAGCTACAGGGAGCATCTTGGTTCTCCAAGATTGATTTGCGTTCAGGGTATCATCAGATGAGGGTCAGAGAGGAGGACGTGCAGAAGACGGCGTTTCGGACGCGTTATGGCCACTATGAGTTCGTGGTGATGCCTTTCGGGCTCACCAATGCTCCTGCCGCGTTCATGGACCTCATGAACCGCGTGTGTAGACCGATGTTAGACCGGTCTGTGATAGTGTTTATCGATGATATCTTGGTTTACTCCAAGACGCGAGAGCAGCATGAGGAGCACCTGCGAGAGGTTCTGTAGATTTTGAGGAGGGAGAGCTTGTATGCTAAGTTCTCCAAGTGTGAGTTCTGGTTGCGCGAGGTGCAGTTCCTTGGGCACCTTGTCAACCAGAATGGGATTTCGGTAGATCCGGCCAAGGTGGAGGCCGTGATGACATGGGAGGTTCCGAGGTCTCCATCTGAGATTCGGAGTTTCCTAGGATTAGCCGACTACTATCGGAGATTCATTCGGGATTTCTCCAAGATAGCCGTACCCCTGACCAGGCTAACGAGGAAGGCCGTGGTCTTTCGTTGGGGGTCTGAGCAGCAGGCCGCATTCGAGACATTGATGCAGAGATTGTGCGAGGCGCCAATCTTAGCCCTACCAGAGGGCATGGAGGATCTTGTTGTATACTGCGATGCGTCCATATCGGGTTTGGGCACAGTATTGATGCAGAGAGGGCATGTCATTGCTTACGCTTCGAGGCAGCTGAAGCCTCATGAGGTGAACTACCCGACGCATGATTTGGAGTTGGGGGCTGTTGTGTTCGCCCTTAAGATTTGGCGTCATTACCTCTATGGGGTTCGTTGTACAATTTACACGGACCACAAGAGCCTGAGGTATCTCATGGACCAGCCAAATCTGAATATGCGGCAGCATCGGTGGCTTGATGTGGTAAAGGATTATGATTGTGAGATCCTCTACCACCCGGGAAAGGCCAATGTGGTGGCCGATGCGCTTAGCCGCAAGGCAGCGCCGATCAGGGATATCTGTCTGAGGATGACAGTGGTGACTCCAGTTTTGGAGCGAATTCGGGAGGCACAACAGGAGGCCATGAAGGAGGAACATCGGAAGAGCGAGCGGATTGTGGGACAGGTTTCCTCCTTCGACTATGATAGCCGAGGGTAATTGACTCTTCACTGTAGGGTGTGGGTCCCTTATCATGGAGGTGTGCGCCAGATCCTAATGGAGGAGGCACACAAATCCAGGTTTTCTATCCATCCCGGAGCGACGAAGATGTATAGGGATCTTCGTACCGATTATTGGTGGCCCTGCATGAAGCGGGACGTAGCATGGTATGTGGAGCGGTGCTTGACCTGCAGGAAGGTCAAGGCCGAGCACCAGAGGCCGCACGGCAAGATGCAGCCGTTGGATATTTCACTGTGGAAATGGGAGGACATTACGATGGATTTCATCACAAAGCTTCCCAGGACTGCACGGGGAGTGTATTCGATTTGGGTCATCGTCGATCGATTGACCAAGAGCGCTCATTTTATTCCAATTCAGGAGAGCATCTCGGCCGAGAAGCTGGCCGACATTTATATCAGAGAGGTGGTAGCACGGCACGGGGTGCCAGTGTCGGTGGTTTCAGACAGAGATGTTCGGTTTACTTCCAGGTTTTGGAAGAAGTTTCATGACGAACTGGGTACTCGTCTGCATTTTAGCACCGCCTTTCACCCGCAGACAGACGGTCAGAGCGAGCGGATCATCCAGACGCTAGAGGATATGCTGCGGGCATGTGTTTTAGACTTCGGAGGTAGTTGGGATACCTACCTTCCGTTGGCGGAGTTCTCATATAATAATAGCTATCATGCGAGTATTGACCGTCCTCCCTTCGAGATGTTATACGGGAGGAAGTGCAGGACCCCGATATGTTGGGGTGAGGTTGGCCAGAGGGTCATGGGGAGCACCGAAGTGGTGCTCAAGACGACAGAGAGAATTCAGCAGGTTCGGAGCAGACTTCAGACTGCTCAGAGTCGGCAGAAAAGTTATGCCGACAAGCACCGATCGGACCTGGAGTTTCAGGTCGGGGATATGGTTCTCCTGAAGGTGTCGCCATGGAAGGGCGTCATCCGATTCAGGAAGCGGGGAAAGTTGGGTCCCAGGTATATTGGACCGTTTAGGGTGATAGCCCGGGTGGGCAAGGTGGCGTATAGACTGGATCTGCCAACCGAACTCAGTCAGATCCACATCACTTTCCACGTTTCCCAGCTGCGAAAGTGCCTGGTGGATGACTCAGCAGTGGTGCCCTTGGAGGACATTCAGGTCGACGGCAGCCTGAACATCATTGAGCGACCTGTGGCGATCCTCGACCGGAAGTCGAAGGATCTGAGGAACAAGAGAGTAGAACTCGTGAAGGTGCAATGGCAGCACCGGAAGGGCTCGGAATGGACTTGGGAGCCGGTGGACGAGATGATGGAGCACTACCCAGAGCTGTTTCAGGATCGAGCAGCAGACTTCGAGGACGAAGTCTAAAATAAGTGGGGGAGATTTGTAGCACCTGATTCTTGGTACGTATTTCTTCCTAAGTATTTTGCATTTTTGGCCTTGGACTCGGCGAGTTGAAGGACCAACTCGCCGAGTAGAAGCGGGACGGGACACGGGATTTAAGTGGTGGACTCGACGAGTCGGGTCCCGGACTCGGCGAGTAGACACTGTCTGGACAAAAACCCTAATCCGAGGGTTTGCACCCTATTTAAACAATGTTATGTCGGCCACAACGTCCCTTATGCTCCCAAAACACCTCTCATTGAAACCCTAGCCGTTATTGAAGCAATCTAAGCTTTTTTGGTGGATTTTGGTGCTTGTGGTCTTAATAAGGAAGGGGAAAAGCTTGAGGAAGCAAGTAGAGACCAAGGGAACCCGAGTTTGTGCACCTTCTACAGCTCATTGAAGGTAAAAAGCTGTAACCTTGCTCATTCATTTGTTAGATCCCTCTTTTGGGAGATTTAGGGCTTTTATAAGCCATTTTTGGTGGCCAACCATGTTTGTAAGCATGGTTGGGGGTTTAAGCTTCTGAATCACATCATTAAAGGAGTCACTAGGCAGATTTGGGTTGCTTTTGCACCCATGAATGGTCCCACGTACCATAGGAGCTTGTTTTATGTATTTTGAGCTCAAAGTCCCATGCAAGCACGTAAAGCTTGTAACTTTACGTGCTAGATCAATTGTAGAAGCTTGGATCTATCTTTTGATCAAAGGATGTACATCAAAAATTGAGGATTTAGAGTGTGGACGTGACCGACTCGGCGAGTCCGTTCTTGGACTCGAGGAGTCCGAGGCTTTGAGCCCCATATCTGTTGAGGGTCAAATTAGCCCAGTTGAGTGTTAGAAGGTTGTAATCGGACAGAAAGAGTTACCCAATGTATTGGACGTGATTTTAGACCTGAAGTTCAGGGGACTCGGCGAGTGCTAGAACAGACTCGGCGAGTCCAAGGCAATCTTCTTAAGGATGAAGATGAACTCGACGAGTTGTTCATCAACTCGGCGAGTCGAGGGCAGAACTTGTTCATCAGATGAAGGTGAACTCGACGAGTTGTTCATCAACTCGGCGAGTCAGATGAGCTTTCATGTGGTGTTCGTATGAGAGAAGAACTCGTCGAGTTGACTGCCCAACTCGACGAGTGGGGTCATAGATGAGGACGAGAAAGGGTGAGAGACTCGGCGAGTTGACGGCCCAACTCGGCGAGTCGGGTCAACTTGAAGTTGACTTTGTCTGGACTTGGACTGACCCTGTTTAGGGTTGTACTTGATGTGTGTTGACCTGAAGGTCGTCGTGTAGGGATCGAGGAGTCGAAGGGAGTCGACTTGTGCGCAAAGGAGAATTCAAACACTGCACGACATTGAGGTAACTTACCTTCCAGTAGGGGTGGGTCTAAGGCCACAATGCCGGCCCACCAAAGTGGAGTACTTAGAAGATGATTGTCTTTGTGATAATTATCTTGGTATGGTTACGTGTTTTGGATATGAGTTATACCTGTATGATATGTTACGTGTACGATAGAGATAGTTCCCTGACAGTGGTCCTTAGGACCAAAGGGTAGGTCAGTACCCGGATATGCCTGACTGTATGCTTATATCTTGTTATTGTATGCTAGTGGTAGGGGGTGGAATAGTCCCCAGTTACCGGTTGAAAGATACCGATGATGATTACCGGTTGAAAGATACCGATGATGATTACCGGTTGAAAGATACCGATGATGATTACCGGTTGAAAGATACCGATGATGCTTACCGGTTGAAAGATACCGACGAAGATTACCGGTTGAAAGATACCGATGATATTGTATGGTGTGTGGTATGATGGGGGAACTCACTAAGCTTTGTGCTTACGGTTTCAGTTTTGGTTTCAGGTACCTCTTCGTCTAAGGGGAAGGAGCCGGCGGCGTAGCATCGCATCACACACACACATGATTTCCGCATAGAAGTTTTCTGGGACTGTACTCTGATATGTTATTAGTTTATGACTTGGGTTTCAGACATGATACATTGTTTTATGAGACGACGTGTTTTCACAGTATTTTCTAATGGATGTTTTTATGAGTTATTTAAATAAAAATGAAATTTTTGGGCGTGAATTTTGGGCTGTTACATAGAGTATGGTAGCTCATGGACTAATGTGAATATAGCCTGATTGGGAAGAAATTTTCGTGATGAAAACTTCATTAAGGCTTCAAAAACACACATTGAGTCAAAAGAGGCTTGGGTGGACATGTTGCAACATGCTTCTAGGGACAACATAACTAGTACATAAGATATCGAAAATGCACCTTCCTGTCAAACAACAAGCATGGTACCTCATAAAACTTGTTCACCCTCTATTTCATGTTCCAAGCGTTTCTACAAAACAAATCAAACAAAAAGAAAATATTTTTGTATTTTTGAATTTAGGAACAATAACAAAAATAAAAAAATCTTTTTGGAATTTTTGGAATTTTTTTTTCAAAAACAAAACAAAACAAAAATATTTTTGGTGTTTTTGATATTTCGAAAAGAAAACAACTTAACAATCTAACAAAAATTTTGTACCATAATATCGGACAAAAAAAATTTGTGTGAGATTAACAAAATTTTCACAAACTATCGAAAAATTTATCTACAAAGCAAATTTCTCTTAATGTCAAAATCGAAGCGTGTTGAAGCGCTGAATGTGAACAGTAACCACTGAACACTTAATGAGATTCTTTTGAAGACCATTCATCACCTCTGATTCGAAATTTTTGTAATTTGACTCTTTTCATTCTTTCGAAATTGTTCCAGGAATTGAATTTCCATCTATCATTCCAAGTCCCTCCAAAATTCACACAAATGATTTTTCATCTAATGGTTTTGTGAAAATATCAGCCAATTGATCAGTTGTTTTCACAAAGTGAACTTCAATGTTTCCATCTTCCACATGATCTTTTATAAAATGATAACGAAGAGCAATATGCTTGGTTTTCGAATGTCGTACATGGTTGTGACAAATGCGTATTGCACTTTGTGAATCACAATACAACAGAATTTTCTTCATGTTGATTGCATTATCACGCAGTTGGCTTTGAATCCATATGATTTGTGAAGTGCAAGCTGCAGCAACAACATATTCAACTTCTGCTGTGGAAATCGAAACACATGTTTTCTTTTTCGACTGCCAGTTTACTAACTTCCCATCCAAAAGTTGACATCTGCCACTTGTGCTTTTTCTATCAAGATTGCAACCTCCTAAATCAGCATCTGAAAAAGCTTGTATCAAGAATCTAGTTTTCGAAGGATACCACAATCCTAATGAAACTGAGCCTTTGAGATAACGAAAAATATTCTTGACTGCAGTGAGATGTGGTTCTTGAGGATTTGAATGATACCTAGCACAATTACAAACAGAAAACATAATATCAGGTCGACTTGCAGTGAGGTAAAGTAACGAACCTATCATGCTTCTGTATAGAGTTAAATCAACAGCAGGTTTATCTAACGAAGGTGTAAGCCTTGTTCCAGTCGCCATTGGTACTCGTAATTTCGTGCTATTCGTCAATCCAAAATTTTCAAGCAGATTCTTGGTATATTTTGCTTGATTGATAAAAATTCCTTCTCTGTTTTGACGAATATTTAAACCAAGAAAATTGTTGATTTTTCCCATCATACTCATCTCAATTTTGCTTTTCATCAGATTTTCGAATTCATTAGACAAAGCAGGGTCAGTAGAGCCAAAACTAATATCATCAACATAAATTTGAACAAGCATTAGATGATCCCCAACTTTCTTTCGAAAGAGAGTGGGATCAACTGGTCATTGTTTAAATTTCGATTGTTTTAAGAAAGTTCCATACCATGCTCTCGGTGCTTGTTTTAACCCATAAATAGTCTTATCTAAAATATAGCCATGATTAGGATATTCTTCATTTACAAAACCTGGAGGTTGTTCCACATACATTGTCTCTTCGAGTTCTCCATTCAAAAATGCACATTTCACATCCATTTGATAAACATCAAAATCTTTATGAGCTGGATAGGCCAAAAATATTCGAACTGCCTCAAGTCTTGCGACAGGGGCGAAGGTTTCTTCATAGTCTATTCCTTCTTGTTGCGAATAACCTTTTACTACAAGCCTAGCTTTATTTCAAACAATATTACCATCTTTGTCTGTTTTATTTTTGAAAATCCATTTTAACCCAACTATCGAAACGTCTTTTGGCTTAGGAATTAATCTCCAAACATTGTTTCTTTCGAATTCAGCCAATTCAGATTGCATTGCAACAACCCAATCTGTGTGTTCCATTGCAACCTTAACTGTTTTTGGTTCAATTTTCGAAATGAAAACGTTAAACATGCAAAACTCCTGATGAACATTAAGTACCTCATTCTTTGCACGAAGTTGAGCTCTCGTTAACACACCGTCTTGTGGATTTCCAAGAACTTGTTCCTTTGTTTCATGTCCATTTATCTAATGGTGGATATGCTGCATCAAAATCCAATGGTGCATCTTCAAACATCTCGTCATTTTCAGATCCTTCAACAGAAACATTGTCATTTGAATCATGGAAATTTTCATTATGATCACTATTAAACATAATCGAATCATTTTGCTCCCCCTCAATAGGATGCTTCCCCTGATACTCCCCCTAAACATCATTATCCAATCTCCTATACTCCCCTCGAAAGAATGCTCCCCCTCCACTTGAGCATTAAGCATGCTTTCACCATTTCTTGGAGAATTCGATTTTGAACTCAAGTCTAAAGCATCTTGGGTTAATGTCGAATTGTCAGAATGCTTTGAAGCTTCAGGTATGCGATTATCAGTTGCATTAACTTCAACATCAGCAGCCATATCTGGAGTACCAAAGATTAAATCATAATCAAAATCTGTTGAATTTGAAATTTCAGACTTAACATTTGATTCATTAATAATTTGTTTGTGATCAAAACATTTTTGGACTTGTTTAACATAATAATCATCAAAGGTTAGATTAAATGTTTCTTCCACTTTGCGTGTTCGTTTATTCAAAACTCGATATGCAACCGAATTATGAGAATATCCCAAGAAAATTCCTTCGTCATCTTTAGGCTGGAATTTCGAAAGATTATCCTTGAGATTCATTATAAAACACCTGCAACCAAAAACATGAAAGAATTTGACATTTGGTTTTCGTTTATTGAGAATTTCATAAGGAGTAATGTTGAAACGACGATGAATAAACGATCTGTTTTGAGTAAAACATGCAGTGGAAACAGCTTCAGCCCAAAGATATTGAGGAAGATTCGCATATGTAAGCATTGTTCGTGATGCTTCACAGAGAGAACGATTTCTTCTCTCAACCACACCATTCTGCTGAGGTGTATATGGTGAAGAGAAATTATGCGAAATCCCTTGATCAACTAAAAACAAATCAAGAAAGTTATTCTTAAATTCAGAACCATTGTCGCGTTTGATATTTCAAACATTCTTCTTTAAGCTGATCTCAATCTTCTTGATAAATTCTATCATTACTTGAGCAACCTCAGATTTTAACCTGAGAAAATAAACCCAAGTCAACCGTGAAAAATCATCATCAATAACTAAAATCTACCGTTTCTTGTTGAGTGTCTCAACAGTCGATGGTCCACATAAGTCATGGTGAAGTAATTCCAATGGTTCAACAATCTTTGAATCAATAACCACATGATGACCTTTGCGATGTTGTTTTCCTTGTTCGCAAGCTGCACATAAAGTATCATTATCAAATTTTAACACAGGAAAACCTCAGACAAGTCATCAACTACCAATTTGTTGATATTTCGAAAACTCAAGTGAGAAAGTATTCGATGCCAAAGCCAGCTAACATCAGCTGACGCTTTCGAGAGTAAACACACTGAGGGTTTTCCGACGATTGGTTTGATATCGAGAGTACACATGTCTCCATGTCGTTTGGATTTGAGCAAAACTTCTTCAGTGTTAGCATTTGAAATGATACTTCCTGTTTCGTTAAACACGACTTGATTGACAGTGCCCAAAACAAGTTGTGAAACACTTATCAAGTTATGTTGAAGACCTTCGACATATGTAACTCTCTTAATAGTAAACTTCCCATTCGTGACATTGCCATATCCTTTCACCTGACATTTGTGATTGTTTCCAAATTTAACTACTCCTACATTCTCCAAACTTCGATAATCACGCAAATTCTCCTTCTTTCCAGTCATGTGATGAGAGCAACCACTATCAATGTACCATTTATCATCATATTGCTCGTCACACAAAACCTGCAATTAATTAAAAGAATTTAGGTACCCAAGGCTGTTTGGGTCCTTGGTTATTAGCTTTGAAAACCGAGTGAAATGAAGAACCTAAAACCCAATCACGAACTTTTGATTTGAAGGTATCAATTAAGTCGACATCATTAGGTAAAGGAGCAGAAACATAAGTTTTTGAAGGTTTAGGATTGTCACTGACATTCTCCTTTTTATTCTCAGTTTGTTTCTCAACATGTCTATCTTTCGAAACTGATGTCCATGTTTTCACATAAATATTTGATTCTTTTGAAGATGAACTTCCGTTTGTAGAATCATTCACATATTTCTCATAAGCTTCTCGAATTTCTTGTTGGGAAAAATTTCGAGATTGATACATCTTTCCTTTCCCTTCAAGCCAATGGTCGATATTCTTCACATTTGATGAACCCTTAGTGTATGAAACTTTCGAATTTGGCTTCCCAGAAGGATTTGGAAAATTTGGTTTTTGTGGAGTGAAAACAACATTTGATTTAGGACGAAAATTTTCAAATTGTCGATTTTTAACACTGTTTTCAACATTTGTGTTTCGAGAAAATCGATTTTGAAAATTCTTTGATTGAGTTGGTGTAGGAGTGTGTTTTAAATTTTGATTTTGAGAAAATCTTTGTTGTGAATGAGGAGAAAATCGATTTGTGAAATTTTGATTTTGAAATTTCTGTGATGAATGATTAAAATTTTTCGAAAATGATGTAGTGGCTTGAGTTTTATCTTTCGAAAATGTAGTTTGTGAAATGGATTCAGACAATGATTTATTAAATTGAGCGGGATTTTTCTGATTGCCTGAATGTGACAAAGACTTAGTCTTAACAGATTTGATCTCTGTCTTTTCAGATGTTTTCTTTGTCAATCCGTTTTGTTTCTTTCGAGACTCAACAGTTTGCCAGAAAATTTTCTTTCGTGCTTGTCTTTTTGAAATTACATTATCTTTCGAAAATTTGTCAATTTGATCTTTAAATTCTTTTGAATTGATTTTGACAACTTGTTCGGTTTTCTCCTAAATTTGTTTTGGAATTTCGTTTGAAACTTTTTGTTTTTCAATCCATTTTCTTTGAGGTTTTTGTCTTTGAAAAGTGTATGTATTCTTTGTGAGATTATTTTCGATAGTACTCTGATTTGCAAAAAATCCTTCATCAGATGTTTGTTTGTTATCTTCTTCAAACAATTTGTTAAATTCTGGTTTAATGTTTTCGACATTTCCTTTTGACACAAACACTTGGTTTGGAAAAACAACATCATCTGAGCATTTGAAGTTCGGATACACCACTTGATTAGTTTTGAGATAATGAGCACCCTTTTCAGTCATTACCTTGTTGAATTTTTCAGTGTCACCATACACCTGATCAACAACAATTAGTGGAATTGCTGTTTCTTTTGAATCTTTACTTGTTGATGGTGGTTTTTTCGAAACTTCATCATCATTTTCATCATCACTGCTATCAGTTTGACTATCTTTGACACTCACATGATCGAAATCAAAAACTTTCGAAGTTGAGGGTTTTTCAGTGTCAATCTTAACCAACGAATCATTATACTTTTCTTTTCCTTTAAACTTAGAGGCAACATTAACGATAGACAACTGAGAACAATCAACATCCTCAAAATCACTAATTTCACTAATATTATCAAAATTATCTTCAATATCATCAAAATTAGATTGAGAATCAGATGTCGAATTCTCAGTTCTTTTCAAAATTTTAATTTGTTCAGTTTTGGTCAAGGTATCATTTACAATATCAACTAATTCATCTGCATCAAGATATTCGTCAATTTTCACAATTCCATAAGCATATATGTCATCAGGAATTTTATCAAATTCTGCAACTGTTTTCTCACAATCATAAGAAATGTTATCAACATTCTCTCTCTCGTAAGCTAGAAAAGGTAATAACTTCCTATGTTGTTCCTTGCTTATATCAGATGAATGACGCAAAGCAGTTAATTTCGCGTAAAGTCTTTTTGTAGGATTACAATATATGTTCCTTTGTGCTAACAACAATTTGACTTCACTACTTAATGAATCCCTATCACACATTATATTTGTAATCTGTAACTCTAGACTTTCTATTTTTATTTTCTTGAAATCTAACTGCTTCTGAACATCTAGCAACTGAGAAGTTGATTTCTTAGCCTCGTTACTAGCAGAGATAACCAAAGTATCGAAATAAGCAACAGTATCATCAAAAGCAATTAATTCAGAATCATATGCACTTAAAGGAATATTAAAATATTGAAGGATCGAACGTACCTTTGTTGTCATGTGTGATTTATCTCCTCCTTTGGTCATAAAACAATGACCAGTCACTGCTTCGTCAATTTCTTCCTCAAACTTGGCATACATCGACCCATGCGTAGGATTGCGCATTTCCTCGTCATCAGAACCTGAGGACCAGATTTGGTATGTTCCTTCATCATCATCCTCACCTTTCGCCACAAGAGAGACTCCTTTTGCTTTCTCCCTTACTTCCTCCAAGCGTTCGACATAATATGCTTCGTCTGTCACACCCCCAAACCAGAACGGCGGAAATGTTCGAGGGCGTAGGACGTCATGTCTAGTATCACAAGTCATGTATCATAGTAATTAAAGTAATAAACAACCATTGTATTAATACTAAAGTGTTTATATAGTAGTGATTCACAAAAGATTGAATCCAAAAGTAAATAACAAAACAATACATGAAGCTACTATGATCCATCTTCTAAATTCCCGCTCGCGTACCTGTCTACTAATTACCTGAAAATACAAGTTTTTTTGAAAGAGTAGATCAGTATTTAAGCTGGTGAGTTCATAAGTATTTTAGTGATGTAAAGTAAATTGAAAGTTCTTTTAGAAAAGTTCGCTTGTTCCTCCAAAAGATCCTATACCTTCTGATATGATGAAAGATAAGTATAAATAATTCTACAATCCTTTCTATGAGTACTAAATGAATATAAGTTATATAGAATACAGATCAAATAACCAATAGATTGTGTGAATCTGCCCTAAACTCACAACCAAACAAGGAACATGGAATGAGGCGGAAGTCACACATCCCATTGTTTGTTAGATCTTTACTGTATATAAATCTGGAGCATTCATTTGGCACTTACAGAGTTAATTGTAATAGTTTCTTTATATTTGATGAAAACATTCTTTAAGAAAATCCTTATTTATTTTATGTAAAAATGGTAACCACAATAGTTCCTTCTATAATCACTTAGTTTATACTAACTATATATAATCTAATAACGAACAGATAGTTAATTGTGTGAATCTGCCCTAAGCCCACAACCAAACAAGGAACAGGAAGTAAGGCGGAAAGCACACATTTAACTATCTATCGGATATTACATATGTATAATCCTGATGTGTAAACTAAGGTATTATAGAATTAACCACTTAAGGTCCTTTAAGTTGTACTGGTTTAATAAAATGGATTAAACCTTTCACTGTTAAGTTACTAGTTTAGTTTACTCATTGTTCTATCTGAAAATATGTTTTTGTACTAGAAAACGATGTATTGAATTTGTACACTATGACCTGACCTATATCTGGTACTCCTTATGATTACTTGGTGTATACAGAATATATATATATATATATATGTCTTTTATTTATTGTTGACCGGTACTTTGTAGATGTACCATGTATCATACTCGTGTTTACTAACCCTGCTACGTTGTATTTGTACCTTTGTTAGTGTAAACTTGGTATGTTGTATTACCTCGTGTTTGCTAACCCATGTACGTTGTATTTATACCCTTATTAGTACAAACTCGACATCGTGTTTGCTAACCCTGGTACGTGGTATTCGTACCATTATTAAAGCAAACCCGGCGTGATGTATTACTTTAAATTTGTTATAAATAATGAGTTAAAGATACAATCTCTTCCTAGGATACTAGGAATACATAGTATAACTGTATAACTCATGATTTCTTCTTCTGTTATAGTTATAGTATGTTCCTCCCTGTACTAGTTATAGTATGCTTCTCCTTGTACTAGTTATAGTATGAACTCTCTGTACTAGTTATAGTATGAACTCTATGTACTAGTTATAGTATGTTCCTCTCTGTACTAGCTATAGTATGTTCCTCTCTGTACTAGCTATAGTATGAACTGAATCCCTAAACTATACCTATTATAGTTTACTAGTATGTTTGTTTGAATTATTACTACCTTGAAATAAAGACTCATTTATCTACTAAGTTATGATTTCACTTTAAAAATGGAGTTTTATAAACCATAAAGTAACATAAGAGTTTTTGCAATGAATTGATCACTTAATAACACATAAGCAATCATTAAAATGATGTTTATCACAAAACATTTTGTCACACCCCCAAACCAAAACGGCGGAAACGTTTGGGGGCGAAGGACTTCAGGTAAGTATCACAACACATGCGATATAGTTGTTGGATTAGTGTCTAAGTCCATAACTATTTTGGTATGTACTTAACCCGATGGTGCATGGTCCTTTTGGGTTGCCTTCACCAAAGCAACTTGATAGGATGAATTATGGAGAGAGAAGATTAATTATGATTTATTAATATATTATATGAATAATATACTAAAGGAGAAATCATATTGTTTAATTAATATTAGTCAATAATTAATTGAGAATTAATTATGTGGCTAAAAGAGATTAATTAAACTTAGGGGACTGGAATTGTAATTATAAGATAATTGCATTTGGGCTATGGATCACCTTGGAACATAGGTTTGACGAATTCTATGGGTAGCCTATAAGGAATTCGTCCAAGGGGTGTTCTAAAGGGAGTCCATGGGTTGCTTAGGGCCTAAGCGGTCAGATTAGGGTTTCCTAGTTCAAAACCCTAATAGCCTCACATATATAATGACCCCTAGAGCACCAAAAAAAACGTGGGGAATGATTCCTTAGGGTTTCTAGACGAATTTTGGTGCCTCCTTCTCTTCTCCTTCTTCATCCTCTTGCTCTTGGTGTTTGTGAGCCATTAGAGGAGTGACATTTGTGACTCTAAGCTTTTAGAAGCCAATTACAAGAAGGAATAGATTGTTATTACTACATAACAATCAAAGGTAAGATCTAAACCCTAATTCTTATGTTAATATTCATTATCACATGCTAGATCTAGGGTTTATGGCTTTGGATGATTATTGCATGTTCATTAGACAAACTAGATCCAAAGCATTAGGGTTTGCATGTACACCATAGGAATGATGTAGTGCTCAAAACCCATCAGTGGTATCAGAGCCTAGGGCTGTTTGTTGACAAATTGATGCTATTTTGATCATTTATTGCTTAAAAAATCGAAATTTTTTGCTTCTGACTGCATGACTCGCCGAGTCACTTGGTGAACTCGTCGAGTCAGCTGTACTCGACGAGTCCAGGCCTGGACTCGACGAGTCAAAGGGTCTGGCAGCTAAATTTCGCGATTTACTTGCTGTTTTGGCTTCGGATACTTACCATAAACGTTTTTAATTAGTAAAATCCGATTTTTATTGATTTTGGGTGAATATCCTTGCCAAAATAGTAGATAATTGCCATTTAATCAAATAATTGTTGCCTTATGAGATAATGTTTAATTATTTAATTTATTTGGTGGATTATTTTGCAAGTAATTGGACTAGGTCAAAATTAGATAACCACAAATTAATTGTTAATTGTCTTATTTGAATTGTTGATCTAGAATGTTCTTGATAAATTTTGGAAAAGTTTCAATTTTCCCCCCTTAGGTTTTATAGTTTAAATTTTGCACTTTAAAAGTTTTTGTTTTGAAATTTAAATAGTTGAACCCTAATATTTTGAAAGGTTTCAAAACTTGCCCTCAAGTTTTGGAATTTAAATTTTTGATTAAAAGTTTAGTTTTTGAAATTTTAAATTCTAAAACCCTAGTTTTGAAAAAGTTCAAATTGCACCCTTATGGTTTTATTAAGTTAATTAAATGTATAATTAAAAGAGAGTTAATAAATCCATAATGATATGGTTTATATTTAATTTAATTAAAAGTGTAATTTATAAAATTAAACCACCTAGTATTTTAAAAGTGTAAAATACACCCTATACTATATATAACATTAAAAGTCTAATAATATATATATAACTTAAACTACTAGTCTTACCGTTAGTAGGCCTCATTCACGAAGCTGGTCTATAAGGGGTGTTTAAAGAAATTGCCGATAAAATGGCGATTGAATGGGTATCCACTCTTACCCACCGCACTCTTGACTAGTGGAGGGTCGTTAGCCGAACGGGTAGGATAGGGCAAACCCTCTCCTCATTAAAAGTATAATGAATAAAGTAACTAAATGTTTTATAAAATTCCCAATCTTAGTTACTTTAGGAAAAAGTGAAATCGATGCAATTCCATGGAATTACACTTTATACCCTTGTCGAGACAATTAGTGGAGCGTGTGTGGTTAACCGGCACACTAAGTTGGGTTTGGCATTGGTAGCGAAGGGTGACTCAATGTTTGTCATAGATCGATGAAGCGTGTGTGGTTAACCGGCACATCGATTAGGTGACTGTAACATTGAGGGCACCACGTACATTCGCATGGTTATTCACACCTTATTTGTGATCCTCGACATCACAGTCACAAATGAAGGGCATAATTGAGATTAAACATGACATTGAAAAGTTCAATGAATCTCAAAAGATCTAGGAGTTTCAATTCATTTAAAACTTAACCTTCTTTTCGTTTTTCATGGTGGAAATTGGTAAATCGTCATTTGCCTACCTTCAAATGTTCTACAAGTTGGATTACGGCATCCCTCTTCCAACTTGTAGGATATTGTGTTGGGTCCTAGCCTTAATATCTCATTTGGGTGTTTTATTAAGAACTCAATCAAATAAACTTGAATTTTCTCCCGTTTCATAGATGTCAAAGTCTTACAACTATGGTCTTCCTAAATCCATTGGAAAAGGTTTTCCACGTGAAGATGATGTTCCACGATTGGATTGTGGAAATGGAAATCATGCTTCATCTTCCTCCACCTCCTTTAATAATTCTCCCCGACCCACATGTTTGAAGACTTGAAAAGTTCAAGGTCACTCAAGCCCTATTGGAAAAAGAAATGAGAATGGAAAGTCTACATGTGCTCATGTCTTAGACAAAAGGTTACATATTGATAAATTGGGATTGTTAGGTGTCGATGTTTAAAGGAAGTTGGCTGTTGACTTGGTTCTTCAGTCACTTCCTGAATCATATGGTAAGTTCGTTAGAGAGTACTATATGATGGATCACGACATGACCCTTATTGATTTGACTTATTTGCTTATTGCTCCTAAATCAGAAATGATTTGGGGCACTGGTCAGCAAATCTGTCTGGTAAATCAATATCCCAACCCTCTATGTGCAATGGTAACATTGGAAGTCCAGAAAAGTTTTCTCTATGTAAGAGAAAGGCTGAGTCTGAGATAGTCCTGTGTACCATTCCATAAGAATCCATGTGTTTCTACTGCCAAAAGAAGGGGCATTGGTTACGAAGTTGCCCTAACCATCTGAGAGATCTAAGAGATGGGAGAGTCAAGATGTATGACTCTGCTTCAGGTAAAATCCACTATCTAACTCCATTAAGTTCCTATTTAGAGATTCTTAATACGTGATGTGATAAGATTACGTTTCGATGTTTTGAAGGATCAAAGAAAGGAAAGGAAGCTTAAAGGAAGGAGCAAGCTGAGTCTGATCGCGAAGAAATGGATTTTGATCGCATGATTCAAGGATCAGATATTTAAGCTACTACTTTAGAGTTAGGACAAATTGCTAAGTAATATTTACATAGTTTTCATTTGTAATCGCATTGTAAGGACAATATTTTTCCGCAATAAAATAAATTTTGATTTATCTTATTTATGTTTCCTTGCGATGGATTTTATGAAAATTGGTGTTTGAATAGTTCTATTGTTAGCAATATTGTGAATGGATTTGATTCTTAGTTATGTTGTTTGTGGTAATGTCAGAAATTTACCAAATGAGGAAAGATTCTCATCGCCCAAGTTTCAATTAGACAGAAACTTGGAATCATGCAACTGGTATTGTGTGACGAATGAGAACCTTTGTATTTGGAAAATTGAGACTAATTCCTTGTTCACATAAGTATGTGTCACACCCCGAAACCGAAGGCGGAAACGTTCCGGGGCGGAGTGACGTCATGCGTAGTATCACAACAGTTGTATCATAGTAAGCATAGTAAACACAACCATTACATTATAATATGAATATTTACATTGTTCAAAAACATGATTTATACATAACAATATATAGCAAAAGTAAAAGACGAGACTTCAGAATGAGCCATCTTCTCCAAAAGTTGGCAGGAGTACCTGTCTATTGATGTCCTGAGAATACAAGCAATTTTAAAGAATATCAGCATAAAGCTGGTGAGTTCATAAGCGTTTAGTTCTGATGAAAGGAATGTTTTCTTTGATCCTTTGAAAAGTAATTCCCAAGAAAATCCCATATTTTCTTATGAAAGATGTTTAGTTATCCATTAGTTATATGATAAACCACCTGTTTATGAAAGATTGAGTTATCCCAAGAAAATCCCAAATTTTCTTATGAAAGATGTTTGGTTATCGATTCTGAAAGAGATGTACAAGTATCTACCATACTTGTAACGTTAGATGCAGTTTCCTTGAAAAACCCTGTTTGTTCTCTGTGAGATGTATTAGTCTTATTACAAAAATAAAACTAATAAGTAGGTAGTGAACTAGATCCTAAGGGTATATCAATACCCTCTAGTAATCAAATCGGTTATTACTTTGAGGTTAGTTCACTTGATTCATTATTACTAAAGTAAATCTCTGTTATCTAGGTTGCGAGTTTCATAACCATACATTAAACTAGATATGGCACGTACGGTGGCCAGTATCATTTTAAGACTTTGTCACCCGTACACCTGACGGTCCCACTGTAGCTAGCAACGAGGTGCGGGATAGTCAGTCCCGTATAGATCTATACACAATAGTCACGCTCTCCCTACAAGAGATTCTGGTTACAAGGATAGTCCTACACTCACGAATCCGGTGGAGTGTTACCAAGGACGTGTCTCCAATACTTAACCTAACAAATTTACAAGTAATAATATAGAAAATCCTGTTTATGGTTCGTATGAATCCTTTGTAAAATATCACAATTTATGACAAGATTCATAAGTTCCGTGCTTTAGTTTTGAAAACGGTTTCTACGAGTTGATTTCTAAATCGAGTGGTAAAACGATTTTCTGTGTTTGAAAGCATACTGAACATGTAATTATTTTAAACAAAATAATATAACTGAGCACAAGTTTCTTTGTACTTTTGCTTGTATTCCCCCCTGAAAACATGAAAAACTCGGAAAAAGCATAGGGGTATGAACTCACTGTTTATCGTAGGATTTGAAAGCACAATTAGTTACAAGTGTTCAGTGTCAACCGATGTTTCGCACGCAAGTGGATCCTATTAACATGAGATAACACATATGTATGTTAGAATAAGGGTGTTTCATGACTAAACATGACGGGAAACCACCCTAAAGACTTGGAAATGCTTGTCGGGACCCTATATGATCCATTAAGGGATGTGTACGGCCATTTGAGTGAGTGTGCGGCCAGGGTGTGCGGCCAGACAGTGTGTGCGGTTGCACACAAGAGTGTGCGGCCGTACAGAGGGTGTGTGCGGCCGTACACTCCTCATTTGTGCCCGGAATGTCGATTTTGAGGTGTTCTAGTGCCAATACCAAGTCCAACTAGCAAATGGGGGGCCAAAGTCTTCCCTTTGGAGAGTTTTGGTGTGTGTGCGGCCACTTTATGAAGGTGTGCGGTCGTACACCTTCAAAGGATGAAGAACACGAAGAACACTACGAGTTTTAAGCTTAGATTCAAGTGCCTTACCACTATAACAAGCTGAAAGATGAAGTGGTTCACGTTTTTGAGGCCTTTAGAGTGTTCTTGGATGTAGTTTTTAGAGAGAGAAAGTAGTGAGAGAAATCCAAAGGAAAGGAGTGAGTGAAGGGGGTCCCCTTATATATACATAAGGGTGAGTGCGGCTGGAGTGTGGGTGTGCGGCCGCACACCCGTGTGTGCGGCCGTACGCACCTCTCATGAGGGTGTATGGCCCGATTTTGTTTCTAAACGACATGTTGACTCATTCCTAACCTTATTCCCAAGTGTACTCAAGCTTAGAATGCTTAAACGGACCCTTAAATGACGTTAAAAGGTAACGAAATCGAGTTTAATGTTGATATAAAGATCGATTATACAGGATAAAAGTGTTGGGTTGTCACATTATCCCCCCGTTAGAGGGAATTTCGTCCCGAAATTCGAATATAGAATACAAATCATGAACTAGGGAAAGAGATGCAAATACTTCTATTTCATCTGATCTTCGCACTCCCAAGTGAATTCCGGTCCCCGCTTGGCATTCCAGCGAACCTTCACTATCGGGATGCGACTTTGTTTCGTTCGTTTGATCTCTCGATCCATGATTTCGATTGGTTCTTCCACAAAGTTTAGATTCTCGTTGATTTCGATCTCATCGAGAGGAATAGCAAGAGTCTCGTCGGATAAGCACTTTTTAAGGTTCGAGACGTGGAAGACGGGATGAATGTTACTAAGCTTTTGAGGCAAACGGAGTTTGTAGGCTACGGGAACGATCCTAGCGAGGATTTCGAAGGGTCCTATGTATCTTGGATTTAGCTTTCCACGCTTCCCAAAGCGTATCATGCCTTTCCAGGGCAAGACCTTCAACAAAACGCGATCTCCCACCTGGAACTCCAAGGGTTTTCGTCGTATATCGGCGTAGCTCTTTTGTCTATCTCGAGAGGCTTTCAATCGTTCTCGGATTTGGACGATCTTTTCTGTGGTTTCGCGAATGATTTCTGGACCAGTGAGAGTGCTATCTGGGACTTGTCCCTTGGCTAACTGCGTTTCGCGCACCTCAGCCCAACACAGAGGGGATCTTCACTTGCGGCCATAGAGGGCTTCGAAAGGCGCAACCTTGATGCTGGTATGGTAGCTATTGTTGTAGGAGAACTCGAAGTGAACCTGCTATCTCGATCGGAGATAATGGACACAGATACACCGTGCAGTCGGACTATCTCTTGGATGTAGATTCGTGTCAGCCTCTCCATTTTGAAGCTTTCCTTGATTGGCAAGAAGTGAGCGGATTTAGTCAGTCGATCGACTATTACCCAAATGGCGTCGTACCCACTCGGAGATTTGGGTAGTTTGGTGATGAAATCCATAGTAATCCTCTCCCACTTCCATTCGGGAATTTCTGGCTGTCGAAGTAGACCTGAGGGTTTCTGATTTTCGATCTTCACTTTGGCGCAAGTCAGACACTTGCCCACGAATGTAGCGATCTCCGCTTTCATGTTTGGCCACCAATATAACTCTTGAGATCGAGGTACATCTTGTCCGAACCTGGGTGAACGGAGTATCTGGTCTTGTGAGCTTCGTTCATTACAACCTCTCTGTAACCACCGAACGTTGGGGTCCAGATTCGGCACCTGAAATAATAGACTCCGTCTCCCTTGATCTCTAGTTTCTTATCGATTCCTCTTAAGGTCTCATCCGTGACGCTCTCTGGTTTTAGGGCTTCCAGCTGAGCCTCCTTGATTTGCGCGGATAAATGGGAATGGATAGTCATAGTTAGTGCCTTCACTCTGCGACCTGAGTACTCTTTTCGGCTGAGGGCATCTGCCACCACATTGGCTTTGCCGAGATGGTAGCGGATTTCGCACTCGTAATCGCTGAGTAGCTCGACCCAACGCCGTTGTCGCATGTTCATCTCCTTCTGATCGAAAATGTGCTGTAGGCTTTTATGGTCAGTGAAGATAGTGCACTTGGTTTCGTAGAGATAATGTCTCCATATCTTCAATGCGAAGACCACTGCTCCCAACTCCAGGTCGTGCGTTGTGTAGTTGACTTCGTGTACTTTCAGCTGTCTCAAGGCATAAGCAATAACTTTTCCCCGTTGCATGAGCACACAACCCAATCCCTGATTGGATGCATCGCAATAACCAACGAAATCCTCCGTCCCTTCGGGCAGAGACAAGATAGGTGCGTTGCATAGGGCCTGCTTCAACGTCTGGAACGCAATGTCTTTCTTTTCACTCCAACAAAAGGGTACGCCTTTCTGAGTCAGAGTGGTTAAAGGTTTGGCAATTCTGGAGAAATTCTGAATAAACCTGCGATAATAGCCAGCGAGACCCAAGAATTGGCGAATTTCTGTGGGTGTCTTCGGTGCTGAACAGTTCTCTATCGCTTTGATTTTGGAAGGGTCCACGTGTATGCCTTCCTCGCTTACCACGTGACCTAGGAAGGTTACTTTTCGAATCCAGAATTCGCACTTGGAGAATTTTGCGTAAAGCTTCTCCTTCCTTAGGGTTTCCAACACTGATTTCAAGTGCTGTCTGTGATCCTCCTCACTTCTGGAATAGACAAGTATATCGTCGACGAATACGATAACGAACTTGTCTAGGAAAGGACGACACACCCGGTTCATCAGGTCCATGAACACTGCCGGTGCGTTGGTTAGACCGAAGGGAATTACTACGAACTCGTAGTGACCATATCGAGTCCGAAATGCTGTCTTAGGAACATCATTCTCATGGACTCTAAGCTGATGGTACCCTGATCTTAGATCTATTTTCGAGAAGTAGCTGGCTCCCTGAAGTTGGTCGAAGAGATCGTCGATTCGAGGAAGAGGGTAACGGTTTTTTACAGTGAGCTTGTTTAGCTCTCGATAGTCAATGCACATCTGAAAGGATCCATCCTTCTTTTTCACTAACAACATCGGAGATCCCCAGGGTGAGGAACTCGGTCTGATGAACCCTTTGCTGAGCAGCTCGTTGAGTTGACTAGATAGCTCCTGCATTTCTGCTAGGGCTAGGCGATACGGGGATTTGGCTACTGGAGTAGCTCCGGGGATTAAGTCGATACGAAACTCGACTTGGCGTTCGAGAGGGATTCCCGGGAGATCTTCGGGAAAAACATCGGGAAAGTTGCAGACTTTGGGGATGCTCTCGAGGTCTTTAACTTCCTGCTTCTCGTTAATGACATGGGCTAGGAATGCGTAACACTCCTTTCGCAGGAGTTTCTGAGATTTGATGCATGAAATGATGCGAAGGTTTGAACTGAGTTTATCACCATAGATCACGAGGGTTTCTCCGGAGAGAAGATTAAGACGGATAGCTTTCTCGTAACAGAGAATATCAGCACGATTGGGGCTCAACCAATCCATGCCGATGATGACATCAAAGCTTTTTATAGAGACCGGCATAAGATCGATGGGAAATGAATGATCGTTCAAGGTAAGGGTACATCCTACGTATCTCTCATTAGTGCTCTCCTTCTCACCGTTAGCCATCTCGACGGTAAATGTTTCGGTTAAGGGTCGGGATTTATGTTTAAGAAAATGCTTGAATGCATGACTAACAAAACTTCTTTCAGCACCAGAATCGAAAAGAATGCATGCATGAGAGTTGTCGAGGAGGAACGTACCCGAAACAACTGTGGGATTAGCGACTGCCTCCTCGCGTCCCATCGTCAGTACTCTTCCTATGCTACCAGCTGTTGTTTCCTTGGGGCAGTTTCTCTTGTAGTGCCCGACTTCTCCACAATTATAGCAGGCTTGACTGACGCCTGCTCCAGATGTTTGGTTGGTTGGTTGAGCTGGTGCTTTGCAAAATCGAACCGTGTGCCCCTTTTTGCCACAGTTAGAACATGACATTTCACGACATGGGTCGGGGTTATGGTGGTAGTTACACTTGTCGCACCGAGGGAGGGTACCAGCATATTTACTGGTAGGTGCTTGCACGGCAGGAGTAGCAGCAGGAGTAGTAGCAGCGTGGACTGCTACCGTTTATTGTTTCTTTGAGGGTTCCTGCGAAGACTGGCCCTTTTTCTTCTTTTCTCACCACTCCCTTTAGCCGGTTTAGGAGTGGCTATCACTTCATCAAGATCGACCCCATGATCTATGAGAGTCTGCGCCAAACACTTAGCACTGTCGAAGGTGTTTGGCCTAGCAGCCAGGACATTTCCTTTGGTCGGCTGGGACAGCCCCCAAATGTATCTTTCAACCTTTTTGCTTTCCGGGGTGACCATTCCCGGGCAGAGAAGCGCTAGGTCTTCAAACCTAGATGTGTAGGCGGCAATTTCGGAACCCTTCATCTTTAGGTTCCAGAGTTCGTGCTCCAGTTTCTGGATTTCGCCCCGTGGACATTACTCAGCAAGTATGAGCTCTTTCAAGCTCTCCCAACCCATAGCATTTGCTATTGGCAGGGTTAGGGACTTGACCCGGCCATTCCACCAGGTCAATGTTTTGTTAGCGAAAGTGCAAGCGGCGAATTTCACCTTGTTAGCTTCGGAACAAGAGCAGATTTCGAAGATGGACTCAATTTTCTTGATCCATTGAGTCAGGGCAATGACACCTCCAGTGCCGTCGAAGGATGTGGGTTTTGCGTTCATGAAGTCTTTATAGGAGCACTCCTTCTGGTGTCCCTGACCACCTTCATGATTTTGGGGATGCGTACCTCCTCCCTGACCACCAGATCCGCCAGGGTTCATCTGTGACATCGCGGCTGCCACAGCAGCAGTAACAGCTGCTTGGAACATAACGGGATAGAACTGAGGGTGCGGTGGTGGTGGTGGAGCGTCATCATTTCTTCTGATGGGTCTTTTACGGGGAGGCATCTTGTTCTAAAATCAATCAGGAAGAAGAGGATGGTAAGTCCTCTAGAATCGAATCAAGAGATATGAAACAACAGATATATCTCACTATGATAGTTAGAGTGTTCTACCAAGCGATAAGCAAAGAAAGATTACTGATGCAAGTAAGTTATCGCTAAGAGGAATGAGTAGCAACACTTGAATTTCGACGAAGTATTCGGCTCTGACTAAAATACTCCTATAGTATTTTAAGTTATATGGATACGGGGTAAGTTTTAGGCCTGTTGCAACACCAAAGTCACTCCCAAGCACATGTTGGTCATGTCTCGAATAAATATAGTTGATCAGGCTATATTGACCCTAGACATGATTACATAACTGCCCAGGTTTAACCGCAGTGTTCAACATCCAAAATACTTTTGTTTTGTTCTACTCGGGATACTGATTCTGGTACTATGGTATACTTGTATACTTTTCGTAAAAATACTTATATTTTGAAAGTATACTTTTAATTCAGAGTACTATAGCCCCTTAGTGTTTATAGTTGTATACCATGTAAGGTTCGGTATACTTAGTTCACTATAAACAATAGCTCTGATACCAATCTGTCACACCCCGAAACCGAGGGCGGAAACATTCCGGGGCGGAGTGACGTCATGCGTAGTATCACAACAGTTGTATCATAGTAAGCATAGTAAACACAACCATTACATTATAATATGAATATTTACATTGTTCAAAAACATGATTTATACATAACAGTATATAGCAAAAGTAAAAGACGAGACTTCAGAATGAGCCATCTTCTCCAAAAGTTGGCAGGAGTACCTGTCTATTGATGTCCTGAGAATACAAGCAATTTTAAAGAATATCAGCATAAAGCTGGTGAGTTCATAAGCGTTTAGTTCTGATGAAAGGAATGTTTTCTTTGATCCTTTGAAAAGTAATTCCCAAGAAAATCCCATATTTTCTTATGAAAGATGTTTAGTTATCCATTAGTTATATGATAAACCACCTGTTTATGAAAGATTGAGTTATCCTAAGAAAATCCCAAATTTTCTTATGAAAGATGTTTGGTTATCGATTCTGAAAGAGATGTACAAGTATCTACCATACTTGTAACGTTAGATGCAGTTTCCTTGAAAAACCCTGTTTGTTCTCTGTGAGATGTATTAGTCTTATTACAAAAATAAAACTAATAAGTAGGTAGTGAACTAGATCCTAAGGGTATTATCAATACCCTCTAGTAATCAAATCGGTTATTACTTTGAGGTTAGTTCACTTGATTCATTATTACTAAAGTAAATCTCTGTTATCTAGGTTGCGAGTTTCATAACCATACATTAAACTAGATATGGCACGTACGGTGGCCAGTATCATTTTAAGACTTTGTCACCCGTAGACCTGACGGTCCCACTGTAGCTAGCAGCGAGGTGCGGGATAGTCAGTCCCGTATAGATCTATACACAATAGTCACGCTCTCCCTACAAGAGATTATGGTTACAAGGATAGTCCTACACTCACGAATCCGGTGGAGTGTTACCAAGGACGTGTCTCCAATCCTTAAACTAACAAATTTACAAGTAATAAAATAGAAAATCCTGCTTAAGGTTGGTATGAATCCTTTGTAAAATATCACAATTTATGACAAGATTCATAAGTTCCGTGCTTTAGTTTTGAAAACGGTTTCTACGAGTTGATTTCTAAATCGAGTGGTAAAACGGTTTTCTGTGTTTGAAAGCATATTGAACATGTAATTATTTTAAACAAAATAATATAATTGAGCACAAGTTTCCTTGTACTTTTGCTTGTATTCCCCCCCTGAAAACATGAAAAACTCGGAAAAAGCGTAGGGGTATGAACTCACTGTTTATCGTAGGATTCGAAAGCACAACTAGTTACAAGTGTTAAGTGTCAACCGATGTTTCGCACGCGAGTGGATCCTATTAACATGAGATAACACATATGTATGTTAGAATAAGGGTGTTTCATGACTAAACATGACGGTAAACCACCCTAAAGACTTGGAAATGCTTGTCGGGACCCTATATGATCCATTAAGGGATGTATACGGTCATTTGAGTGAGTGTGCGGCCAGGGTGTGCGGCCAGACAGTGTGTGCGGTTGCACACAAGAGTGTGCGGCCGTACAGAGGGTGTGTGCGGCCGTACACTCCTCATTTGTGCCAGGAATGTCGATTTTGAGGTGCTTTGAGGTGTTCTAGTGCCAATACCAAGGCCAACTAGCAAATAGGGGGCCAAACTCTTCCCTTTGGAGAGTTTTGGTGTGTGTGCGGCCACCTTATGAAGGTGTGCGGTCGTACACCTTCAAAGGATGAAGAACACGAAGAACACTGCGAGTTTTAAGCTTAGATTCAAGTGCCTTACCACTATAACAAGCTGAAAGATGAAGTGGTTCACGTTTTTGAGGCCTTTAGAGTGTTCTTGGATGTAGTTTTTAGAGAGAGAAAGTAGTGAGAGAAATCCAAAGGAAAGGAATGAGTGAAGGGTGAGTGCGGCTGGAGTGTGGGTGTGCGGCCGCACACCAGTGTGTGCGGCCGTACGCACCTCTCATGAGGGTGTATGGCCCGATTTTGTTTCTAAACGACATGTTGACTCATTCCTTACCTCATTCCCAACTGTACTCAAGCTTAGAATGCTTAAACGGACCCTTAAATGACGTTAAAAGGTAACGGAATCGAGTTTAATGTTGATATAAAGATCGATTGTACAGGATAAAAGTTTCGGGTTGTTACAGTATGTGAGTCAAGTGAAGGATAATGAGATCTGGTACACAATGTTGTGCACTAGTAAAGTCCACCACAAAGAACGATAAAATGTTCGTCATGATTTGCTAAAATATTAGTAAATATGATTATACTTAAAAGATTAAGTATGATTCTGAATCATTGAAAAGTTTCAATGAATGGCAGAACGAATAAAAAGAATCAATTAGGCAAGAAAGATAAAAGTTTCTCCAATCGAAGAAGAACGGATAGTACTTTTGTATCATGTTTATGATCGTCTTAAGAACCATATTACAATTCATCCTCCAAGGACACCTTAGTGCACTAGTATGGCTAAGAAGAGGAGTCGAGAATTGTCAAAATGGGTTAAGTCAATAAGATGAATCGTACTTCGTACCAAAATCAAGTCATAGAGTCATACTCCAAGATTGTGAATTAAGTGAGATAATTTTAAGTAGGAATGTTCTTACACTAGCACAAATTAGTAAGTTGTGATATCTTGAATAATACAAAGACCAACTAGTACCAAATTGTGTGTAGGTTTGTCTTGATAAAGACACACACTAACTCTTGAGTATTTGTTTGTCTAGAAATGTTTCTTGACAAAAGAACCTTATATGTCAAGAGGTCAGTGGGAGTCTAAAGATCTTGAAACAGTTTCAAGAACAAATCAAGAAGTAAAACCTAATAAACACTAGCACACGACTTGAGGATTGTAACCTATCGTGTTGACAAAATTTTATTTCTGTGCCAATCCAGTTGAGTGATTATGCATATGAGTTTTACGAGTTCATAATTAAATGCATAAGGGCAAACACCTTGATCAATGAAAGTACATTGACCGGCATAGGCGAGCTGCTAAATAACTTGGAAGCAATGGTGGGACCCTTGATGGCAAGAAATTAAGAATGAACAAGTTTTGTCCATAAGAAATTGAATTTGTCACGAACATTATCTTACGATTATGGTTATGACAGATTCACATGGATAGGAACACATACACCATAAAATCTCAGTGTCACAAGGTTTCTCTCCTTCATGAAAATGATTGTGAGGAAACGCTTTCACTAAGAGAGATTTTAAGGAGATAGCGATTATGTAAATTGCATTCTCAAATTCGATTATGATTACGGCATCCCTTTTCATAGTTCGAATTGTGAGATTTGGAAACTAGTTTGAACAATCGAGACTTATTGCTATAAGTTCTGGAATTGTTTAGACACACATGTGAGCTGTCTAAGGAAAGGTGTGTGAATTTAAGAAGCTTAGATAAAGGCTTATTGAAGCACATCGTATTGGAAATATGAACTTTAGAAAGTCAATAAGTATTGTCTTTTAGAAGTTCAGCTGATTTCTGAATACATGTCAAAGCTAGTGGGAGCATAAGTGTTATGCTAGTATGGATATAATCATAATGTTAGTGGGAGCATGATTATTATTGCAAGTTAGCAATATTAATTATAGAAAACAAAAGTTTCACTTTGCAAAGTTGCATAAGTTGAAAAATTGTTTTGCTATAATTAAGGGAGAGAATATTATACTTCGTTTCGAATCTAAAGGTTTAGTTTGAGAAATTTTTAATCAAATTTAGTCAAAAAGATATATGAATGTTATGTTGAAAGGATTCAACGTAAGAGAATTCTATATATGGAAATAATTGTTGCATTCTCACACTCGATTATGATTACAGCATCCCTCTTCATAGTTCGAATAGTGAGAACATGGCAAATAAAAATATTATAGCAAAAGACTGGTAAAGTATCATGTCGTTGTAATATTCGACCGTTCTAAAATTTTCCAAATGCCTAGGGCATTAAGAGGGGACTAGAATCAGATTTGACTGAATTAGTTAAACAACTGTCAAGGATAATCTAAGGTTCGCCAAGGATTGGTCACTTGTGAACAGTTGGAAGTATAGTAATGGAAGGACCATATTGACATTATTATTATTAGATATGATTCTATTAATAATGAGTTGTCATGTGGAAAATATGGAAATGTTTCCTTATTGGGAGTTGGACATTAAGAGTTTATGTGTAGATTAGAAAACTTTTATGCAAGAAGGATGTTCAAAGGAATGTACTTTGAATGTGAGACTTCATGGAATTGTCTTGTAACAATCTCCAATAGAGCATTTTGTAATTTCATTGGCCGAGTCTTGGTGACTTTTGTGCCATGACATTACGAAAGGACCATTGCATAAAGTGTTAGAATCTGACATATTCTATAAGTGGCAAGAATTTGGTATTCTTACACTGGTGGTAAGGATTGGAAATTGTAAAATGAGTGTGATTGAAAATGTTATTCAATTATACTATTTCACAGAGTAAGGACCATAAGTAAACATAGTGTGCATGCTAAAAGCATGGGACAATTGTCGTTATAATTCAAGTAAGAAGTTGATTACCCGAAACAAAAATAATGAGTAATCAATATGGTGATTAAATAAAAGTGTTTTATTTATACTCAAAAGTTTGGGGCCATATAAGATTAGTATTATTCTTATGTTTCAAAATTTGCATGTTTTGACTTCCTAAATAATTGAGTTATTTGAGAATAATCGAATTATTTGAACGTTCCACAGTCGCTCATACTTTGGGAGTAGGTATGAAAGAAGATTGTCATGAATTGGTGTGTAGATTGTCTAAAGTGTATTAGACATAGAAAAAGTTTGCTACAACGTTCATGAGTGCTTACGAATATGTTTTGAGCATTGAATCAAAAGCACACTCACTTGGATCGCTTCATGGATTTTATCACGAGTGATTGGTGAGACGATAATATATTATGTTCTTGAAACTGAGATGTGTGAGTTGTATCTTGCGAGTCGGTTGCATATTGATAATATGTAAACGCACCAGTAACGTGGTGTTATAAAACGTATTGCTGTGTGTGATTCGGTGAGTAAGTACAAGCGAGCATTGAGTCGAAGTTTATCAGTTCCTTTTACCCAATGTAAGATAAAAGCGATATTTGTGGGCCCCTCGATGATTTAGTGATAACAAACGTAAATTCTCGGCCGGGCTAAGACTAATTTGATTTGTGCAATTAGTCAGTTGTCGTAAATCGGAAATCGGGAAACAACACATAGACTGAGAGAATGATTTCAATCCATGTCCCACGTGTATACAATATCTAGAATGGAGGAATATATGATCCCTTGTCTAAAGGACGCGTATCTGATATGATCAGAGTTGACAGCGACTTTTGAAAGCTACGATTGCGGATCAGGATCTGAAGTCATACGCATAATAGTTATTAGACTTATCCAAGTGGGAGACTGTTGGATTAGTGTCTAAGTCCATAACTATTTTGATATGTACTTGACCCAATGGTGCATGGTCCTTTTGGGTTGCCTTCACCAAAGCAACTTGATAGGATGAATTATAGAGAGAGAATATTAATTATGATTTATTAATATATTATATGAATAATATATTAAAGGAGAAATCATATTGTTTAATTAATATTAGTCAATAATCAATTGAGAATTGATTATGTGGCTAAAAGAGATTAATTAAACTTAGGGGATTGGAATTGTAATTATAAGATAATTGCATTTGGGCTATGGATCACCTTGGAACATAGGTTGGACGAATTCTATGGGTAGCCCATAAGGAATTCGTCCAAGGGGTGTTCTAAAGGGAGTCCATGGGCTGCTTAGGGCCTAAGCGGTCAGATTAGGGTTTCCTAGTTCAAAACCCTAATAGCCTCACATATATAATGACCCCTAGAGCACCAAAAAAACGTGGGGAATGATTCCTTAGGGTTTCTAGACGAATTTTGGTGCCTCCTTCTCTTCTCCTTCTTCATCCTCTTGCTCTTGGTGTTTGTGAGCCATTAGAGGAGTGACATTTGTGACTCTAAGCTTTTAGAAGCCAATTACAAGAAGGAATAGATTGTTATTACTACATAACAATCAAAGGTAAGATCTAAACCCTAATTCTTATGTTAATATTCATTATCACATGCTAGATCTAGGGTTTATGGCTTTGAATGATTATTGCATGTTCATTAGACAAACTAGATCCAAAGCATTAGGGTTTGCATGTACACCATAGGAATGATGTAGTGCTCAAAACCCATCAATAGTAATCAAAGTACAAACAACCATTGCATTAATAAGTATAAGTTTTACATAAGTGTTTAAACATTACATATTCAAACACCAAAGTAGGTACAGTAGAAGACAAGAGTCACAGTACGGTACTAGGTAGTCTTCTCAAAAGCTTCGGGAGTGTACCTGTCTACTGGATTCCTGAGAATACAAGTTATTTTGAAAGAGTAGATCAGCATTTAAGCTGGTGAGTTCATAAGTATTTTAGTTCTATAAAGTATACTCTAAGTTCTTGGAAAAGTTCGCTGGTTCCTCCAGAAAATCCTATATTTCCTGAGGTGATAAACTGATAACCTCAATATTTCCCTCTGCAATTACTTAGTTTATACTAATTATATATAACCTAATATCGAATGGATAGTTAAATGGGTGTATCTGCCCTAAGCCCACAACCAAACAAGGAACAGGAAGTAAGGCGGAAGTCACACATTTCACTATCAATTGGATATTACTTATGTATAACTCTGATGTAAAAACTAAGGAATTATAGAATTAACCACTAAAGGTCCTTTATGTTATACTATTTTACAGAGAGTGAATGACTAAGTTCTAATTGTAAAAGTAGTTTAATTCCATAAACCGTTTCATTTGTAAAACTAGTTTAATCCTATAAATCGTTTCATTTGTAAAAGTAGTTTAATCCCATAAACCGTTTCATTTGTAAAAGTAGTTTAATCCCATAAACCGTTTCATTTGTAAAAGTAGTTTAATCTCATAAACTGTTTCATTTGTCAAAGTAGTTTAATCCCGTAAATCGTTTCATTTGTAAAAGTATTCTTACTTATATCCGTTCTACAGTAAAACATTAGTATTAATCCTGGAAAATATTATATTATCCACAATACTGCTTTGTGGTTTTAAATGTTCCAAAACCAGAAGTACAAGTATATTTGCCATACTTGATTTAATGATACGTAGTTTTTACTGTAAGTAAAAACTAACATAAGGTATATTTGGTCAGGATGTAATTATCTTTTCTTACTGTTTTAATAGAATTATATTACTAAGTAATTTACTCGTTATTTTATACATGTGAGTTCTATTAACCATACTAATATGACTGATGTGCCTGATGCGACGTTCTTCAGGCGTCGGAAACGATATGACATTTGACACCCTAGGCCTGCCGGCCAAACTGTAGCGAACAGTGAAGGTGCGGGATTGTCAGTCCCATATAGATCTATACACAAATTCACGCTCTCCCTACAGGAGATTCTAGTTAATAAGTCAGGACTTAAGGTCGTACTTAGATAAGTACACCATGAAGAGTCTCACAAATTTATTGTTTCAACGAGCTTACGATGTATTATTACCCCGTGATTGCTAACCCTGGTACGTTGTATTTGTACCCTTGTTAATGCAAACCCGGTATGATGTATTATTACCCCGTGATTGCTAACCCTGGTCCGTTGTATTGTACCCTTGTTAATGCAAACCCGATATGATGTATTATTACCCCGTGATTGCTAACCCTGGTACGTTGTATTTGTACCCTTGTTAATGCAAACCCGGTATGATGTATTATCATCCCGTGATTGCTAACCCTGGTACGTTGTATTTGTACCCTTGTTAATGCAAACCCGGTATGATGTATTATTATCCTGTGATTGCTAACACTGGTACGTTATATTTATACCCTTGTTAATGCAAACACGGTATGATGTATTATTACTTCTTTAATATGTTATCCATATACTAAAGGTATTATACATATCATGGTATAGATAAATGAATTGTTGGTAATTTCCTTGGAAAGTATACAATCATGAATCATACTTGTATATTTAGTTTTGAATCATAAATTATACCTATTATAATTTATATGTTCTATCTGATTAGCATGATTTCTAATGAATGAACACCTTTGCTCAGCATGATACAAAGGTAATGATACCGAATGAAGTAACCTTTTATATTCATATATGTATATTATATATATATATATATATATATATATATATATATATATATATAATTAAGAAGGAAACGACCTTCGGACAAATAACACCACCTTAATTCCACATCCAAACAAGGAAAAGGAAATAAGATAATTCATTAGTCCTAAGCCCTTCAAATCTTATTTATATATTTATACATATATAAACCTGATTTTGGCAATTATAATTTGAAATAGTTTATAAAACTTTTTTCAAAGAATTTAACGGAGTTTAAATGACTTTAAAGATTTAACATGGCTTTAAGTCATTTTGGAAGTATTTGGTAATCCTTAACACAATTTATATTGTGATCAACTTGTATTCCCCTCCTAAAAAGCATTTAAACACCATTAAAAAGGTAGATTATAGGGTTATGAACTCACTTGATGTCACACCCCAAAACCGGAATGGTGGAATCGTTCAGGGGTGGAGGACGTCATGTTTAGTATCACAAGATATGTATACAGTAAGCAAGTAATGAACAACCATTTCATTTAGAAAGAAAGTGTTTACAATGTGTGTGTTCACAAAACATAGAATTCATAAGCAAATAACAAAACAAGACTTGAAGCTATAATGCTCCATCTTCTGAATTCCCAGCACGAGTACCTGTCTAATAGGCTCCTGAGAATACAAGTTATTTGAAAGAGTTGATCAGCAATTAAGCTGGTGAGTTCATAAGATTTTAGTGATGTATGTAAGTTGTAAAATGTTGTGAAATGTTGTAAGTTGTAAGTTCTGTTTAGAAAAGTTCGCCTGTTCCTATAGAAAATCCTATATTTCCTACTTTAATGGAAGTTAAGTAAAAATGACACTACAACCCTTTCTATGAGTACTAAGTGGATACAAGTTATATAACACTCAGAGTAAACAAACAATCGATTGTGCGCATCTGCCCTAAGCTCACAACCAAACGAGGAACATAATTTAAGGCGGATAGCACACATCCCATTGGTTGTTAGATCCTTGTTGTATATAACCCTGGTGTATTCACTTGTTACTCATGGAGTTAATTGTAATGGTTCCTTTATATTTAATGAAAAGATTCTTTAAGAAAAC
The DNA here is from genome assembly GCF_052849685.1 of Lactuca virosa. Taxonomy (NCBI): domain Eukaryota; kingdom Viridiplantae; phylum Streptophyta; class Magnoliopsida; order Asterales; family Asteraceae; genus Lactuca; species Lactuca virosa. The sequence continues at coordinate 252,960,522 of NC_136430.1, forward strand.
CCATATTTCTTATAATAAAATGGTGACCACAGTGACTACTTTTATAATAGCTTAGTTTATACTGGATATATATAATCTAATATCGGATAGAAAGTTAACTGGGTGAATCTGCCCTAAGCCCACAACCAAACAAGGAACAGGAAGTAAGGCGGAGAGCACACATCCAACTACCTATTGGGTATTAATTTTATATATAACCATGATGTATAAACTAAGGTATTATAGAGTTAATCACCTAAGGTCCTTTAAGTTTCACTGGTTTAATAAAATGGATTAAACCCTTTACTGGTCAAGTTTCTTGTTTTGTATACCAAAAGTTCTGATTTGGAAAGTATGTTTTGTACTAGAAAAACTGTGCTTTGACTCTGTGTCTTATGACCTGACCCATACCTGGTACCCTTATGATGACTTAATGTATACTAAGCATATATATATATATATATATATATATATATATATATATATATATATATATATATATATATATATAATCGAATAGAAAATAGATTGGGTGAATTCATTCCAAGCCCACAACCAAACAAGGAACAGGAAATGAAGCGGAGAACACACATCCTATTACCTGTCGGATCCTATTGGTATATATATATATCCTATGATGTATACATTAAGGAATCATAAGATTAGCATTATGGTCCTTTCTTTTAAACGTAGCCTTCTACCAAGGCATCTACTGTTATGTGCTAGACTCGACTGTTCTGTTTGTTGTTTGTAAAAATGTATGTTCTCCCTAGTTTATAACTATCTTGACTCGAAAATAGTTTGAGTTTGTCTTTCAAGTGGTACTGTCACTTTATGAAAGTAATGGGAAATGTAAGTACACAGTTGTCGTTTATAATGACATTCGGATGTACTGATGACCTAAAAACATGTTTGTTTTATTATGTTCATAATGTGAAGGCTAGAACCCCTACTAAACGTTCTCCCTGTCTAGAGATTAAGGGAACCAAACGCGACCTCTGCAAATTCTTGCAAGCCGTGTAATTCACATTTGTTATATGATCATGTATACCCAATATAACTATCACCTTTTGTTTAAAACAATGAGTTAGTGATCAATTGGTATAATTAGATCCTGTATGTTCTTATGCTATAGCAACCTAACTTGTTTGTTTTGTACTGTATGTTGTACGTTCTGTTTGTTTCTCATAGTTGTGTGTTCTCTCTGTATGGTATTGTTTGTTTCTCTTCACTGTGTGTTTGACTCATGTATGAACTGACTCTTTGTGTGCTTCATTGTACTAGAAGTAATGAAAAGTATCCACCTAAACTATACCTATTATAGTTTACTAATGTTTTACTTGAACTGTTATTGAAAAGACTCGTTTATCTACTAAGTTATGTTTGTACTTTTAAAAACGGAGTTTTGTATAACTATAAAGTAACACAACTTTAAAAGAGTTTTTGAAATGTTTTGACAACTTATAAATGACATAAGTAACATTTTGAAAGATGTTTATACCAAACAATTACACAATTATCATTGTGTTCAACTTGTATTCCCCCCCTTAAAACATTTAAAACAGTTAAAAGATTCATTACGGGGTATGAACTCACCTGATGTGGGTGATTCAAACGGGTATGCGTGTAAGGATGAGAAGTTCCACGAATGAAGTCCGGAGACACAACAAGTCGATCTAGAAGCTTGAAATGGTCGGTTTTAGCCAAGAACACTAGTGTGTGTTCTTGGTGTTCTTGGTGAAACTTGAAGATATCTTTTGAAGATCTAGGAAGGAAATCTTGATGATACTTGAGAGAGAACTCGAGTTCTTGGGGTTGGAATGCAAGAAATGACTAGAAATGACCAAGGGCCATATATATACTTATGAGTTTACGGCCGTAAACTCATTGCTTTGTGGCTGTGAACTCCTTATGATGAGGTTAAGGTTTGATTTCTTGGACAGTGTCACTAGCAGGTACATTCTAACACTCATTCCTTAAGTGTACTAGGCTTAAAACTCCTTAGAATGACCTTTAACCGGGCTAGAACTCATTACAAATGAGTCCGACACTCAGTTGAGTTGATTGACTGGGCTTTAAAATCAAAAAATTTTCGGGTTGTCACATTATCCCCCCGTTAGATGGAATTTTGTCCCGAAATTAGCTTTCTTAGCCGTACTACTGGGGTTACGCTCCTCTGATTGGCAGAATACCTACTCGTAGACCTGGCAACTTTGCCCTGGTGTTCATGATAGGATTCATACTTGGTCCATCTATCACTACCTCATGTATAGAAGTCGTTTAAAATTAGGATTAGTAAGACGGTCGGATGTGCGACTATGCCCCAGGTCCACAACCAAACAAGGAACAGGAGATAGGGCTGAAACACACATACTAAATCTGCGTAATCGTAATCATATACCACCCTCATGTATACACTGAATAGTGATAGGTGGGCTGTATTCGTCCATTGCCCCTGTGCTCGAACTTGGTCTGTTGGACGAGTGGTATTTCTTGACGGTCTGCGGACATCTGACGATAAGGCTTCGGAGGACAAAGTACTCTTCGCACGAGTACTTCGGGGGTTCAGAATACGAAAGATAAAACTGAGGTTTAGGTCGGACTGTCGTTACAAATGACGAAAGTTTCGAGAACTTGCCGATCGATGCGATAGAAACATATGAACTCGTTATGGTGAGGACCACGCCAACTCATGACGAATGATAGTAACGGACTCTTTACTGAACAAAATTTTGGTCAAATGAAAGAAACGTTTGTTATAAGATGATGTATCCCTTGTATGATCGATACAGTACTCCTAGTATGTTCGACAATGTACTCTTTGTAAATGTTCCAGTGTTTCCTGTTTTCTCTTTGATGTTAACACTCCTACGTATCAAATGAAAGTGCTTTAATAACTGGTGATGATACTTTATATCATGATCCTCCTTGGTACCACTACGATCGCCTGACATATACAAGTTATGAATATTTAAGATGAATAAGACAGTCGACTGAGTAACTCTGCCTCAAATCCTCAACCAACTAAGGAACAGGGATCTAAGCGGAATCACTCACTCTAAGTCTACAACATCTTAATTATGCACAACCATGATGTATATGCTAAGCCATCATAGCTTCTCTAAACGGATCTTTTAGTTCTCTTGAATATTGTGACCTATTTCAATATGTGAGTTATTATAATTACTTTTTAAGTGTTTTCCCCACGTTTTAATCTTATATGAATATAAATTAATTTTCAAAGTAATTACTATTTCGAAACGTACCGCTGCTCGTCGACGACTCCGGGGTTGATTCTCATGCGTTGATCATCAGAATGCGTCCATCCGCTCCTGAGTTCTTTGTTATCGGGCAGTCCCTCTGATAGTGTCCAGTCTCACCACAACCATAACAGGCTTGGTTTTTCTTCAGCTCCGGGGACTTGGGAGATCGGTTGAGCCGGTGCCCTGCAGAAACGGATTGTGTGTCCCTTTCTGTGGCAGTTCAGACACTGCATTTCTCGGCATACTCCGGTGTGGTGAAAGTTGCACTTTCCACACTTCGGGAGGGTTCCAGCATATCGATTGGCAGGTGCTAGAGCAGTAGGCGTTGTAGCGGCGTACATAGTACTCGCTTGTTGTTCTTGCGGGGTGTCCTGTGTTGTTCGCTTCTTCTTCCTCTTGTTCCCCGACTTTTGATTATAGTCCTCTTCCCTCGATGGCTCGGGAATAGGGACTTTTACACCATGACGGATTTTGTGGTCGATGAGTCGCTGAGCCAGGCGTTTAGCACTATCGAATGTGGCTGGGTTAGAAGACAACACATTTCCTTGGGTCGGAGCAGTCAGACCCCAAATGTATCTTTCTATCTTCTTGCTCTCCGGGGTAACCATCCCGGGGCATAGAGCTGCTAGCTTGCTGAATCGGTCAGTGTAGGTCACTATGTCTGAGCCGACCATAGTGAGTTCCCATAGTTCTTGTTCCAGCTTTTGTACTTCGCCCCTCGGGTAGTATTCTTCCAGCATTAATTCTTTTAGGTTTTCCCAACCTATTGAGTTAGCCACTGATAGGGTCAGTAACTTAACATGGCTGTTCCACCACGTTAGGGCTTTCTCAGAGAAGGTGCAGGCAGCAAACTTCACTTTGCTTCCTTCTGGGCACGAACAGATTTCGAAGACCGACTCTGTTTTCTCGAACCATTGCAAGAGGGCAATGACTCCGCCAGTCCCATTAAAGGACAATGGCTGGCATTTGGTAAAGTCCTTGTAGGAGAACTCTCTCGAGCGCATGGGGACCTCACCTTGAGTAGAATCAGTAGGCGTTTCACCTCTGCTGGTACTGATGGAGTGATATTGAGCCATGGCTGTTGCCACAGCCGCAGCCACTGCAGCGTTTATAGCTGCCATATCGATCTGTGAAGGAGGCGGTGTAGTGCGTCTGTTTGATCTGCGAGGAGGCATCTGTGCTAAAAGAATACAAATATGAGACAGAATAAGTCTAACGAAATGGACACAAGCCGAAAGCTGAAAAGACAAGGTTATCCTAGTTTTGGATGTATCGGGTCCTGACTTCCACATGGTTCTAGGAACAATTCATAAAAGAGTCTATACCTAATAAACTCTATGAATTTGAAATAACTATCCTCGAATGAATATCTGTTTCCTGAATAACTGTTACCAGCTGCATGTATGAAAACAATCTTAACATATAATGTGAGCAGTGTTTCCACTCGCTCGCTAAGTTAACAAGATTATTATTTATTAGTGTGACGTGTAAGACGTTTTGGTTACTTCGGCCGATCCCTCTTTGAAAACTTCTCATGAACTTGTTCTTGTTCCTCCTGGAGTCTTCTGTTGTGTACTATGAGGAAGTGGTTACACCTATCTGGGCTTATCGTGCGAGAATGAAAGTGACTAAAGAATCTATGAGCTTTAAGGTAACTTTATGGGGTGATCCTTATAGAGTCCTCCTATAATTGTACAATGTATACAAGTTTGTATATAATTGAAGATTAAATAGACCTTCAAATAAGTGATCCTACTCCAAAACCACAACCATAAGAGGAATGGGTAGCGAAGCGTAGATCGCAGATTCTAAGTCTATAAGATCTTAACTATATATAAAACTTTAGGAATATACATTGCAATATTATAGACCTATCCGTAAGGGTCTTCTAAGTTATCACATAAGTTATTTATATGGTGCCTAAAATACTCGTATAGTATTTTAATGTAATGTACTTGGTATGTTTTAAACTTGTTATCGTGTTATCGTATCATAGAATACTCCTATAGTATTCTAACTCTTAATGTACTTGTTCTAGTGTTCTCTTGACCGGTGTTCAGCTAAGTTTTAAGACTATTGCAACACCACATCATTCCCAAACACATGTCGGTCACATCTCGAATGAATATAGTTGATCAGGCTATATTGATCCTAGCTATGATTACATATCTGTTCAGGTTCACGACAGTGTCCAACCTTTAAATACTTTAGTTATGTTCTCCTCGTGACACTTGTTCTAATATATACATGTATAAGCAAGTAGGTATATTTTTATAACTTATAGTTATACTATAAAAATATATCATTATCCAGAGCACTTAAGCCCCATTGTATTTATAGTTGTATATCTTTTATCGGTTGATATACTTAGTTCACTATAAAAAATGCTCTGATACCAATCTGTCACACCCCAAAACCGGAACGGCGGAATCGTTCAGGGGTGGAGGACGTCATGTTTAGTATCACAAGATATGTATATAGTAAGCAAGTAATGAACAACCATTTCATTTAGAAAGAAAGTGTTTACAATGTGTGTGTTCACAAAACAAAACAAGACTTGAAGCTATAATGCTCCATCTTCTGAATTCCTAGCACGAGTACCTGTCTAATAGGCTCCTGAGAATACAAGTTATTTGAAAGAGTTGATCAGCAATTAAGCTGGTGAGTTCATAAGATTTTAGTGATGTATGTAAGTTGTAAAATGTTGTGAAATGTTGTAAGTTGTAAGTTCTGTTTAGAAATGTTCGCCTGTTCCTATAGAAAATCCTATATTTCCTACTTTAATGGAAGTTAAGTAAAAATGACACTACAACCCTTTCTATGAGTACTAAGTGGATACAAGTTATATAACACTCAGAGTAAACAAACAATCGATTGTGCGCATCTGCCCTAAGCTCACAACCAAACGAGGAACAGAATTTAAGGCGAATAGCACACATCCCATTGGTTGTTAGATCCTTGTTGTATATAACCCTGGTGTATTCACTTGTTACTCATGGAGTTAATTGTAATGGTTCCTTTATATTTAATGAAAAGATTCTTTAAGAAAACCCATATTTCTTATAATAAAATGGTGACCACAGTGACTACTTTTATAATAGCTTAGTTTATACTGGATATATATAATCTAATATCGGATAGAAAGTTAACTGGGTGAATCTGCCCTAAGCCCACAACCAAACAAGGAACAGGAAGTAAGGCGGAGAGCACACATCCAACTACCTATTGGGTATTAATTTTATATATAACCATGATGTATAAACTAAGGTATTATAGAGTTAATCACCTAAGGTCCTTTAAGTTTCACTGGTTTAATAAAATGGATTAAACCCTTTACTGGTCAAGTTTCTTGTTTTGTATACCAAAAGTTCTGATTTGGAAAGTATGTTTTGTACTAGAAAAACTGTGCTTTGACTCTGTGTCCTATGACCTGACCCATACCTGGTACCCTTATGATGACTTAATGTATACTAAGCATATATATATATATATATATATATATATATATATATATATATATATATATATATATATATATATATAATCGAATAGAAAATAGATTGGGTGAATTCATTCCAAGCCCACAACCAAACAAGGAACAGGAAATGAAGCGGAGAACACACATCCTATTACCTGTCGGATCCTATTGGTATATATATATATATATCCTATGATGTATACATTAAGGAATCATAAGATTAGCATTATGGTCCTTTCTTTTAAACGTAGCCTTCTACCAAGGCATCTACTGTTATGTGCTAGACTCGACTGTTCTGTTTGTTGTTTGTAAAAATGTATGTTCTCCCTAGTTTATAACTATCTTGACTCGAAAATAGTTTGAGTTTGTCTTTCAAGTGGTACTGTCACTTTATGAAAGTAATGGGAAATGTAAGTACACAGTTGTCGTTTATAATGACATGCGGATGTACTGATGACCTAAAAACATGTTTGTTTTATTATGGTCATAATGTGAAGGCTAGAACCCCTACTAAACGTTCTCCCTGTCTAGAGATTAAGGGAACCAAACGCGACCTCTGCAAATTCTTGCAAGCCGTGTAATTCACATTTGTTATATGATCATGTATACCCAATATAACTATCACCTTTTGTTTAAAACAATGAGTTAGTGATCAATTGGTATAATTAGATCATGTATGTTCTCATGCTATAGCAACCTAACTTGTTTGTTTTGTACTGTATGTTGTACGTGATGGGTTTTGAGCATTCTAACACTTCCTAAGTGTACATGCAACCCTAATAACCTTGGATCTATGTTTGTCTAATTATCATGCAAAGTTGAATTCCAAGGTTATATTCCTATCTAGCATACATGAGGAACAAATTTTAACTTGCATGAAAGATAGAATAACTTACCTTGTTGTTGCTTATGATCCTTGAAACCTTGTGAGCCTAGCACCCCAAGTGTGATGCCTCAAATGCTTCACACAACACCAAATGCTTTTGGAATGGCTTTAGAGAGAATACACACTTCTAAAATCGGCCTAGCCCTCTTGTTTCTTATGTGTAGCCAATTTTGGTGGAGAATGGGTTTCTTATATAGTGTTGACACATCTAGGGTTACACCATGTAAACCCTAATGTGTCATGACTCTTCATTTCCATGACCCATGGGTTTGTAACTCCCATGGAGCATCCATGGAGCATCCTATGGGTGGAACCCAACTTGATAATCCATGGAGCCTCTTAGCCCACTTTATAAGATATGGAAGATTTACATAATCTACCCATATATTTAATTAGTTATCTTTTGATCACTTAATTAATTCTAAATTAATTCTTGATCAAACTAATTAAATAATATTATTAATATATTAGAACTTATAATATATTAATAAACCATAAGTGTTATTTCTCTCATTTTAGTTTATCCAATTGCATGGTGCCATGCAACCCAAATGGACCATGCCGGGTCGGGTCAAGTACATACCAGAAATAGTTATGGACTTAGACACCTTATCCAACAGTACGTTCTGTTTGTTTCTCATAGTTGTGTGTTCTCTCTGTATGGTATTGTTTGTTTCTCTTCACTGTGTGTTTGACTCATGTATGAACTGACTCTTTGTGTGCTTCATTGTACTAGAAGTAATGAAAAGTATCTACCTAAACTATACCTATTACAGTTTACTAATGTTTTACTTGAACTGTTATTGAAAAGACTCGTTTATCTACTAAGTTATGTTTGTACTTTTAAAAACGGAGTTTTGTATAACTATAAAGTAACACAACTTTAAAAGAGTTTTTGAAATGTTTTGACAACTTATAAATGACATAAGTAACATTTTGAAAGATGTTTATACCAAACAATTACACAATTATCATTGTGTTCAACTTGTATTCCCCCCCTTAAAACATTTAAAACAGTTAAAAGATTCATTACGGGGTATGAACTCGCCTGATGTGGGTGATTCAAACGGGTATGCGTGTAAGGATGAGAAGTTCCACGAATGAAGTCCCGAGACACAACAAGTCGATCTAGAAGCTTGAAATGGTTGGTTTTGGCCAAGAACACTAGTGTGTGTTCTTGGTGTTCTTGGTGAAACTTGAAGATATCTTTTGAAGATCTAGGAAGGAAATCTTGATGATACTTGAGAGAGAACTCGAGTTCTTGGGGTTGGAATGCAAGAAATGACTAGAAATGACCAAGGGCCATATATATACTCATGAGTTTACGGCCACATGAGTTTACGGCCGTAAACTCATTGCTTTGTGGCCGTGAACTCCTTATGATGAGGTTAAGGTTTGATTTCTTGGACAGTGTCACTAGCAGGTACATTCTAACACTCATTCGTTAAGTGTACTAGGCTTAAAACTCCTTAGAATGACCTTTAACCGGGCTAGAACTCATTACCAATGAGTCTGACACTCAGTTGAGTTGATTGACTGGGCTTTAAAATCAAAAATTTTCCAGGTTGTCACACTTGATAAGTGGTGATTTAGGCAGCGTTTCGTTTCTATAGATGATCTTTCTCGAAGAAACCGCGAGTTTTTGATTAAAAATCAGGCTTTATACGGGCAACACTTCGACTGGAAAGAGGTTAGCTTCTCCAGAATTCTGGGGCTTTGGGGCTTGCTTCGGGTTTTAGATACGATATCGGGGCCTTGGGGTTTGTTTGTGAGGTTATGGAAGTGAAAGGGGTGAAAAAGAAGCAAAAATGGTGTAAAAAGGGCTTAAGAACCGGAGGGTCTCGCACCTCCTATTTATAGTCTGAAGTCTCGAATAGGTGGCGAAGGGAAGAAGGAGTCAGCAGCTACGTGGCAGCGTGGGAAGAGGGACGCGTGTTCGGTTCGCAAGAAGCCACGAGGCCGAAGCTCGGATGCAGCCATGGTGCGAGGAGCGTGTCAGATCAGGAGTGGACCAAACTTCGGTCCAATCAGGAGATGCCACGACAACTTCGGTCCAATCAGCAGCGAACACGTGGTGACACGGGGAAGCCTCGCATGCGAGGGTGACGTGGCCGAAGGGTGACCATGTGATTTTTCCCGGTTTTCAACATTTTTCGATTTCGTGCCAAAAACTTGCGAAATTCATAACTTTCGCATACGGGCTCCGTTTTCGACGTTCCTTATATGCACACGTAGGTAAAATTATACTCTACGACTTTTGTTTAGACTTCATCGGCTAATTTTGATTTATTTTTAATATTATTATTTTTAACAGACCGGGACAGGAAATCCGTTAAAAATTCATAACTTCCTCATCCGACGTCCGTTTTCGTCTGTCTTTTTACCGTTGTACTACTTTTGATGAGACCTTCGATTCTCGTTTAGGTTGTGTTGGCTAAACATCGATCGATTTTATTTCGATTTTTTTAGTTGTCTACTGCTAAACCGAAACTTAGAAAAATCATGACTTCCTCATACGAAGTCATATTTTTACGCTCTTTTTATGAAAGTTCTCGGTTTAACATAATCTACAACTTTCATTTAGATTGTTATGACTAAAAATCCTTTTATCGAAAATTCACTTTTTACACTGAACAGTGTTTTGCCGGTTTTGTCGTGGATCTTCGATTGGTCATAACTTCTTCGTTATAACTCGGATTTCAGTGTTCTTTATATTTTTGGAAACCTTGTTGCAATCTCTACCACTTTGTTCATCCCAATCATGATTATTGATCAATTTATTTTTGACCTAAATTTGACTGGTGTTACACATTTACACAATTATCATTGTGTTCAACTTGTATTCCCCCCCCCCCCCTTAAAAGCATTTAAAACATTTAAAAGATTGATTATAGGGGTATGAACTCACCTTATGTGAGCGATTCAATTGCAGCTTCACGTAAGGATGAGAAGTTCCATGAATGAAGTCCCGAGATACAAACGACTCCTAAATGACATGTAATGGCATATATTGGCATGAATATAAGGTATATAAGCAACTACACGCAAGGAAACACCCTCTGGGACTAGGAAACACTTGGACTAAGCGTTAAAATCACATGTGATTCATCTAAGGGGAGTTTACGGCCATAATAGGGAGTGTGCGACCATGGGTGTACGGCCATGGAGTGTACGGCCGTACACTCATGGTAAGAAGTGCACAAAAGTGTGTTCAAATGATAGAGAATCTTGTGGGACTATTGCTCATTAAGTGTTGAAGCTAGATTCTCACTTTGGAGGCCCTTTAGGGGTGTTTTGAGGTGTGTACGACCACACCAAGAGTGTACGAGCGTACACTCTCCAAGATGGATGTATTTTTGAGTCTTAAATCAAAAGTGTTCAAGGTTTTAAGAGTTATAATGGTTAACTAGCACCTAACAAGAGTTTAAAGCCCTAAATCATGGATTTAACAAAGGTGTACGGCCATAGTTAGAGTGTACGGCCATACACTCTTGATGTTCTTGAGTTATGGTCATTTTTAGGGTGTTTAACAAGTGATCCTAACGTGTACTAAGCATAGGGAAAGGATACTTACAATTTGGAGGCTCAAAAGGGTGTTCACAACCACTAAGAACAAGTGTGTGTTCTTGGTGTTCTTGGTGAAATATGAAGATCTTGAAGATCTACCCAAAAAGATGATTTCCATGGATGAAATTAAAGGATGATACATGATTAAGAAGGATATCAACACAAGGATCTAAGAATCACTTACGTTTTGGAAGAACTCGATGATACTTGTTAGGTGCATTTCATGTACCCATTTTGTAGCTTTATTTCATAAAAGTACATTGCATTTAGGTTTAAGCTCATGCATTTTGCATATTTTCAGGATTTTTCATGATGCAATTCCATTCACACACTTTTGTAATATTCCAGGGACTTTTGGAGGTTGGATCTTGCTTTAGGAGGTTAAAAAGAGTTGAGGGTAAAATTTCAGGGCTATTGGAGCATCGAGGAGGAAGTTATGAAGAAAATGAAGATTTTGGTTTTACAGGAGTTTACACGGCCGTGTAAATGGAAGCCTATAATTTACACGGGCCGTGTAAACGCATATACAGGAGCATTCTACTTTTCTTGTTTACACGGTCGTGTAAATTGCACCCTTTAATTTACACGGGCCGTGTAAACGTCTCGACAGTTTTTAAAGTAGTTTTACTCTCATATAATTGAGACAATCGGTTTTTTTGGAAGGGGGTCGACTTTTGGGCAGAGAGAAGGCGATTTTCAGAGCTTTTGGAAGTAGATTAACACTTGGGAACATTTGATTTCATTTTGTAAGAACTTTAATTTCATTTTCTAGATTTGTGATCTTGTTCTAGTCATGAGTGGCTAGAACCCTAGATTCTCCAACTTTATGTCTTGACTTCTAGTTGTGATTTCAATCATATGACTTGATGTTTTCTTTCAATTTTCTATCTAGTGAATTTGATTTTGTTTCAATCGAATGTTTGATTCTAATTGTGATTCTTATCGGCCATTTGAATTAGGGTTAGATCATTCAAGTTATCTAATTGCAAAATCCGTAATTGTTTTGTAAATTGGACTAGGTAACAAGCACTAAACTGATTTCTATTGAATGAATTTAGTGTAAATTTAATTCACACATTCTTATGCTCCCGAGCTTATGAGGAGTATGGAGTGTTGTTGGGAACATTCACATAAAGTTTAATGCAATCTTTCAACCTAATTCTAAGAGTTTGTTTAGATTAGATTGGTAAGGTTAGGATTAATCAAAGAGCTTGTTTTGGTTAATTATTGTGGTGAATGGGAAGTGTTAGAGCTTGTTAACACTTTCAAGTAACAACTTAGATATAATTAAACAATATCTTGTCATCCATGGAATCACATTGCTAATTTGTCTTGCATAGAGTTGGAGTACTTACAAATCTTGAACTTATTTCATTTAATCAATCATTTACTTATTGCTTTATTCTATAGTTTAAATCATTGCTTATAAATTCCCCCCATTCTGTGACCATTTTTGTACCTTACACAAAAAGGTATAAACACTTGTCCCGTGTCTCTGTGGATCGACCCTACTTACCTTGTACTACGTTTTTAGTGCATAGTAGTAGTGTTTAAGGAGTCATTTGTACCCTTTATTTGTTGGGTTTGACACGCCTAACAATACTTGAGAGAGAATCCGATTTCTTGAGTGAGGAGTATGAGAAATGACTAGAAATGAAGGAATACGATATATATGGGGGTGGGTGTACGGCCGTGATGGGTGTACGGCCGTACACTCCCTTGGATGGAGTGTTCGGCTCAATTTTAACGCGAATAACTTTAGCAACTCAATCCTATACCCAATGTTTGAATGTACTGAGCTTAGAACCCTTAAACAGACTCTAAACAATGCTAATTGATAGCAGAAACGAGTTTGACTTACGGTTGAATTGAATGGATGGACTTTACAAGGCAAAAAATTTTGGGTTGTCACATCGTCTTTCACTTTATTTTTCTTTTCTTCCTTCTTTCGAAGCATACAATCACTAGACATATGATTTGCACGATGAAAATAGTGACAATCAATTCCAGAGTCTCCTTTCAGCTTTTTCTCAACTTTCTGCCCTTCCTTTTTAACATCACTTTTCTCACTTTGCTTTTTCTCTTCTCCTTCTGCTTTTTCCATGAATTTTCCTTTTCCCTCACCAATTTTCGACTTTGAACTAAAAGGTTTCTTGAAAAACTTCTTTACCCTATTATTCGAGTAAAATGCAACAGCTTCATCGTCCGAATTAACCAAAAATCCTTCACTATCAGAATATTCTTTTTCGACTGACTCTTTCTCATTAACTTCCGACATCAAAGCTAATGGTCCTCCAAGACTCATTTTCGATTCCTCGGCAATTTCATTTACTTCTCTTTCATGAGTTTTTAGCAGATTGTACAAGTCATTAAGCCTCGAAGTATCGAAACTCTGCTGAGTTCTCACCATCAATGTCACATTCCTCCATTCTTTGCGTAAGCCCATGATGAATGTCAGATTGAACTCCATGGTTGTTCGAGTAATTCCATGGCGGTTACATTTGTAGATTAATTCGTTCAAATGATCATAGTAATCTTCTATCGACTCACCATCCTTCTGTTTGAATTCTTTTAATTCAATCAAACATTGTTTTACAGAATTGATCTTAGTCTTTTCACTTCCTTGAAACTTTTCTTTGAGATTATTCCAGATGTCTTTTGCAGTTGTACAGTTTCTGACATAGTTGTACACAACAGGAGGCAATGCACCATGCAATTCTCTCATACATCTTTTCTCAAGCTTCTTCAGTCTATCAGATTGATCAGTAACACTTGAAGTTCCAGATGAAGATCCAATTGCTTGAACATTTGGTGGAGGAGTACCATTTCCAGTAATACATGACCAGAGCTCCTCATCCAGCCCGTTCAAGTAATCTTGCATGCGATCAGCCCATTGATCATAGTATTCAAGAATGAGCATAGGAATCTTAGTTGAAGATCCTAGCAGATGAGAATAGGATGTCATTGAGTTCAAGTTGAAATTAGCCATGAATGTACGGATAAATTTTTCAGAAAAACTTAAGAGTTTTGGGAAACAAATAGCTGAAACGATCAGAGATTTCAAGCAGAACACTCGATTCAACAAATCATTTGTAGAATCGAATCACAACTGTTGATCAATATCGATTTTCAAAACAAAAGGCGTGGAAACTTTTGAATCCAGAATTTGATTCAAAAGCCTTTTGATTAAGAATGAAATTTATATCACAGAGATATGATTCCTACTCTGATACTAATTGATGAAGTATTGAATCAAGTAATGAAATCAAAATCAGAGTATCGAGAATTGAGAACACGGAATGTAAATAAGATCTTCTTTCAACTCATATTATGCTTCACGGTTACAGAGAGAAAATAGACAAGAACAACTCCAAAACTCTTATCTAACTCTAAGTAACATTCCCTATTTATAGGAAAACAGTAAAGCATACAAAAAATTACAAAGGACTAAACTTCACAGTTTCGACATAAAATGCGTTTGCAAAATAACATTACATTTCGATACCTTACAATAAAACTTCGACCCTTACAACAACCCTAAGACTAGTGACTTCAAATTCCTTTGATCTTCATGATACCTATATGAATTCGAGACATAGATAATAGTCAATCTTAGAATTCAAGATTATACTTACCTACACAGATTTGTGATGAATGCTTCTAACTGCTAAATTGAACACATCATTTTAGTTAGGAGTCGGCCGAGTACTTTCGATGTCAGCACCAAATCATCAAGGAGCCCAAAGATATTGACTTCTCCATTTCTGGTATGAGGATTAAATAAACTTTGACTACATAGGTATGTGCTATTCTTCATCCAATATCTAGTCAAACAGTTTATAGCTACCAGTTACATATAACTTTGGGTGAAAACCCAAGATACAACAGATTGTAGGACAAAACCTCATGCATCTCCATTTAAAGAATAAGAAATATAGTCATCTCAATTTACTTATGACATGATCCATGAACTAATCTTTAAGCGTGATTACTCCAATACTTAAAATCTCCAGTTTCAAGTACTCATCCATATTGGTCACAAGACTTAGTTATGTTCATCTCTATGAATAATCTACCAATACTATGACAATCTTAATTCACTACATTCTCCCAAGAGTAGGACTAATTGTGGAAGTTTGAATAATGAATATGATTTTGGAAGTGGTTCTAAACATGAAAAAGCGGAACACAATAATATTCTAAATGAAATGACAAATCTCCATCAAATATTACGTTCTCCACTTAATAATCGTCAAATCACTTAGAGACATACACTGCATCAGCTCTAAAAATAAAACAAGATAAAACAATTGCTCAAGTTAACATGCAAGACTAATAACATTAGATCTTTATGTGACTATTAACCTTTATTATAGCTTTAGTTTAAATGAATCAACAAGATTCTCTTTAGTTGAGTATGATATCATGACATTCGAGAAGGTACATACTGAGTATTTACCATGTGTTCTTATGTGGCTTGGGATCTAAACACGAGGTAAAGCCACCTTATAGTCACAAGAAACTTCAAGAGAACCATCAATGATTGAATATAACACTGGAGTCACTTTTGAATTTCTTTTAGTCACATAGTTTGTCTTTGCAATCTAAATTATTGCAATATACTCTAAGCTTATTATTAAATCCACTTAGGTGTATTACTTAGTACTCTTCCAAGATAAAACTTTAGGAGTATGAAATTTGACTACTAAACAAAAATGTATCTATTAGTAAGGAAATGACCATCAATGTAACTCTTTCATGGATTTCTTCCATACTAACAAGATTATCTCTTTCTTCCTTTTAGGACTTCAAATAATATTCTTGATTATTGATTTGAGGATTCTTTGATTACAACCAAAATGATCTTAATATGACTTATCATGCACAAGGTATACGAGTCATTACTTTTATTAGCACAAACCCTTTAAGAATTCTGCAACTCAACTTTCCTCAATATTCCAAGTACTTTGGCTTAATTCAATGAATAACTAAGATCTATCTCCATAGACTCTAAGCGTGCTTTCTTGCTCATCGTATGTGTTTCATAGTGAAATAATTCCTTACCTATGTAAATCTTTTACACTTAGCATAGTTAGGACATCATTTCCTATACAAGGGATAACATTGCTCCCACTAGCTCTGATATTTATATGGACTATCTTTTGTTTCTCCTAATTCAACCTTTGAATTTCTCAATGAAGAAAATTATATGAACATGAGATGCTTGTTAGAATCAAACAATGGACTTCTCAAGCATATATATGTTGGAATAGGTGTCTAAGCCCACAACTATATTTGGTATGTACTTGACTCGGTTGTAGCATGGTCCTTTTGGGTTGCCTTCACCAAAGCAACTTGACTAGATGAATAATGGAGAAAGAGGTTATTATGGTTTATTAATATATTATATGAATAATATATTAAAAGAGAAATCATATTGTTTAATTAATATTGGTCAATAAATAATTTAGAATTATGGTCAAAAGAGATTAATTAAATCAAGGGGACCGATACTGTAATTATAAGATAGTTACAAAGTTGGGCTTAGGATCCATAAGGAAGCAATGGACGAATTCTATGTGGGAGTCCACATAGAAATAGTCCAAGAGGCCTTCTGGAAGGATCCTTTGGGTTGCTTAAGGACTAAGCAACTTGATTAGGGTTTTGACTGAAACCCTAACTGCTCAGCTATATAAGGAACCCTTGGGATAGCTAAAATCGGCCACTAAACCCTAAGAAGGATAGCTAACCGACTTTTGAGCCTCCTCCCTCTCTCTCTAAGATTCTCTGATTGCTTTGGTGTTTGTGATCCATTAGAGGCATCACATTTGAGGGGCTAGGTTCTCAAAGGTTCAAGATTATCAAGCTACAATCAAAGGTAACATTCTAACCTGTTTATTAGATGTTGATTTCGATTTTTTGTATGCTAGGATGAGGGTTTACAAGCTTTGGATGATTATTGCATGTACAATTAGAAAACCCTAGATCGAAAGCTTTAGGGTTTGCATGTGCACCATAGGATTGATGTTTTGCTCATAACCCAACAGTGGTATCAAAGTCTAGGTCGTTTTTCTTTTGTATTTGATGTATAGGTAAATTGTTCAAAGCTCAAAATTCCAAAAATTTGCATCTGACTGATGAACTCGTCGAGTCACCTGATGAACTCAACGAGTCAGGGCTACTCGACGAGTCCAATCTGTGACTCGGCGAGTCGGCTCGTCTGTTGGCATATTTTTCGGGATTTTGGCCAGAAGTGAATTGGGATAATTACCAAAAACGTTTTTGACTGATAAAATTCGATTTTTTCAATATGGTATTGATTATCCTAACACAATTGAAAGATTATTGTCAATAAATAAGATAATTTCTTGTTTATAAGATAAAATTAATTATTTGTATTGAATTATCTTGCCTAGATTAGGTCAAATTATGTGATAAAGATTAATAATATGATTATTTAATTATTTTTCAAATTTGATCTATAAGATGTTTTGAAAAGTTTCAAAACTTGCCCTCAAGTTTTGGGATTTAAATTTTTAATTAAAAATTTTAATTTTGAAACATTTAAATCCTAAACCCTAGAATTTTACAAGTTTAAAATTCAACACTTATACTATTATAATATTATAAGATTAATAATTATATATATATATATATATATATATATATATATATATATATATATATATATATATATAAGATAAGCTAGTCTTACCGTTAGTAGGCCTCATTCACGAAGCTGATCTATAGGGGGGGGGTATAAGGTTGTTGCCTATAAAATGGTGGTTTAATGGGTGCCCACTCTCACCCACCGCTTTCTTGATTGGTGGAGGGTCGTTAGCCGAATGGGTAGGATAGGGCAACTAATTCCTCATTAATAAGTATAATGATTTTAATAAAGTAACTAAATGTTTTTTTTCATAAATTCCCAATCTTAGTTGCTTTAGGTAAAATGTGAAATGATGCTATTCCATGAAATTATACTTTGCACCTTGCAAAGTCATTAGTTGAGCATGCGTGGATAACCGGCACACTAATATGGGACTAGAAAAGGTGGCAAAGGGTGGCTCGATGTTTATCATAGATCAATGGAGCGTGTGTGGCTAACCGGCACATTGATTAGGTGGTAAATGACATCGAGAGTACTAAGTACATTTACATGGTTATTCACACCTTGTTTGTGATCCTCGATATCCCAGTCACAAGCTTGAAGGGCATATCGAGATTTAAACATGCCATTGAAAAGTTCAATGAATCTTAAAAGAATCTAGCAATTTCAATTCACTTAAAACTTAATTGTCTTTTTCGTTTTTCATGGTGGAAATTGGTAAATCATCATTTACCTACCTTCCAATTATTTGCAATTAGATTACGGCATCCCTCTTCTGAATTGTAAATAATTGTGTTGGGTCCTAGCCCTAATTTCTCATTTGGGTGTTTAATTGGGGATTCTTATCTAATATAAACTTTGTTCCTTTTCTATTTTAGATGTCTACTCAAAACAACAACACTTCTAGCTCGACCCCTTCTGGCCCATTCTCACTCATGAACTTGTGTGGGAGGGTGATATTCGATGGGTCCAAATTTAACAATTGGATCTGTAACATTCGCATGGTCACTCGCTACAAGGACAAAGAGTATGTTCTCGACAAAGAGCTGAAGGAGTTTAACGTGAACACTGCTACTCCCGAGGAAATTGTTGCGTATGAAACTCATGAGCGAGATGCTACGAAGGTTCATTGTATCATGCTCGCAACAATGCTGAACTCCAAAAGTCCTATGAGGACTACTACCCATATGAGATGCACCAAGATTTGATGTAAAGGTACCATAAAAGTGGTAGGCATGAAAGGTATGAGATCATCGTTGTGATGATCACTACCAAAATGAAGGATGAAGTGTGACAACCCGAAATTTTCATTTGTATAATTTCTACAGTCAAACACGTCAAATATTAGTCAAAAACATGTCAGTACATTTTTGGCCGGATTTAAGCCCGGTTGGGTGTTTTTAAATATTTATTATTCGAGAGAATAAACGAGAGGAAGTATTTTTTTATTTATTGGGGAACAAAATTAAAACAAATAACACCTTGATAAGGTGTTGCGGCCAAACATGAGGGGTGGGGCCGAAATCCCCCTTTGACCGAGAACTCATGCTTAAGGCATGAGTTTACTCCTTCTTTCCTCACTTTCTACTTCCTAACTCAAGAACACCCACCTTTTTCTCTCAAGTATCATAAGTTCATCTCTTCAAATCCGCCAAAATGTAAGTGATTTCTTCCTAGATTCTTCCCTACAACACTTAATCTAGTGTTTATACATCTTTTCATCCATGGATTCTTGGTTTTTACTTAGATCTTCAAGTGTTCTTCAAAACACCAAGAACACCAAGAACACACACTAGTGTGTGTGGCCGAAAACACCCTTCTTTGCTTCCATATTGTAAGTATCTATCTCCTGTACTTTTATCTAGTAAGGATACTTGATTTAGAAGCCTTGAAATCGTCTTTTCCAAGAACATAAGGAGTTTTCGGTTTAGTGCATCTCCTTAAACCGAAAACCCCTAAAGAAAGGTCCCTTTTAGACCTCAAAACTCACTTAAGACTTCGGATGAAGCTTAGAAACCCTATGTATGTTTGAAAGCCCTCGAAAAACACCACATTCACCGAGGATCTTAAGTTTTCGGTCTCAACCGAAAACCCTAAAAACCGAAAACCCCTTCGGACCGAGAACCTCTTGGACCGAGAACCTCTTGGACCAAGAAACCCTTCGGACCGAGAACCCTTCGGACCGAGAACCCTTCGGACCGAGAATACCATTAAGACCGAAAGCTCCTAGGAACATGCGACCTGGACCGAAAGCTCCATTTGGTGACCATACACTCCTTTTAAGCAATCATTTGTGATTGTAACACTTCCATATAAGTGTTTCCTAGACTATAGGGGTGTTATCCTTCTTAATTAGTTGTATAAGCACTAATTGCATGCATATATGTGTCTTTATATGCTAAATATGATCCGTGTGTGCTCAAGTCTTCACTTGACACTTAGCATCCATTTCTAATCCTACATTCGTACCACCCATTTCAGGTGAGTACATACCCCTAAATCAACCTTTTAAATGATTTTAAATGCTTTTATGGGGGGGAATACAAGTTGAACTGTTATAGTTATTGTATCAATCACATGTGATTGATAACTAGAACAGACTATAAAAATTGCTACTACTTTCAAGTTTCCATCAAACTTTGGGTTTTCAAGTGTTTCAACCCTTTTTATCAAACTCTTTAAATGCCAAAACTGTTTTCAAACTCTTTTAAACTTGTTTTATCTTCAAAATCATATCTATACTAATATATTTATATAAGTAAGACTTGAAGGACTTAGGACTGATATCTCACCTTATTTCCTATTCCTTTTTTGGTTGTGGACTTAGGGTATTCTGTTATTTGTCCGACTGTCGTTGAATTCTTAGTTATATATCATATATATTTGTGTTGGATATAAAAGTCTTCACTTCAGTTCATTACCTTTGTGTAACAAAGGCATGCAACCAGCATTACTATTTAACTATAATAGGTATAGTTAAGGATTACTACTCATCACTACTATTACAATGACACCTACCAGAGTCAGTACAGTCATGAGTCAATACATGCTAAATACTATACAAAGAAAATACTATATACTATACAAGAGAACACTCAATACATTGTACCAGAAAATACATTATACAATATACAAGAGAATATACTAAAACAGAATGTGACATACTACTTCTCGATACGACACTTCATTGTGCTATCCCCGTGTAACCAGAGTCTCCTGGAGGGAGAGCGGGCATTATGTGTATAGATCTATACGGGACAGACACTCCTACATCCCGACTGCTAGCTACAGTCCGAGCCGATTAGGCCCAGGGGTGACAAAATGTCACCATATTACATGTGACCTTGAGGGTCATCAGTTATTCGATCGTCAGTCAGCATGGTTACATACGAGTTCACATTCATCCTTTAATTAATACATTAAGAATTAAAGGCAAACCAGGCTCCCCGAGGTGTATTGTACATTTAATACTACCTGGAGTCTGCATTTTCATTACATTAGCCGGCAGTGACACTGCTGGGGTAAAACATTATTTTCCCAATTACTTTACATGAATGAAGTCTAAAACTATGTTTCCATACTGATGGTTCATTGGGAAAACTTTTACATTTTTCAAAGGATCAATCATAAAAACAACCGGGTCTTGGTAGAAGACTACTTTTACTGGAAAACGTAGGGTTTTCTAGGGAGCATACTATTTTCAAACATCGAAATTAGTTATTATATTACATTATCGTAAACACTTTTATACAAGCAATGACACTAAATTACTTATGAACTCACCAGCTTTATGCTGATACTCGCTTTCAAAATAACTTGTATTCTCAGGTCATTAGTAGACATGTACAGATGAAGCTTTTGAGAAGATGGAGCACATACAAGACCCATCTTTTATTTTGATCATACTTTTGGTGTCTTACAAACTGTACAGAACACGCTTGTATTACAATTATTATATTAATGCAACGGATGTTGTTGCTTGTCTTTACTATTATGCATTGTTATGATACTGTCAAGGTTCTAAAAAGCTCGCCATGGCTCCGCCATGGCGCGCCATGGCTCCAAGGCTTGAATGTGCCGCCAAGCTTTACCAAAACGCCGCCTTGACTCATATATGTGTATAAAAATAAATAATAGATTAAAATACATATAAAAATATGAATTATATACAAAATTGCCGCCTTAAGTCACGCCTTACAAACGACATGACTCGCTAAGGCTCGGAAAAGCTTGAGGCTTGACATTGCCGCCAAGTCACGCCTTACGTTATTTAGAACCTTGGATACTATACATGAAGTCCTTCACCCCAGAACGTATTCCGCCGTTCCGGTTTTGGGGTGTGACATGAAGAGTCCATCATGGCCCACTTGCAGAAAATGCAAAGATATGTGGACCGCTTGCTGAAGTTGAATGTCAACTTCGATGACGAGCTGGCCATAGATATCAAACTACACTCCTTGCCTCCTTGCTACGACCAGTTTCGTAAGACCTACCACACGAACAAGGAGGAGGTCACTCTAAGCAAGCTTCAAGGCCTGCTAAGGACTGTTGAGAGTAGTCTGAAAGGCAAATCTATTGCATCTACTCCTACTACTGCTGTCCCTGTCTTGGCTATTGGGCAAGGAAAAGGAAAGAAGAGGAAGGATCCTTCTAAGAGCCACAAGGGAAAGTCTCACGATGGTACCTCTTCTAGTGGAACCAAAGCTGGTCTTGTTGCTCCCTCTTCCAACCTGAAGGATGCAGAGTGCTTTTACTGCCACGAGAAAGGGCATTGGAAACGAAGCTGCCTGAAGTATCTGCAAGATATCAAAAATGGGAAGATAAAGCCCACCTTCACAGGTGTTTATACTATTCAATCTAATAACTCATCACATGCTATGTCTTGGGTCCTCGATACAGGATGTGGGTTTCACATTTGTTCTGATTTGCAGGGTCTAAGAAGAAGTAGGGATGTGGAGCATGGGAAGATAAACTTGATCATGGGGAATAGGAAAGCGTCGCCTGTCACCAAGATTGGAATTTACTCTTTAGTGCTTAGTAGTGGGTTAGGTTTGGATTTGAATAATTATTTCTACTTGTCAGAAATGACACGAAACATTATTTCTTTTCATGGTTTGTATAAACAAGGTTTTAGATTTTCGTTTAATATCGAAAATGGTTCTATTAATAATTTCTTTAATGGTAATTTCTATTTTGAAGCATTGCCTTGTAATGGTATATATGAAACTGTGATGGTTGTAGTGAACTTAAGAAATGATGTGTTGCATATCGATTCTTCCAATGGTTTGGATAAAGCATGCTTGTGGCATTTTCGTTTTGGACATGTCAACAAGAAGCGCATAGCCCAAGTCCAAAAGGATAGAGTGTTGGAGTCATTCGACCTTAGGCACGATGACACGTACGAGTCTTGTTTACTTAGAAAGATGACCAAGTCACCCTTCATTGGTACCTATGAAAGGGGTGAGGGTTTATTGGATCTCGTACATACCGATGTATGTGGGCCCTTTAGATCCACCACAAGCGATGAAAACCGCTTCTATGTGACTTTCACCGATGATTATAGCAGATATGGGTATATCTACCTAATCAAGCACAAGTCAGAAACCTTTGAAAAGTTCAAAGAGTTTAAGCAGGAAGTGGAGAATCAGCTGGGCAGGAAAATTAAGATGCTCCGATCCGATCGAGGTGGTGATTACCTTAGTATTGAATTCCACGACTACCTCAAGGAATGCGGAATTGTGTTGCAATTGATGCCACCTAGGACACCGCAATTGAATGGTGTGTCTGAGCGGCATAATCGAACCTTTTCGGACATGGTTCGTTCCATGATGAGTCGATCTTCGTTACCTATCTCATTCTGGGGTATGCCTTAGAGACTGGCGCCCATATCCTTAATCTAGTCCCAACTAAGAAGGTTGCCAAAACACCTCACGAGATGTGGACATGGAAATCTCCCTCGTTGGCACATATCAAGGATTGGGGTTGCGAGGCTTTTGTAAGACGAAAGACTCACGACAAGCTCGAACCTCGTAATGAGCGGTGTATTTTCATCGGCTATCCGCGGAAGTCCTTTGGATATCTCTTAAATAGACCGAGTGACAATGTTGTCTTCGTTGCAAGGAGAGGGGTTTTCCGAGAGCGAGAACTCATATGCCAAGAGGACAGTGGGAGGCAAATTGATTTTGAAGAGCTTCAAGAATCAAACGATGAAGGAACCGATAACACTGGCGCTCAACCCGAGGAGGAAACTCCTGTTAAACCGATTGACGAGTTCTTACCTCTTAGACGCTCCAGTAGAGTTAGTGTTCCACCTGTGTTGTATGGTTTCCATATAAAAAGTGAAGGAGATACGTTTATTAGTGATAGTACGCTAACAAATTTGGATGAACCTAACAACTACAAGGAAGCCAAGGCAAGCCTGAACTCTACAAAATGGAAAGAGGCTATGGACAGCGAGATTCAGTCCATGTATGACAATCAAGTTTGGAACTTGGTTGACAATGTGCCAGGTCGTAAGACGGTTGGGTGCAAATGAATCTTCAAGACGAAGACCGACATGGATGGGAAAGTACACACATATAAGGCGTGATTGGTTACGAAGGGCCTTACTCAAACTCCCGGAGTTGACTATGATGAGACCTTATCACAAGTAGCGAATATCAAATCGATAAGGATTATGCTAGCCATAGCTGCATTTCATGACTATGAAATATGGCAGATGGATGTCAAAACCGCTTTCCTTAATGGGAAGTTGGATGAAGATGTTTACATGAGTCAGCCAGAGGGTTTTGTCAATGCAGAGCACCCTAATAGAGTGTGTAAGCTTGAGAAATCCACTTATGGATTGAAACAAGCATCTCGCAGATGGAATCTTTTTTCGATGAGAAAGTCAAAGAGTTTGGTTTTTCTAGAAGCGAGGATGAGTCCTGTGTCAAAGCCAGTGGGAGTAGAGTTAGCTTTCTCGTATTGTATGTGGACGACATACTGCTCATAGGAAATGACTATGAAGGACCTCAGAGAAGCTGCTTATATTCTTGGGATGAGGATATTGAGAAATAGGAGTAAAAGACTAATAGGACTTAGTTAAAGAACTTACTTGGATAAAATGTTAAAACGTTTTAGCATGGAAAATTCCAAGAAAAGGGACTTACCAATCCAAAGCAATACCAAGTTGAGTAAGACTCAAAGCCCGAGTACCGATGCCGAGATAGCAGAGATGAGCACAATACCTTATGCTTCCGCGGTTGGCTCAATCATGTATGCTATGACATGTACTCGCCATGATGTGGCCTTCTCTTTGAGCATGGTCAGCAAATATCATGGGATCCCTGGTAGAGCACATTGGACCGCAGTAAACAATATTCTTAAGTATCTATGAAGGACTAAGGAATGGTTCCTTATCCTCAGTGTGAGTGATGACTTGAGAGTTCGAGGGTATCGTGACGCCAGTTTTCAGACCGACCAGGATAATTTCCGCTCGCAGTCGGGCTGGGTCTTTACCCTCAATGGAGGATCAGTGACTTGGAAAAGTTCCAAGTAGGAAACCGTAGCTGATTCAACGTGTGAATCAGAGTACATAGCAGCGATCGAAGCTTCAAAGGAGGCGATATGGCTAAAGAACTTCATCGGAGACCTTGGAATTGTACCGGCCATAAAGGAGCCTATGGAGATTTTCTTCGATAACGAAGGAGCGGTTGCCTTAACCAAGGAACTGAGGGATCATGGCAGCTTTAGGCATATCGACAGAAAATATCATTTCATTAGACATCGGGTAGAAGAGGGACTCCTCGTGGTAAAGATGGTATCGTCAGAAGAGAACCCAACAGATTCCCTTACGAAGGGACTGAGTAGGGTTAAGCACTTGCAGCATGTTAGGAGCATTGGGCTGAAGGACAATATTAGTTTTAGTGATTAGATAGCTTTTAGAAACTTGTAATAGATAAATTGCAATTGACATTTTGATGATTAAATAAAGGTGTTTTATTTATAAGTAATGTTACTGTCTTCTGTCAATTATTTACTATTATTTCACTTTGCATGTTTTGACTTCCTAACTATAAGATTATTTAAACTATTCACAGTCGATCATACGTTGGAAGTAAGTATGAAAGAAGACTGTCATAAATTGGCTTGTAGATTGTCTAAGCGTTTAGACATAGAAAAATGTTACTGCAACGTTCATGAGTGCTTATGAAATATGATTTGAGTATTGGATTAACCCCGTGCTCACGTGAATTACTTCATGGAATTTAATCACGAGTGATTATGAGATAATAATATCATATAGTCTTTAAACCTAGATATATGAGTTGTTGTTTACGAGTTGGTTGTGCATTGATAATGCGTAAACGCATCAGTAAATTGATGTTATAAAATGTATTGTTGTGTACGATTTAATGAGTAAATAGTACAAGCATATAAGTCAAAGTTTATATGTTCCTTTTATCCTACGAGGTTAAAAGCGATATCTTGGGCCCCTCGATGATTTGGTTTGACTTATGTGTCGGGCCCGGTCAGGACTGAATTGATGTGTTCAATTAAGTTCTATGTCATACATATCAGAGATCGAGAAACAAACTGTTGGACAATAAGTATGACTATGTTCCATGTGATTGTCCACACAATATCTTGAGAACGGAGGACTATACGATCCCTTATCTAAAGGACGTGTCAGAGTTCGACAGCGGCTTTTGAGAGCTACGATTGCTAATCGGATTTTGAAGTCATACTTGCATTTATAGTAATTAGACTTATCCAAGTGGGAGACTGTTGGATTAGGTGTCTAAGCCCATAACTATATTTAGTATGTACTTGACCCGGTTGTAGCACGGTCCTTTTGGGTTGCCTTCACCAAAGCAACTTGACTGGATGAATAATGGAGAAAGAGGTTATTATGGTTTATTAATATATTATATGATAAATATATTAAAAGAGAAATCATATTGTTTAATTAATATTGGTCAAGAATTATTTTAGAATTAATTTTGTGGTTAAGAGAGATTAATTAAATCAAGGAGACTGATACTGTAATTATAAGATAGTTACAAAGTTGGGCTTAGGATCCATAAGGAAGCAATGGACAGATTCTTTGCGGGAGTCCACATATAAATCGTCCAAGGGGCCTTCTGGAAGGATCCTTTGGGCTGCTTAAGGACTAAGCAACTGGGTTAGGGTTTTTACTGAAACCCTAACTACTCAGCTATATAAGGAACCCTTGGGATAGCTAAAAGCGGCCACTGAACCCTAAGAAGGATAGCTAGCCGACTTTTGAATCTCCTCCCTCTCTCTCTAAGATTCTCCAATTGCTTTGGTGTTTGTGATCCATTAGAGGCACCACATTTGAGGTGCTAGGTTCTCAAACGTTCAAGATTATCAAGCTACAATCAAAGGTAACATTCTAACTTGTTTATTAGATGTTGATTTCAATTTTTTGTATGCTAGTATTAGGGTTTACAAGATTTGGATGATTATTGCATGTACAATTATAAAAACCTAGATCCAAAGCTTTAGGGTTTGCATGTGCACCATAGGATTGATGTTTTGCTCATAACCCAACAATATATCTATCATAACCCATCTTGGTTCAAGTATATGTATATTCATATCCATGTTTCTCATCGTTTGAAGATCCACAAAAGCCCTAAGTGTGTTTATGCTTGTGAAGCTTGTTATTGTTGGATAAGGTGTCTAAGTCCATAACTTATTTGGTATATACTTGACCCGACCCGGCATGGTCCATTTGGGTTGCACTTCACCCAAACTGTTTATGGATAATTTTATGAGAATTGTATACTTACGATTTATTAATATATTATAAGTTATAATATATTAATATAAAGTCATGTTATTTAATTAGTTTTAATCTTGAATTAATTATGAATTAATTTAGTGATTAAAAGGAAGACTAATTAAATCATGGGCTATTATATTTATATGGTGTGGGCTAATACTCATTTGTTAATGGGCTAAGCTTATGTGGAAGTCCATGGATGATCCATGGAGCTTTTAACCCATGGATCCTTGGAAAGGAAAAGACATGGGTTATTAGGGTTTCACCCTAACCATGCACACTATATAAACAAGCTCATGTTGCATGAAATAATACCCTAGTGTGTGTGTAAGTGTGGTGGCCAAAATCAAGAGTTAGTATACTCTCTCATACATTTACCGAGTTTGTGGTGATTTGTGATTTCCATTTGAGGCATTCACATTATTGGTGCTTGGCTCTCAAACTCCAAGGAATCAACAATCAACAAAAGGTATGTAATTCATCTAGTTCTTTTATGGTTAAAAGTACCCCATGCCATGCTAGATAGGTTATAAACCTTGGAAAATAATATTTTGCATGTATCTTAGACAAACATAGATCCAAGGTTTAATAGGGTTGCATGTACACTTAGGAAGTGTTAGAATGCTCAAAACCCAACAGTGGTATCAGAGCCTAGGCTTGTTTGTTTGATACTTGATGCAAAATAGTGATAAAAAGTCGATTTTTTGCTGTCTGACTGATGAACTCGCCGAGTCCATGGGGGGACTCGCCGAGTTCATGTGTAAACTCATCTTACTCACCGAGTAGGTTCGTGCACTCGGCGAGTAGGAGCCTCAGAATGCAGATTTTCGACTTTTGCTGCTGGAAATGGACTAGAAACATTACCCTAAACTGTTTTTGGTGTTTTAAAACTTGTTTTAGTTGGTGTAATGGTAGTTCTAATCCATTTACAATAGCTTATATCAAAATTTCATGCTTTGTATGTGTTCATATAATTCTTGAAACTTTGATGATCATGTTCATGTTCTTATGAATTTAGAAGATGATAGGAATTATTTGCTGAATTGTTTAGGATTAATTCTTGATCATTTATGTGTTTTAATGGAGTCCATAATTTGTCCTCAAGTTATGGATATCCAAAGGTCACTTCTTTTAAACACACACTTAAAACACATAAGTTACATAAAATGAAGAGTCTTCATTTTTATGAACCTTTAATTCATAAGTTATGAAATGAAAAGTTTTGGATAGTTACAAAACTTGCCCTCAAGTTTTGGAATTTGTAAAGTTTCACACACTTTAATAAACTTTAATTCCAAACCCTTAGAGTTTTAAAAGTTAAAATTCAACCCTTATACTATTTATAACATTAATGGTTAATTATTATATATATGTATATGATCAAGTCGTTTTACCGTTAGTAGGCCTCATTCACGAAGCCGGTCTATAAGGGGGGTATAAGGTTGTTGCCTATAAAATGGAAACTTAATGGGTATCCATTCTCACCCACCACTTCCTTGATCGGTGGAGGGTCGTTAGCCGAACGGGTAGGACAATGACTTTAAATTCTCATTAAAAGTATAATGAATATTATAAAGTAACTAAACCTTTTATAAATTCCCAATCTTAGTTACTTTAGGAAAATGTGAATATGGTGCTAACCCATGAAATTCACACTTTGTACCTTACCAAGTCGTTGGTGGAGCGTGTGTGGTTAACCGGCACACTAACTTGGACTAGAAAGGATCACGAAGGGTGACTTAATGTTTATCATAGATCGGTGGAGCGTGTGTGGTTAACCGGCACATCGATTAGGTGATAATATTAAGGGTACCAAGTGAGTTTGCATGGTTATTCACACCTTGTTTTGTGATCCTCGGCATCCCAGTCACAAAACCTGAAGGGCACAATCGAGATTGAAACATGTCATTGAAAAGTTCAATAAATCTCAAAAGATCTAGGAGTTTCAAATCCAATTAAAACCTAATAAATTATTTCGTTTTTCATGGTGGAAATTGGTGAATCGTCATTCACCTACCTTCAAATATTTTATAGCTTGGATTACGGCATCCCTCTTCCAAGTTATAAAATATTGTGTTGGGTCCTAGCCTTAATATTTCATATTGGGTGTTATATTAAGGACTTGAATCAACTAACTTGATTTTCTCCCATTGTAGATGTCTGGTTCAGACAACTATGATCTTCCCAAATCGCTTGAAACAAGATTTCCTCTTGAAGATGATGTCCCTCAACATCATGCTTCACTCCCCCCACCTCCTCCATTTATTCTCCCTGACCCACAAGCCCGAAGACTTGAAAGGTTCAAGATCACTCAAGCTCTACTAGAAATGAAACATAAAGATGGAAGACATGTGTGTACTCATGTCTTAGGAATGAAGTCACACATAGACAGGTTGAGAATGTTGGGTGCTGTTATTTCAAGGAAGTTCGCTGTTGACTGGGTTCTTCAGTCACTTCCTGAGTCATATAGTGAGTTTATTAAAGACTACCATATGACAGATCCCGACATAACCCTAATAGATCTTTCTTATTTGCTTGTTGCTGCTGAATCAGCAATGATTTGGCGCAATGGTCAAGCAAATATTGATGGAAAATCTATTTCTCAAACTTCCATGGACATGGACAATGGTAACATTGGAAGTCCAGAAAAGCTTTCTCGTCCCAATGGAAGGGGATCGGCCTTGGTCAACCCGGTTGACCAAAAGGTAAAGGGAAAGGCTAAGTCTGTGATTGTCTCGTGTACCATTCCCAAAGAGCCTATATGTTTTTATTGTCATGAGAAGGGACATTGGAAGCGAAGCTGCCCTGAATACCTGAAATATTTGAAAGCAAGTAGAGACAAAATGTTTGACTCGGCTTCAGGTAAGTCCACTATCTAACTTTGTTAAAGTTCCTAATTGTTGATTCTTATTACATGATGTGACTAGGTTGCATCTTGATGTTTAGCAGGATCGAGCAAAAGGAAGGTTAAAATAAGAGTGTGCTGAATCTGATCACGAAGATGGATTTCTATCGCATGGTTCGAGGATTGGATTTTTGAGCTACTACTTAAAAGTTATGATAGATTGCTAGGAAATATGTAATATCATAGTTTTCATTTGAAGATGCATTGTAAGGAATATTTTTCCGCATTTTAATAAAGAAATAAAAGTTTTGTTTAGTTTATTTTATATTATATCCCCTTACAATGACATTTATGGAAAATTGATGTTTGTATGTTTCTAGCAATATTGGAAATATGAGTTTGATTCTCTCATATGTGGTAGTGTCTGAATTTACCAAATGAGGAAAGGTTCTCATCACCCAAGCTTCAGTTAGACAGAAACTTGGAATCATACAAGTTGTATTGTATGATGAATGAGAATTTTCATCTTTGTAAAATTGAGACTAATTCATTGATCACATGCATATGTGAGTCAATTGAAGGACTAAGGAATTAGGTACACTAGGTGTGTGCTGGTCAAGGTCCACCACAAAGATCAATTCGTCATGATTTACTAAAGATTAGTAAATATGGTTATACTTATAAGGTTAAGTATAATTCTGTAACATTGGAAAAGTTTCAATGTATGGCAGAACGGATGAGAAGAATCAAATTTGGCAGAAAGATAAAAGTTTCTCAAATCTGAAAAGATGGGAGAGTACTTTAGTATCATGTTTTTATGATCATCTTAATGATTATGAAACCATATCACAAATTCATACTCTAAGGACATCTTAGTGCATTGTTATGACTAAGATGAGGGGTCATGAATTGTTGGAATGGTTAAAATCAAAAAGATGGATCATACATGTTTTTATGATCATCTTAATGATTATGAAACCATATCACAAATTCATACTCTAAGGACATCTTAGTGCATTGTTATGACTAAGATGAGGGGTCATGAATTGTTGGAATGGTTAAAATCAAGAAGATGGATCATACTTCGTTCCAAAACAACTCTTAGAGTCATACTCCAAGATTGTAACATTGAGTGACATAAAGTAAGGTTTAAAACACTTATCAAATGTAGTGTAAAATGTTTTCTACTCCTGTACATTTGAAATTGGTAAGTTGTGATGTCTTGGATAAGACAAAGACCAACTAAGACCAATTATGTGAAGTGTTTATCTTAATAAGAATCTGCACTATCCCTTGAATATTTGTTTTGTCAAGGAATGGTTCTTGACTAGGGAAACTTATATGTCAAGAGGACAGTGGGAGTCTTACAGATCCTGAAAGGATTTCAAGATTTAATCAAGAGTAAAACCTGAGTTTTATCACTAGCACACGACTTAAGGTTTGAAACCTATTAAGTTGACATAATTCTTGTTTCTGTGTCTGTTCCTATTAAGTTGACTATGCATATGAGTTCTGTTAGTTCTAAACTGTGTGCATAACAGCTTGGAAGCATTGGTGGGCCTTGTGCTACCAGATGACAAGAAATTAAGATTGAACAAGTTCAATCCATGTAAGGCTGAATTTGTTACTAACCTTGTCTTGTGATTATGGTTTTGACAAATTCACATGGATAGGAACTCATACACCATAAAATTTAAGTGTCATAAGGTTTCTCTCTGATTCATGAAAATGATGGTGAGGAAATGCTTTCACTAAGAAGATTTTAAGTAGATAGCAATTGTGATGTTTGCATTCTCAAAGTCGTTAGTGGAGCGTGTGTGGTTAACCGGCACACTAACTTGGACTTGTGAGAAATGGCAAAGGTCTAAACAATTAAGACAATGATTACGGCATCCCTTTTCATAGTTCTGGAAATTGTTTAGATACACATGTGAGCTATCTAAGAAAGGGTGTACGAATCTAAATTTCAGAAGTCCAGCTGATTTCTGGAAATATGTCAGAGCTAGTGGGAGCATAAGTGTTATGCTGATAATCATCATGTTAGTGGGAGCATGATTATTATGTTTAGTGTTGCAAGTTAGCAATGTTAATTATAGAAAAACAAAAGTTTCAATTCGTAAAGTTGTAGGGGTTGAAAAAGTTGTTTTGCTATAATTAAGGGAGAGGAAATTATACTTCATTTCAATTCTAAAAGCTTAGATTGAGTTTTAATCATCTTTAGTCAAGGATATATATATGAGTTTTATGTTGGAATGGTTCAACATAAGGAAATTCTATATATATTGCGTTCTCAAATTCGATTATTGATCACGACATCCCTCTTCATAGTTGATTTTTGAAAACATGGAAAATAAAAAAAATATTGTAGCAAAAGACTGATCCAGTATCAGGTCTTTATGTGAGACATCGTGAATCGTGTCCCATATGCTTCGGGTATAGGATCGGTCACATGTGCTATAATATTCATCCTTTCTAAATATTCCAAATGCTCAGAGCATTAAGAAGGGAAAAGTCTAGAATTGGATAAGACTAAAATGATTAAGCAATTGTCGAGGACTATCTAAGGCTCACCAAAGATTGTTGCTCAGGGACAGTTGGAAGTATAGTGTTAAATTTTGGAAGGACCATATGGATATATTCTGAAAAGAGGTAGCTCTTGTTCAGATATGATAATCAAAATAGGAATATGGAAATTTTCCATATTGGGAGTTGGATATTAAGAATCTATGAGAAAGTTAGAAACTTTTATGCAAGAAGGATGTTCAAAGCAATGTACTTTGAATATGAGAGTTCGTTTCCATAGAGTTGATCTCCTTTGGAATCCTCTGTAATGACTGATGACAAGGTTTTGGTGACCTTGTGCATAACCATTACGAGAGGATCAGTGCATATAAGTTTAAAATCTAACAGTTTTTTTTGGTAAATGGTAGGAATTAGGAATTCTTGCATTTACAATAAGGATTTGGGATTATGAAATGAGCATCATTGGAATCATGTTCAATTGATCTATTTCACAAAGTAAAGATCATAGACAAACATAGTGTGCATACTTGGAGTATGGCATAACTATTGTTTAGAAAAACAAAGTGTACATGCTAGGAGCATGGGACGACTGTTGTTTTTGTTCAAGTATTAAGTTAATTATTTGAAACATTATACAATGAATAATGTGTAATCAATATGGTGATAAATAAAAGGTGGTTTTATTTATATTCAAAAGGGTTCTGAGACCATATTGGATTTGATTATTATTGTGTTTCACTTTGCATGTTTTGACTTCCAGAATAGCTAGGTTATTCTTTCCGAATGACTAAGTTATTTAAACACTCCACAGTCGTTCATATGTTGAAAGTAGGTATGAATTAAGACTGTCACGAATCGAGTTTGTAGATGGCTAAACGTGTTTAGACATAGCAATGGTTGCTACAACATTCATGAGTACTCATAAGTTATGAGTATTGGAATTAACCCACGCTCACTTGTATCACTTCATGGAATTTATCTCGAGTGATCGTGAGACGGTAATATCATATAAGTCTTCAAACCTAGAGATATGAGTTGTTACCTATGAGGTGGTTGTGCATTGATTGCACGTAAACGCATCAGTAACTTGATGTTATAAAACGTGCCTTTGTGTATAATTCAACAAGTAGTAGAAACAAGTATATGAGTCGAAGTTTATCTGTTCCTTCTAATCCTTGGAGGATTAGAAGCGATATCTGGGCCCCTCAATGATTTTGTTTTGACCTATGTACCGGGCCCGGTCAGAACCTAATTGATGTGTTCAATTTAGTTCTTTGTCAAACAAATCGGAAATCGAGAAACAAACTGCTGGACAATAAGTACGACGTTGTTCCATGTATTTGTCCGGCTGATATCATGAGAACAGAGGATTATATGATCACTTATCTAAAATGGCGCTTCATAGTTCAACAGAGTTTTCGAGAGCTACGATTGCTGGTTGGTTCCTGAAGTAACATACGCAAATACAGTTATTAGACTTATCCAAGTGGGAGACTGTTGGATAAGGTGTCTAAGTCCATAACTTATTTGGTATATACTTGACCCGACCCGGCATGGTCCATTTGGGTTGCACTTCACCCAAACTGTTTATGGATAATTTTATGAGAATTGTATACTTACGATTTATTAATATATTATAAGTTATAATATATTAATATAAAGTCATGTTATTTAATTAGTTTTAATCTTGAATTAATTATGAATTAATTTAGTGATTAAAAGGAAGACTAATTAAATCATGGGCTATTATATTTATATGGTGTGGGCTAATACTCATTTGTTAATGGGCTAAGCTTATGTGGAAGTCCATGGATGATCCATGGAGCTTTTAACCCATGGATCCTTGGAAAGGAAAAGACATGGGTTATTAGGGTTTCACCCTAACCATGCACACTATATAAACAAGCTCATGTTGCATGAAATAATACCCTAGTGTGTGTGTAAGTGTGGTGGCCAAAATCAAGAGTTAGTATACTCTCTCATACATTTTCCGAGTTTGTGGTGATTTGTGATTTCCATTTGAGGCATTCACATTATTGGTGCTTGGCTCTCAAACTCTAAGGAATCAACAATCAACAAAAGGTATGTAATTCATCTAGTTCTTTTATGGTTAAAAGTACCCCATGCCATGCTAGATAGGTTATAAACCTTGGAAAATAATATTTTGCATGTATCTTAGACAAACATAGATCCAAGGTTTAATAGGGTTGCATGTACACTTAGGAAGTGTTAGAATGCTCAAAACCCAACAGTTATAACCTTGTGACATATGGTTCATGAACACTAAGGTGTTCAAGGACTTTAGTGGTGTTAGCCATAATGGGGTTCGATTAAGCATCACATGGAAATTGGGAGGTGTATCGTGAAATTAGCACCGACTGTAACGATCCTGAACGACATTGCAGGTACTCGTGCCTTGCTGGTCGGAGAAGCGGAAATGGAGTACCAAGGTTGGTGTTTCGGGTGGAATTATTGAGCCACTTAGAGCATTTTAGTGGTCGGGCACATGAGTAGTGAACAAAGTAACTTTATTGGGTTAGGTAGCACGAAGCGACACTTGCCTATTATTCGGTTGAACATATGGTTGAATATATGGAATATGTGGTTAATTATGTAATATACGGTTGAATATATATTATTTGGTTGAACTTGCGGATGAATACATGAAATATGTGGTTGATTATATAGTATGTGGTTGATTTTTTAATATGCTTTTGATTATATCTGATATTTGGTTGATCATGCGGTTGGGTATATGTATATATATTTTATGTGGTAAGAAATATGATATGCGGATGGCATATGGTTGAAAGTTTATGGTATGTGGTTACTTTTTATGTGTTATATGGTAATCATTTGAATGCTATATCATAATTTGAACTATTAACATGTATTAGGATTGTATGTTTTTCCTTTGACTATGTACAACTCTTGTCGAATCACTCAGAAAAGACTAACACTTGTTTCCTTTACTTTGTGCCATGTGATCGGTATAGGTAGCTTAGGAGATTGGCTTGGTGAGAGGGGTTACTATTTGGGTAGTAGTTTTTTACTTATTGATACGATTTGGACAAATTTTTTATTATTTACTTGAAGTATTTTACCTCCGCTGCATTAAAACAGTTTGAAATTATGTTTTGGTTTTGAAAGTAACGTTATGGTTTGAAAGATTTTTGAAATAATAAAATTAAGTCTTCCGTTGCGTTTTTCGATTACAAGATTTTGAAAATAAACGAAAAAAATATGGTAAAAATCACGACGTTACATAAAGGCTTTCAAATCAGCCTCCCCTATAAATCGATTGAATGTAAAGGCACTAAAGGGGAAAATTTGAGAATTGATTATCTTTTTTGTATTTCTAACAACATTGAAGTATCCAAAAACCACCCAGATTCCATACTTTTCTCGCTTGATACTTAACAGTTCTAGCCATAGCTTCTTTTTACCACCGGGGATTGTGGGTTAAAAAATATCATGTTCCTATGGGTTCCTTGCCACTTACCAATTATTATTAGGAGGAATATCTTTTCTATGACTTCTAATTTTTGAAATATTCTAGTATCCCAAATGGAGATTAATCCACAAAGCCTTCCACAGGAATTACGACCTTCGAACTCACACTCCGTCGAATCCTAACACCCCTTACATTAGTACAAGATAAGTCAATAAATTGAGTTTCTTGTAACCCTACAAAGATTGCTTTATGCTGAATCTTTAATCGCCTCACCCCATTGAATCTTTAAACAACTAGAAGGAACAAGTTTATGAATTGGCCTAAACACCCCCATTAAAGGGGACCGAATTAGGATGAGCTAAATTTGACGTGTATGGGCTTATAACTCAGGTATCATTGACCATAGGTGAAGAATGCACAATACTTATATTATGGGGAGCTTCAAACATTGCATTTTCGCTAGATAGGGATCAATTGCCATTTACTCTATTAGCTTCATTTACAGTTAGAAAGAATATATATATATATATATATATATATATATATATATATATATATATATATATATATATATATATATATATATATATAATTGGTTAACGGGTCAATTTTTGACTGTTTGTGGGATTGCTTTTCTATTGGTGGTAAGAACGCATAGCCGGTCCCAATCCACATCACATTTATGGGCTAGGGGGCGGTGTTCACACATGAACAAGCCTGCCACCTCAGCCTTTACGCGTCAAAACATTTGCCATACCCGATGGCCTTATTGTTTCTACACATGGGGACTCTAACACCGAAGACTCTTCAACTACCACTTCTTTGCTTTCAAAATTGGTCGAAAACTTGTAGGCTGTCTTGGATCTATTTATATCCATATCAATAGTTTGATTCTCTGGAGATAATTCTAGTCGGAATTCTCCTTCCTTCATTTCATTGTCGTCTTCTTGTATCCAGGTTTTAGAGACACTGTCTTATTCGTCATCTTCTACATATGAATCTTCTTCCACTTTGTCAAATGGACAAGGCTTGAATAGAGCCTAATCATCGGTGTCACACCGATGATGTATGTTTCCCCATTAATAGTAATTTTGATTTCCTCATTGATCCATTTCTAACCAATGTTATCACTCTTACTTTTGAATTGAAAGATCGCTCCTATTATGAAATTTATCGAAGGGATTGATTTCCATCCAAAACTTTCTAGCAATTAGGGAAAAGTTTTCTTTGTCCTATAATTTCAAAGGCACTCCTAAACTTTTAAGCAACGTCATTCTTTCATATATGAGTTCTTGTTGATCACCATAAATGAGCCACTTAAACCAGTCTTTCATGAATGTTGATGTTGATAAGTTTCCAATGTATTCTAAATTGTGAGCCTCGCTAATCAGGACAATCTTGTGCAACCCTTCGTTTATTAGGGTATTTGGATTGAGAAAAATAGAAGGATATTTCTAGATTGAGTGTCACTTTTACCTGCATTCCCCTGTGCAAAGGGTCTCTTGTCTCTAAATCCATTTGTAGCAGTAGGTAAAGTTTGGGGAGCTGCTTAATGATGACTCAATGAATTGTGTTTTTGGATAGTCTTCCTCTCGTATTTTGATAACTTTACATATACTACCATGTCGTGAAGCTTGATACCGTCAAGTGACTTTTCTAAGGCTTTCACATCCTTCACTCCTTAGAACCTAATGAATACAAAGTTCATCATGTGATAGTTCCTTTTCCTTCCTATGTAAATATCAATCACTAGTCCATACCTACTGAATGACCTATGTAACTCATCTTTCCTGGAGCTATTATGAAAACAAGAAACATAGAAGCTGGTGATGTTAGGTTGCTGGTGTATTTGGGTGGTTGTTTACCACACTAGACTTTTGTCCACACACCTCCATAAGTAAGTCTCGACGGTGTGGTCTCGGAAGCGATCTCGGCTAGCTCGACGAACACCGCGCAGAGCCCTTGGCATGCCAAGCTCGGCTAGAGCTTACTGAGGAGAGAGAATGTTTGGGTTTAAAAAAATAGTCATTTCCACTCTTTTTGTTACCGTTTTTTGTTAAAAAAAATTTTAAAAAAACCCATTTTTACCCTATGTAAACACAAATATTTCATCTACTTGAAACCACTTCACCATCTTTATTTTTTCATTAAAACATATAATATTTTGTCAATAAAATAGCTTCCCCTTCCAACCCAAAACCTCAAAAAAATACCAAAGTGGTGCAAATGACGATATCATTTTGCAAAAAGCTCTTGACATGTACCGGAATCAAAAAGGGGCACCATTCAAATTTCAACATGTTTTGAACATTGTAAAATTGTCAAAAAAAAATGGCAAGATATCAGCTCTTCCGAAACGACATGTCGGGATTGACCTCAATAAAGAGGAGCCTTTTTAGGTTCCAAGAGCCACTCGTCCCATGGGAAGAGACCGAGACAAGAGAAAGGGAAAAGCGGAGGCAACTACTTCCGGCGACGTCGATCAACTAACAACAAAATGGACAATCTGAAGTCGTCCTTGGACCGATACTTGGAACTTGAAAACGAGGAAGAAAAAACTCGTGTCATGTCCATCTTAACAAGATGTATTGACATGTCCTGAATCGTTTCCCATTTGGGTGTGGGTGATGTAATTTAGATGATCTGGGTGTTCGGTTTGTGTTTTGGAGCCAAATGGTATTTTGGTAAAGTGTCAGCTCGGGCTTTTATGGAAATTGGATTTTTTTTGGGGAAATTTATGGCAAGTATGAGTTGATATGAGCGTATAACTTCTCGTTACCTTTTCATGGATATAAGGATCGTCGAAATCAGATTTATAATGAAGAAGTTATGGCCTTCGGAGGATTTTAGGGTCTAAGGATGACCCTAGTATGCGGGGGGTACAAAGGAAGTACGCAGGGCGTACTAGTTCCAAGATCAGTACGTGGGGCGTACACTAGTGTACGCTTAGCATACTAAGAGGATTGAACGCGAGACCAAGGCCTCGTACGATGGGTGTACTAGTAGTACGCTTGGCAAATGAGGGTTTAATGAAACCCTGGTTTTAAGATGTTACACCCTCTTTAAGCTCATTAAGTCCCTAGGGATGGCCTCTTTACCAGCCTCCATAACTCCTAAATCCTAAATCTCGACCCTTAGCCTCCATTGTTGTATCTTTGAGCTCTTGAGAAGAATATGGTGCTTATTTTGCTCATTTTGGAGGGATTGAATAAGATTGAAGGTGCAATTGCTTAGTGTGAAGCTTAGAGATCTTATTTTGCAAGTCTTTTGAGGGATCAAGTTCCTACCTTGTCTTCTCCTTGCTTAGATCTCTTCATATTATGATTTGTTATGCTTTTTGTCCCTTTTTTGGTTAGTTTGATGGGTTATGTTCCTTGAGGGCTTACTCTTTTAGATCTGAGTATATTATGAGGTTCTTAAGCTTAAAGGTACAAGCTTTATGATGTTTATGGTCACATGTATGCATTAAGTCATCCATTAAGTCATTTTAAGCTTTATGATCTTCATTAAGTCATGCATTCACGTAAAGTTAGCAACTTTACATGGTAATCCACCCCAAGGAAGTCAGATCTAAGTTTTGGAGTGAAGTCTTAATCGATTAAGAGCTGGAAATGGAAAATGGCCAAATAGGGGAGTACGCTAGGTGTACAAGCAGGTACACTTAGCGTACAGTCCCTAAAGCGAGTACGTTGCGCGTACGTGCTTAGTACGCCCCACGTACTCGGTCAGTTAGGCTTCAGATGTTTTGGGCTATAGTTGGACTTAGATGATTTGGGCCTTGTTGGGCCATCAAAATTCAAGTGTTTTGGGGCTAAAAATATTTTGAATCTTGGTTTAAGGCCCATGAAAGGGTTTGGGCCCAATTTGGAAAATTGGGCCATATTTGGGCCTTGGGGTGTTTATTTGGAATTTGGGCCTTTGGATTGGTGGTTTGGGACTAGCCTTTGGGCCAAGTTGGGCAAAGGGTACAAATGTCTTTTACCCTAGTTTGGACATGATCGGGATCTGATTATTGATGGATGATTATTTTAGTGATTGATATCATGGGGATTATAGCGGGCAAGCAGCCAGAGATTTCTTCTGAGAGATTCGGCAGCGTGAGGTGAGTTTCCTCACTATGTTAGCGGGTCGAAGGAACCAATGTCGGCCCATGGTTTGTTATGTAGTGTGTTAGATGTCTGCGTGACTCTTGCATGTGTATGTTCTTGTATGCTTATTGAGCGGGGCCTGATGCTTACTCTGTATGCTAGTATTTAGTTATCTGTAGCGGGTCGAAGGAACCAATGTCGGCCCATGGTTTGTTATGTAGTGTGCTAGATGTCTGCGTGACTCTTGCATGTGTATGTTCTTGTATGCTTATTGGGCGGGGCCTGATGTTTACTCTGTATGCTAGTATTTAGTTATTTGTATATTATTTGTATGTGGGCGGGCCCATTATGCTAGTTTGAGCAGGGTCCATTATATTCAGTGGGCGGGGGGCCCGATGATTGTACGGTATGCTATTATCTTTTTAATTTTCGCATATGTTTGTATGTTTATATGGTTATATGTTGATATGATTTGTTTGTGGGCGGGGCCCGATATATTCAGTGGGCGTGGCCCCTTATTTGTATGATATGTATGGTATGTGGTATTTTGGGGAACTCACTAAGCTTTGTGCTTATGGTTTTCAATTTATGTTTCAAGTACTTCTGTTTTCCAAGGGAAGAGCTTGGGATGATTGTAGAGCACACACCACATGTTTTCGCATTTTGTGATTTACTCTGATAATGATTATGTATTGATAAAACTTGATTACTTTTGTTTTATGAAAATGATATGATTTTACTGTTTATTAATTTAAAAACGAAAATTTTATGGTCTTATTTTTGCGACGTTACAATTTGGTATCAGAGCCTTGGTTTGAGGGATTCAGACATACTCTCGGGTGTGTCCAGTGTTGTAAAACTCGCCGAGTTGGCCGATCACTCCTCCGAGTACTCGCTACTCGGCCCCTTACCGAGGCGAGTTACAGAATCTCGAGTACTCCCCGATCGGCCCCTTACTGAACTGATCAATGTTGTAAAACTCGGCCAACTCGGTGATTAATATGTATAATATACTTAATGATTTATTATTTAACACACACATGTGATTATTACTATATATATATATATATATATATATATATATATATATATATATATATATATATCTTAAATTTTTAGTAATTATTCATGAAGTGAGACCATTATGTGTTTTTCAGTTTTTGTGTATTCATATGTATCTAATTTTGTTATATATTTCAATCAACTTATGATTTTGACATATATAATTTCCTTTAAAATATTTCTACATGAATTACCGAATCCGAGTACTCCCCCGAGTACTCCTGAGTACTCCCAAGTACTCGCTACTCGGTGGTCGGCCGAACAAGTACCGAGCAACGAGTTCTACAACATTGGGTGTCTAAACTTAAACTGAGGATTTGGTAAAGTTTTTAAAAAATAAAAAAAAAAGACTTAAAGGGGGAAAAACAAGTTTTCTAATACAAGAAAGGGTATGGTGAATGAAATCGACCGAGCTGAAGTAAGTTTCTCCTAAATTACCCATACATGTTATCTGATATGATTTAATTTATGAATTTGTGAATTGCATGCTAGTTAGGTCTAAGGATCTTCTCAGTATTTGCATGATAGATTGGCCTGATATGTGATGCCTTGTAACCTAGGGAACATTGGATGATACGCGAGATTGGGAATATGTATTGGTATTAGTAATTGCTAAGTGTATGCTTTAAAAATTGTATACAGTTAGGATCTTATAGCCCTAAAATATTTGATTTGACCTTATTTCATGTTCCTCGTTTGGTTGTGGTCCTAGGGTAAAGCCTTTTATTCGACAATCTATTTGATCCTGTTCTGTGTATAATTTGCATGCATAAGGCAACCAACAGTGAGAGTCGAGGATCCTAGCATGGGTTGTGGTGTGTGAATTTTAATGTTCTTTGATTATTCAATGGATTGGAGTGCTACTGCTCGAATGCTGCTTGCTTTGTGCTCTATGGGACGCTTGGAGATGGTTTTAAATTCCGCTCGGTTCAAATGATGTATTTGTCATTCCAATTTATAGAAAAAAAAAACCTCATAAAGTAGTATAACATTCCAATTTAAAGAAACATAACATGTTTTAGCCAAATTTTATAGATTTCCTATATATTATGACATAGCTTAGGTTCAAATACTTTTACAGAACGATGATATAGAAGAAAGCAAAATCAACATTTTTTTATTATATCAGTCCACCATTCACTGGACAGGTATAACACTAGTTAAAGATGGGTCCTGGAAAAATGTTTGATTTTATGCTCTTTTATAGCAACATACTTTATAAAAATTAGTTTTTGTGACATTTTATGATGGTTTATGGAAAAATGATAATATTTTATGCTTATTTATAGCAACATACTTTACAAAATTAGTTTTATGACATTTTAAGATGGTTTCCGTAAAAATGTTTGACTTTATGCTCAATTATAGCATTGTACTTTAAAAAAATTAGTTTTTATGACAATTTAAGATGGTTTCTAAAAAAATGTTAGATTGTATGCTCATTTATAACATCATACTTTATAAAAAAATAGTTTTTGTGATATTTTAAGATGATTTTTGGAAAAATGTTTTATTTTATGCTTATTTATAGCAGCATACTTTATAAAATTAGTTTGTATGATAAACATTTATGTTGATGTAGGAAATAGATTCAAAACTATGAAACAAAATCTAAAAAACATTTACGCTGAAAAAATTATGAAAAACATGATACACAATTTTCTGATGCAAAAAATTGATGTTCAATTTTGAAATCACAAATTCTGTTGTAGAAATATTAAAAATCTGTTGATGAAAACTGATGATTGAATCAGAAATTCTTATTCGTAAAACTGAAACAATATTTGATAATTTTTTTATGTAAATCTAATACTATGTTTCTGAAAGCTGATCCATAAATTTTGAAGCAAAAACAAATATGCTGCAAAAGCCAACATATATTTATTTTGACTATTTAATTCACACAAACACAATTAAATTGATATTTTTTATATCAATATAACGTTTTTAGTTAATTATACAGTTGAATCGTTTTTTCTATAGGATCAGAATATGAAGGTCGCAACAGTGCGGAAACAAAACATGCAGGTGGCAACAGTTGAGAGAGTGTTGATCCGGTTGTGATGAAGGGGAGATACAAAAGATAAAAAATAAAAATCAATCTATTCTATTCTACTGAACACACACACACACACACACATACAATTATATTAATATTATATCACATCTATATGTGAAGTCTTAATGGATAAAGAGCTGGAAATGGAAAATAGCCAAATGGGGGACTAGGTTGGACATACAAGCAGGTACGCTTAGAGTACAAGCCCTAAAGCGAGTACGATGCGCGTACGTGCTGAGTACGCCCCGTGTACTTGGCCAGTTGTGCTTCGGATGTTTTGGGCTTCGGTTTTAGCTATAGTGGACTTAGATGTTGTGAGCCTTGTTGGGCCATTAAAATTCAAGTGTTTTTGGGCTAAAAATCTTTTTGACCTTGGTTTAAGGCCCATGAAAGGGTTTGGGACCAATTTGTAAAATTGGGCCATATTTGGGCCTTGGTTGTTTATTTGGAATTTGGGCCTTTGGATTGGTGGTTTGGGACTAGGATTTGGGCCAATTTGGGCAATGGGTAAAAAGTTCTTTTACCCTAGTATGCACATTTAGTGTGGATCAGGATCCGATTATTGATGGATGATTATTTTGGTGATTGATAGCACGGAGATTATAGCTGGCTAGCAGCCAAATATTTCTTCTGAGAGATTCGGCAGTGCGAGGTGAGTTTCCTCACTATGTTTAGCGGGTCAAAGGCACCAATGTCGGCCCATGGTTTGTTATGTAGTGTGTTAGATGTCTGCGTGACTCT
This sequence comes from Lactuca virosa, assembly GCF_052849685.1. Classification (NCBI taxonomy): domain Eukaryota; kingdom Viridiplantae; phylum Streptophyta; class Magnoliopsida; order Asterales; family Asteraceae; genus Lactuca; species Lactuca virosa. The sequence continues at coordinate 253,004,867 of NC_136430.1, forward strand.
TGTATGTGTATATGCTTATATGCTTACTGGGCGAGGCCGATGGTTACTTTGTATGCTAGTAGCTGGTTATGTGTATATGATGTGTATGTGGGTGGGGCCTGTTATCCTAGTTTGGGAAGGGTCCGTTATACTCAGTGGGCGGGCCCCGATGATTGTACGGTATGCTATTATGTTTGTGATTTTCGCATGTGTTTGTATGTTCATATGATTATATACTAATATGATTTGTTTGTGGGTGGGGCCCGTTATATGAGTTTGGGCGGGGCTCGTTATACTCAATGGGCAGGGCCTGCTCTATGAGGTTGGGCGGGGCCCGTTATACTCGGTGGGCGGGGCCCGTTACTTTTATGGTATGTATGGTATGTGGTATTTTAGGGAACTCATTAAGCTTTGTGCTGATGTTTTTCAGTTTATGTTTCAGGTACTTCTGTTTTCAATGGAAGAGTTTGGGATGATTGCAGAGCACACACCACATGTTTATGTATTCTGTGATTTACTTTGATAATGATGATGTATTGATAAAACTTGATTACTTTAGTTTTATGAAAATGATATGATTTAACGATTTATTAATTTAAAAACAAAAATTTTATGGTTTATTTTTGGGACGTTACACGAGACCCACAAACGAGCTATCCGGACGCGAACATGAAATGGCGATAAAAGCCAAAGTGGAGTTTGCAAAAAAAATATAAAATCTAGCTTTCGCTTTTTTAATTTTCATTGTTTCGTTTTTTTTATATTTCTAGGTTTGTAATTTGAATTTCTATGTTTTTTTGATGTATTGTATTTTTATTTTATGTTTAATGAAATTTAAGTTTTTAAAAAAATAATATGTTTGAAATATTTATTTTCTATATTAATTTAAAAAAAAGTAGCATGACAAGTGTGACAACCTGCGCCATGCAAATGACAAGTTTTGGATAAAGTATGACAAATATGACATGGCGCCTACGTGGACCGCGACAAGTGTGACACCACACCCACTAGCCTAAGACATCTCATTTTTTCTCCCAATACAGTTTTCTCATATATAAACCTAGAACCTTAATGATATTAATTCGGGAAAATGACATAAAAGTCCTTAAGTTTTCACAAAAATATTGGTTTTACCCTTGGACGTGTTTTAGGTCCAGTGAAGTCGGATGCTTTGTTTAATTTGTTTATTTATACCGTTTTAGCTGGTTTTCAAGTAACCTACCGGTTACCTAATGTTAGTAAAGCCCTTGAGTTTTCAAAAATATTCGGATTTACCCTTACGTTTTCAAAAATGTTCGGATTTACCCTTACTTTGATTGTTATTATTATTATTATTATTATTATTATTATTATTATTATTATTATATGTTTAATACGTTTTTAAATGTATAAAAATATTTTATACGTACATTTTTAAATATGTTTTTAAATGTATAACAACATTTTTGTAAATATAAAAATATATTTAATTGTATTTAGTATTTAAAATATATATTTACTTCAATTTAGTATTTATATACATTTGAAAGCTAATGTATGCTTTTAAAAACGTATTTATATATTAAAAATATATTTATTTGTATTTAGTAGGTATTAACATATATCTAAGTGGTATAAAAGTATATTGTATACATATAAATATAAAAATATCTATTTATAAGGTTTCTATTGAATAAAAGATATAACTATATGTATTTGTACATATTACTAAGTATAAATATGTATTTATTTCATATATATATATATATATATATATATATATATATATATATATATATATATATATATAGTTTTAGGTTCTATGGAAAACAAGAAACCCTAAAAAAAACCTTAAAAATCATAAAAATGCATAAAAAATACTTAGACATCACAAATCTTTTTTTTGATTTTATATTATGAATTTTCGCAGCTTTTTATGTATTTTTGCTGAAATTGTTTTTGAAAAAAAAAATCGATTTTTTATTTTTTTCAACGAATTTCTTAAAAAACCTGTGATTTTTTGGTATATAAATTTAAAAAAAAGATTTCTGATGTCTAAGTATTTTTTTATGCATTTTTATGATATTTTTTGGTTTTTTTGTTTTGCATATAACCCTCCCTATATATATATATATATATATATATATATATATATATATATATATATATATATATATATATATATATATATATATATATATATAAACGAAACATTTTTTTAATTCTTTGGGAGATTCATCAACCAAACAAAAAATTAAGTTTTTGGTGTTTGCTTAGTAATTATAAATATGTATTTATTTCATATTTTTATGTATACGATAGTTTTTATACAAAATAAATAAATATTTATATCTATTAAATACAACTTAATACAAATAAATATATCTATTAAATACAAACAAAAATATATTTATACATTTAAAAAATTATTTATACATTTAAAAATGTTTTTATTTTTATTTAATAGATATAAATATGTATTTATTTTGTATAAAAACTATCGTATGCATATAAATCTGAAATAAATTCATATTTATACTTAGTAATATGTAAAATACATATAATTATATTTTTTATACAATATAAACCTTATAAATATGCATTTTTATATTTATATGTATACAATATATTTTTATATGAAATAAATATATATTTATACCTACTAAATACAAATAAATACATTTTTAATATAATAATACATTTTTAAAGGAATACATGGGCTTTCAAATGTATATAAATACTAAATACAAGTATATTTATATATATATATATATATATATATATATATATATATATATATATATATATATTGAAAAATATATTTGAATTAATATAAATATGTTTATACATTTAAAAATGTATGTATAAAATATTTTTCTACATTTAAAAATGAGGTAAAAATATAATAATAATAATAATAATAATAATAATAATAATAATAATAGTAATAATCAAAGCAATGGTAAATCCGAACATTTTTTACAACTTAAGGGTAAATCCGAACATTTTTGAAAACTCAAGGGCTTTACTAACATTAAATTACCGGTAGGTTACCTGGAAATCGATTGAAATTGTATAAATGAACAAATTAAACAAAACATCCGATTTTACTGGACTTAAAACACATTCAAGGATAAGACCGAAATTTTTGTAAAAACTTAAAGACTTTTATGTCAATTTCCCTATTAATTATTTATATGTTGTTATCTATGTATTAAAATATATAATTATTTGATATTATTAGCATTCTACTTTTTCTTGGTCAAATCTTGCATTTATTTTGATATTGTAGTTATTAGTATCTTCTCGTACATTAAACATTTAAGCGAGTTAAATTTTGGTAAAACATTTAACAACCTTAAATGTTGATAAAACCAATATTTATTGGCAAGATTTATTTTTAAAAACCGCATTAATTATGGTCAAACATATTTTATAGTGTTTCGTATTAAGTTATATCTACTAGATTTGTGAAAATATAAGGAAAAAAAATCTGTTTAAATTTGCAAAAAAAAAGAGTTAATGGCTTAAAAGTCAGTGTTTTATTTCTATCTGTTGAATTTTTTTTTTTCCGAAAAATGTGATTTTAAAAATGTGTACATATACATTTTTTTTATATGCAACTATGCACATCAATTTGCATATATACACATAATATGTGCATATTTAATGATTGCTTGAAACACTAAAAAATAATCAAAACGTGTTTCGTCCAATTTTGTATAACGCAAGTTATTTTGTATTATTTAATAATTCATTTAGTTTTTTTTTTCCATAAACATGCAAATGGTTCATTCTCATGTTCCCACCCCCCCCCCCCACACACACACACACACACATATATATATATATATATATATATATATATATATATATTATCATCAACTTATCTAATTATTAACCGAAGTTATGAAATCCTTATTACTTATTTTTCTTTACATTGGTATGACAAATGTTTCTCTAATAACCTCAACGACAACTAACACACAACAAAAGGTGTGTTTTTTTAGCTATTGGACTATTTATATCTACAATGGGATCAACGATTCTTTTACTGTGCACGTACAATCAGCTGATGACGATCTTGGAAATCAAACACTGCCATTCAATGGTTCTACAAACTGGGGTTTCTGCATGGGTATCACCTTTAAGACTCGATTCTATGCTCACTTCTACTGGAATTCCAAAACAGCTTTCTTTGATGTTTTTGATTATACTACAAGCAACCATTATTGTAGCGAAAGAAAGATTTTCAAAACACAAAGATGTGTTTGGTTAGTTAGAGATGATGGGTTCTATTTATCCTCACAACTTAGTCCGTTTCCGATAGGATGGACTAAGTTGCATGAATGGTCATGAGTAAATTATGTGTTTAATTCATAAAATATTTGAACCAAGATTTTTAATTTTAGTTTCATGGAATATGAAGATTATTTTATAGGTTCTGGATTCTTTGGGAACTCACAAGATTTTTAAAATCTAAGCCCGATAACTTTTTTGTTTTATTTTTTAAAACTGCTTTGAGACAAAATCTATTTATTTATGTTTTTTACTTTAAAGGCACTTAATTCACTGAAAAAAAAAAACTAATTTTAAGTGCTTAATAAGCTATTTAATGGCTGATAAAGTCAAAAAAGATTAGATGACTCAAAATATTTTTTGTTAAAAAGTTCTCGGATTTTCACAAAACTTTGAATTCTCAACGGATGTCAAATATATATATATATATATATATATATATATATATATATATATATATATATATATATATAGTTTATCCGCGTCAAGCGACGAATGTGAATAATTTTTCAGATTATAGTTGTACATTAGAGTAGTTCAAATGTAAAAACTTACACAATTACAAAAAGAAAACAAAACCATCCAATCAATCAAACTTCAAGAATTATTGATTATAGAATAAATTTATATGATGCTTTAAATCATAATAATTATCCAAACATCCTCTCTTTAGTCCCAAAAATAAAATCAGCAAAATCAAAAACTTTAACTTTTGAAAATGGAAATGTATTTTGATCATGCACTCACATGTTCCTTTTTATTATATATATATATATATATATATATATATATATATATATATATATATATATATATATATATATAGAAAACTGCAATAAAGTCCATATATATTGACATCATAATCGATTTAGTACTTATATATTTTTTTATTCAATTAAGTCCCAAATACCGGTAATAGTATTCAATTTAACCTTTGACAGGGTCAACAGGTCATCCAACTTTCAAAAATTGCATTTTTTGTCCTCTTTCTAGTACGAAGAATTACACAGGAGTCAGTTCATTCGTGAGTCTATACCATTATTTTAATACTATAAATAGAATGTGACGTACTACTTCCCGATACGACGCTTCCTAGCGCTATCACCTTGTAACCAGAGTCTCCTGGAGGGAGAGTGGACATCATGTGTATAGATCTATACGGGACAGACACTCCCACATCCTGACTGCTAGCTACAGTCCGAGCCGGTAAGGCCCAGGGGTGAGACATAATGTCACCATACTACGTGTGACCTGGAGGGTCATCAGGTATTCGATCGTCAATCAGCATGGTTACATACGAGTTCACATTCACCCTTTTATCCATTTTTAGGCTTTGCTAGGCGTCCCGCCTGGAGTCTATGCTTTATTTATTTTTAGGCTTTGCTAGGCGTCCCGCCTGGAGTCTATGCTTTATTTATTTTTAGGCTTTGCTAGGCGTCCCGCCTGGAGTCTATGCTTTATTTATTTTTAGGCTTTGCTAGGCGTCCCGCCTGGAGTCTATGTTTTATTTACCTTTAGGCTTTGCGAGGCATCCCGCCTGGAGTCTATGTTTTATTTACTTTTAGCCAGCAGTGTTACTGCTAAGGTAAAATATTATATTTTTCCCTATTACTTTTACTTGTGATTTTTCTCACAATCTCTTTAAAGTAAAAACTATATTTTGATAATGATAGTACCTTTAAGGGAAAATACTCTTTAAACATAGAACAGTTGGGTCTTGGTAGAAGACTGTTTTTAATAGAGAAACTCACTTGCTTAAACATAAAACAATTATGTCTTGGTAGAAGACTACTTTTATTTAGAAAATATAGGATTTTCTGGAAAGAATTCTAATACTCTGAAAAATTTTAACCACCATCTTTTATGAGTTTATTTTGAAGAAACACATGTATTTATACCAATGTCATTAAATACTTATGAACTCACCAGCATTTAAAAAAATGTTGATACTCGCTTTCAAAATAACTTGTATTCTCAGGTCATCCGTAGACAGGTACACTCCGGGAGCTTTTATGAAGTCATCCTAGTACCAAGCTGCAGTTTATGATATTCTCTGTATTTACTTTGATGTTGTTGCTAAATGTAACCTATGTAAAATTATTACTATTAATGCAATGGTTGTTGTACTTTGATTACTATACTACATATGTTGTGATACTTGACATGACGTCCTCCACCCCAGAACATTTTCGCCGTTCTCGGTTTTGGGGTGTGACATTTTAAAGGTATGAACCTGAACTATTTGCATATTAAACAGTTTTGAAAGATATTAAGTTTAAGGTAGTCAAAACAGTCCGTGAATAAGACTCAATTTTTCTGATGAAAGTTGTTGTTTCAGTTTAGTTAAGTTTTTGGTGTTTTAACTTGTATCCCCCCCCCCCTTAAAACTTGAAGAAAACATGAAAATGTAGGGGTATGAACTCACCTTGAGTGATTTCAGTAGATGGATGATGGAGAAAAGAAGTGTTCAACTCAAGAACACTTGGGAGATGCTTGAAGATTTGAAGATCTAACAACAAATATGACGATATTTGTGTAAGTAACCTATGATTTGAGTAGAAGGGGTGAAATAATCATATAGAGGATGATAATACTTACCAAGAGTAGAAGAAAAGTCTGGAGAAATGCCTTGAATCTCGAATTTTAGAGAGAGAAAGTGAGAGAGAAAGGAGTCTGTTCTTTGGTGGAGAATGAGAGAAATGAGAGTAATATGAGGAGAGATAAGAGTTTTCTGCCTTTGACCAAGAGTGTGGCTGAAAATTGTTGGGAAAAGTACTATGGAATGACTAGGTATGGTGGAAGGACAAAGGGGTTGTACTATGAAGGTATGGGGAGGTTGCTTGTGTCCTTGTCCAAAGGATAAGTCAACACTCCACCTAAATATCTCACCAAATAGATTTTATTCTTAGGCAATGATTTTCCTCAAAAATATAATTAAATATGAATATTTAGGGTTTATTATGTTATAATACGAGTTTGGGTGAAAATCCCGCGTTAAAATCACGAAAAACGGGCTCAAAACGCTAAAAATATTGAAAACCGGGTGAAAAGTGCCAATATCCGAAATTCAGGGCTGGAGGTTCGGTCCTAGCCCTTAGAACCGAGAGTAGATGGGGAAACCGAGAGTAGGGTTCGGCCTTCAGCTGCACATCTCGGACCGAAGGTGAAGTCCTCTCGGACCGAAGGTGGGAAGAGGTGAGCCGAAGGTCAGGTCTCGGTTCAGCATGATCAGGGGACCGAAATAGACCGAGCCGTCGGTCCATTTCGGCTGAGGGGGGTTTCGGTTCTGATGCAAGGTTTCGGCTCCTAAGAAGGTTTCGGCTCCTAAGAAGGGTTCGGCTCCTTAAGAGGTTTCGGTTCCTTAAGAGGGTTCGGCTCCTTAAGAGGTTTTGGTTCCTTAAAAGGGTTCAGCTCCTTAAGGCTGTTTTTCGCGTAGACTTCCGTTTTCGAGCTGTTTTCGTCAAATTCGAGGGTCGGGATGCCCCGAGTGATTATAAGAAGCTGAGAGAGATTTCGAGAGAGATCTAGGAGAGATTTCACATACTTGGAGAGATTTGGGAGAGATTTCACATTCTTGGAGATATTTCTCATTCAGAGAGAGATCTGGGAGAGATTTCACATACTTGGAGAGATTTGGGAGAGATTTCACATTCTTGGAGAGATTTCTCATACAGAGAGAGATCTGGGAGAGATTTCACATACTTGGAGAGATTTAGGAGAGATTTCACATTCTTGGAGAGATTTCTCATACAGAGAGAGATCTGGGAGAGATTTCTCATACTTGGAGAGATTTGGGAGAGATTTCACATTCTTGGAGAGATTTCTCATACAGAGAGAGATCTGGGAGAGATTTCACATACTTGGAGAGATTGGGGAGAGATTTCTCATACAGAGAGAGATCTGGAAGAGATTTCACATACTTGGAGAGATTTGGGAGAAATTTTACATTCTTGGAGAGATTTCTCATACAGAGAGAGATCTGGGAGAGATTTCACATACTTGGAGAGATTTCTCCTACTTAGAGAGTTTTGGGAGAGTCAGAGTGAAAGAGATTGGTAGAGACTTCTTTTGTGACCTTTTTGAGTGTTTAGATTTGTAACGCAAGGTTTGTAAACCTCGTTAAGTCTCATTATGATTGTTATATGCCCCCGAGGGTTAAGGAATACTGTCTCATCGATAAAGATTCATCACTTACCCTGATTAGGGTTTAGAACTTCCGAACAAGGCTGAAAACTCTAAGTGATACTTTATATTAAGATTGCGAGTTGTGCAATAAGAAACGTAATGGAAACCCTAATATACAAGGGTTAGATGAGTTGACAAGTTTGACTTGTTGACTTTAGTTGACTTTGACTTGGCCAAAAATTGACGGTTGTCACAAATACCTACTCCTAATAACAAGCCTATTGTTGGTTGATTTATCTCCTGAGTCCTTTCTGTTAAAATAAAGAGAGTCAGATTCCAAGTATTATCTGTTTAATTTTCTACATTGTTGAGTCTAGTTAAATATAGAAAATAAGTAACAGTTCAGGAGTGGAACCAATTTGTGGCCTTTGAGACTCGATGAGTATTCCCCCTGGGATATATATATATATATATATATATATATATATATATATATATATATATATATATATATATATATATATATATATATATATATATATATATATATATATATATATATATATCCACCTATTTGTAAAAGCTTAGAATGATGGGAAGAAATATCCTAAATATCGTTTAAATGGGTTTATTAAAAAGTCATGGGTTTTATTTGTGGCGTAAGGGATTCTGAGTACCCCAATGAATCTCTTAAAGAGTCACGACGTATAGTATTGTAGTAATAAAGTTAATGTTCAAGTTATTTGTTTTTATGAAAGTTGAAAGTTGAAGTACTGAGAAAAGATAGAATAAATAAAAAAAAATTAAAGTTGAAAACAAAATTAAAAAAAAAACTGAAAAATAGAAAATCTCCACAAAAATATAAAGTTGCAATTAAAGTGTAGTTATATTTTTAGGATAATCATATTATACTGTATTTTCATTTTTAAAGTTGAGTCGCTTGGAATTTTCCAATAACTTTTGAAACGAAAGAGGGTAAATAAAAGGGCTTAGGTGGTAGGAATGTCAAAAATGAATGTTGTTCAAAATAAAGGGGAAACGTTTATGGGGATTGTAAGTATTTAGGGTTCGGGAAGTAATTAGGATATTTAGACACAAATGCATGATTTGAGGTGAGATGTAATGAACGAGTTCAATTTGGATTGTCTTGTGCGATGTTGGTAGCTAAGGTTTTGATTTGATGGTATGATAATAAAATCAGTTTTGTTTGGAGGCAAGAAAAAGTCAAGTGTGAAGTATTTTGATATTGTCATATTTATTCATATATTCTATGCATTATCTTAGTATTTCTTGCTACATTTGTGCTTAATTTATGACAAAAGGAACTTAATATGTTTAAAATTTATTTTGTTGTAACGAAGACATGCTCAGGATTAGAAAGAAGCAAAACGCGGAGTTAGAAGCAGGAAGAATTGGATCGTGTCAACCAAAGTAAAAATCTATGGATTCTGAAGGTCCCATGGCGTGGATATTTACCTGCCATGACGTGGCGAGGTGTTTGTACGCAATCATGAAGCTAACTAGGGGAATACACGATTCAAGTGGACGTCATGGCATGGAGTTCTATTCTCCATGGTGTGGGGGACAAATTTTGGCAACTATAAATATTTCGTATTTGCTCGTTGCCCTAACTTATCTATTAAGTTATTGTCGACTTTTGAAGACCAGAGACATCCTTTGGAAACTTTGAAGTCCATAATTCATGGAGCTTGGTTTTAAAGCGATCTAAGGCAACATTGCTTCTAAACACTTGGTTTGCTTTGTTTTCATTATGACATGCAAAGTGGATTTCGTTTTTACCTGTTTGTTTGCAGTAATTATGGGCTAAAAATCTTAACTTCGTTTAGAGTAGATGATCCTTGCTTCTATGTGTTGATTTGAAGGATTATGGATTTATATTAGTTGCGTATTCATTGTGCATGTTTTGATAAAGAACCTATTGTGTTAATACAATCAATTTTTATGTTTATTGTTGAGTTTTATTAGGATTAGATGAACTATCTATCATGATGTACCTGAATCTTATGATTTTGTGACTCATGAAATTATAGGACTAGTGTTTTGATAAAAAAAATCTAGGGTTAAATAGATAAGTTTGTAAATTAATGTGGTAGTTTATATATGATGGACATTCATATAGATTTGGTGTTTATTATAACTAAATGCCAATCATTGTTTCTGTAACACCGTAAAAATTCAAATAATTTTTCACATTTCCAAAACACATTTTTCATTCTCTTTTATTAATAAAATCTCATTGTATCATATCTCTGTTTCACAAAACATTTCCCAAGATCGAAATACGTAAAATTCCACGTGTGTGTACGAATCATGCCGGCGCCTTCCCGCGATCATCACTGGTACCTGAAACACATAACACATAACACTGTAAGCATAAAAGCTTAGTGAGTTCCCCAAAATACCACTCTAACACATATTAGCCACTCAAGGCTATAACTCTGCTGACCCTCTGGTCAATGTGTCTCAGTGGGACCCTCCAGTCCCAACTCTCTGTGGGCCCTCTAGCCCTAACTCTATGGACCCAAAGGTCCTAACTCTATGGACCCACTGGTCCTATCTCTGGAAACTCTGAATCATGCATATCACGTATCATAATAACACATAAATAGCACACAAATACACTGGCACATAACTCAACAGTACACTAGTACATAACTCTGTTACCACTCTAGGTAAAGTATAGTGAGAAGACTCACCTCAGATGTCTCGGTAAATCTCTGACTCGGTAGAACTATGGCCTAGCCTCCGCCTAATCACATAAAGTAAATACTCTTATAAATATAACTCTCGAGACTAGACTCAACTCTCTCTTGGCACCCTCAGAAGGGTAAAAGACCATTTTACCCCTCTCTTGACACAAAGACCCATTGTTGACCAAACCCTCCAAGTCAACAAAAGTCAACGGTCAAATTTTGACCCAACTCGCCGAGTGCACTTGGGCGACTCGGCGAGTCTACACGTGTCCACTATCCCAGTAGTCTCGCATGACACGTCGAGTCTTTCCCCTACTCGACGGGTTACACCTGGCATGAATCGCAGGGCCACCCCGACTCAACTCGCCGAGTCCCATTATGAACTCGGCGAGTTCCGCTTTGAACTTCAGTCCTCTAATTCCTTCTGACTCACTGAGTCATTCCCCCAACTCGGCAAGTACACACTGAGTGAACTATGGGAAACCCTAGCCCTACTCGCCGAGTCTGTTCTTGGGACTCGGCGAATCTACGCCATGCTCAAGTTCAAAAGACCTCCTGAGGTCAGATCCGTTCCTCTAATCTATAGATCTGACCTCCTTAAGCAATATAAACACGTAAAGTTTGGATCTTGATGCCCATGCAAGGACCCAATGGCTCTATTTGAAGAAATGGCCTTAATATGTCAACCTAAGCTCATATCACCCAATGTCACCCCATAAAGATCAAGGAGTTAAGGTCTCTGGACCTCTTTGGATCCAGATCCGAATCCTCAACACAAGAAGGGACCAATTGCACCATCAATCATACTCTAAATGGGCTAGAAACCCTAACTCTCAAGGATTAACACCCAAAACTGAAGAAGGATCGAAATATACCTCAATCTGAAGTTCTTAGGCTCTGAAATCGACAGAATAACACCCTCTTCAGCTCCTTCTTTGCATTGGTCACCTTCTTCTTGCAAAAACACCCACACAAGGATCAAAAATGGCCTCTCCTTCCTCACAATTGCTTTAGATCGCTTAGGGTTTCACTCAGGGGTCTGGTAGCCGCACTAGTGGCTATAAGCCGCTTTAAATAGGTCTCAAACCCCGGGGATTAGGGTTTCATTAAACAGCACGGACTCGCCGAGTCCACTAGTCGACTCGCCGAGTCCGGTCATTAACCCGGATGGAATTCGCGACTCTACTCGGCGCGTCTAAGCACCAACTCGCCGAGTTCCTCCCAAAATCTCCAAAATAAAGGATAAATAAGGTACCTGGGAATCCGGATGTTAAAATTCTCCCCCACTAGAATCAGACTTCGTCCTCGAAGTCTTACTCTGAAAACAGCCCTGGATGCTGCTCACGTATCTCTCGCTCCGGCTCCCAAGTCAGCTCGGACCCTTTCCGATGTTGCCACTGGACCTGCACCAGGGGTTCGCATCCACCTGAATATCCTCTAATGGTACCACTGCTGACTCGTCGGCAATACACTTCCTCAGCTGTGAAACGTGAAAGGTGTCATGAATCTGGCCCAACTCTGCAGGTAGCTCCAACCGGTAGGCTACCCGGCCTACCCTCGCAATCACTCGGAATGGACCAATATAACGGGGTCCCAGCTTGCCCCTCTTCCTAAACCGGATCACTCCTTTCCAAGGAGATACTTTCAGGAGCACGAAGTCACCGACTTGGAATTCGAGCCCTGACCGTCGTCTATCCGCATAACTCTTCTGACGGCTCTAGGCCGTCAGTAACCTCTGTCTGACCTGCTGAATCTGTTCGGTCGTCTGAAGCACAATCTCTGTACTACCCATCACACGTTGCCCTACCTCTCCCCAGCAAATGGGAGTCCGACACCTCCTCCCATACAACATCTCAAAGGGTGGCATACCGATGCTCGAATGATGGCTGTTGTTATAGGAAAACTCAGCCAAAGGCAAATATGTGTCCCAACTCCCTTCGAAGTCCAGTACACATGCCCGGAGCATGTCCTCGAGCGTCTGAATCGTCCGTTCGCTCTGCCCGTCGGTCTGTGGGTGGTATGCAGTGCTAAAATGCAGCCTCGTACCCAACTCCTCATGAAATTTCTTCCAGAACCTGGAAGTGAAACGCACATCTCGATCTGAGACGATCGAGATCGGCACTCCATGCCGTGATACCACCTCCTTCACGTACAACTTGTTGGATAAGGTGTCTAAGTCCATAACTATTTCTGGTATGTACTTGACCCGACCCGGCATGGTCCATTTGGGTTGCATGGCACCATGCAATTGGATAAACTAAAATGAGAGAAATAACACTTATGGTTTATTAATATATTATAAGTTATAATATATTAATAATATTATTTAATTAGTTTGATCAAGAATTAATTTAGAATTAATTAAGTGATCAAAAGATAACTAATTAAATATATGGGTAGATTATGTAAATCTTCCATATCTTATATAGTGGGCTAAGAGGCTCCATGGATTATCAAGTTGGGTTCCACCCATAGGATGCTCCATGGATGCTCCATGGGAGTTACAAACCCATGGGTCATGGAAATGAAGAGTCATGACACATTAGGGTTTACATGGTGTAACCCTAGATGTGTCAACACTATATAAGAAACCCATTCTCCACCAAAATTGGCTACACATAAGAAACAAGAGGGCTAGGCCGATTTTAGAAGTGTGTATTCTCTCTAAAGTCATTCCAAAAGCATTTGGTGTTGTGTGAAGCATTTGAGGAATCACACTTGGGGTGCTAGGCTCACAAGGTTTCAAGGATCATAAGCAACAACAAGGTAAGTTATTCTATCTTTCATGCAAGTTAAAATTTGTTCCCCATGTATGCTAGATAGGAATATAACCTTGGAATTCAACTTTGCATGATAATTAGACAAACATAGATCCAAGGTTATTAGGGTTGCATGTACACTTAGGAAGTGTTAGAATGCTCAAAACCCATCAGTGGTATCAGAGCCAGGTTCGTTTGTTGTTTTTTTTTTGTGCAAACAGCTTGAAAAAAAATCGTTTTTCTGCTCGTATGAAAGTTTGCACATTTGTTGCTGGAAATGGACTAGAAACATTACCCTAAACTGTTTTGATGTTTTAAAGCTTGTTTTAGATGGTGTAATGTTTATGCTAATCCATTTACAATGACAATTATTAAAAGTACAAGTTTTTTTTTTAAGTGTAATTTTTGATTCTTGAAAGTGTTCATATTCATGTTTTTGAACTTATGAAGATTAGATGATCATAGGAATTGTGTGTAACCTTCATGGTAGTTTAATTCATGATCATAATGTGTTTTAATGGAGTCCATAACTTGTCCTCAAGTTATGGAAAACCAAAAGTCTCACTTTTATTAAAGTCATTAAAAGAACACAAGAGTTATAAAAATGAAGAGTCTTCATTTTTATTACTCAATTAATTCAAAAGTTATAAGAAATGAAAAGTTTTGGAAGTTTACAAAACTTGCCCTCAAGTTTTGGAACATGTAAAGTCTTGATTAAAACTTTAGTTCCAACCCTTAGAATTTTAAAAGTTAAAATTCAACCCTTATACTTTATAATATTATAAGTTACTAATATATATATATGTATAACGACAAGTCGTCTTACCGCTAGTACGCCTCATTCACGAAGCCGGTCTATAAGGGGGGTATAAGGTTGTTGCCTATAAAATGGCAACTTAATGGGTGTCCACTCTCACCCACCGCTTCCTTGATCGGTGGAGGGTCGTTAGCCGAACGGGTAAGACAAGGACTTATAAATTCTCATTAAAAGTATGATGAATATTATAAAATAACTAAATGCTTTTATTAAATTCCCAATCTTAGTTACTTTAGGAAAATGTGAATAAGGTGCTAATCCATGAAATTACACTTTACACTTTGTTTAAGTCGTTGGTGGAGCGTGTGTGGTTAACCGGCACACTAACTTGGACTTAACAAGGTATGTAAAGGGTGACTTAAGGTTTACCATAGCATCGGTGGAGCGTGTGTGGTTTACCGGCACATCGATTGAGTGATAAACCTTGAGGGTACCAAGTGATTTGCATGGTTACTTCACACCTCATTTTGTGATCCTCGGTATCCCAGTCACAAAACTTGGACGACACACTCAAGATTGAAACATGCCTTTGAAAAGTTCATTGAATCTCAAAAGAATCTAGGAATTTCTAAGAACCAATTAAAAACCTAATATTTATATTTCGTTTTTCATGGTGGAAATTGGTGAATCGTCATTCACCTACCTTTCATATATGTTATAGATTGGATTACGACATACCTCTTCTAAGTTATAATATATTGTGATTGGATCCTAGCCTTAATATTACATTTGGGTATTTTATTAAGGACTCTCTTAATATCTAAACTAATCTTGTTCTCTTCTTTTAGATGTCTTCAAACAATGCTGCTTCTGGCTCTAATCCTAATGGCTCCTTTACCCTTATGAACTTGTGTGGGAAAGTCACTTTTGATGGATCCAACTTCAATGAATGGATCAGAAACATCAGGATGATTACCCGCTACGAGGACAAAGAATATGTCCTTGACAAGGAGCTTAAAGAGATTGATGAGACCACTGCAACTCCCCAGGAGATCGCTGACTTCCGGGCACATGAAAGGGATACTATAAAAGTGGCATGCATCATGTTGGCCACCATGACAGCGGAACTCCAAAAGTCCTATGAGGACTTCTACCCTTTTGAAATGCACCAGGATCTGATGGAAAGATACCATCAAAGTGCACGACAAGAGAGGTATGAAATCATATGCTCTATCATAACAACCATGATGAAGGACGGGGAATCCGTCACGAGCCACATGCAGAAAATGCAAAGGTATGTGGATCGGTTGCTGAAGCTTAATGTGAACTTCCCTGAGGAGCTTGCAATAGATATCATTTTGCACTCCTTACCATCGTGCTATGATCAATTCTGCATGACATATCACATGAATAAGGAAGAGGTCACACTCAGCAAACTTCAGGGACTCCTCAAGACCACAGAAACAGGTCTTAAGGGTAAGTCGGTTGTTAACACTCCTACTCCAAACTCCGCCCCGGTTTTGGCAATCGGGAAAGGTAGAGGGAAGAAGAGGAAGAGCTCTTCGAAGGGTACCAAGGCTAGGACCCTTGATGGCTCTTCTTCAAGTGGAACCAAGAAAGGTTTCGTCACTCCTTCTTCTGACCCAAAAGAGGCTGAATGCTTCTATTGCCATGAAAAGTCACATTGGAAGCGGAACTGCCAAAAGTACCAGCAAGATGTGAAGGATGGGAAAGTTAAACCCAACCATGCAGGTATTTACATTATCTTATCTAATAACTCACCCCATTCTAACTCTTGGGTCCTTGATACCGGTTGTGGTATTCATATCTGTTCTGATTTGCAAGGACTAAGAAGAAGTGAGAATGTGGAGCATGGAAGAATAAACTTAATCATTGGGAATAGGAAAGCTTTACCTGTCACCAAGATTGGAGTTTATACTTTATCGCTAAGTAGTGGGTTTAGTTTAGATTTGAATAAATGTTGTTATTCGCCAGAAATGGCAAGAAATATTATTTCCTTTCATGCATTGTATAAACAAGGTTTCACCTTATTTGATAATGAAGTTGGTTCGATTAATGTTTTCTTTAATAATGTTCTTTATTTTAAAGCATTACCTTGTGATGGTGTGTATGAAACTGTATCTGTGGTTGATAACTTAGGAAATAATGTATTGTGTATTGATTCTGTTAATGATAATAACTTGGATAAAGCATCATTATGGCATTGTCGTCTTGGACATATAAGCAAGAAACGCATAGGCCAACTCCAAAAGGATGGAGTATTGGAGTCATTTGACCTAAAGTCAGATGATAGTTGCGAATCATGCTTACTTGGAAAAATGACAAAGTCACCCTTCACAGGTTCTTGTGAGAGGGGTGAAGGTTTGTTGGATCTTATACACACGGATGTGTGTGGGCCCTTCAAACATGCCACAAGGGATGCTAATCGTTATTATTTGACTTTTACTGATGATTACAGTAGATATGGATATGTCTACTTAATCAAGCATAAGTCAGAGACTTTGAGAGGTTTAAAGAGTTTAAACAGGAAGTCGAGAATCAATTGGGCAGGAACATTAAGATGCTTCGATCCGATCGAGGTGGTGAGTATCTTAGTTCAGAGTTCCTCGACTATCTTAGGGAATGTGGGATTGTCTCACAATTGACACCTCCCAGGACACCGCAGTTGAATGGTGTAGCTGAGAGGCGTAATCGAACCTTGTTGGATATGGTTCGTTCCATGATGAGTCGAGCTTCGCTACCAATCTCATTTTGGGGGTATGCCTTAGAGACTGCCGCCCATATCCTTAATCTAGTTCCCACAAAGAAAGTTGCCAAAACTCCTCATGAGATGTGGACTGGTAAAGTACCCAAACTAGACCACATTAAGATTTGGGGTTGCGAGGCTTTCGTGAGACGCGAGACTCATAATAAGCTCGAACCTCGAAGTGAGAGGTGTATTTTCATCGGCTACCCACAGAAATCCTTTGGTTACCTCTTCTACAGACCTAGTGAGAATGTGGTCTTTGTAGCTAGGAGGGCTTTCTTTCGAGAGAGAGAGAGTTCATAAGCCAAGGAGACAGTGGGAGGCAAGTTGACCTTGAAGAAATTCAAGAGTCAAGTGGTGAAGGAACTTCAAACCCTAGCACTCAACTTGAGGAGGAAACTTCTGTTGAGCCAATTGACAAGTCTGTACCTCTTAGGCGTTCCACAAGGGTTAGGAATGCACCTGAGCATTACTATGGATTCCATATTACTGCGGAAGGTGATACACTTATCAGTGATGAGACACTGATAGGTCTGGATGAACCTAACAGTTACGCGGAAGCCATGGCAGGCCCTGAGTCAGCCAAGTGGAAAGAGGCAATGGACAGAGAGATACAGTCCATGTATGACAATCAAGTTTGGAACTTGGTTGAGAATGTACTAGGTCGTAAGACTGTAGGGTGCAAATGGATCTTCAAGAAGAAGACCGACATGGATGGTAATGTACACACTTATAAGGCACGACTGGTTGCAAAGGGTTTCTCACAAACTCCGGGAGTTGATTATGATGAGACCTTTTCTCCAGTGGCCAAGATTAAGTCTATTAGGGTTCTGTTAGCCATAGCCGCATTTCATGACTATGAAATATGGCAAATGGATGTCAAAACCGATTTCCTTAATGGAAAGTTGGCTAAGGATGTTTACATGAGTCAGCCAGAGGGTTTTGTCAACACAGAGTACCCTAATAGAGTGTGTAAGCTTGAGAAATCCATTTAAGGGTTAAAGCAAGCACCTCGCAGATGGAATCTTTTCTTTGATGAGAAAGTCAAGGAATTTGGCTTTTCTAGGAGTGAAGATGAATCTTGTGTATATGTCAAGGCTAGTGGGAGTATAGTTAGCTTTTTGGTATTGTATGTGGATGACATACTACTCATTGGAAATGACATCCCAACTCTGCAGTAAGTTAAGTCCTGGCTTGGGAAGTGTTTCTCTATGAAGGACCTAGGAGAAGCTACCTATATTCTAGGGATAAGGATCTTAAGAGACCAGAGTAAAAGACTGATTGGACTTAGTCAGAGTACTTACTTGGATAAGGTGTTGAAGAGATTCGCCATGCAGGACTCCAAGAAAGGAGAGTTACCCATCCAGAGTAATGCCAGATTGAGTAAGACACAAAGCCCTAGTACTGAGGCTGAGATAGCAGAAATGAGTCGAATACCTTATGCTTCGGCTGTAGGATCGATCATGTATGCTATGACATGTACTCGACCTGATGTAGCCTTTTCTTTGAGCATGGTTAGCAGGTATCAGGGGAACCCTGGCAAGGCACACTGGACTGCGGTAAAGAATATCCTCAAGTACCTACGGAGGACTAAGGACTGGGTCCTTACCCTCGGTGGGAGTGAAGACTTGAGAGTTGTAGGGTATAGTGATGCTAGCTTTCAGACTGATAGGGATAATTTCCGCTCTCAGTCAGGCTGGGTCTTTACCTTAAATGGAGGAGCAATTTCTTGGAAGAGTTCCAAGCAAGAGACAGTGGCTGATTCAACTTGCGAATCAGAGTATATAGCAGCTAGCAAGGCAGCAAAGGAGGCAATATGGCTGAAGAACTTCATTGGAGACCTTGGAGTTGTATCAGCTATTAAAGAGCCAATGGAAATTTTCTGTGATAGTGAAAGTGCAGTTGCCTTAGCCAAGGAACCAAGGGATCATGGGAGATCCAGACACATCGACAGAAAATACCATTTCATCAGACATCGAATAGAAGAAGGACTCCTCGTGGCAAAGAGGGTATCATCGGATGAGAATCCAGCAGATCCCCTCATGAAGGGACTGACTCGGGTTAAGCATCTCCAGCATGCTCGGAGCATAGGGCTGAAGGATGATATTAGATTTAGTAGTTAGATAACCTTGAAATTTGTAAAGTGTAATTGACATTAGATGATGAATAAAAGGTGTTTTATTTATGAGTAAAGTGTTGCTATCTCTTGTCGATCGTTTACTATATTTCTTTTGCATGTTTTGACTTCCAGAATAATTATGTTTGGTATATCATATTATTCGAACCTCCACAGTCGGTCATATGTCGGAAGTAGGTATGAATCAAGACTATCATGGTTGGTTGCAGAGGTCTAAGTTGTTGGACATGGCTACAACACTCATGAGTGCTCATAAGTTCTGAGCATTGGACTCAACCCACGCTCACTGGAATCACTTCATGGAATTTATCTCGAGTGATCGTGAGACGGTAATATCATATAAGTCTTCAAACCTAGAGATATGATTTGTTACTTATGAGTTTGTTATGCATTGATTGTACGTTAACGCATTGGTAACTCGATGTTATAAAACGTGCTTTTGTGTATAATTCAATGAGTGGTAGAACAAACATATGAGTCAAAGTTTATCTGTTCCTTCTTGGATTAGAAGCTGATATCTGGGCCCCTCGATGATTTTGTTTTGACCTATGTACCGGGCCCGGTCAGAACTAAGTTGATGTGTTCAATTAAGTTCTTTGTCAAACAAATCGGAAATCAGGAAACAAACTGCTGGACAATAAGTAAGACATTATTCCATGTATTTGTCCGGCTGATATCTAGAACAGAGGATTATATGATCACTTATCTTAAATGGAGTATCATCATCTTCTCAGTTCCGAGAGACCTTGAAAGAGCTACGATTGCCGATCGGTTCCTGAAGTATTGCAGTTATAGTTATTAGACTTATCCAAGTGGGAGACTGTTCGATAAGGTGTCTAAGTCCATAACTATTTCTGGTATGTACTTGACCCGACCCGGCATGGTCCATTTGGGTTGCATGGCACCATGCAATTGGATAAACTAAAATGACAGAAATAACACTTATGGTTTATTAATATATTATAAGTTCTAATATATTAATAATATTATTTAATTAGTTTGATCAAGAATTAATTTAGAATTAATTAAGTGATCAAAAGATAACTAATTAAATATATGGGTAGATTATGTAAATCTTCCATATCTTATATAGTGGGCTAAGAGGCTCCATGGATTATCAAGTTGGGTTCCACCCATAGGATGCTCCATGGATGCTCCATAGGAGTTACAAACCCATGGGTCATGGAAATGAAGAGTCATGACACATTAGGGTTTACATGGTGTAACCCTAGATGTGTCAACACTTGATATAAGAAACCCATTCTCCACCAAAATTGGCTACACATAAGAAACAAGAGGGCTAGGCTGATTTTAGAAGTGTGTATTCTCTCTAAAGTCATTCCAAAAGCATTTGGTGTTGTGTGAAGCATTTGAGGCATCACACTTGGGGTGCTAGGCTCACAAGGTTTCGAGGATCATAAGCAACAACAAGGTAAGTTATTCTATCTTTCATGCAAGTTAAAATTTGTTCCCCATGTATGCTAGATAGGAATATAACCTTGGAATTCAAGTTTGCATGATAATTAGACAAACATAGATCCAAGGTTATTAGGGTTGCATGTACACTTAGGAAGTGTTAGAATGCTCAAAACCCATCACAACTCTGCCAACCTCTCAGCGGAAGAGCTCTCACTGATAGCAAGAAAGTGAGCGCTCTTCGTCAACCTGTCCACAATCACCCAAATTGCATCGACGCCCCTTGCAGTCTGTGGCAATTTGGTGATAAAATTCATGGTAATCTGTTCCCACTTCCACTCGGGAACCTCCAACGGCTGCAACTTACCATGCGGTCTCTGGTGCTCGGCCTTAACCTTGCGACAGGTCAAACACCTCTCAACGAACCATGCAACATCCCTCTTCATACAGGGCCACCAATACTCTCTCTTCAGGTCCAAATACATCTTAGTGGCCCCGGGATGGATCGAGAACCTCGATCGATGCGCCTCCTCCATCAAGATGGTACGCGTTCCGCCCACAAACGGTACCCAAATCCGACCCTGAAATGTCATAAGCCCTCGACTATCGGTAACGAACTCCGATACCTGCCCGATCACTCGCTCCCTTTTGCGGTTCTCCGGTCTCATGGCCTCCACCTGGGCCCCTCGAATGGTGTCCCACACCGGAGTCATCACTGTCAGTCTCATACAAATGTCTCGTATAGGGGCACTCTCTGCCCTGCGACTCAGGGCATCAGCTACAACATTAGCTTTGCCCGGGTGGTACAGGATCTCGCAATCATAATCCTTCACCACATCTAACCACCTCCTCTGACGCATGTTCAGGTTGGGCTGATCCATCAGATACTTCAAACTCTTGTGGTCCGTGTATATGGTACACCGAACCCCATACAGATAGTGACACCATATCTTGAGGGCAAACACTACTGCCCCCAACTCTAGATCGTGGGTGGGATATCTCGTCTCATGAGGCTTCAGCTGGCTCGATGCATACGCTATCACATGCCCTCTCTGCATAAGCACCGCACCCAACCCCGATATCGATGCGTCACAATACACCACGAAATCCTCCATCCCTTCCGGAAGGGCTAACACGGGGGCTTCGCAGAATTTCTGGCGAAGTGTCTCAAACGAGGTCTGCTGCACCGGACCCCATGAAAAAGCAACACCCTTCCGGGTCAATCTGGTGAGAGGCACGACAATCTTGGAGAAATCTCGGATAAATCTCCGGTAATAGCCGACCAATCCCAGAAAACTCCTGATCTCGGTGGGAGATCTCGGCATCTCCCAACTCATAACCGCCTCAATCTTGGCCGGGTCGACCAATATCCCCTTCTGATTAACAAGATGCCCCAAGAACTGGACCTCTTGCAACCAGAAATCACACTTGGAGAATTTGGCATAAAGCCTCTCCGTCCTTAATACCCCGAGAATCTCTCTCAGATGCTCCTCGTGCTGCTCTCTAGATCTCGAATACACCAATATATCGTCGATGAACACGATCACCGAGCGATCCAACATCGGTCTACACACCCTGTTCATGAGATCCATGAACGTTGCTGGTGCATTGGTGAGCCCGAAAGGCATCACCACGAACTTGTAATGCCCGTAACGAGTCCTGAACGCTGTCTTCTGGATATCCTCATCTCGCACTCTCATCTGATGATATCCAGACCTCAAATCGATCTTGGAAAACCAAGACGCTCCCTGCAACTGATCGAATAAATTGTCGATCCTCGGTAAGGGGTAACGGTTCTTGACCGTCAGTTTGTTCAGCTCCCGGTAATCAATGCACATCCGGTGTGAACCATCCTTTTTCTTGACAAAAAGGATCGGCGCCCCCCACGGCGAGCTACTCGGCCGTATAAACCCCTTCCCCAGCAGCTCCTGAAGCTGCGAGGATAACTCCTACATCTCTGGTGGCGCAAGGCGATAGGGCGCCTTGGCGATAGGCGCTGCCCCCGGAACCAAATCGATACGGAACTCTACCTGCCTTTCGGGAGGCACACCCGGCAACTCCTCGGGGAAAACATCCGGGAACTCACTCACTATCGGGACCTCATCAACCGACCTCGGTCTCTCTGCATCAACCCTCGTGTCCATCACATACGTCACAAACCCTTTACAGCCCTGCTGTAGACTCTGTTTCGCTCTAGCGGCCGAACAAAATGCCGACCCAGAACGTGTACCCTCGCCGTACACCGTAAGAACTCCCCCACTAGGGTCTCGTATGGTCACCAGCTGTCGCTCGCAGTCGATAACCGCCCCAAATCTGCTTAACCAGTCCATGCCCACGATGACACAGACATCTCCCATCGCGATAGGAACTAAGTCAATCGGAAACTCCACTCCGAAAATCTCGAGTACACAACCTCGAATCACCTCTATGGCATACACCGCCCTCTCATCAGCTATGGAGACTCTCAGAGGTCGACTCAACGCCTCTCGACTAATACTGATGTGCTGGCCAAAAGCCAAAGATACAAAAGACCGACTCGCGCCCGAGTCAAATAACACTAGAGCAGGTACATAACTCACAAGAAAAGTACCTACGCATATCATGATATAAGCACAATATCTCAACAAAAAATAAATACATGAAAGATTACATACCAGCCACGACATCGGGCGCTGCGCGGACCTCCTCCGCGGTCAACTGGAAGGCTCTCCCTCATGCCTTCGGTGCCTCGGCCTTAACGAGCCGACTGTCTGTAGCTCTCACTGCAGCAGGGGCAGATCCCTGAGATGCTCCCTGTGCTTTCCCTCGCAACTGTGGACACTCTGCCTTCCGGTGTCCGGTCTGGTTGCAGTGAAAACATACTGCAAACCCCTTGGGGCAATCCTTGGCCATATGCCCCTCCTTGCCACATTTATAGCAGGACCCCGCTCTGCACACCCCATCGTGGCTCTTATCGCACTTGCCACAAGTGCGGCCCCTCTGACTCCCAGATCTCGAATCAACGGGCTTGGCCCGCTTGGCTGCCGGCTGAGACTGCGCCGGTCGCCGATCCCTCCCCTGAGACTCAGCCTCCTCCCTAGCCTGGGTCTCCAGCTCTATCTCCCTCTTCCAGGCATTTGCCTGAAGCTCAGCAAATGTCCGGTACGTCGAGTTCGCCACGAACTCTTGTATATCCCTCCTCAACACACTCAGATATCGGCTCATACGTGCCTGCTCGGAGGACACGTGCTCTGGGCAGAACATCGCCCTCTCATGGAACATCCTCGTAATCACTGTATCAGATTCAGTACCCTGCTTGAGGGTCAGAAACTCCTAGGCCAAACGCTCCTTCTCCACCTGGGGAACGTACTCATCTCGGAACATAGCAGTGAACCTCTCCCAGGTCACTGCAGCAAGCTCAGTAGGCGAATAGTGCGCCGTCACAAACTTCCACCAGTCCTTCGCTCCCAAGCGAAGTTGGTTCAACGCGAACCGGACTCTCAAATGCTCTGGAGATGAGCAAGTAAAGAAACACCCCTCTATGTCTGATATCCACCTCATCGCTGCAATCGGGTCCTGGGTCCCATCAAACTCCGGTGGTTTTGTGTTGCTGAACTCACGAAACAGCAACGCATCACCACCCTGCGGCCTAGTCGCAGCTATAGCTGCAGTGGCCGCAGCAACCGCAGCCTCGGAAAGAGCAGCGTATTTCTCGTCAAATGTCTCTATCAGTGTGGTCTTGATAGACCCGAACATCTCTGGTATCTCTGCCCTGATGGCCGCAGCCACCTCCTCATGAATGATCCTACGGATCTCCTCATCACTAGTACCGCTGCTCCCTGGTGTGTGGCGTGTCCCAACCATGATCTCCCTCTGAAATATGACATAAGAATATTAGGGACTCGCTCGAGTATACTCACACTCGATAACTCCACCCTACTTGTTCCTTAGTACTCTAAGGATTCTTACTTGGACTGCGCACTGACCCGGTGTCTTCTGTAGTACGGGCCCAATACTACCGTCCACACCGCATCATCATTCATCCCAAGTCCTCCTCCCAGAGTCCCAAGTCCCAAGTACTCTACTCTCTTTAATCATATGCTACTCACTAGTAGATCTCTCATAAGCTCCTCGCTGCTATCTAAACACTCTCAAGTATCCCTAGCAGCAAAACTCCTAGACTAAGGCATCACATATCAGGTCACTCTAGTCCTAATAAGAATACCTAGTCTACTCTAGCATGCATAACATAACTCATCATATATCATAACATAATATATCTCATAACACTTATTGCAAGGGTATTTTCGGAAATCATCGTTCGGGCGCTGGCTGATCGTACACACGGCTCTGCTCTGTTTGTCTTGAAACTCTTTTTACTCTTCAAAAATTGTTTTGTTATCAAAATTTTCTCAAATCCTCGGTTTGAGTTCAGATACGCCCGAAGATGCATCTGAATCCCTCAAACCAAGGCTTTGATACCAACTTGTAACACCGTAAAAATTCAAACAATTTTTCACATTTCCAAAACACATTTTTCATTCTCTTTTATTAATAAAATCTCATTGTATCATATCTCTGTTTCACAAAACATTTCCCAAGATCGAAATACGTAAAATTCCACGTGTGTGTACGAATCATGTCGGCGCCTTCCCGCGATCATCACTGGTACCTGAAACACATAACACATAACACTGTAAGCATAAAAGCTTAGTGAGTTCCCCAAAATACCACTCTAACACATATTAGCCACTCAAGGCTATAACTCTGCTGACCCTCTGGTCAGTGTGTCTCAGTAGGACCCTCCAGTCCCAACTCTCTGTGGGCCCTCTAGCCCTAACTCTATGGACCCAAAGGTCCTAACTCTATGGACCCACTGGTCCTATCTCTGGAAACTCTGAATCATGCATATCACGTATCACAATAACACATAAATAGCACACAAATACACTGGCACATAACTCAACAGTACACTAGTACATAACTCTGTTACCACTCTAGGTAAAGTATAGTGAGAAGACTCACCTCAGATGTCTCGGTAAATCTCTGACTCGGTAGAACTATGGCCTAGCCTCCGCCTAATCACATAAAGTAAATAGTCTTATAAATATAACTCTCGAGACTAGACTCAACTCTTTCTTGGCACCCTCAGAAGGGTAAAAGACCATTTTACCCCTCTCTTGACACAAAGACCCATTGTTGACCAAACCCTCCAAGTTAACAAAAGTCAACGGTCAAATTTTGACCCGACTCACCGAGTGCACTTGGGCGACTCGGCGAGTCTACACGTGTCCACTATCCTTCTAGTCTCGTATGACACGTCGAGTCTTTCCCTTGCTCGACGGGTTACACCTGGCATTAATCGCGGGGCCACCCCGACTCAACTCGCCGAGTCCCATTATGAACTCGGCGAGTTCCGCTTTGAACTTCAGTCCTCTAATTCCTTCTGACTCACTGAGTCATTCCCCCAACTCGGCAAGTACACACTGAGTGAACTATGGGAAACCCTAGCCCTACTCGCCGAGTCTGTTCTTGGGACTCGACGAGTCTACGTCATGCTTTAGTTCAAAAGATCTCCTGAGGTCAGATCCGTTCCTCTAATCTATAGATCTGACCTCCTTAAGCAATATAAACACGTAAAGTTTGGATCTTGATGCCCATGCAAGGACCCAATGGCTCTATTTGAAGAAATGGCCTTAATATGTCACCCTAAGCTCATATCACCCAATGTCACCCCATAAAGATCAAGGAGTTAAGGTCTCTGGACCTCTTTGGATCCAGATCCGAGTCCTCAACACAAGAAGGGACCAATTGCACCATCAATCATACTCTAAATGGGCTAGAAACCCTAACTCTCAAGGATTAACACCCAAAACTGAAGAAGGATCGAAATATACCTCAATCTGAAGTTCTTAGGCTCTGAAATCCACAGAATAACACCCTCTTCAGCTCCTTCTTTGCCTTGGTCACCTTCTTCGTGCAAAAACACCAACACAAGGATCAAAAATGGCCTCTCCTTCCTCACAATTGCTTTAGATCGCTTAGGGTTTCACTCAAGGGTCTGGTAGCCGCACTTGGTGGCTATAAGCCCCTTTAAATAGGTCTCAAACCCCGGGGATTAGGGTTTCATTAAACAGCGCGGACTCGCCGAGTCCACTAGTCGACTCGCCGAGTATGGTCATTAACCCGGATGGAATTCGCGACTCTACTCGGCGAGTCTAAGCACCAACTCGCCGAGTCCCTCCCAAAATCTCCAAAATAAAGGATAAATAATGTACCTGGGAATCCGGATGTTATAGTTTCAAGTTTTGCATAATTCGAATTCAAAACTGGTTTGTTTAATTGTTAATTCACTTGATCACTGAATAAATAATCTCACTAAATCAAAGGATTAGAACTTTGAACATAATTCTAGTCATATTAGGAATTGGTAAGCAACAAAACATAAATCCATTGCACTAGGGATGAGCATATGGACGGGGGAACCGGACGGTACCGGAACCGGAACCCGATGGAACCGGTCGGGTCGACTCGGGCCTGGACCGGGACGATATTCTTGTGGATTTTTGGAATTGGGAATCGGTAGGAACCGATAGAACTGGAAAAAACCGGTAGAACCGGCAAAAACCGAAACCGTATGTTGCTATTTCTCGATGACCGATTCCAACATTGAAGACACGGTAAGAACCGGAAACCGGTAGAACCGGCGGTCCGATTTGGTTCCTATTTTCCACCAAGTTCAGTTCCCGGGCCGGTTCCGGTTCGGACCGGTTCCAGCCGGGTCGGTTCCATTGCTCATCCCTATATTGCACTTTCCATAAAATCAACCATAAAGAATAGGTGAATTGAATCTAAATGAAAGTCTTCTTAAAATCTTGTCTTAGAAACCGATTTATACTTTTCCTTAAGTTTAATTTGCTTTTGTTAATTGCTCTTAACTTTCTGAACTTGCAAAACCAACCCCCCCACCCCCCCTCATTTGCTTTGTTAGTTAACTTTAGTAGATATTTTAATTTTTAATTATTCATATTCCTTGTATTCGATACCTACTATAATAGTGTTCGATTAAGTACGTGCATATTGTGTATTTGCTAGTCTAGATTTGTTTGGTTTAAAAATGAAAACAACTAATATATATTTATTAGCGTATCAATGCTATGGCAGATTTTTCAAATATATTTTCTTAATGCAATAAAAACTTTATCACTTTACACAATCTTTTTTTTTTATCATTTACGTGTTACTCACATAAAGTCATATTTTTATGTATGGTACTGTCATTGTCATTCTTTATAGGAATATATAATATATAATATTGAATAAAAAATATCTTACTGTAACACACAAAAAAAACTTTCGAGCACTTAATAAATGTGGAGAAATATTTGTTTAATTTATTATAATTGTCGTATAAATCTTTTATGTATGAAATGAGAGTTGCATCCATAAATAATATCAATAATAACTGTTAATATATATATATATATATATATATATATATATATATATATATATATATATATATATAGGTTACAACCCGAGGAAATCACGGGTAAAATATTTATAAAATTTTATTAAATTAATAAGACATAATTTTTGTTTAGACTTTTATATTGATTATTTAAAATTTAAAATTAATATTTATATAACAAAATACAATAAATAATAAAAATAACGAAATAAATAGTTTTTTTTAAATAAACACTACACGCTAGGAATATTATTTATCTCTAGTAAAATTGTTGACAACTTCTAGTAAGTTACTTTTTTTTTGTCAGCAAAAATTTTAATGGGCTCTCAAATGAATTTGGTCTATGGTTTGAATTTTAGTCTAATCATGTTCATACCAAATGAATCACAAAATTTAATAACTATTTTATTTAAAAATTAAATTAAAAAAATAGAAACATATCTTCGATTAGGCTTACATCTAACTTCAATCTTCAATAATATGTGACATCTAGCTTCAATCTTCAATAATATGTGCTCACTTACACACCTACATATCCAAAATACTTATGCATGTATTGTATGATTATCTAATTAACCAAAGAGTTTGATATTATATTCCACCAATTATTACCAAATTACCCTTTAATTAAATTGCTTCTACACACCTCAATATCATCAATAAACCATGAAATAGCTCCAGAAAAATACGAACCTTTTCACAATTTTTTATACCAATAATTCCCCTTTTCAAAATCTTCAAACCTATCTCTAAAATTGTCACAACTAGCATTTTTGCTAAGAAATTCTACTCTCATGTAAACATTCACCTAGTGTAATAGCTTGTGCTCTAAGTGAATACTATACTCTATTCTCGTTCAGATATATCTCATATGTTCAAATAAGGGTTGGAAACCCTAGAAATCCCGAGTCAAATTCATTATGGACTAGGATTCTCTTATTGGGCCTAAGGGACCAATAAATCATCAATTCATCAAATCTATAACATTTTGGGCTATTTGGGCCTAGAATGATTCATTCTACCTCCAATGGACCATGATGGGCCATAAATGAATTAATTAACCCTAATGGGCAATGATGGGCCATAACTAGTTTTATTAGCCCTAATGGGCCGTAAACTACATTATTAGGCTTCTATTGGGCCGTGAGCACCAATGAGAGCCCAATGGGCCGAAAACTTCCATAATTAGGCCTTGTATTTTCAAGAGTATTCAGATTGTGGCCCAACATAACTCTTATCCCCTCTCCTCACCTCAATCTCGGTTTAAATAAAAAAAATAATAAATAAATAAATAACAAGAGGATAATTAGGGTGTTGACACCTAATTATTATTTCATATATTTCTAAGTAATAACCCACATATATCTAGGAATAAACCTTCATACAATAACCACTTGATCCTCTTTTCTTCTTCTTCTTTACTTATAGCTGAGAATCACAAGACCACCATCACCTTCACTTCAATTTGAAACACATTCCTCCCTTAACTCTCTAGGAAACTTCAAGAAAAATCCTTTCCTTTCCTTCTTCAAATTTCGTGTGAGTGTGGGTGTTCTTCAAGAACCTTTCATCAAAGATCATCAACTTTGGTAAGTTTTTATTTATATCTATGATTTAAATTCTTGATCTCTTCAAAAATCTCCTCTTACATCTATATATTTGTGGATCATGTTCTTAGAACCATCGAAGTTCAAG